>NC_081824.1:185348432-186548432 GCF_030867095.1 Alligator mississippiensis | reverse complement strand
GCAGCGGGGATTGCCCACCCACAACTGGCAGCTGTCAATGAGTGGAGGCATTTTTTTAGGGTTTTTTTTAAGAGCAGGACGCTGGGGCTGAGAGACCAAGTGGGGGATAGGCGCTCGTGACAGAGCTCCCCACACTGCACAGGGCAGTACAGGCAGCAGGGATCGCCCCCCACTGGGCAGCAGCCGGTAAGCGCTGGGCGGGGCAGCCATTGATGGGGCTGGGAGAGCAGTGGGTGATGAGGCTTGTTCAATTCAGAGATTCACCCAATTCAGTGGTGGCCAAATCTCCAAACCATATTCAGCTGAATCGATTTGGGACAGTGATTCAAACCACCAAATCGAATCACTGTCCCCCAAAACAGCCGAATCCAAAGCGAATACTAGCCTCTTCACGCAGGCCTGCTACATATCAAACCTGTATCTAAAGCATGCCAGGTATTCTTCAAGACTATTTCTAAAAAACTCTTTCTGGGCTCATCTGCCCTGTTCGTTAGTAGTCTCCTCTCCTCTGGCTTCCCCAACATTCACACAACTTACTTCCAAACTGTGCAATATATAGCAGCCAATGTAGTTGCCCATGACCAGTATTCTGACCAAACTGCCTGGCTCTTTAAATCCCTCAACTGGTTCTAGCCTAAGCTATGTCTGCTTACCAAATTAGTTCCTCCTGTCTCTCTTGCTGAATTTCACTGTCCTCTCACTCTTGCTAATGATGCCAGCCTATTCTTCATTTCTCCTTGTTGCCCTTTATGTACAGAAATCCCTTTCCCTGATCTCCAAGGCCCCTAATCTCTCCCACTTGTACCAAGATTACTTAAAAGTAATTGCTATCTAACAATAAGCAAGGAAGGTGCTTTATTTACAACAGGACCATCCAACTTCTTGGCGGTTGTGGGGGGAGTACATGCCACGTGGAGCCACAGACTTCTGGCACACATGCTGCATGAGCTGTACACTTTCAGGTTGCCCTCTTGGGGTGCCCCCTACCATGCAAGCAGCCCTGCTCTGTACATGGTCATGTATGCATCCTGGCTCCTCTCCTCCCACCTGCGCAAAGAGAGCGGACAGCACAGACCCCTCACCCACCATGCTGCCCTGCTCTTGGAGCAAGAAGCAAAAGTCAGAAGAGACAAGGGAGCATAGAATCTCCAGCCAGCAGAACAGCAGGACTAGTGGGAGAAGCAGTGGCCAGGCAGAAATCCATGGGCAGCATGTTAACCGTTTGTGTGCCACCTGTGGGCCATGGGGTGCCAGTTGGAAACCCCTGATTTTGACAATACTTAGCACAATGTAAGTGCTACCCAAATCATTTAAACAGTATGGTACACTAGAATAACTAACTCCCCTGATAATAATGAAAGAACACCAGTGAAGAACAGGGGAGATTAGACTCAACCATTTCAAACGATGCTCAGGCTTTCTCTCCATCATGCCTATAGTAGCCATGGGGATTGTGGAAGACTATTATTCCACGCTCATGTCTTCCTGCAGGCTCCCCCTTCAATTAAGCATTCGGGATGGGCAACAAAAGTTTACATATTCTAATGGCCTCTTTCACCTCGGTGGTGCCACTTTCTTGGGTTAATTTACTGGGGTAGCTCCATTTTATAAAGAAAATGTCTGTCAGACTCCCCAAATTATTTTATAATTATTCTACAAAACCAACTAGAAAGTATACCAAATTAAGTATACCATCTCACTCAGCATCAGAAGGGGCACCAGCAAGTAGCAGCAGAGGTAAGAAATTTATTAGCAGTATCTGAAAGAGCAGAAGGAATTTTAGTGGCAGACTCTGATGTGGCTTTCCTTTGGGACAACATCCTGATAGAGTGTTCTAGTACGACCTGAACATGCTGTGCATATTTATAAAGTTACTGAATATGATTGAGTGAAAGCAATGTTTGTCAAGTTATGCAGTTATTTACCAAAATAAGGGTTTTTCCTCCACTACCATAAACAGAAGGTGCTTGGAGATAAGACTCTCACCATCACTTAGATACCCTTTGGACAATTCCATAATTGTTATATTTTAGGATTAGAGTAGTGTGATGCTAATGTGTTAATCTTGAAGTCTCAAAGATTTGCAGTGGAAAAACACTTACCCTACACACAATCCCTTTAAATCATGCTAGAGTCCTCAAATATACTGAAAACATGAAAGGAATACCATAACATGAAGAAAGGGGGACAACATGGGTTACCTGTATTTGCTGAATCTGTACATAGACTGTATGTTGAATTACAAATATGTCAGCCTGAGACTTTTAAGATTACTTGACAGTGTATTTGGAACCAATACCACGTGAAGGTAAAATTCAGCCAGGTATGCAAAATGCATGTCCATTAGGCTGGCAGTTTTCTGAAAACTGAGTCCTAAGTCATCAGAAAAGATAACATCCATGACTCATATTAAAGACTTCTTGATCTACAGCTGATTTAACAATTAGCAAAGGAAAGGAGACCATAGTCATGCTCTCTACTTTACTGTGCAGCTAACCTACTTTGAAATCAAAAGAAAGTTACTTGTTTATGCCTCAGTTTCCCTGACTTACAATAATGTGTTTTACAGTACTTATCTACAAGGCAAACATTTTTGGATGAGCTTTTTGATTCTCAAAAATGCAGTTTGGGGAAAATAGCAACTATTTGTTGAATTATTCCTGGATTAAAGACACACACATACACACATATGTATGTGTGGGAATGTGTATGTACATGGGGGATGCACATAAACAAAATGTTAGGCAATTTGTTTTGACTGTTTCAAATTTTGTTCTATGGGGTTTATACATATAATACACAATACATACATTATACCATTATAACATATAAACGCTGTGAAATAAAATTGGAAAAAATATATATTTATATTATATAGTATTTTATGTACTAAATATATGTATATTTTCAAATATATATATAGATCAAATTTTGTATTGCAGGGTATATAGATATATTGCAGGGTGTATACACACACACACACACACACACACATATATATATATATATATATATATATATATATATATATAAAAACCCTGCAATATATATATAAATGCTGCAATACAATATTTGAAACTGTCAAAACAAAATGCCTAAGATTTTTTGTTCTAAAATAATGTTTACTTTCACAATTTGCTTGGATAAAAGAGAGAAAAATGTAAATGTTTTGGTGACCTCAAGGTATTTTTTTTTGGCCAAGAACACAAGGGGGGAAAACATTTCAGATCAACCCAAAGGAATATTTAAAACAATTTTCAGTTTAGGAAGTAAACCAAAGCTATCTGCACGGCCCTTACTTCGCAAGGAGCTTAAATTCTGCATGCAGAAACCATGACTCTATACAGCACTATCATTTGTGCATGAAAAGAATTCAGTGTATATGAAACCACTTAGTTCAATTTCCCAAGCAAACAAGATTTTGTGCAAATTCATTCTATTATTTCTTAGCACAAGTGATTGCTGATAGATACCGTCTCATAGACAAATGGTGTCCACATTATAAAAACATGACACAAAGTGTTTCCCAAAGCAATTGTTGTTTTACAGTTTTTTTAATGGTTTCACATGAAGCAAAGTATCCTAATCTGTGACACTTACAAATACAAATTAGGTCACGTGCAACCGGTGACAAGTTTTAATTGAATGTCTTCTGTTTGCAATTCTGACAAAAGGTGAATGGAAATAAATGAGTCTGGCAAGACAGCCCTGAGCCTTACAATACCCAATATCTCATTATTTTTAAACAGCTATCTATAAACTGATGGTGACAAGCCTTGAACCTTTTATTTCTGCTCAAGATGGGGAGAATGTGAAAAAAAGAAAAGAAAAGAGAAAGAGAAAAGAACAGAACTTCAGACACCTCCAATGTTGCATTAAATATCCAATGCCCCTTTTATCACCTTCCCAGAGTAAATTAATGGAAACATCCTTTTTATTTCCAAACAGCAACTTTTTCTAAATTAGCCAGAAGATTCACTTTATATGCTCCAAGTACTGTGTGCCTAATTCAAGATTGCATGACTTGAACACCACTAGAGCTTCCCCAGAATTATGCTAACTTAAGCTAATGTTAGGGTTATGAAAATTAAACCACTAATGAAGAGCAAGAAAGCTTATTCCTCTTCTTTCACCTATTAAAAACAAGGAAGGAGGTTTGTGCTGCAGCAAAAACAGAATGTTTGTAAATTGATTCAGGAAAAAGGTAAATACTAAAGTATGTAGCATTTAAAATGTCACTTGTTTGGAAATAATAGTTACCATCGCCAAATATTTTCTTAAGTTCCCTGAATTAATTACATGATAATGAGAAGGCTGACATCATTTGACACAAAACGTAAGAAAATATATGCTGGTAAAATATAGCAAAGGCATTGATGAAAACATGAAAAATACTGTTGTTAATTTCAGGAATAAATGCCATACTGGTGGCCATGTATGTGTATGTATAATAAATTCCATATGTAAATTGTATTTTTATATAATCTGATAATGGTACATTTTACACACACACACACACACACACACACACACTGATAAAATGTATATAAAATATATAGTACTTAATGCCAGATGATATTATATGAATGTGCACTTTTATATAATCATACAGATAACTACATGCAAAAATGGGTATTATGAACTTCACAGGCAGTTTATCCGCAACCAAATAAAAATAGCTAAAATTATTTAAATATTAGATTAAGAAAACACGTGTTTAAGTTTGCAAGTTTAAATCATGATCAATAAGGACTGTTGTGTCATTCAGAGATGAAAACATTCCTAACCTCTATATTAAAATTACAGGTGAGGGTGACATAGGGGGACAGCTGTCTTATGCTCCAAGCAATGGATATGGAATACAAGGAGACAGGAAGGTCAAATATGCAAGCTGGAGCAAGGTTGTGTCAATACCTGAAGGTCAAATGCAGGCTTTTATTCTAGATCTCACAAGCAAAGCTTATAAAGAATTCAAGATACAAGGCAGTATGACTGTAATAGGAAAGAAGTCTAACTGTTAAGTTCTGGACCATTTGCTAGTGACTCTCAAGAGATATGGGAAAATCAAAATAAAACGTATTACAGTAATCCGACTGTGAAGTATTGATAGTATGAATCAGGATCTCAATCTTTTCAGAAATAATAATATGCAATTTAGCAATATTTCAATGGATAACTTGGGGGATGTAAGATTCAGAAATGTTGGGATCCAGAAGTCACAGCAAGATCCCAAATATCTTGAACTGAAATAGCTACATAAAACTGACCTGGGGAGACAGAGGACAAGCTTGTTCGGAATTATGACTTGCATCTAAAAGAAGTAATTTCATTTTGGTGGAATGGAGCTGGAGGACATCAGAGGGACAGCATCACAACATGTAAGCCACAGACACATAAACACAGGGTTGGGTTTTTGTTTTGTTTTTTATCTTAACAAGCAAACTAACCCCTCCTTTTAAAAATCCTTTTTTCATTTTGGGACAAATCTCTGTTACTTTTTTTTTTTCTTGGACCAAGTCCTTCTCTCCTTCATCAAGGAATAGCCTCTATTGATTCAAACAGAACCACTTGCATGATCGTGATGAGCAGACTTGGGTTCTAGATGTTGAAATTCATTCTCAATTTACACTTATTTGGGATTTACACTTAAAGGCCCACATACATTACCAGATGAGTTTAAATCGGCCTCAGTGCGTAGGAGGCTCAGGCTTAACATGTTCCAAACTCTATTTATATCTCTTTACAGACATATGCTTTTTATCGGGGGGGGGGGGGGGAGGGAGGGTCAGTTGAACTTAAACGGTGTTTACTAACTCTAAATTCTTCTATCCCCTGTAGATGTCTGACTATAAACAAGTTCCTATTTTTGTATTTGGCACAAAGAAAGATACTCATTTTAGAAGAAATCAGCTAACTATTTTAATGATTTGTCCTATTCAGAAAAATTTTGTTTAAATGGGAGTGTATGAAGGGGGTAATTTTTAAACCCCAGTTCATTTTACTATCAACTACACTTTACTGTTAACTTATATTTAAATGCTACACATATACCATTATTCCCTCATTTTATCATTCTGTTCATAAACTCTCCCATGCCATGTGGTTCTTCCTTGCCTTTCTGCTTCATTCCTCAAGCATCCTTGGAGCACCTGTCAGAGCCCTGAGACTCACTCCTTTCATATTTTCACTTCATATTTTTAAGATCATTTAAACAGATAATCAACTAAGAAACTTAACCCATGTCTCCCAGCAAGGCTCTGAGTGAGCCCATGAATACATTTTGATGACTGAATTATGTTCTATGATAGTCTGTGTTGACCCAATAAACAGCCATTTGGTAGAATATCCCAGGTAGGTTTGACATGCCACTAACCAAGATGAACAGAATGTTGCATTTTGAAATTGGATATAATACATGGGCTATCAAAAATGTGTGTGCACCACCTGCACATAAATATATGTTAAAACTCATTGTGTCTATAAAAATAGGTTTTGGATTCATGATAGATGTCCCTACTTCTTCTATTTAACACTACATTAAATGATCAAATATGAAAATCAGGCCTATAACATATATAGGTTGTGTATGTTTTGATTATGTTAACCCTTTTTGGGCTGCTTAATTTCTTGGATGACAAACCCTAAGAATTTGCATATTCTAAGCAAAGTGGAACTACAACTGGGATCTCTTGAGATTTTTTTTAAAAGAAATTCATGATAATAATAATTGCAAAAAAAAAAATTCTGGATAAATACACTACTAGTTTCACAAATCTCTGACACACATCTAGACTTTTTTGTACTTTCTTCTTTTTGTCCATGTTCCATTTTCTACTGTGTATACCTATTACAAAAGGCCAGTGGTGGCTCATACCAGTTCATGATAAAAATAGCCACATGTTATGACAGCAAGGAATTTCTGATCCATACTTCCCACCCCCTTCTTCTTTCTTCTCTCTGGGGCAGTTATTTACTTTATAATGGGAATATTTACCTGGCATTTAAATGAAAAAAAAATCTGTCTGATTTGGGCTGAAGTGTTCCCACTGGAGGGGCCTGCCATGCCATATCATAGTATCCTCCTGTGCTGTGTTGCTCATGGCATAAAAAAAAAAAAGTCAGTTAACACAGAAAAATGAACCATAGCAATGTATCTTATATTCCAAGATGCTGTTTGCAGTGAATTAGAGAAACCACCATTCAACGTGGAGCTAAAATCCTTTCAGAAGTTTTGGTCAGACAAACATTAAATCAAAATAAATAAATAAAATAAGTGACATCAGGTAAAATGGCAACTTGCTGGTATTGCTTACTAATAAAGGCTATTTTGTGGCTTGAAATATTCTGTTGTAGCCTGGCAGAAAGGAACAGAGAAGATAGGTCCTTGCAACAGTAAATTTTCCACAGGTGGCAAATAAAAGGTCCCAATGTTCAAAGACTACTGAATAGTTGGGAAAAATATCTGCAACTAAATAATTTTCTCCTTGCTGAAAAATGTTGGTGAATAATGTATCTCACAAAGAGTATTTAAATATCCAGGTCGAATGAAGAAGAGTGAAAAATTAATTCACAAGACTTATTCAATAAACAATTGGGGAAATAATTTATTAGATACATTCTTTTTAAATACCATTGTGACTTCTCCTTCTGTGAATAAGGAACAGTCCCACAAGAGAATTCATAGAAAAAAATGTTTTCTTCAATACAAGAACAATATGATACATGCAAGGAGTGTCTATACATGCAATTAACGCATCTGAATTTTCTGTGCAGAAAGTTCAGGCGCATTAAACTGCACCATCACAGGCATCTGAATGTGTACCCATCAGGAGCAAATTTGCTCCTGATGGGAGCAGTTCAGTCTAGAGCTACTCCTGCCCTGCTCTGCCCCACCCTGCAGCAGCTAAGGGGAGCTCCAGCCTCCTCTGGGTTCCAGCCCTGAACTGGTAGGAGGTAGCGGGGCTGGTCCTGATCTCTATGTGGTTGGGAGAAGCTGTCTGGCAACCAGGACAGCTCTCCCCAACCCTCAGAGATTGGGATGGGTCCCAATCTCCACGTGGCTGGTAGGAAAGCCAGGAAAGCCAAGCCAGGAAAGCTCTCCCCACCCCCTTTGGCCTCCTGATGCCTACGCTGACTGTGAGCAATTTGCTGCCGGTCAGCTCTACATGTGCACTTCATATCCTCTATTATCTACAGGTACTAGGAAATAGCGCATTAGACTAATCTACTGTGTAGTAATTGCTGCACAGGTGTAGACAATGCACATGTGTACACTGTGCATTAAATTAGTCACGTGTAGACACACCCACAATTTACTTGATCATACCCTGGTAAAATTAACTGCAGCTCTCTGTTGTTAATCTCACGGCTTAATTAAGATCAGTTTTAGAATTCAGCTCTCAAATTAGGTATGTTGCCTGCAGATCTGAACTTGGGTCATGTGGCTAAAAGTTTTTCCAAGATAGTTTAGGCCTAAATCCTTCAAATATTTGTGCACCTACTTGATTTTACATGTGTGACAAGGCCCACTAAACAAAAAGGACAATTCATGTGCATAAGAACAATCTGATATGCAAGTTTTCACAGAATTGGGGTCTTAATAGTTGTTCCATTGCCATCTACCTGATTTTGTAGCTCCTGAGGGGTTAGAGTGGAAGATTTGGTTGAAGGGATGCTATCGGGTGTAGGCACCATCTTTTAAACATATCTGTATATTTACCAAACTTCCTAGGAAGAAAAACATGTTCAAAACTAGATATCAACTTCTCTTTATTTAAAACTTTTCCTGTGATGCTATGAATACAGACGCCTCAAAATTCTATACTTCCATGAGAACCAATGAGTGAAATCGAGTAGAAACAAAAGTGAAATTGACTAGTCAAGTTTTATTCCTCAAGTTAAGTGAAAAGCAAAAAAATCAAAATAAAAATCGATTAAAAAGTCTGTCCAGTGACAACAGACGGCTCTAGTCCTACAACTGGGGTACACAGATAAACCCCTTATGTCCTTGTACAGCAGCTCTTTACAGGTGGAAGCAGATCCCTGAATGGACAAGAGCCTACGTTATTAAAAATAATATCTAAAAGTATTTTAGAAATAAGAACAAAAGATTTCTTCCCTCTTGAATGGTATTTCTGTCACTAATTTACAAGTGAAGCCCTCAAAATTATCAGACTGCCTAAAAATCAAGATTTTTTTTTTTAAAGGAAGGCATTTTGGGTTTCGTGTTTTAAGCTTTTGACATTTATTTTCAATCTTTTCTCTCCAACCATAAGGACAATTCTTTTACTTTTAAATTAGTTAAAAAAAATAAATATGTATATTTTTGATAACCATCCGACTCCAGGAGCTGGGCGATTAAGAAAATAGCAAATATTGCAAGGTGTGATAAAATGACTAGAAGTGGCAATGCTGAGTTTAGCATTTCTTATGTGCAGAGTGGCAAACTGGAAATTTTAAAAGGCACAGTTAGCATATACTAGATGATTCAGATAAAAATATTGGAAGCAAAATGCATCCCAAGTGTTCATCATGAACTTTACATGTAACTGAATGCTTTTTTTGCCTAAAGAAGAGCAGTTTACAAATCACCTTGTATGCTGCCACCCTAATCTCTTTGTTATACCACCACAGTACTCTGGAGTGACACTTTATCCTGCTTGTAGCATCTGCAGCTGTTCTCAGGCTAATACTTTCATGATTAATGGGAAGTTTATTAGTGATATCACACTACTGATACTATAGTTTGAATTAGGTTATCTAACCTTTGTGTATGCTAATATAATAGCTAACCCAGATAGCCAGCATGGCCACTGTACATCATTGTTAGCACTAAAAGTTGATCAGATTTAATGTAGATAACCCTAGCTGAAAAACATAATTATAATAAGGGGTTCGATGTTTTGAAGCTCTTTTTTGGCCATCTATAATGTCATGCCCAATTAATATTATGAGCTAAATTGATTTTACATTAGTAAAACACAATAAATTTTGTAACAATTAGACAATATACTCCTATTATAAAATGCTCCCTGCTCTAAAATAAAAAATAGTGACAATTTTCTTGTAATCTGATACGAAGTGTTGGACCTCTGGGGAATGGGTTAATAAATTATAGATTTTTAAACCAGGCAGACTGATTTACTGTAAACTTCCACCACTACAGTTATAGTAGATGTCTATCAAATTGCTTATGAAGACAAATTTATGGAAAATATCCAAGAGTAAAGCTTTGTTCTTATTAAGGTACATGAATATGTATGTAATTTTAGCCAGACTAAATTAACTAAACAAAAAAAGAAAAAAGGTCAATAATTGTTGTCATAAGAAATATTTTTTTCACTACATATTCCTTCCACTATTCAAGACAACCTTTCTACAAAGCTGTTTTTGGCAGGAAAATATTTTAGATAAAACAGGAAGGATAACTGCTAGAAAGAAAAAAAAAGTGCATTGGGGTTTTAGTGTATCTGAAGAGGTAAGATATCATTAAATTTCAGTAGCTAAGTAAAATAATAAAAAAATAGAGATAGAAAAATGTACAAGCTATATCCTGAATGAATTCTATTATATTAGTTTAACAAATGCCTAATTAAGTTATTTTTTGTTTGCTTTAACCAACACATCTTGCAAGGCACTATGATAGGTCACATAGGTTTTTACCCTGCTAAGATTTACTCACATGCTTCACTTCATGCACTGTATATCTTTCAACGTGGCTATTCACAGTTTGCATGTCATGTGCATATCTTTCCAAGATTGGGGGTCTGTCTGTTTGCCTATCCATCTACTTTATTTACTCACATACAACACCCACCTTTCTCCCAAAAATTAGCCTTCCAAAATTGGAGTTTTTGTCTCATGCAGGGAAGCTGATTTTCTGCCCTAAATAGAAGCATAGAGTCACTGTAAGATAGACACTTCATCTTTTCCTTCTCTTCCTCCCAGCATTCTCATGGAGGGAAGGTTAGAGACCAGCATGGGAAGATCCAGAGGTGGTACATTTGTGTACTCATAGACTGCTTTGTTTCTTGCTCCACCCGAAGTTTCAAACAAACAGCCCAGCAGCAGTGGTGGTATTTCTATTCAGGCAGTGCTGAGTGCGTTAATTAACTTCAGGACTCATTCTGATTTACCTCAAGGGTTGTTAAACATACAGCCTACACACTGAATCTGGCCCACAGAGCCATATTATGTAGCCCAAAGACTTTTGCCCCAACTGTGGTGGGGAATAGTGCCTGGGCAAGATCTGTGGTGTTGGAGCCAAGCAGCACTATAGTCTGTTCCTATGGTGGCACCCAAACATTGAGGTAAGGGTCATAGTGCTGAAGCCCCAGTAGCACCATAGGATAAAGTCTGGCACCCATGGTGTGGAGCTTCTTCCTATGATGCTGCTGGAGTTCCTGTGTGGCAACTTGTACCTACTTAGCTACCACTGCAGGAGGAAGCCATAGTAGTGCTGTAGCTCTCACCCAGGCACTTGGCTGCAGCTATGGAAAAAAGCTGTGGTGCTAATGGGGCTCCAGCACTGCAGCTCTTGCTGGCTTGGCTGCCAAAAATAGTGCCACTGGAAACCTGGCACCTCAGTTAATTCCTGCAGCAGCGGCCAAATACCCAGGATGCCAGGCCTCTTCCTGTTGGGGTGTAAGTGGGCTGGAATGGACACTGCATGTGCTGGTGTGAGGCTGTGGGTCTGATGTAGCTCCATGAACCAGCTGAGCCCATTCATCCAGTCTGTGAACCAGTCCCACACCACTTATCCGGTCCCTGGGGTCAGAAAAGTTTGACACCCTGAACTACTTGATTCCTGCTAATCTCCTCACTCCAAAGGTGTTATGGACTCTCTAATTTATTAGAGTCTTGATGTACCACTAGTCAAACTATTCTTTCTTTGGCAATTTTGCTATCTGTTAGCTGTTCCTAATTTTGTCTTGTAGCTCACATCCCTGAGGTCTGTTTTTAGCTCTTTTCAAAATCCTAGATCCACCATGGAATCAGTCTTCATCAGCAGTTCCAGTTTCAGTTTTTGCTTGAGCAGACAATTCTACTGTGAAAATGGTTCAAATGGTAGCTTTTGCCTAAGCAGGAAAGGGAAGGTGATCGAGCTGAAAATCAGTTTCTGTCCCTGCTCTATATGGCGATAACTCTGGGGGGAAAAATCTTCATTCTGCCTCCCCAAAAAACAAGGTGTAGGCCTCATTTGAGGCAAGTACCATGAAAAGAAATATAGTATTCTTAAAATAAGAACCCAACTTCTGTTTCTCACATTCCCAAATTGAGAGAAATCAGACACATCCAAAAAAATTACTCTGAAGTTAGTGAAGTTTCATAATTACAGGCAAGGGAGGTTTAGGTTGGATATTAGGAAAAACTTTCTCACTAGGAGAGTGGTGAGGGTGAGTGGAACAGGTTATCAAGAGAGGTGGTATAATCTCTATGCTTGGAGGTTTTTAGGGTCCAGCTTGACAAAGCCCTGGCTGGAATAATCTGGCTGGGGATGGTCCTGCTTTGAGCAGGGCATTGGACTAGATGGCCTCCTGAGGTCCCTTCCACCCCTAATTTTCTATGATTCTATGATGGATTTACACCAAGTTGAAGGCAGATGACACAACTGCTTTACATGCAATGAACATTTTTCCAGACTGTACCCTGCACAATATACAAAATGATTCCCCACCCCATCATGTCTATCTATATTTTATTGCTATTCAGTGGGAAACCCAGATTCCATGTGGGAGACTGAAAGCAATAGCAATGCTGACTGATAAAGGGGAGAAGGCCATAGAGAAAGGTAAGCTGAATAAGCAAATTGCTTTACATTGACAAATACAATCCTGTTGAAATATTTCATAACTGTGTGACAACCTAGGTCACCTTTTCATAAGCAGAGAACTTGAGCAACTCCTTCAAAGTATGCACAGAAAAAGGTTAAGTTGAAAATGTAATTATGTCATTCACAGCCACATCCAAAAAGTAAAAGAACAGTCTCAACACTGTGACGAGAACAACTACCTTTGCACCTTATATCATTAACCATCGTCTTGTGCTTATAAATGGATACAACCCCCCCATCCTCTATTTTTGGTTTGTTTTTGATTACAGTCTTAGTCACTAGAATAAGGTTTCAGATATTATGGTCCATATCACTGTAATGTGCTGCACTTCTTTGACACGTGTAAACTTCTGTAATTTGATTGGCCTACTATTCTCAGATCATGCCAGTTTAGAGACTGATTAACCTTTAGGGAACAAGCAAGTGGTCTGGTGGTTATATCGTGTCATGCCATTATAAAATTTGTATACCCATCCAGAGTCTCACATAAAAAAGAAATAAATGCTCTTTTTCAATGCCAGATCATATGAAACAAACAGTATTTTGCTCTCTGATGTATCATATACCACCCCAAATTTCTTTCCCTATAACTGGCTGCATTGAGACAGAGGGTCCTTTGTCTGGATTTTCTCTTTTTATATATCCTGCCCATCAATAATTTTGAACTATTTCAAATACTGTTTCCTTTCCCTTGCAAAGGAGTCCTCTATCTCAACACTAGTTTGGAAATGTGTAAGTTCCTGAAGACAAATTCTTTAATTTTTGTGTCTTCTATGTATTATTTTATCTTTTGCCATCTACACAGTTAGAAATTTTCTAACATCTAAAATATGTTTAAATGGGACATCACTACATTTTGCTATTACTATCAGACATATCACACGCTTAGGCCAGAAGATGAAAATTATTGAATATTCACACAAAGTGTAAATGAAATACATGAAAAATATTTAACTGAACAAAACTATTGTCAACAGGGCCAGATATGCTCTTAGCATAATCACCATTTCATTGTAAAGACTTCTTGAGTTTCATTCAAAACTAGATTAAGAAACTGTCATCTATATTTAGAGGAAAGATACAGAGGAGTTCCTCTTTTTATTTGTAGTCCTTCCTCGGGAAAGAAGGGAGAAAAAGGATAACAATTCAGTTGCAGGAGTAAACAGAATTATTTTTCATACTGTAGTACATATTTTAGCATGTATTATTAAATATGTAGTATTTATTTAATATACAGTATATACTCTTAAATATATAATAGCCATTTTGACCCCAAAACTTTTGAACAAAAATCACCTTTGGGATTTTAAGTCATTTGTTAGAACAGCACATGTGTAGTAGTGCTGCCCCTTTGCCTGATCATATGCCAGATTTGTTTCATTGCATATCCCCTACCACATCTGTTCCATTGCAAAACTAAGAAGCTCCATATACAAGTATGGGATTCAAGCTCAAAACTATAAATTGTGGATGCTTTTAACCTGAGGAAGATGAAAGTAGATAATGCCATGGAGAATTACTAGGACTCACCAGAAGCTCAAACATTGCAGCTAAAATTAACCCTCAAATGCACACTAAGGACTGTGTGATCATTTATTAAAAAGTGGAACAGATCCTTGGCCCTTGCATGGGGTTGAAAGCAAGCAGCCTAAATTGCTGCTCATAGTAGCTGGGCAAGATACAAAGGGAGGTAACAATGTCTCCTATAATCATGCTGCAGCATACAAAAGTAATGTGGAAAATGAAGTTACTTATTCTTTCCTCTGCATACTGGGAAACTTAAAAAGGGGTTCTGTTCCCAGTGGCTGTCCAGTACAGAGATGCAACAATGTGCCATTCGTCAATTTTAAATAATTATTTGATGCCTAATGAAAGGTGAGAGCCAACTGCTGAATTCCTAACTCAGTCTTTCCTCTCTTTATTTTACAGAAGTCAGTCTACCTATCAACAGGAGTTTGACTAATTTTGATCTGAGGGATAACTAAGTAAAATCCTCAAAACTAACACCAAAGATGTCAGGAAGGAAGAGGCCCTTAAGTGAGGACACTGCTTTTCCTCTGTATTCTTGGCTAGAGACAGAAGTTACACATAAACCAGTTTAAGTGATCATAAACTGGTTTACACCTGTAACAGAACATAAGTTCAGGGCATATAAATCAGTTTAAAAATGGCTGAAACTGGTTTAAGATAAACCTGGTTGAATGTAGTATCAGACTTAACTGATTTGGGTCAAACTGGTTTACGCAACTTCTGTCCCAGATTCCTTCCTGGTTTAAGTTAAATCAGAGTTCTCCAGCATCCCAGCATGCTCTCTGGGATAGGTTATACTTTCTTATTCCAGAGAGCAGGGCTGGCCCCGCCCTGCTGCTCTCTAGCCTGAGCAAAGGCAGGGATGAGGCAAGACACTGGCTGGCATGGCCCCATCAAGGCGAAGTGGGCAGGGAGGGGGTTAATTCTTACCTGCTTCCCCTCTCCCTCCACTGCAGCCAGGGTCTGCCTGTCTCCTGGAAAGTGGCAGAGGCAGTGGGAGCGGCTGGGGCTGGCAGACCCCAGCTTCAGGGCAGAAGGGACAGAGGGAGGAATTAAAACCCTCCCTGCCCACTTTGCCTTGACGGGGCCAAGCTGGGATGGGAGGGGGTTAATTCCCTACCCCCCGCACTGGGGGACAGAATAGCACCCCTCCTTCCTGCCCTCCCCCCCCAACGCAGGGTGGGGAGGGGAGCTTTTTGTAGCACCACCCAGCTCCAAATGGGGACTCTTCCTGCTGCTCCTCCCCCCACTGTGGGGTGGGGAGAAGGACTCTGTTAGCACTGGGGGGGCTCTTCCCCCTCCTCTCCGCTCCACCCCACCTCTGTGTGGGGCTATCCCAGCTCAGACTGGGCACAGGAAGCAGCTGTCACTGAGCCACAGCCCTTGTGGATGGCCCTGCCCCCACGGCCCAGGCTGGCCCTGCTGAGCCCCGGCAGAGGCAGCCACATGGCTGGGTGAGGCCGGGGCCATCCACAGCTGCTGCAGTTCAGTGAAAGGAAAGCTGAACCCTGTCAGTGAGCACAGCCTGTCCCAACATGTGCAGGCAGTGGCTGGCCAGGCAGTGGGCTACCTGGGCTGGGTTGGAGGCACCATGGGGGCTCATGGGTTGGCAGTGAGCCCCCATGATGGGCAGCTTCTGTGTTCCAGGCCTGCCGGGGCCTCCAAGCTGGCCAGGGCAGCCTGCTGCCTGGCCAGCCACTGCCCATGCATGCTGGGCCAAGCTGCTCTCACTGACAGGGCTCAGCCTCCCTGTCACTGAGCTGCAGACACTGCGGATGGCCCCCAGGGCCCATCCCATCCCTGGTGTGCAGGTGCCTCAACCCGGCTCAGTGGGGCCAGCCTGGGTCATGAAACCTGGGCCATCCTCGGCGGCTGCACCTCAGTGACAGCTGCTCCTCACGCACAGGATGGGCTGGGCAGTGCCACACAGAGACTCCCTCCCTGCCCCACAGCAGGGGAAGGAGCAGTGAGAAGTGTCCACCTCTGGCGCTGGGCAGCCACGCGCAGAGCCCCCCTTACCACCCCATGGCAGTGGGGGGTGGGAGCAAGGAGGAGAAGGAAGGGGAAGAGTCCCCCTCCAACACAGTACAGAGCCCCCCTCCCTGCCCTGGAGGGAGGAGGGGGAAGAGTCCCCCTCTTGGGCTGGGCAGCACTGTGTGCTCGGATTGCTTCTGGCAGTCAGGGAGCCACTGGGGCATGCAGAGCTTCCCCTCTTCCCCTCTCCTGCCACAGGGGTATGGCCAAGCTCCCTCTTCCCCCACCCTCTGAACCATCCAGGCCAAGGTGGGGGTTTAAACCCTTCCTCAGTCTTACTCAGTCCTGCAGAGAACTGCCCCCCGCCCCCCCAACTCAGCTTCCTTGTGAAAGGGAAGGGAGGGCTGCTCTAGCACCCCCAGGCTTCTGGCCTGAGCCACTGCAGGCATGTGCCTGCATTTCTGGAGTGAAAAGGGAACATCTATCCATTTGCAAACCAGTTCAGTCTTTCCAGATTAGACTAACCTGCAAAGATTGAATCAATTTAGGCATGGGCTTTTGAATGTCTGTCTCTAGCTCTTCTGCTTTCCCCAGTCTCAGATTAAATATGGTCCTCTCCTTCAGGGCTAGGGACAAACATTACACATAAACCAGTTTAAGCAATCAGAAACTGGTTTAAACCTGTAACAGAACAGACATTCAGTGCATATAAACCAGTTTGAAAATGACTGAAACTGGTTTGAGATAAACCCGGTTGAAGGTAGTATCACACTTAAACTGATTTGACTCAAACCAGTTTATGCAATGTCTGTCCCAGACCCCTTGCTGGTTTAAGTTAAACAAGACTCCCCCAGGATCCCAACATGCTCTCTGGGCTGGGCAGAGCTCTGTTTTCTGCTCCAGTGAGATGGGCTGGCCCCTCCCCTCTGCTCTCTAGCCAGAGCAGGGGCAAGGTGTGACCAGACGCTGGCCTGCAAGGACCCTTGAGGCAAATTTCTCCCTCTGTCCCCTCCTCTCTTTCCCCCCCCACTGGCAAACACTGGGGACCACAGCTGGGGTTTGCCAGCCCCAGCTGCACCTCCACGGCTTGCCTGCAGCCAGGCAGGGATGGAATTAATTCCTCCTTCTGTCCCCTCTCTCCCCAACACCACCCCCAGGGGTTTGGCTGCAGTCTCTGCAGCTTCCCTGCAGCCAGGCAGGGAGAGGATTAAATTCCACAGCATGTCCTGGGGCAGAGGCAGGGGCAGGGAGGAGGGAGAGAAGGAAGCTAGTCCCCTGTGTGCACAGCCAAGCCCTGCACCTGTGAGCTCAGAGCCGCAAAACCAGACTGAGAGGTGGAAAGTGTTGGCAAAGACCTGACAATCATTACACATGCTGGAGATGTAGTTAAGGGAAGTTGCAGACAGATTGTTGGTAGTACCCTGTTGTATGCTTTGCAAATTGCTGTGTTCAATACAAGTTTGCTTCAGAGAAAGGACTTTTTTCCCCATCCTCACTCATAAGTCTGGTAGCAGCTGCCTCTCCTCCCCCCCGGCTGGTGGCTGATTTCCCAAGTGTCATGCTAGCCCTGGCTGGAGCCTGGCCACACCCCCTCCACTCCAGCAGGGAGGGGTGAGAGCCTTGAAAGGTGTCTCTCTTCCCTCCCCTTTGGCAGTGGCTGGCAGGCATGCTCTAGTGACCCCCAGACACTGCAGGCATGTGGCTGCATTTCCTGACTGAACAGAGAATGTCTGTCCAGCTATTAATCAGTTTAAGCTGCACATCTTAAAGTAACTTGCAAAGAGTGAATCAATCTCGAGGCAGGCTTCGGCTTCCTGGACAATGACCCGCACATCACGACGAGGGACATGCTCAGCTGGGATGGGCTTCATCTGTCCCTCAAAGGTAAGCGTGTGTTTTCTACTAGGTTGGCGGATCTCCTCTGGCGGGCTTTAAACTAGGCTCGTCGGGGGGAGGGGAGTACGAGGGCAGGGGAAGCTGTGGACCACCAAACCATGTGGCACCCACAAGGACAGCCCAGCCTGAAGAAGGAGAACATTGGAAACCTGAAAGCCATGGGGAGACCAGCACTACAGAACAGGTAAGAAACAAGAAGGTAAGAAACAATGGGCCCCTTGGGACTCGGAGCGGGGGGGCAGCAAAGGCACCAGTCGCAGGGCTCAAGTGCCTATATACTAATGCTAGGAGCATGGGGAACAAGCAGGATGAACTAGCGCTCCTGCTTGCACTAAACACCTATGACTTAGTGGGGCTAACAGAGACCTGGTGGGATTCATCCCATGACTGGGCGGTACATATTGAGGGCCATAGATTGTACAGAAAGGACAGGTCGGGGAAGAAAGGGGGAGGGGTTGCACTTTATGTCAGCGAGCAATATACATCAACCCTCATCAAGACAGAATCCGAGGTTGAGGAAGTAGAAGGATTGTGGGTTAGGCTACATGGGGGGCAAGGAGAAAGGGATTTGGTGGTAGGAGTCTGCTACAGACCCCTACACCAAGGGGAAGAAATAGATGCGGGGCTCCTGAGGCAACTCTCGGAGACCATAAAAGCTAAAGAGGCGGTAGTCATGGGGGACCTAAACTACCCGGACATCTGCTGGGAGACGCAGACAGCAAGGTGCCATCGCTCACGCAGGTTTCTAACCTGTGTACAGGACCTCCACCTGACACAGGAGGTGCATGGTCCCACTAGGGGGAATGCCATACTGGATCTGGTATTGGCAACAGGGGATGACATGGTAGGGGACCTCCAGATCGGTAGCCATTTGGGAGACAGTGATCACCTAATAATAGAATTCAACATAAGACATCGAGTGGGTAAGGTAACTAGTAGGGTGAAAGTGCTAGACTTTAGGAAAGCTGATTTCAATGAACTCAGGGGATTAGTCAAGGACGCACTGCAGAGTAGGAGATTTGAAGAAATGGAAGCCCAAGAAGGGTGGCTGTGCCTTAAGGAAACGATCCTTCGGGCACAAAGCAAGACGATCCCCGAGCGAGGCAAAAAAGGGAAAGGGGCCAGGAGGCTTCCATGGCTGACCAGAGACATCCAGGGCAGCCTAAGGGCCAAAAGGGGAGCACATAAAAAGTGGAAACAGGGTGAGATCACTAAAGATGAATATACCTCCTCTGCTCGTGCTTGTAGGGAGGCAGTTAGGCGGGCCAAAGCTACCATGGAGCTGAGGATGGCAACCCAAGTAAAAGACAACAAGAAATTGTTTTTTAGATATATTGGGAGTAAAAGGAAGGCCCAGGGAGGAATAGGACCTCTGCTAAATGGGCAGAAACAATTGGTGACAGGCAGGGGGGACAAGGCTGAACTCCTCAATGAGTTCTTTGCCTCAGTGTTCCTAAGTGAGGGGCACAACAAGTCTCTCACTGAGGTTGTAGAGAGGCAGAAGCAAGGCGCCAGACTTCCATACATAGATCCTGAGGTGGTGCAGAGTCACTTGGAAGAACTGGATGCCTTTAAGTCGGCAGGCCCGGATGAGCTCCATCCGAGGGTGCTGAAGGCACTGGCCGACATCATTGCAGAGCCACTGGCGGGAATATTTGAACGCTCGTGGCGCACGGGCCAAGTCCCGGAGGACTGGAAAAGGGCTAACGTGGTCCCCATTTTCAAGAAGGGGAGGAAGGAGGACCCGGGCAACTATAGGCCAGTCAGTCTCACCTTCATCCTTGGTAAAGTCTTTGAAAAAATTATAAAGGCTCACATTTGTGAGAGCCTGGCAGGGCAAATTATGCTGAGGGGAAACCAGCACGGGTTTGTGGCAGGCAGATCGTGCCTGACCATTCTAGTCTCCTTCTATGACCAGGTTACGAAACACCTGGACACAGGAGGAGGGGTGGATGTCGTATACTTAGGCTTCAGGAAGGCCTTCGATACGGTATCCCACCCCATACTGGTGAACAAGTTAAGAGGCTGTGATGTGGATGACTGCACAGTCCGGTGGGTGGCCAATTGGCTAGAGGGTTGCACCCAAAGAGTCGTGGTGGATGGGTCGGTCTCGACCTGGAAGGGTGTGGGCAGTGGGGTCCTGCAGGGCTCGGTCCTTGGACCGATACTCTTTAATGTCTTCATCAGTGACTTGGACGAGGGAGTCAAATGTACTCTGTCCAAGTTTGCAGATGACACAAAGCTATGGGGAGAAGTGGACATGCCGGAGGGCAGGGAACAGCTGCAGGCAGACCTGGATAGGTTGGACAAGTGGGCAGAAAACAACAGGATGCAGTTCAACAAGGAGAAATGCAAAGTGCTGCACCTAGGGAGGAAAAATGTCCAGCACACCTACAGCCTAGGGAATGACCTGCTGGGTGGCACAGAGGTGGAAAGGGATCTTGGAGTCCTAGTGGACTCCAAGATGAACATGAGCCGGCAGTGTGACGAAGCCATCAGAAAAGCCAATGGCACTTTATCGTGCATCAGCAGATGCATGATGAATAGGTCCAGGGAGGTGATACTTCCCCTCTATCGGGCGCTGGTCAGACCGCAGTTGGAGTACTGCGTGCAATTCTGGGCGCCACACTTCAAGAAGGATGCGGATAACCTGGAGAGGGTCCAGAGAAGGGCAACTTGTATGGTCAAGGGCCTGCAGACCAAGCCCTATGAGGAGAGACTAGAGAAACTGGACCTTTTCAGCCTCCGCAAGAGAAGGTTGAGAGGTGACCTTGTGGCTGCCTTTAAGTTCATCACGGGGGCACAGAAGGGAATTGGTGAGTATTTATTCACCAAGGCGCCCCTGGGGGTTACAAGAAACAATGGCCACAAGCTAGCAGAGAGCAGATTTAGATTGGACATTAGGAAGAACTTCTTCACAGTTCGAGTGGCCAAGGTCTGGAACTGGCTCCCAAGGGAGGTGGTGCTCTCCCCTACCCTGGGGGGTCTTCAAGAGGAGGTTAGATGAGTATCTAGCTGGGATCATCTAGACCCAGCACTCTTTCCTGCTTATGCAGGGGGTCGGACTCGATGATCTATTGAGGTCCCTTCCGACCCTAACATCTATGAATCTATGAATTTAGGCTCGGGCTTTTTGAATGTCTGTCCCTAGCCCAGATGTGCCACATCTCATCTCCAAAGGATCAGTGGCCTCCCTCAGCTGTTGGCTTTTCTCATGGCAGAAAACAGCTCTGATCCCACTGGAAAGATATGGACCCATCTGCCTCCATTAGAATGTTCACTAACTAGTTTTTAGAGAATCAGATAGACTCCAAAAGAGAAAACTGCCCCTCTTCTTAAATGTGCAAGACATCAACACCATGTCTTTATGTATCATTATGTTACTACAACCGTGTGACAGGAGTAGGATCTTGACTACACTGGGAAATGAAAGAGAGGGATATAAGCTGATTTTTATTTTTCTAGGCCCCAGCCTGATCATCCTGGAATAAAGGAAGGAATTGGCAATTGTAAACTAAGCCCACAATGATCTTATATCCAGCAAAACTGTATGTCGCTTATAAAGAATATCAATATATTCTCTGGGAATAAAGAGCCAGCCACAAGCTTATTGGGGCAAATCAAAGCAGATAGCCATGAGGATGGATCCGATGAGGAAGACCCTTGGGACTGACTGCTGAATTTTTATTAATCTATCATCTCAGGAGCTGAAACATTTAAAGTATTTTTCTGATACCATTTCCAAAGGTTTCCTTTTCCCCATTCACTGATGTAGGAGATTTATGTGATCATAACAGACCTTTTCATTGTTTAGAAACATTAATTTCTTGAATAGAAGCAGGTTTTAGAAACGATAACAAAAACCATTTTTTACTGAGTTCCCTCCATCTCAGAGTTATTTTCCATTGCTTCTACCATTGTAGAAAACACTATGGCACTATAGATTGACATTCTTTTATTACTCTCCTTGCTTTGTAAGCTTGATTTCCATGTGCTCTGTGTTCTTCTCCCCACTTTCCAAAATGACTGGGCATAAAAGAAGCATTCCTATTTTGAACCAAACTTCTGTGAGTCTGTTAGGCTCGGAATTATACTAATCAAGTGGTTGGTTAAATTTATGTGGTCTATAATTAAGATTAGACCCAAAATGAAATGAGACCTGGCCAGACATCCTAGATGATCCATAGTTTTAATTTTAATTGATTGACCTGATGTAATGATAATAATAACAATAATAAACAATAAGTAGAGATGGGCAGAAGCTATGTGGTTTGAACGCAGATTAATGGGTTTCTCTAATCCTTGCCTGGATTCAGTTTGGGCATTTTGGTATATCTGATTCCAGAACTATGAACCAGATCAGAATCTTCAAGAGGTAAAGTTCCAGATCAGAACCTTCACAACCTTCTGTGATATCTGGTGCTAGGATTTGGCAATTTGGATGTGAACCTTCCTTAAATTTAGAGCTGTGTATGTCCAAGGTGTTGAATCAAATCTATCTCTACAAAGATAATAAAAAACACTACTGTATCTTAGCTAACTGAGGAAACTGCTCTGAATTTTTAATTGCCTTAAATGGAAGAAAATCATATGTTTAATTCAGATTTCTTAATTTAATCACATTTAGATTGCAGATTTAATCCATTTTAAAATTTGAAATCCAGGTTATATTTTTCTAGTGACATAAATAAATTAGATTTTATAAAAGATGCTCTTAAAACACCTTTTTTAAATGTTAATTTTTCACTCACTTTTAAATGCCCTTTTGACTAGGGCATGAAGTAAAGTTTCTGTATTCCACTCAACAAAATCCATATCCATTCTTCATGCTAAACTTCTTGGGCTAAAAGGTTTTACTAAGATACACAACCCTTGTTAGAACTCGAAGCAGCTGGACACTGTAACAATGTTCTAAACTGATTTGGATTCCAAGTACTGACTACTACACTTAGTCACCTGCTTAAGAAAGGTGAGAATTTATCTAGAGAAAATCCTAGTATGGCTGCATCTATATTCGAAGAAATGGCTGAATGTGCTGAGGTTTAAAAGAAAATGAAAGATACTCCTGTTTGTGATGAGTATACTTCACAGCATTTGCAAAACAAGCAAAGAGATGAACTATTTACATACAGAATCCAGCAGCCTCTTGCAGCCTGCCCCAACACCAATCCAGGGTCATGCAGGCAGCACCCACCTATAGCCCAAGGGTTCCCTTTCCCCCAGGAGGAGCCCTAGCCCCAAGGCACCAGGGGCAGCTTCACCTGGAAGGACAGGATGCAGCCAGGAAGTAGCAGGTATCTGGGCCGGCTCATGGTGCTGCACAGGGTAACGCAGGAGGTGGTGAG
This sequence comes from Alligator mississippiensis, assembly GCF_030867095.1. NCBI lineage: Eukaryota > Metazoa > Chordata > Crocodylia > Alligatoridae > Alligator > Alligator mississippiensis. The sequence goes on along the minus strand of NC_081824.1, from coordinate 186,524,855 downwards.
ACCAGGGCTTGGACTAGGGCTTCACCTTCAAGGAGGCATGATGGAAGCTCTGCTGCCTCTAGGCACAAGTGCAGAGCCCACCACCCACTGCCCACCCCTCCCCAGGCTTTGTGGTGGCAAGTGTGGATGGGAAGGGGTGGGTAGCAGGGGGATTTGGGGTGCAGGCAGCTCTTGAGGGGCATGTCAGGCTGCAGGATGAAGCAGGAGCTCCCTTGTGATTTGAGGGGTGGCTGGCCAGTGGCAGGGCTCTGCTGGGGATGGGGGCATTCTCTCTTGGCTGAGCGTCTCACGTCTATATATATTACTCAAAAAATCATAAATCAGGACAAAAATATTTTTTGAAGTAAAATTAAAATATTAAATAATAGATGGTTGATTGTTAGCATATGTTTTTTTAATCTAATGGTGTGTTAAAAATTATATCTTCACCGTTCATTTTATGTGTGAGGCCTTCAACAGCTCACAGAAACTCATTAATTTGCCCTCCAGTCAAAATAATTGCCTGCCCATAGGCTATACTGTTCTTAGTGATGGCAGATGACAGAACAAGGTGCAATGGTCTCAAGTTGCAGCAAGGGAAGTTTAGGAATAACTTCCTTACCAGGATGCACTGGAACAGGTTACCAGAGAGGTTGTGGAATCTCCATCCCTGGAGGTTTTTAAGACCTGGCTAGACAAAGCCTTGGCTAGGATGATACAGGTGGGGATGGTCCTGCTTTAACGAGCAGCTTGAACTAGATGACCTCCTCAGGTTCCTTCCAATCCTAATTTTCTACGATTCTATGATTCCAAACCTAAACCACACATAGCATCAAGAGAAAAGAAAATTTGCCATTTGCACTGACTTCCCCACTGGTCTATCTGCATGTTGCCTCCAATCTAGCACTTCTAGGGAAGGTCAGGCCTTCCCACAGTACATTTGTATAATACTATACAACTATATTGTATATACTATACTACCCACTATATTAGTGGTAAGGGAACATGAGTTTGTCAGTAACTTCAGCAGTGGTCCACACACCTCAAAAGAGATCAGACTTAAATTCAAGTTTACTTCATTTTTGGCTACTGAGCCACAATTTTAAATTATCTGCTTGAATGATGGGAGGAGTCTGAGTAGAAGTCATTCTGAAAGGAAAGCAAAGCACTTCCATCCATTTCACAACACTGATGTCATTATGGTGCTTGCTCTGTCATCTCCTTCAAGAAAAAAGGCATTAAAAAGCTGTAAAAACTTGCTTCAGTTCTTTAAATTCAATGAAATTTGAAAGTTTTACATCACCAACCCAGTTCTCAAAAGTAAGTTGCCATATCAGAACATCCTAATCCTATTCTGGATATGCAGGTGAGGAAATGCGTGATTTTCCCCTGGTCCTAATGTGTGAAAAATCAACTACATGAGGCTTGCTCCATGATCCCTTATTCCCACAGTCAAGCCCCTCTGCAAGGAGGTAAGCACTTTAATCTATAAATTATTTTTTTAATTTGGGTGCCGCTCAATTTACGGAAGTAATGGAGGGATGCCTCAAGTTTAATGAGGGGTGTATCAAATCCAAAAAAGTTAAGAACCACTGCTCTACATTTATGTATTTCTGTACACAAGGGCATATAAAAAATTGACTGCAGCTGTCAATGTACCTAAAAATGATCTTTTATAGATATATGTTAGTTTTGTACAATTTCCTTGATGAACTAGGACCTAGGATCCTTACTCAGACAACAATTCAACTAAAACCATGCCACTAAAATACTGATTGTAGAATTTTTCCAGCACGAATAATATTCAACATACCTTCCTAATTAATGTAAGCAGTATTACAGCCATTTATCTTTCTTTTTCATTGTTATTTCTCAGCTCTTTAACCAAAATGTGCTGTGCTTTATTGTTAATTGTGATTAAAAAAAAAGAAATGAACCAAATCAATTACAGTCCTCAGTGAATCTGTATGGTTGAAGCACAACTTTTACTGTTTTAATTAAATGGAGAAATAGGTCTATTGTTTAAAGGCATTTAAAAGAAGCAATTCAAAACTTGAAGTGAAGCCTTTTTGTTTTTATTGAGGGCCAGAGATGTCTATAAAAGCATTGCAGGTCTTTATTTGAATTTCATAGTAGCTGTGAAATTTATAAGTATCAGAGTAACAATTAGCTATCTATTTTTTTCCTTTAGTTAACGTACAACTAATTCTAAAGGTTTTGTTTCATGAGTATGCTATTTTCTACACAAAAGTGATGTGGCTTTAATCCAGGGTTGGGAAAAGGAGATAAACCTTAATGAAGATGGAAAAGCAGCAGAATGAATGGGAAGATAAATAAACCCCCAAATTCTTAAGCAAAATAAAAAGGCCTAGGAACAATATGATGATGATTTGTGGAATTATAGCATTTGTTTGTTCTCAGCACAAACGTGATGTATTGTATGTAGGGACCTACCTAATTCATGGAGGCTCCCTCCAGATTTCATTGTCCTGGCATGGCATCGGGCATCATTTTCACAGTGGAGCACAGTGGGTCCCCCCACATGTCTGATTGGCTGAGGGGCCCTGGAAGTCCTGCGCCTCCCTAGAGATTGACAGATGACCACCTATTAATCTCTGGGGAGGGGTGGGACTTCCAGGGTCCCTCATCTAAACAGAGGCATGGCGGGGCCCTCCTCCCACCCACCTGTCAATTTCCAGGGAAGGGCGTTACTTCTGGGAGCCCTTGGCTAATCAGAGATGTGGGTGGGGGCTACCACACTCTACCATGAAAATTTCCCCCCTCTCTCTCCTCCCCACCCAATGCTTCAGGACACCAGGGCATCCCACCTCTGTTTGCAGCTCCCTCCCACCTCCCTCTCTCAGCCCCTTCCCCCCATTTTCCTGCATTTTCAAAGTCCCCATGCTTATTCATGGCTTTTCCACAGGAGACCTACCAAATTTGTGCTTTCCACAGAATTGTGAAATCGTTAATTTGGTAGGTCCTTAACTATGCAATAATGTTGAAAGATCCAATCTTGCTTTTATCAGAGTCAATGGGAGTGATGCTGAAGTATGTGAAGAAGCCCTTCTCATCAATAATTTATAGCAGGCCAAATTCAGGTCACCTCCATCTCCATTGAATGGGTGCTATATACCCTTACAGAGGTAGTTAGCAAAGATCTTTGCACCAGTTATGTCCCCTTAAGCCTTTAGAAGAGTACTTAAGGAGTTGGAAGGTGCATGGGCCATCTGCACAGGTGTAATTTTCACTTCTTGTGAATCAGTAAAAGAATTAGAGGTAAGGGTTGCAATTGCATGTTCCTAGTCCCACATCCCAGTTTCAGTATACATCTGAAACTGTGAAAAGACACATGACAGGGGAGTGGGGTTTGGCTAGTAGGTACCAGTGCACTGCCTTCTTGTTCACTACACAAATAATCTGCTCAAGATGTGCAGCAGCCTGGTCAGTGAGTGGACATGCTGAAATGCGTTAACCATCCAGTTTCAGGAACAGTCCCTCATAGAAAACCTATGATTGTGCACTCTGTTACTTGCAGCGATTAGTGCTTGCTCATGCAGACAGTCCCTTTGAAGTGAATGTCACTACTTAAATAGTAAGTGATAGTAAGTCCAAGTAAGAGTTCCAAATATAAGGTCCAGAGACAGCAGGAGTGGAATGCCAGTGCTGTTTTTGTAGTATTCAATAAATATTCACAGGACAGCAGCTTGCCTGATTGTTGGCAAGAATGGGCTAAATTTTATAAATGTTTTTTAAGTTATATTTACAAAATGTGTGCATACAGGGACAAACAGGCTCTTGCTCCCCTAACATGCTTTCACATGTATAGACTGCAGTCCCATGCATGTTATTGTCCAATTACATTTTATACGGAATTTCACATGCAGAGACCACAGTATTGAAATCTGTGGTGTGAAACTAATAGAATTTGAATCAGTATTATAATTTGGAGGATGTTTATTTTAATATAATATGTATTTTGTAGTTTTTGGTTATTTTTACCTGGGAAAATGTAAAGCTAAATTAAGTTAATAAAAAGATTTCCATTGACTTCTACAGGCTTCAAACTGGAGGCCTTAGAGATCCTTTACTTGCCCTACAGATGTTTCTGCTCTATGGGTAAGATTTCCACCTGCAAAAGGGATCTACAGTGAAAAGGAAGGGAAGTCAATTTTGCCCTTAGTTTCAATTCAAAGGTAATATTTTATTTAACCAGTCAAATAGAACAAAGTAAATGTTTTCTGTTAATATTATGCTATTTGAACATAGCTATGTGTTTAATGACTTCATACTGTAAAAGTACTGTACTGAAAATTACCTTGAAAAACTTCAATTTCAAAATCAGAAACCTTCATTTCTGTCCATGTTATGATAATGATTGCATCAAACAGATTTGCAAGTGATCTCTACCTGATCTTGCCAAGGAAGAGCAAGGGAAATATTTTTCTCCTTTGACTTTACAGTGGAAAGCTGGGAAAACCTTGATTCCTGGGCAATTTCATCACTTACATAATGACACGCACTTCAGGAGGGATGTGGACAACTTGGAGCGGGTCCAGAGGAGGGCCACTCGCATGATCAGGGAGCAGCAGGGCAGGCCCTATGAGGAGAGGCTACGGGACCTGAACCTGTTCAGCCTCCACAAGAGAAGGCTGACGGGGGATCTAGTGGCCTGTTACAAACTAGTCAGGGGGGACCAGCAGGCATTGGGGGAGTCCCTGTTCCCCCGAGCACTACCAGGAGTGACAAGAAGTAACCGTCACAAGCTAGCAGAGGGTAGATTCAGGCTAGACATCAGGAGGTGCTACTTCAAAGTCAGGGCGGCTAGGATCTGGAACCAACTTCCAAGAGAAGTGGTGCTGGCTCCTACCCTGGGGGTCTTTAAGCGGAGGCTGGATGAACACCTTGCCAGGGTCGTTTGACCCCAGTACTTTTTCCTGTCATGGCACGGGGTTGGACTTGATGATCTGCTCAGGTCCCTTCTAACCCTACCAACTACCAAACTATAAAACTATGAGACATATTTTTACTTTCTCTATTCCTAGCTCAGTTGTTTTGGTGGTCACCATTTCTTCAAAGAGCAAGTGGGGTGTGTTTTTTAATACTAACTTTAGTTTCTTTCTAGCCATCATATGCTATTTACATAGAGTCTCCCCTTTTACTCCAAACATCCCCCAGGGTCAACAGGATCACCAAGGAAGCCAGACAAGGAACAACATAAAACATGATTACTGTTCTAGTTTTCCCTAAATGCTCTAGGTAGCCGTCACTTTATCCTGTGTACACCACATTCCATTACTGCCCAACCTAATAAAGACTTCTGTCACAGCGATAGCTTTTCATCTTCAGAGCTCCTTTCTCCTCTCCTGATAAGGCTGCCAACTCCAGTCTCTGTAAATGAGCTCATGCGAACACTTTATTTTCAGCTTGTGAAAACAAAAAGGGCCACTGCTCAGCTTCAGAGCTTGAGGGGGCGGTGTTCTATCTTCAAAGTAGGAGCAAGGCTTTTGAAAAGGATTAAAATTAAACTAGGAAGTTTCGCCTGAAATAAGGAACTTGAAGCAGGACTATTACGCTTGTTAGCCCCTGCTTTCCCTTTAAAAGCTTTAGAAGTCTCTTTTTAAAATAGCCATTTTAATTCATTTTTATTTGTATACTCTCAGTCCCTTATATGCCAAACAGCCAACGCTGCTAGCCAGTATTACCATCAATAGCCAAATGTGAGCTGAGCATTTCACATGCAGGACAGATGGCTATCCCATCAGAGAGTAGTCAGTTCAAAAGTAAGTGAATTGCAGCTTCAGGTTCCTCATCCAAACAGTCACAAAATTTAATCTTTTTGCAATCAGTGGCATATGTTTGTATGCTTATGGTATGATTTGGGCCAGATCTGAACTGGCAGGATCTAATCAGTAGCTTCCTCGGTACTATATGAGCATACATTTCTTCATATCAAGTTTGCTACAAAGTGTAAAGATAGGAAGGAACAGATTCACCTTTAGAAAGCTTTTTTTTCCTTATCCAGTAGAATCACAACTATGATTCAATAGTTTCAATAGTTAGCTGCTATGCTTTCCTTGAAGAAGACTGCTGGATTTTTAAGAATTGCACTAAATGCCTTCTTCCACAACAACAAAAAATGTTACTGGTGACAGGTTTTCCCTCCTTTTCCACTTAGCTTTTAAAATATTGTTTACTTGTCCATCATAACTGAAAGGAGTTGGCTAGACAGAAAAAAACACTGTGTAGCAGTACAGGGCACTAGTATTTCAACAAGAGGTCTTTGGGTAAAATATCTGCTTAAGTAAATGACTATTTACTAGTCTCCATCTAGGACTCATTTGTTGCTAAGAGAAAGAAAGTAAAGAATTAACCCTCTTTGCCCAGTTGAAGCCCAGGGCTGGAGTAGGATAGATCAGGGGTGGGCAATTATTTCATCCAGAGAGCTGCTTAATGAGTTTCGGTGAGCTGTGGAGGGCTGCAAGGGGAGCCCTGCCCCTTGGCAGGTATCCTGCCCCCTGGGCCAGAAGTCCTGCTCTGGCTTAACCCCTGACCATTGCCACCAGAAGTCCCTCCCCTTGTCCTGGAAGTACTCCTTTTGGGAGGGTGGGGGGTGCCACCTGAACCAGAAAAAACCCAAACCATACAGTAAAAGTCAAACACCTAATATAACATATTTGAATTTTATTACAAAAAATATTTTTGTCATGATTTGTGTTTGTGTACTGTATATAGAAGTGATTGCATAATAGATAAAAAATAAAGTCTTAGTCTTGTATTTTGTGTGTGGGGGTATGGTTGGGGTGGAACAGTGTGTGTCTGTGGTTTGTGATGGGGTGCAGCGTTGTGTGTGGGTGGTGTGTAGGGTATATTGCGAGGTGTGTATATATGTGGGGGGGAGTCTGGGGACAGGGTGTATGTGTATGAGGTTTGTGGAGCCCCCTACACACTCCCCCCCCATGGCACAGGCCCTGCCACTGCTGGTGACACCAGTGCACCTCGGGGTGCTCATGGTGCTGTCACCCACTAGTGTGTAGCTCCAGCCAAAGCTGCATATGGTGGCAAGGAGCACAAACAGTAGGCCCTCCTCTATCATGTGGGGCTCTACGTGGTGCACGTGCAGCTCCCAGCACTAGCGCGTCATTGGGGGAAGCCCTGCGTGACAAAGCCAGCTGCCACCACCCAAGCAGGAGGCAGGGCTTCCTGCCTCTTCCGGTGGAGTCCCACAGCTGCATGTGGCAGAGAAAGCAGCTGGCTCCATTGCACCAGACTTCCCCCATTGGCGCGCAAGTGCCAGGAGCTGAATGAGAGCCGCATGAAGCCCTGCGCAACAGAGGCAGGCTGCGCTCCTTGGAGGGGTGTCTCAACTCCAAAAAGAGTGAGAGCTACTGGTTTAACTCCTCATTGTACTGCTCATATGTATATTGCTTTCTTGCAAAAACTAGGAAAAAGTATAAAAATGTCCTAGGCATAATCCTGCTTCCACTGAAGTCAACTGCAAACTCCCATCAACTTTAGCAGTGCAGGACTCTGCCTACTGAAATTTTGTTGCTCCATATTTCACCTCAGGATATCTACATAATGCTGTAGCCTCACCAGTCCTTCCAATTAAGCTGCCCCTATTGGCATGTAGGGTCTACAATACAGCCCGGATATAAAACCCATTAGTACTAACTAATTGCAATTGACTAATGTGCGCGCCGGGTCTGACCCCGGGTCGCTTTCGTCGCTCTGCACGCGGGCTGTGGCCAGCAGCCCGGGCAGGCCGGGTCGGAGAGGGAGGTCGCCGAGCTAGAATTAGGCACAGACACGTAACGGTTGATTTTAAGATTGTTTACTTACACCGAGATGGTCGTGGTGTAGGCTGAGAACTTGCTTGAGTTACGGTTACAACAGAAAACACGAACACACGTGGAGTTTGCTAGGCTCCACGCAGACAGAAGACGAACAATCATGTGGAGCTTGCTAGGCTCCATGCAGACAAACTCCGGATGTCCAGGACAAGCGCGCATAAAACTCGTCGTTACGTCTTATAGTAGGCTCCGTTCGAAGACGGGAAGAGGTGGGCGGTGGATCAGGCTGCCAAACTCCTCTGAGTGACACACAGGGTTTCTATTACCCTGCCGCGCACACCCAGAGTCCCCACGAGATGGATGCGGAGTCCTCTTCGGCTTGGGTGGAAACTGCTCAAGCCTCTTATACGGCTAGCAGGCCAATCGCTAGCCACCACGTGTGAATAATTTAGAACTAGCCAATTGCGGGGCACGAATTTGCATACGACGAGCGGGAACTCTTTGCACCGTGCATTTCTGTGTTTCAAAGGAAATGCACCCTGCAAAGATCGCTGCAAAGTGGCGGGAACACTCCCCTGCACGCGGGTTCTCTGCGCAGCAGAACTCCTCCGTGCAACAAAGCGGTAAACCCACGGGGCTAATTCTTAGTGCTGAAGCACACACAAAAAATCAGACCTTTGGGTCATGACAACTAATTGACTACAGAGGACTCTTCATAATTGTGTGGAGGGAGTTTGGGAGTTTCTGTTATTCCATGATACAGTTTCTCTTCCACATATTCAAAAAGGTTAAAACCAGAAAAAGTAATGATGAAACCTAATTTCAGTTTCCACCCAGCACAAATAATGAATTCCTTCCTTTTTTTGAACAAGATACAAGAAGAATGGAAAGAAAAAATACAGATAAAATTTATATTTCCATTTATATCCACAATCCTATTTAGCTTCAACAACTAGAATGCTTTCCTGTGAGCTGCTGTAATCAGTCAACTCCCATTGTAGTATCTTGCCAGGTAATATATGCAAAAGCACTATTGCTATTTGGAAGTTTTTAGAAGTGTTCTTAATTAATGAATGCATGTGCAGTGAAAGAGGAGCTAGAGAGGGTGATAGTGTTCCGACTAAAATTTTTACCTATTGCTGTCACTATGGCCAGGTATAGACATTACACTTTTACTGGTATAACTGATTGAAAACCGGTCCATACCTGTAACAGAAATTCAGCACACAGACTGAAAATGGTGGAACCTGCTCTAGGATTTTCCCCACCCACCAACGGGCAAATGTGCATTCTGTTTACCACCAATCTAAACTATGCCGCTTACAGAAAACCACATAACTTAGATCAATTCTGCCTTGGGCTTGAGCCTAGTGCTACAGTAACTCAAGCAAGGACTGGAATGCTTGAAAGGGAAAAAAAATCCCTACCTATCTGAACAGAGCGGACAGCTGTATCTATTAAAAGAAACTTGCAGTACTTGGAAGATGAAGAGAGTACACCCTTTAACAGGAAGTATGCTGCATTAAGAAATGACCACAAACAACAAATTCCATAGCAAACTAAATTATGTTGATTGCTAAATCTAAAACGCAACTTGTCTAGCCTAATCCTCTTATTTAGTTTTTGTTTATAGGATATTGTGCTGGCTATCCTAATCACTTCTCATCATAATGCACAGCATGGAGAATGAATAAAACAGATTCTCCTCAATGGGCCAGAATTTGAATCTTGGTCAGACTGTGAAATGGGTTTAATGGTCACCCACACAAAGTGCTTGGTGAGCCTCTTGGCTCATATGACCACTCTATTACTGATTAATAAGCAGAGCAGCTTTCTCTGGCTCAAAACCTGGAAGAGCACTGGCGCATCCTAGATTTATCTGCTAAACTTTAAGAGTATTCAAGTACCTAAGAAATTCATTAGCTAAACTTAGATTTGGGGGAGCTGTAGTTTTTAAGTCTGCTGTATATTTAATAGAGTGCTTGCCATGCTTCTTTAATACTTTTAAATTTAAAACACTCCTCCATGCCTAAGTCCTTTTAAAAAAATTACTGCACTTAGCAAGAAAAAAAAAACCTTCTGTTTTTTATCCCTCAACTGCTATAGTTCTCAGTCTTCCATATTTTCAGCTATTATCCCTTTCTTGCAAAGAGCCCACTTAATAATGTTCACTCTAACAACCTCATTTATTTTCCAGAAAATTAACTCAGTTTCAACCCTGATTAATGATTTCATCTAAATGAATCAAATTAAAAATTGAAAATTATATTTCAAAAGCCAAAGAAAAAAATTGACCATTTCCAGTTAACAAATGATCCTTTCAAATATTAAAAGATGACCATGAAGAGTGCGTGATAGTAATGAAATCTAGCTGGGGCCTGCTGCTTATCTGGAGTTCATGAAGGAGGAGAAAAGGAAGAAAAAAACCCTATGCATTGTTAACACTAAAATCTCTTGGGATACCAAACTGACTTCCACTTAGTCTTTGCCTGTAATCAGCACACCAAAATAATATGAGAATTTCCGTGTTAATTAAGCTGGTAGGGTTGGAGATGCACCAGTCTGAAGAGGGATTAGGAAAGCATACAGAACCAGTAATCGTGTCTGTTAACAAAACCTAAACCGTGAAAGAACAATTTAACAAGCCAAAACACTACTACCAGCTAGTTGAAGGGCTTCTGCAGGAAAAAGAAATTCCTTGATCATTTGATTTTTAAAAAAAGCCATAATGTAAGCAATAGTAATCTAAGAATGCTGCACAGTACAGAGCATTGTTATGCTACCTTGTAAGAGATGACAAAGTCAGCCCCCCCCAAATCCTGCCTTGTTCCCACATTTTATAAAGTCCTCCCTCTTTTCTCCTCCTGTATCCACAGTGTCAATTTTGTTTTCATGCAAATGCCTTTCTGGAAATCTCCAGGTAATTTGCATGGTACATGTGATAATAGCAATAACCAACCCATGAAAAGAAGCAGTTGCATCTTTGAGACATGGACACTGGACAGCAGGACATTTTAATTCTAGCATTTTACTGGATTTGTTGGGGTCAGAGCTAGAACAAGTTCCTTCTTTCAAGGATTTATCTATTTGTGCCTGTTTGGTTGCTTTTTTCAGATTTATAAGATGTTCAGGACCAAACCCAACACTGCAGTAACCTCCTTGGAGCTGGCACACAAAGACTCCAATGCAGAGACTGGTGCCATTCCACAGAGCAACTGTAAGGAAGTCTATGAAGAGGCTGCACAAAGGAATTCTACCATCAGCAATCTGCAAGGCATGGCTTCAGTGTAGTCATCTCTATGGCAAACCATGAGCAATTCCCATGGCAAGCCCAGTTACTCAGGCTTTGAGTTCCAGTGAATTTAAGAGCTAGCCAATGGGCCAGTTCAAACAGATACTGTGCAAGCTTCATGAACACTTCTGCCAGTACACATCTGTCCTGACCTGCAACATGCTGGGTATTGTACTCCTCGGTCTCTCTGGTGCAGAGAATGCCAATGGTATTGAAATGTGCCAATTTGGATGTTAGTTTTGTGATATGGACACAATCCTAATAAGAGCTGGATCACGCCACCAAACTAATTTCACTTATATAAACTACACCTGAATCTAGGCTTCTATTTGAAAAAAAAGGCTCTAAATTAATACACAGGATAACTAGTCTCTCTAGCCTAAAATAGCTGCTTTACAGGACTAAACTAATTATACTGAAAATATAATGAAAAAAAAACAGAGGTAACTTTAAAAAGTAATACAGCTATTCTGGCAAATCTTCATTTCCTATCTAGTCTAAGAATTAAGCTGGCAGCTCCCTCTTGTAAGAACTGAGAGAATTGCAATGGGCAATATATTTTAGTGCCTCTTAGCCTCATTGATATGTTGAAGATTTAAGAGGTTTTAAAATATATACTAAAAACAATATATATATATATATATATATATATATATATATATATGTTTGTATAAATATTGGGATTAACTTTGGTTTACATATGCCAGGTGGGGATTCTGGGGGGCTGCTTCCATTCACCAATCTGCCTAGTTTTCTTCACATTTTAAGCATGTATGACTTTGGCTTCCATGGTTTTAATGGGAGGAAATAAAAAAACCTGTACCTCTTCGTCTGATAATGCTTACCAATGTATGATTTGAATTTACATTTCGTGAATAAATTCCTTTGTGTAACTTTCAAATGAAGGGTCATATAATTCCCTTTCTTTATGGCACAACTTCCCTTGATGTCTAAGTGATCTGAGTGTGGAGATTAAAAGGCAATATTAAAATATTATACTTCTGAGATTGTTCATACTGGATCAGACTACTGGTCTATTAAATACTGGCCTCCTGGAATAACTACAGAAAGTCCTAACCCAGCAGAACCAGTAAAGCTTTGCTTTCTAAAGAGTTTGAGAGCCTAAAACATCACAGTCAGTGTCCAACCCACTGGCCATTCCAACGTATAAAGGTGACATGAAGGCAGAGGAGCAGTAGTATAGACCTGAGATTACAAAAATGTGTTTCTCCCCTAGCCCCGCAGCACTCCCTGAGCAGAACCCAGTTGATTGGTGTGCTGGAGACAGAATTTACCCATATGTATACAGATGATTTGATCTTTTGTTTTTTGAAACAGCCTTATAACAGAACTGGCAATGCTTTTTGAAGGTTTAAACTGATGGTCTAGATTCTGGCCCATTTGAACCCTGTCCCTACATTTTGACCACCTCTCTCAATCACTTCATTTGCAATCAATCTTATGCTTTACTTTCTATTCAGTCTTGGGTGTTATTTTCCTCAGCTACAACCAACACCCCACATTCTTCACAATCTTCTAACCTGACATCTCCTTAAGCCTCTTTCTTCTTCCCATTTCTATCTTCAGCTGTTTAAAGCCTCCCTCTTTCATTAAGTGTGCCTTTAACAGCATGAGCAGATGCACTAGCCTGCCACAACGGTCACATCTTTGATGCTCACTGCGTCAGAAACAATAAGATCCACATACTGTGATCCTGCAAACTAGCATAAACATTAGCACTGCAAAGGCTCCGTGGTGCAATGGAAATAACAGTATGTATCTTAGTTCAAGGCAAGAAAAAATAGCTATACAGTATTATGTTGTATTAACTATGCACTCCCTGGTCTAGGTATTATAAAGGGCTCAGACAAGATTTTTTTAACTACTGTATGGGGGCCTTCATGTCCCAGCTGTCTTCAAGGTTCAATGTTAAAACCACCCTCCTTTAGAATGGATGACTAGATATAATTCCAACCAATCTCCTCCCTATATCACCATACAGGCCCCAATTCAACAATGTATTTTTGAGCATGCTTCAGTGCTCTGCTGCATGGAGTGGCATTTAAGCATGTGCTTAAAGTTAAACACATGCTTTTCTATCTTGCTGGTTCCAGGCTGCACAGACACCTGTAAGATATTGCATTCTGGGTGTTCTCAGTATTGAAAGTGCTGCTATTGCCAGTCTAGGAGAGCATAAAGTTAGCAGGTGACTCACACTTGTCTTTTACCTGGCAATACAAAATTTTAATGTATAATTCTCCTGGCCTGCTCTGAAACCTGGGAGCTGCACATATATCCCTGATCCTGCAATATATCTAAATATAAAAATGTGAACTGAGCCTAGATGCTGGAATTTAAACCTAACCATGGAATTTCTTTGCTACAGGAATTGTCAACTAGATGGTTTTCCATTACTCAGATCAGTTTACTGGAAAAGATACAGAAATATGTCCTATTAAATAAATAAAATGCATTAATAGTGAGACTAAGAATAAACATCTTATTTATTTTAATCATAATGTCAATACGCACCTCAAATAGGCAGTAACAATCGCAAAGCATCCACTATCAGGTTATAGATAAATATTTTCAGGTAAATGGTTACAATATAGATATATATGTGTATCATTAATTATATGTTTGGGGTATGTATGTATAAATGATATATTACACACAGAGAACTGCAGTTAGAAGAACATTAAAAGGACAGCAAAATCAAGCACTCAAAAATTAGGAAATGTTCAAATTAAATTTGTTTATGTAACATTATTTGCTGTAGCCAATTAAAGCCCTCCTCTGAACATAGAATAATTAGTCTTCTAAAAGGCTATTCTATATCACCAATATATATCTGAGTGCTCTACAGATATTAATGTCTCCTTGTCTACCCTGTTCTATGGTTTAGCTACATAAAGAAATTACTGAAAAGTAAGATAGGGTGTGAACTTTCAACACACTACCTAATCCAAAGTAACTGGCTGTGGGCATGCTCGTATCCCATTGTAAGAGTGAACATGGGATAAAGGCAGGTAAGTTACCTCCCATTTACCATGGGGCAACAGTGTGCACACAGCAAGTAATTTTGGAGTAGCCAATGCATCCTAACTTACCTTGTGGTAAATGAACTCATAGGTCTCAAAGATATGGTCCAGACTAAGACTAAGGCTAACTGCCCCTCTCTTACCTTGTGGTAATTGATTCAGGTAGCCATCCCTAATCTCCTCCTTCATAAGAAAACCCAGTCTCTCTGCCTCTCATTCTTTAGCCTCCCACGAAGCTGCCTGTCCTAAGCTACTTATTTATTTTCTCCCCCTCACAGCCAAGTTTTGTCCCCTTTGCATTTAAATCAGGCAGCTTTCACTTCCACACTGCCTGGGCCCAGCATGAGTTCACAGAGAGCCCTGTTCTCAGTTCAGGTTCCTGGACCTGAATTCAGAACCAGCCTGACCGGCAACAGGCCAGACTTCCCTGAGGCAGACATTTGGCATAGAAAATTTCCACCCGAACACTTAGAGTTTATCAGAGTTATAAGCAACTGAAAGCAGTTTCTTATAATGGGAAGTGTTAGGTACCCTTAATACTGGACAATGTTAGTGCTCCATCATATACAGTATCAATATATATATGTGTATACCCTGGTATATATATTAGCAAATACTATATTCCGATCTACATAAGCATATACAGATAAACCAATGCAAAAAGATAAATACAACATATGTAATTTGCAAGCAATTTTAGACATGTTTGTGTTTTCCAGGCTAGAGGTCTCTGTGAAAAATGTTTATTTTCCCTATTAAAACCTACAGCAAAAAATGAAACCACCTGTCAATACAGCCAGATTCCCATGCTGTCTAAGGATCATGCATACAAATGTCTCTTTATAAAGGGATGTCATCAAAATGACATTATCACAAAACACGCAAAATGGTAAAAGGACAAACAGAAGCTTATGTTTCATCCAGAAGAGTGAAAATCGGTACAACATTTTTTAAAGTGGTAAAAAAAAGAGGAAGTGCTGAAGTTGTTGCTATCTATGTAATAACATGAAAGTTGATTTTAGTTTATTTGTTTTTCCTTACCATTTCTAGACAGAGGTCTTAAGTTAGGAATAAGAAGAGATATAAAGTACCTGAAAGCAAATTCACATCAGTAGTATAAAACAAATCAGAGGGTAGTAATAAATGTCAAAGCTGTAGCAGCAAAGGCGAGTCACTGTTTTTTCTCATACTTAAAGTGAAATACCTAGCTGTTATCTTTGTGCCTGCAGAGCCTCCCTATTGTAGATTCAATAATACAAGAGGCTTCTTATCAGCAGCCAGGGTGACTGATTGGAGCTGTGATATGTTTAGACAATGCACTGTATTTAACTGAATTTACAGATGCCCCAACTCAGACTGTAGTAGTAAACGCCAGAGACTAATAGGAAATTAAACATGTACAATGGACTAACTCCATTTGCTCTCACACACTGTAATGTGTTTAGTTAACTTACTCATAGTCACACTTTATCTTTTTCTCCATGGATTCTCTGGGATATGTTTCAAATTGGTCAAAGATTAAATCTTCCTTTCAATTTTTTTCACCATTTTATTGCTGCTTTCCCTTATTATTTGCCACTCTTTCTCTTGTGCAGATAAGCTAAACAAGATGACCCTCGGTATACACTCCCAACCCAATTATCAGATAGTCAGGAAGTAAAGCAAGGGTATGGAAGACTCCATAATATTAATATTAATATAACATGAGAGGAACAAAATCAGTCACTTATTTGAAAGCAATGGTGTATTTAGCTCATTTGAAATTTAAATGCGAATTTTAATGTACCTGGTAAGTAACAAAGAGAAGCGGGGGGGGGGGGGGGGGAGGAGGAGTGTGAGTAGGTCACTATAGCAGTTATTTTAAATGATAGTTATTTAGTATTTTCACTTACAGGAGCAACTCCAAGTAACCAGATACTGAATAAACTATTCAAAGGAGTGAGGTATTACATAGCTTCAGAATCTTCATCTCTGTTACAGAGCGGGATGGGGTTGGGGGAAAAAGGAGAGGAGAAGAGAGGAGGAGGCAGTGCGTAATTTATTGTTAGATAAATTCAGGGATTGATCTGTATATCTACTGGGGATTGTTGAAGAGAAATTTTTCAAACAGAAATCCCTCATTAATATAACAGCAACAGTGAAGTGGTAATGATTTTACTGTCCTTAGTAAAACATAAAGAGCTTCTATTACTATTAATATGCATTAATGGAAAATATACAAGAAAACACTTTAGACACTATCTCCTAGCTGCAATCATATACCATTTTTCTACCTTCAATGATATACCCAACATTCATGTTCTAAAAAAAGAGATCAGTTAAAATTAAGAAAAGTATGATAGTTCCAAGGGGGAAAAAATGGAAATATGGGTGCTTCTCAGCAACTGAGAAAACTCAGTAAGACAGAAGTAGCATTTGCAGTACCCACTGCTTCATCTTAGTGAATTTTGAAGTCCTTACTCAGGCAGAACATCCAGTGACTTCAACAGGATTGTGACAGAACACTGTTGCAAAGGCCCCTATATGTTCATTGCCAATAATGATTTATTGTAAGACACAGGGTTACCCTCTTTCCAAAAAAAGCCAAAGGAAAGTATTAGAACATAAGAATATAATTACTTTACTTGGTCAGACCAATGGTCCATCTAACCCAGTGTCCTGCCACTCCCAGTGGCAGGATTAGGTGCTTTAGAGGGAAAGTAAATGAGCAGGATATATCCTCTGCCATTCCTTCCCTGGCTTCCAACATCATTGGTTTAGAGATGGCAGATTTTACATCTCTTACTGTTCTGTTTAATAGCTATTAAGGGATTTGTCATCTATGAATTTGCCTAGTTGAAGGGTGCTCAACCTTGAGTCCATGGACTAAATGTGGCCCGCGGAGCCTTGGCATCTGGCCTGTGGGGCTCCCCACGGGTTGGAAAATTTGGCAGTGGAGGATCAGTAGTTCATACTGCTACCCCTCCCTGCTGTCAAAATCCCAAGCACAGCACAGCAGGTAAGAGCTAAGCCATGACCATCTCCCCACATGACATGATCAGGGCTGGGTTCTATCCCCTTCCCTCTGTATGGCTGTATGGTGGGACTGGGCTGCACCCCCTTCTCCCTGTGGGGCTGGACCATTCCTCCTCCCCATGCACAGCTGGTTAGGGGCCAAGCCATGTCCCTTTGGCCCCCTCTGAGGGGCCACACCACTCCCCCTTCCCTCTACCCAGTCAGGTTGAAGCCAGGCCACCCTCCCTTCCTCCTTCAGGGCCAGGCCAAGCCCCCTCCCCCTGTGCAACTGGTTTGGGGCAGAGCCAGACCCCCTTCCTCTCTGCCCAGTCATATTGGGGCTGGACCATGCCCCCTTCCTCCTGTGGGGCTGAGTGATGATCCCTTCTGCTATGGAGCTAGATCAGAGCTAAGTTATGCCCCCTCCTTCCTTGGAGGCCAGTTTGGGGCCAGGCCAAGCCCTCTTCCCTGCACAGCTGGATCAGGACTGGGCTGTCCCCTACCTTCCTCTGCGCAGATGGATGGAGCCCTGCTGCACCCATCCCAGGTGCTGAATTGGGTCCACCAGCTGGATCTGACCTACAGAGGGACCAGGCACTGACCACCCAGCCCTCCAAACAAAAATGTTGAACAGCACTCATCTAGCCCCTTTTTAAGTCTAGCTACCCTATCTGCCTCTACAACATTAACTACAGGCTGTATAACTTTCTCTTTTTAGCTTTAAACTTGTCCCTGGCTAATTTCAGTGGATGTCCCCTAGTTCTAGTATTCTGGGATTTGTTGAATAACAATCCGCTATTCATTCTATCCAGACTCTGCATGATTTTATAGATCTCTATCATATCTCCCCTCAGCCTTCTCCTTTCCATAATGAAGACCCCTAGTTTTTTTAGTTTTTTCTGGTAGAGCAGCAGCTTCATTCCCCTGATCATCTTGGTTGCCCTTCTCCATACCTTTTTTAAATCTAATCCTTTCTGAGATGCATAGACCAGATCTGCACACAGTATTCAAGATGCAGGTGCACTTTGGATTTGTACAGTGGCCTGATTATGTATTCTACTTTGTTTTCAATTCTCTTCTAAAGATGACCGACATTTTCAGTAGATTCTTTGGTCACCACTGAACATTGAGCTGACATTTTCAGAGAATCCACAATGCATCCAAGGTCTCTCTCCTGAGGCATAACAGCTGGTTAAGAACCCAGAACTGTGTACATATAATTGAGGTTATTTTCCCCCACATACATTACTTTGCACTTGTTGACACTGAAGTTCATCTGCCATTTTTTGCCTATGCACTTAGTTTGCTGAGAGCTTTCTGCAGCTCCTCTCTATCAGCTTGGGATTTGACAACCTGGAATAATTTAATATCATCTGCAAACTCAGGGTCTTGTGGCATGTTGCCCTTAGGACATTGTGCCCACCTCTGCTCGACCAGGCGCTCTCGAGCTGCCTTCGCTTGGGTGGCCATTCTAGCTTGCCCTGAGCCTACGAGAGGGCCCCGGGAGGTACCTTGGATGGTGTCGGGAGGCCCCCTAACCTTGCCTGCCACAACTTCAGATGGAACCTCAGTGGTGGGGGTCTCTGTTAACGCCGCCTCCCGGGGTCGTTATGCCTTCGGCGGGCACTCACGGGGCTCCAACCTCCCCTACACCCTGGCCAATCACCACCTGCTGCTGCGGGTCTTCCTGTGGCCTTCCTTTGGCGACCCCGCCGCGTTTACGTTCCTGTGTCACCCGGTGGTCCCCACTCTGGGGACCCAAGCTTCCCAGGCTGAAATCTGCCTTGAGGGTCTCACCCCGCTGACTCCCTGCTGCCCCTAGCCTATACTGACCCGAGGCCACCGCAACACAAAATGAGAGAGCCTAAAGGAAAACGAACAACAAACAAAAAGTCAAGCCCTTCTATCACGCCTAGCCCGGGATCTGACCCGGGTGCCTAAGCCCTGCTGGGCGGGCTGCCCTGGCTCAAAGTCTGTAGGGCAGCTTAAGGCCACCGACTCCCCTGGGTGTCTACTCTCTGGGACCGTGGCTCCCGCTCTCTGGGAGTCTCGTATCTGGCGTTCACTCCCTCGCGGGTTCCTCTGCCGGTTCCTCCGCTGGCCCGTCTGTCGGCTCTCTCGCCAGGTCCGCTGCAGGTTTCCTCACCGGCTACGCCGCCCGCTCCCTTACCGGAACTGTAGCCAGTGCCTTCTTTAGTCTTGCCGCCGACGTCGTCTCCACCTTCTCCATCGGCTCCTTTAAGGACGCAGCTCTCACTGCTGTAGCTGCAGCTTTCTTCACCGGCTCCTTTAACGGCGCGGCTCTCGCTGCTGCAGCTGCGGCAGCCATTCTCACCACCGCTGCCAACGCCGCTGCCGTCGCCACGACTTCTCCCATCGGGCCGGGTACACAGGCCCTGCGGGTGCGGGTCCCGTTCTCGGGGTTCCCTGCGGGCTTTCCCCCCTTCCGGCTCCGCTCCACTCCCGGGGCCGCCTTTTATTCCTGCCGGGTGGTGTCCCCTGCTGACGTCACCCAGCCCCAGCTGGATATAAGTGTGGCTTACAAATCGCGCCGGCGGTTTTCCCGTGCATGTGTCCCTGCTCCCTCCAGCTTCTGCGTGGGGTAAGTAAGTGTTTACTTCCCCCCTGGTTTTGCCCCGGGGTTTCCTTCTAACCCCAGCGTTCCTGGGACAGACATGTTAACTATATTTAACATGGCAGCATCTGCATGGTCAAGGAGGAAAACATGCTAAGTGCTATCATATAACAGTAAGGTTAGTATTTTTCACAGAAGGAGTATCTTTGGATGGTATTAGGTAACCCCAGTCCTGTCCAGGTTGTACTAAGCATTACCACATGCCTGCTCAGAACAAGTTCTAACTCACAGTAATGTTTACTATGATTGAAACAAAACATGTGCTAAGTGTCCCATGCAACAAGGCCCTTGGAGATCTTACTGTGCACTTCCATTTCCAGGTCATCAATGAAAAGGTTGAACAAAACTGACCCCCCAGCACAGATCCCTGAGGAACCCCACTTTTCACCTCCCTCCAACCAGAAAAAATGACCATTTAGCTCTATCCTTTGCTTCCTATATTGTAACCAGCTCTTAATCCACAAAATAACCTTCCCTCCAATCCTGTAACAGCCCAGTTTTTTTAAAAGTCTTTGGTGAGGGACCTTTCTGAAAGCTTTTTGACATATTATGTCCATCTTGTCCACATGCTTGTTAAGGACCTCAAAGAACTCCATCAGACCGGTGAGGCAGGATTTCCCTTTACAAAAACCATGCTGACTTTTCCCCAGCATATATTTGTCCATTTCCATTCAGGAAATACTCAAAATGTGGCAGTCTATACAAAGGTCAGAATTTTTTTTGCAATTCTCTTTTTATGAAACCTTTTTCCAAATTGCTCTTTGGGGATAGGGAAATATTTAAATATTTTTAATATTTATATATTTAATATATATTTTTTTTTTTCTTTCTATAGCAGGACAGGTGAAAGAATGATTCATGTCTGTCTGGCCTGAGCATCCCATCTCTACCATTTTCCAAATCTACACTCACTTTTGTTGACCTATGCCCTCACTAAAAAAAAATCAGGTCTCAGTCTCTGATATTAGAATTCTAATTAATTACCTGATCCAATGAGGCAAATACCATGTATCTACTCTATTACTGCATAACCCTAGAAAAATATGTTTCTCGTCCCTATTTTTCCTGGGTGTTGTAATAGTTAAGTCATTAGGATATGTTTACCATTTGCCTGTTATCCAGTCCCTCAACATGCTGCACCATATGCCTCTTTTTCACAAGGAGGTTCTTTAGAAAAATCAGTAGGTAAAAATTTACCCAGGCTAAAAAGTTTGCTTCTGATCCCAAGTAGCGGTTTTTAAAAATGGATTTCTATTGAGATGTCCTGGAAATCAACAGTCGGAATTCTTGGATATCATGATATTAAAATTAGGACATAATAATAGCTATTTTCTGACAAGGTAGCCTTCATATTAATCATTTTTTTTCAAGAAGTGGCCAGTACCGATAAATGTTACTTCTCCTAATCAGGTGTGATTGGTATTTGCCTTACAAAACACAGACAAATCTTTGACCAATCTTTAATTAGTATCACTGATGAAATATTTATTCTTTTAATTTGAATCTGGAAATCCAATGAAGCTGTGTTTGCATCTTTTATCAACTTAAATAATAATCGCTTTATTGCTTTTGTCTTAACTGAAGACGCTCTGAAAATATTTCTCATGAAGAATTATTTGCACCTCTAATAAATATCTAGTTGCTATGGTCTATATTTCTGGTAAATATTTAATATTGGAAGGCATAATTTAGAATATTCTATGAGAAGCAAAGGGGGTGAGGGGAAGGGGAAAGGGAGGGACATACCAAATATTTAAAATTGCATAATATACTAGACAATGGCAATTTTATGGCTAAAGAACAACTCTCCATAATGCTGGCCACTTGGAGCTCCAACTGCATGTATGTACAGTTGAATATATAGCTACAGCCATTTCATCTCTGTGTACATCAAAGTATGTAGATAGAGGAGAAGAATAAGCCATGCCATAAGCACCGATTCTGTGGGTGCTTTGGGGTTCAAGCACCCACCAAAAAAAATTAGCGGATGCTCAGCACCCATGGGGCCATGCTTGTAGATGTTAAAACGAAACCCAAAAAAGCAATTTACCGGAAGAAGCAGTGCGTGACTTCAACCCAACTCTGCAGAGTCTGTAAAGATCAGGCACTTCAGCTGGGCTTTTGGACCTTTTAGCTAAAGCTGATTTTGTCATCTATTAGATAAAAGCACCAAAAAAGCCCCACTAAAGCACCCAATCTTTATAGATGCTGCAGTGCTGGAAAGAAGTAACGTGTTGCCTCATCTGGGCATGCATGGGGCTCAGCATGGGAATTTGCCATGGTAAAAGTGAAATGTCAGGTTTTTGTGGGGGGAGGGGAAATTACATTTGCAAGCACCCATCAGCAAAAAACAAAGTTGGCACCTATGAGCCATGTCACATCATATACACCAAGTTACAAAATGCACATGGAGCATACAAGGCCTTGCATTCTCACAAGGCAGCATGGCCATATTCTTCTATATCCAGTTGCTGTTATTTGCAATGGAGACAGTAATTTCTGGTGACTGCAGCCCCAAGTGACATTGACACACGAGAACGGATAGTGTGAATGAATGCAAGGTATTGCACACTGGCAAAAACAATCTAAATATCACAAATACAGTGCATACTAATAGGTTGTGGACATATGGGAGCCTCTGATGAACCTTCAATGCTTCAGAATGGTTGCATCCTTAAGGGACAGCTCTGTTACTATAGTTTGTACAAAGGCATCATGGCTTGTGTCCACCCTCTTCACTTTCATTTTACCACTCAGTAACACAGATAAAAGAATATTATCAGGAACATGTGACTTATCTCTGGAGTTGTAAAGGGGGACTGTATAAATTACAGAACCAGGTTTGCATTTGGACTTACCTGGCTTCCATGTAATTGAGTTCAAAACTCCAATTAAACACACTTAAATATTTTCAATTTGTATGGAAGGGAAAACAATACAGAATGAGGTTTGTGGGTGTGTGAGAAGTATATCATTGGACACTCACAGTGAATTACACCAATATTTTTCATAAAATTGAAATCATACAATCACAGTTGCTGAAAATACCTTTTAGGACACTATAACTTATTATTGGGAGAACTCAGACTGCACTCACTCAAGACAATGATAGTTTTGCCACTGACTACATTAGGATCAGTATATGCTTTTTTTATATAGATGTTCTCCAGCAACTAAAGTCAAAGGACCAGCTTCTCTACTCAGTTACAATTTTAGTGAAGTAATTCCAGATATATACCAGTATAACTGAGAGTAGAATTGGGCCACAACTCTTCATGTTTAGAGAAAAAAGAGGTGTAAGTTTACAAAAGAATATTATTACAGATTGAATGTTGCTAGGCAAATACATTTAGTATCTTACAATTTTCCTATTATTTAAATACACCTTTTCTAGGATTTAACAGACAATGGCTTAGTGTAAAATGGCCATGACATTTATTACCATTTGTGAGTTATCAGTCTACCAAGAACTGAAGATAACTGTCATAGAAGGCCTAAGCCATCACTTATACTCTATAGAGTGTAGAATATATTTGTCCTGTCTATACAGCATGTCCTATATTCCTATGTACAAAAATGTATGTATTTAAACACATTAGTTTTGAAAACAATGTTTACTTTGCAACGTCGAGCACTCCTACCTATGATGGGAAATACTAGATTTATGACTGTCAAGATAGCCAAAATTTTGCCACCTTGTATGTCCATCCTGTGGACTGAATGAGGGCCTGTAGGAAAAAAAGAGCATTTAATCATATAATCAAAGGCTTTAACATAATAGCTAAGCAAAAAGGGAAACATTAAGTTTGCACAAACAACTTCATTTTGCATTTTCCAATTTTCAAGTATTTGATTTCGTAAACTAAATAATGTGCTTTAAATGTGGTTACCTTTGAATGCAATTTTTAAAGAAAAAAATGAAGCAAATTCTATTATGTGCAACTGAGCAGCCATGACACCATGTTCCATCAGCAGTGTTTCAACTAAGAATTTTCAGTACTGCAGCATAGATGTTACCACAGCACTCTCTACATACATAGACTTATAAGAAAGTAGGGCCAGGAGGGACCTCACTAGGTTTAGTTCAGCCTCCAACCAACCCTGACTAAACCACATAGCCAAGTGCTTGTTTAACCTGCTCTTGAAAATTTCCAGGGATGGACATTTGACAACCTTTCTAGTTAGTCTGTTCCAATGCTTGACCACCCTAAATCAGGAAGTTCTTCCTAATCTCCAAACTAAATTCTGTCTGCTGCAGCTCAAATCCATTGCTCCTAGTTCTGTCCCCTAGAGCCACAAATAATAGCATGGAAACAAGGTTGTTATATTATATATGGAAATGGAGTCCAAACAATGCAACTAGATATGTTGCCAGATATTACCTAACAATATGTCTGTCCAAATTAATCTGATTTTGCTGAAAAACTTTTTCTTTTTAGTCCCACTCAGTAAACACCCAGTGAGACATCTACGTGTTAGAGAAAGTGTTTAAGTTACTTAAGCTAGAGACACAAACTACGCATAAACCAGTATAAGTGATCAGAAACCAGTTCAAATCTGTAACACAACAGAAGTTCAATGCACATAAACTGTTTTCAAAATAGCCAAAACCAGTTTAAGATAAACCTGGATGGACGTAGTGTCAGACTCAACTGATTTAGGTTAAATCATTTTATTTAACTTATTTTCCAGATCCCGTCCAGATTCAAGTTAACTCTCAGTCCTCCAGCATCCCAGGATGCTTTTGCACCTCCACCACAGCTGCCCCACCCGCCTTGCAGGGTGGGCAGGCTATCCTTGGCCCAAGCTGTCTGCTCCTGCAGAGCAGGAAGGGGTGCTTAGTGCCCCCCAGCTTCTGGTCTGGGCCACTGCATGCATGTGGCTGCATTCCCAGAATCAAAAGTGAATGTCTGTTCATTTGCATTTTGGTTCAATCTATGCATCTTAGATCAATCTGTGAAGACTGACTCAAGTCAGCCTCAGACTTTTTACATTTTGTACTTAGCTTTAGAGTTGGTGCTTGGTTGTTTCAACGTGAACAATTATTCAATATCTTCCTTAAGTTCTGACTAGGTTTTTAAAAAAACATTTTTAAACCCTACCCTACACTGTTTCATACCCATTTATAGAAAGAGCAACTCCCAGCATTACTACTACAATAAAATATCACTTACAAGGCTTTTCAACCCCATGTTGTCTATGTTGCACTAAATGTGAAAACTGTCTCCCTGATTCTGCACCCTGCTTTACAAAAAACACACCGCTTGCAGATCAAAGGAAGACGATTTATGCTTTCATCCCAGCTGACGGACGATTAAATTAAAACAGATCAGCAGTACAGTGCATGGGCAGGTGGCTTTAGCCGCCACTGTCGGCCTCAGAGCGATTAAATTGCGGTGGAGATGGAGGGCCTTCCGCTCTCATTCCCGCACTTACAGATCAAACGGTGACAAATGAGATGTTACTGCACTTGTAAAGCAAGGCTACAATCTGTCAAAATCCAACATAATTTGTGACCCTACGTGACATCCTCTTTCTCTTTTTTTTGACATTTGAATACAGTGATTGTACTAGAGTCAAGTCCATTTAAGTGAATATAGTCAATTCTATCTAAAGGAATATAGCCTGTTAGCTCCAACATGGTAGCTGAATATATATCTGGTTAGTACTCCAGCGACCCTTTGTGTTAAGTGCATACTATTAACAATGAATTCTGATTTTTTCCAAGTTATATAATTTGATATCTTGACAGCTCAGACACTTAAAGCACCACTACTTGTTTTAAATGGCTTTATTTTATTGTTTAAATGTCAGTATCAAAATAAAGTAATGCATACAGTCTTGTCACTTCCAATGCAGCGGGAAGTGTTCCGGTAGAGAAAAAGAGCCTTGAAAGAGTTTGTTCTAAAAATGAACTAAAAAGTCAATTATAATGTCTTTTTGTTGAATCCTTAAACAACTCACAAAAATTTATTTACACTGTCTTTTCTGTTTAATGGGTGAGCTTACTAAGGCAGTGAAGCAGAAACAATATACAGAATGCAGCATCTTACTTTAAAGAACTTGTCACTCTAATGAACAGAATCCTTGCAACAAACATAGGAGGGACAAGGACCACAACTGGTTTATTTTTAAACATTTGTAGGTAGTACCATACATGGGCATGGTGCTGCTCAGATATTAAAGTTTTGAACTCTGCCCCAAATTGCTAACAAGGCAAATTAACAACATGCTCCCATACCTCCAAAGAAAATCTGATTTGGAAAATACTTACAAGAATTCAAACATAAACCCAAACATATTTATTATTTTTATGAGGGTGAAATACTTGGGTTCAGAACATTCTAATGTTAATAGGTTTTAGACAATATTCAACACCAGAAGCTCTGGGGTTAACAAGATTTCTTCTATGGCTGCCAAGAATTTATAGTATTTATTGTTCTCTTAACATTTTAGGGTGGGCAGTTTAGCTATCTTCCTCAAAGCCATGAAAGATCTCATCTAGAGGCTCTTTATGCTTTCCCTTGACCACTGATCTCTGGGCTGGATAACAATACCCTCTAGGGAAGTAAGTTAGATATAGTTTTATTTACAAGGAATGAAAATAAATATAAAATCTCCCATGTGAAATTTTTTGGGGGGGACAGATATTGTACCTGGAAATACAATATCTGTACTCACGTCATTAAGAATTCTTGGATTTAACATGCAATACACTCTACCTGTATTATACATGTCTTCAGACATTATGGAAAATAAAAAATTGGCTACATCTTGAGATTTAGTCTACAGTCATCTCTTCCGACCTTTAACAGTCCATAATTATCAAATTTGCTCAATAAATATGCCTGCAGCAATGCATTTTACGGGTGCAATTCATGTGGCTTGGTAGAAAATCAACCAAGTGCAGAAAAAGCCAGCTAAAGGCTTGCCCCATATTTGGCAAACTATATACACTAATCCATCCTTATCTTGATGACCCTTAGAGCCTGTCTAGGCTTCAAGGCCTGTCAACACCTTATTGTTACCCATTTATAAAAAGGAAAACTCAGCCCATGAGCCACACTCTACCCTTCTAACCTTGCCTATTAAAGGCAGGGTCTCTGCAGCTGTCTGACAAGTCAGGAAGGGTCATGTATACAGTTTATGTAGCCAGCAAAATGGCACTTCACCCTAACAAGAGTGCTGCAAGGCCTTAGGGTCATCGGGCCTATTATGTCAGGAGTGCATCAGAGGTGTCTGCAGTTGCTGATGGCTACAGCTGTGCTTTGCAATAGGACAACCCTCTGTTATGGCAGTATACAATATATCATGCCAAGAGAGATATACTGGGTAACCTATATAATATGCTTGACGCTAACCCCATAAAGGAGTAATGTAATAGCAGCTTTGGTGCCTACTACATTGTACTTTGTGCTGTTAGCTAATTAATTATGAAAAAATACTGCTGATTATGATACATTCTTACAGTTAACAATGAAGTGTATAGATGAATAAAGACATTTTTCCCATCACAAACTACTCCTCTGCACATCTTAAAGGGTTAGGCACCCTCAAAAACTGATTCCAATTAATTCTTATTTTCCTTTGGGTTATCATCATTTTACACTGCAGACACATTAGGATAGTGACTGTTGCCATTTTGTCTTGCAAAACACTAGGCACTAAGGGCCCCATTCTATTAGCTCTATTAGGCATCTAAGTGGACTTAGGCACCTAAGTGCAATTCTCTTCCCTCTCGAAGTCCCTAAAAAATCCATGAATACATCTACTTTGCAATATGTCATCATCTACCCCGTAAGACCAAGTCACAAAAAAAAACATGAGGAGGACATACCATCTTGTGTATTAACAGGTTTTCAAGGACTTAAGCAGGAGTGAAATGGAATCACCCTTTGGCATCTAACTCCACTTACGTGCCTAATCGGTGGAACAGAATCTGGTCAAAACTGAATGAATAATACTCATTATAAAGTGCTATGCTTTGCCTATCAAAATGTATTAGAAATCATTTGCTGATTTGCAGCAAGACATCCTATTGTGATGACAAACAACCATAGCTCCAGATTGCCAAGTGGCCCATGTTTGGAACAGATTACTAGCATTTTATGAGTTTTGTCTGGCTCCTGTTTTTGTAAAGGCTTTTCTGGTTTTATAGGCTGCCACAAACCACAGAGCTGATCTCACTCCCTCTCTTTTCCTCCCCTCCTCTGCCTGCTTCTGATGTAGATTCTATACTAGTCACAAGGGATGTAGGGCAAGCTTTCACCTTTGACTGTAAGCATGATAGGAGGGGAGAGTGAGGTGGAAGAAACATTATTAACTTTAAAATCTCTCCTCTTCCTCCAAGATGAGAATAAATTGCCCCCCACAGACTCTCTGGGATAGAGATAAACAGTGCTCCACCCCTTAGGAGCCCTCTGCCACCCCAGGGCTTGCTTTTTTCTCCCTAAATAAAACTGTTGTACTGCTCCCAATGAATAACATTTCTTCATAACATAAAATGTGTCCAGTCTGCTTCTTCTGCCTGTTTATTATGTCATTTCAATGACTCCTTCAGATTCTGCACCCTAACGGTGTCCCATTGTCTCATTAATGAGGCCAGCTAAGAGTCATATATTTCCATTTAGCTTCCTAGGCAACAAAATGGAAGTACATGTGTGTGGGTAATGTTAACACAACCTAAGGCCTCCTAGGAATACAGTGAGAACATAGTGCCTTTGATTTATAAATAGATATCCCTATTTATAATGCATAAACAAAATGTTTCATGATTTGTAACACTAAGCCAAGGAACTTATATTGTTTTAAAAAAAACTTATCCAAATGCCTAATGTCTATAAAAATAGAAACACTTGCTTTTGCAAGCATCATGAGGGTGCTGGCTGGCATCATACACCCCCCAGCCTGTTAAATGAGGTACTCATTAACTGCTGCCCCATATCTTTAAGAATCAAGGGGCAACATGGTATCATATTGCAGAGCTGAACCAAATCCAGGTTAGATTTAATGTTCATAGATGATCACATACTGTATTACTCATGTCAAGCAACAACATTTTGATTACAGGAATGCTAAGCTCCTGGTCTTAACCACAGCTAACACTTGTTGCTACTGAAAGATTAATGTTATCTCTGTATTTAAGTAACCCTCATATATGGCCAAAATTAGACTGTAAAGAACCCAATGGTCGTGGAGTGAAATTGTTTTTAGCAACAGTTTATGAGTGCCTTGCTTGTACAAGTCATTTGGATTTCAGCTGAATGGATAACACACACTGAAGTGTTTGTGCTATGAAAAATACGTCTAAGACCTTGTAAGAATGCCTATCATATACAGTGGCATACCCAGTCTTTCACATACACCAGCAGAAATATTTCAGAAGAGGATAGAACACCAGTTTCCTAACTTCTGCTGGGAAAGATGAAGATCTAACTTCAAACACTGGAAGAGGAAGAAAAGAGGAAACTTTTCACTTAAAGAGATAATGTCATGTTAGAAAATGAGGCAGTTTTGCCTTTGACTTCAGTGGCACCAGGATTTCACCCCATACATCTCTGAGATAAATATATAAAAATCTCAGTTTATGTCTTATTTATAGTGAAAGAATGTAATAAATGATTTTTTTTTCTTTTTTTCTTTTTTTGCAATTCTGTTGTTTAATACGTGCTCCTCATTCTGATTGCAGAATGAAGATAAGCACACCATGCTCTTTTTCTGGTTCTTTTGCAGTAGCACAAGACCTACTCACTCCTCCTCACCTAAGTCAAAGAGAAACATTCTTCATTTTCATTAGTTTAAGGTCTGGGCAAAAGTGAGGTTACTACTCCCTGTGAGAATACTACCATGTTATATTAAAACACAACAACAACAACAACAGAAACAACCCAAACAAACCTTTTACTTTCACTGAATAAAATATGAATACACTTGTTCCTACTGGGTTTGACCCATTACCCACTGAAGTCATGGAGAGTCTTTTCATTGAATTCAGTTGGTATTAGATCAAGCCTAATCCATGGTTGAATTTCCATGTAATATCAATACTGATGGTTAACAGCATGAATATATTGCTAGAGAGATTTTAATATTAAAATCCACATTGTTAGAAACATGATGCAGAAATTAATGTACAAAAAGTATTGTACCACAAAATAATTCATGCATGTGGTTATTGTTGTACAAGAGACAATAGCCATTAAAGTTTGATGGCCAAGTCAGGGTATAATAATAATAATAAAAAAAAGATGACATACTGTAGTGCTCTTGCTATTAACCCATCATATAATATGTGTTGTATAGTAAAACTGAGCTTGCATTTAATGTGAAGCTAAAATTTAGCATAATCTGAAATGAACCCTTTTTGTTACTAATATAAATTGAACAATAGTGCAGAGGGAACTGCCATGCTTGTATACAATGAAATGTAGCATCTCAGCTGTCAAATTTTCACCTTTTATTCCTCTTTGGAAAAGATGTTTCTTTAAATGACTTTTATGATTTCCTTAATATTACAAGACAGTTTTCTAACTAGAGGCCCCTCAATCTTGTATAAACACCTACTTGACAATATGTGCTTGCCAAAGCCAAGTACATTTGGCTCTTCTTCAGTGAATCTTTTATTATTTGTGAATAACTACAAGTCTGAAATGGAAGCATCAAGTTTTTACTTGTTCCACTACAAGGTGTACTTTCTTAGTACTTTTTTATGTAAGGTTCTTCCTAAAACAGTTTCCTAAGCATCTTCTTTTTATTTAAGACCTACCTCTACAAGTTAGTTTCATAATCTTCCCCATCCTTTTCCTTATTCACCAGTTCCTATGTCATGTGTATGTCTACCTTTATGAAAGTAAGCAGTTCAGGACAGGGACTGGCTTTAATTCTGTGAATTTGAAAGCATGAAGCACATTATAAGACATCAAGTCCTTGTATGTATGTACAGAAAACAGCAATGCAAGAATGAGTATGTGATGATGCATTTCCCGCCACCCCCTGCCCACCAAAAAAAATCTCACAAACTATGCTCTGTGGTTTTTGTGGAAGAATGCTGCATTTTCTAACATACAACACACATGGGTTTTCCATAAATCAGCTGGTGGAAATTGGGGGGTGTATTTACACTAGGAAATACAGTAATAGCAGTTTAAGGTGCTGCCAGGGGGAAAAAGAAAAAGTAACGCTGTACATGTTGCACTGCAGGCAGAATAGCGAACACGCGGGGCTCCTTAGTTGCTGGTTGGGGACACTTTCTTTCCCTTGGCAGCACCTCATGCTGCAGAGCTGTTTTCTAAAACAGAGCTGAGCCCTCGGTGTAGGGGCACAGGCTCCTAATGTATCAGCTGTGCAAACCCTTAGCTGACTGCACAAGTCCTGATGGCTAGTATCAGGCCCACAGCTGACCGGTCAGGTGCTGCTTGCTGCCCACCCAGCTCTGCTTGAGAAGAGGGATTGGGCATTTTGGCTTATCCAGCAGCTAAGAGGTTAATAAAGCAGCCGCAATGTTTTGTTCCCCACCCCCACCTTTGCTACTGCAGCTGCCTGTGTTTTGCCTGAGAAAACACTTTATTTTCCAGGAGTGATCATTTTTTCTTCATTCTGCTTTTCAAAAACAAGGCATCTTATTCAGGGGGCATGTTGTGTACAATACAATATGGTAATAGCAAATTATATCAATATATTTCCTAAATTTCTAATCTCTTTCCTTCTCATTATCAATCAGATGAAATGGGGCTTGTGTTAAACAAACTCACAACTTGGGGGTTAACATAAGTTATAATGGAAGCATCCCTGAGAATTTAACAGCAAGTCTCAGGAAGCATTCTGCCTAGCTCATCCCGAACAAGATTATGAACAACTATGACAACTAAAGCTTTGGAGCTCCCATTATTTTATTAGTGGACACTTCAGCACAGAAACTGCTGGCTTGTTGTTACAATGGGTATTCCTGGTACCTTGTGCAGAAATTGGAATCAGTCTCCCTCTTCTTGCCAAATAAAAACAGGAAGATATTTTTGTGTAGTAGTAAACATGGGAAAGACAGCAGACTGAAACAGCATCAGCCTTTGCTGTATTTGTAATGCAGTTCCTAGTATTACAAAGGAAATACGCTACTGAAGATCATGAGAGCTGTGTGATCTCAGGTTGCCTGTCCCCCTTAAACACAGTTGCACTTCGTAAACCTGTGATACAGCTGTACCCACCAACTTTCACTGGTTATAGCTAAGTCCTCAACTTTGCTCTGCAAGCTGCAGACAAGACATAAGTTCAATTCAGTGAAATTCATTTGCTCCTCTCAAAGTCTAGTGGTGACAATACCATTTTCACCTTCATCACACAGAAGATTACAGGTAAAATTCTCATTCTCCATAAAAAAACACATTTAAACTAAAAACATGCAAGTGACTAGCTGGATATTGTGCTATCGCACTCTGGAAAATATTCTCTAGGTCCTGTATGGTTTCCTCTCAGTACAAGCAAGCCTCTTTACCAAATCCTGAATGAAAAAAATTTTCAATAATAGAAAATGCTGTTTATCATTATGTCTATTTTTCCAGAGAAATTGGATCTTCGTTCTATATGTCATGTGCAGTTTTTAATGAAAGATGCACCAAACTCTTGGTGGAAACGCAAAAAGTATTCTGTTGATGGACAAGACTAATACATGAGCTATGTAGGATAACAAAAACATGGGACGTATAATAACGCAAGGAAGTTTCTCACAGAAGTACATTATATAATAATGCAAGGAAGTTTCTCACAGAAGTACATTCCTATTAATGGTAATACCTAACATTTTTATAGTACCAGAAAGATCCCAAAGTACTTTACAAACTAACTTAAATATGTACCATCCATCACTGAAAGGTAATCACTTTGGGGGAGAAATATAGCAGCTCTTTAACAGTGCAAAGCAATGTAGTCCAAGAGTTTAAAATGGTAAGTAGCATTAATATTTTAAACAGCTGAAACTAGAATTTCATATAAAACTTCTCCCCTCCTTGCAAAGGGAAAACAACAAATAAGCAGAATGCATTTGCCCATAATGGAATGTGTTCAAGACCTCAGGATAGTACACTATGGGATTATCAATAAGCAGAAATTGTCAGTATGTTTGTTGTATGTCTAGGATTCACACGGTGCATCAGTTCATGCAAACCAAACCTGAAGAAATTTTCATTGATAGAAAATGCTGATGTTTATCAATCACTCTGACTGAAATTGATTTTTCAGAGAAAATGGATATTGACTGCATATGTAATGTGCAGCTTTTAATTAAATATGCAACCAAACTCTAAGCTCTAAAATTATTACGTAAACTTTCATCTTCCTAATTTTTTCTTACAATAAAACTTAGAGAAAATGACGTTGCTTTTAGAGCTGCTGTGAGAGGGAAGGAACTAGTGAGTATCAATATAAGAAAGGCTATTCATGCAATACAGAACCACTACTATGACAATAGTTCATTTCTACCACCAAAGAAAAAGAAAACACCACCTTTTTATCTCTTCTCTAAGAAGCATAAGGATATATATTTTAATTTGAAGACTACTTCTACAAGAACGTACAATATAGCATTTCAGCAGTTGAAACAGAAATACTTGCAGAAGCTATGGTGAAGCTAGACAACTATTCATTTCATCTGTCAAAGTTCTTACATTTCTCATTTCAAAGAAGGCAAAGCAATCGATATTAAACAAATAAAGTTCACCTGAATCTATCTAAAACATTTTATTAACTACAAAACGGTGGGTGAGATACTGCAGTAGGTTAGTGCCTTAGGCTTCCATCTCTGGAGACCTGGGTTCAAAGCCTTACTTAGGCTAAATACAGACATTCAAAAAGCCCCTGGAAGAAGTGCTCTAATGATCACACTTTACTTAAAGTATTATAAGTTAGAGCAGGAATGAACCAAACAGACATTTACCGTTTCGGGGGGACTCAGTGTCTGCCTGCACTGGCCAAGACCAGCAGGTGGGGGGGTGCTCCTACATACCTCCTAGTAGGCTGCCAGGGCAGCCCCTCTCCCCAGTCCCATCCCCATGCCAGCTGGTGACTGTCAGCAGAGGCTGGGGGAGAGAAAGGGAGCCTCCCTGCTGCAAGGGTCCCCCCACAGCTTGCTGGCTGGGATCTCAGGGGGCTGAGCCAGGTCCACATGGCAAGGGAGTTCCTTCCTGCCCCAGCCCCTTAACAGCCACAGCCAGGAGCTGCAGCCCAACCTGGCTTTTTACCATGCAGGGAACTGGGGCTGGGGAAGGAAGTCCCACTGCCATGGAGACCCAGCCTGCCCCTTCACCTCTGAGACCCAGCCAGCAAGATGTTGGGAAGCCCTTGCACCTGGGGGGAGTTCCCTTCCTCCCCCATTCTCAAACCTCCTGACAACAGCAGCCAGAAGCTGCAGCACAGGGCTGCCCAACCTGGCTTTTCACTTCACGGGCATCTGGGGTCAGGGGGAAATGGAGCCTCTGTGCTATGTGGTCACAGATTATCCCCCACCAAGACCCCAGCCCACGATCTTAGGGGAGGGGATCTACATGGCAGAAAGACTCTGTTTCCTGACCCCCCAACTGGCTGCACAGGCTGCACAGGGAGGAGTGCTTCAAGTGCTGTGAACTTCTGTTCTGTTACAGCTTTAAAACACTTTCTGTGCGCTTAATGCATGTTAAGTGTAATACCTATCTATAGCTATCCAAGCAGAGATATATTTATGGTTCTCAAAAGTCCACATTTGTCAGTTAGTTCCTTGAGAAAGTCAATCTATATTAATTTGTGTTTGTAAAATCCCATATATACCCCTGACATTTAATAAGAACTTTGATGGCAGCAATAAGGAAAATGACTACCTTTTTGTATAATTACCTGCCTCTTTTCATATAGGACCCACAAACAAACAGGAAAAGGATGCAGAGTTGGGCCTGAGCTGTACTTGAAAGGATATTTTAGAAACGTTTTCAATAATACTATTATAGTCTTAGGAGTAATCTCTACCAACCTGTGTGTTGACAAGGCTCCTATCATTGTAGCTGCTGAGAAACCTTGAAAGGAACACCGAACAAGGCTTAATCATTTAAAAAAAGATTCTGTTAAGATGTACAACAATTAAACATACAACTTCAGGAAAATAATCAGTACAGAACCAGGGGTCCCTGATACAAGCAGTTTTAAATGTCTAAGGACTCCTAATTCCTTGACCAACCAAACACTTAAGAAAAGAAAGCTTTCATTATAAGGTATTGCCTGCACAAAACTTGGGTTCTTAAGATACTGTACATGCATTTTACAAATTCTATCCCCTATGGACATCTTGACTAAGAACCTGACAATTAGACCCATCTCTGTTTTTACTACAATTTTTCCTTCATCCTCCCCACCATTACTCAAAGGTGTAGGAAAGCCCAGGGACTTGGGAGACCAAATTGAGTTTGTATCTTCTTTTCAGTTGGTACTATTTTGTAACTAGAATGCTCTAATTAAATTTGTGATCTGACCCTGACATTAGGAAACCTGTTGCTACAACAGAAATAAAATAACGTTACAAAGGAGAAAATCTGGCAAGCCATGTTAGCACCAATACTTTGTTATCATGGCTACAGGTACATGTATGAGGTTCAGATAGGTTCTGCTGAACGTCTGTTTTCTCATTTTATCCACTGGCTTCCTAGTATCTTATTTTTTGGAACCCCCCCCACCCCAGTAAAATTATTTTTTTGTTATTGTTACTTCTGTTCCCAAAATGTTTTTGTCATAATCACCTGCTCTCTTCTAGAACAAAATTAGAAAACTAGACATCTAGATTTAATCTCAGCTCTTTCAAAGATTGCCAGTGTGACATCTGGTCAATTAACTTCCTTGTTCCTGTTTCTTAACTATGAAAATGGCATATCATCACTCAAAGGGTGACTTTTAATCCATTAATGGAAGGCTTGTTCAGATTCTTGGACAGAAGTTACTACAGAAATACTGTTAATATTCTTATTTTGTTTTGTCCCTTCCCTCTGAGATTTAGGATGTAGAAACCAATTTTGTTTTTTGGCACAACAGGTTCCAATTTACTTTTCCATTTCCACTTCCACTCTGCTCCATCTAGTGGATTATTGATTTTTATAATGTGTACTATAAAAATATTAATATTCTACTACATCATGCAGATTCAGAAATTAGGGTGACAAACCATATTCAATTTTTTTTTCACTTTACATGGAGCAAATTAAATCACATTCCCAGGTATATGAATCAGACTATAGGATTTTGGTATCATCTTTGTGAGACACAAATGGGAAAATGGTGTCATTTAATTATAACATTAGTAAGGGACAGTCCTTTTATAATAAGAGACAGGTGGCAACTTTTTCTTCTGGTGCTAACAGTCTTAACTAGGTCAACCCTGGGGAAAAAAAATACCATTCTTGAACCAGTTCTTGATAACACTGCGATATCCTTGAGGCTTCATAGCCTACTTATGGAAAAGTTTACTTCTTCCACCTGCTAATGCATAGGCTTAAATTATATTCTCACTGGCCACATCTACACAAGACACTGGCTGCACAGTAGGCCAATACTACAGTGCAGTAGGTGTGTGTGAAATGTGCCGTATTCGATTCAGATTCAGCCCAAATCAGGGGGACAGTCATTTGGTTCGTTGATTCTGATCACTGTCCTGATTAGATTTGGCTGAATCCAAATCTGAAGATTCGATGCTGATTCGGAGAATCAGTGATTTGGCCATAGACACGGCTTTAAATGTTTTTTCTACATTCCTTGAGGTACCAGGCATGGCTCATGAATGCTGCAATGCTGGGGCAGATGGAGGATCACATAGCAGTACAGGGTGGCACACCACATGCTCGGTGGCAGACCTGGAAGTGGACTGGAAGTACTTCTGGTCCACTTCCGGATCCAATTCCAAGCACGTGGGGGACCCCCTCTCCCCGCATCTCCCTGGCTCAGTGATTGGTCATGGGGGAACCCTGGGTGTCCCCCCAGACCCGTGAGGCACCAGTTGCTGAGCTGGGTGGTGGGGGGAGGGTCCCCAATACACTCCACGGCAGACCCACTTCTGGTCCACTTCTGGGCCCGCCACCAAGTGTGCTGGGGACCCCCCCCTGTGTTCCTGTGAGACACTTCATCCACCCCACCATCGCACTATTCATGAGCTGCCTGCTACCTTGAGGTATGTAAAAAAAACATTTAACACTGTGTCTATGGCCAAATTATTGAATCTCTCTGAATTGATTCAGAGGGTTCCAATTCGAAGAGATTAAAGGGTCTCCTGATTCAATTTGGATTCAGAGATTCAGCCACCGAATCGGGTTGAATCTCTGCCAAATCGAATCAGGGACTGAAGCTTCGCACAGCCCTAAAGTTCATGCTTTCTTTGTGCAACATTATTTTTAATACTTTCTGGTATGTATGATTCTCAGGACAGCTCTACAAAGATGTTTACCTGTAGTGAGTGACTGATGAGAGAAAAAGTCAGAAAACTACACCTCTCTCTTATTCCAGTTTAATCTGACCAATGCTGCTTTAATGGCAAGACTATCTTGTTTTCTCTTCAAAAGCAAATACCAGAGTATTTGGCCAGGATGAACTCTAGTATCAATGATAGATGCTATAGGAATAAAAGAGAACAATGGCTTATACATAATGATATTTACTTCTCTAAGGGCCCTGCTTCATGTTCAAATTCAAGCTGGATAGAAACCAGCTACAGAGCTGTTACACATTTTCAGGCACTAACTTTGTAGCTGGTTGGCTCTTTTTATAGCTGCACAGTCATTTTTATCATGTGATAATTACTTTGCACATGTGGCTGATCTAAATTTATTGTGTGATTAATCAGTTGTGTGATAATTACTTTGCACTTGTGGATGGTCTTACTTTGCACATGTGGCCAATCCAAATTTATTGCACGATTAACTGGTTAATTACATAATATATATAAAATATAGCAGGGCCTTATAGTCTATATGTAAATGCCTGTTATACAACAATTTACAATATAACAGAGACAATATTAATAATTTACTTTTCCGAATATCTTATGATTAATTTAGGCTTTCTATCAATAGCATATCTGAATTGGAAGCATATGGAGACATGGCCTAGTATCACAAAAAGTAGGAGATTTAAATATTAAAACCTGAATATATGCCATAATATCTGAATACTTTTCAGTTGTTTCTGAAGCATTGGGCTGTATTTTTAACATGATAAGTAGCTATAACAGGATGAGATAAGGCTAACAACAGATTGATTTGCTTTTGAGGGTGGTATAATAATAGCATGCACATATATAGCATTTTTTTATCAACTGATCTCAAAATGTTTCGTAAGCATTAATTGATTAAGCCTTAGAACACCCCAGTGAGATAGGTTTGTATTATTTATCCATTATATGGCATATGGAAAAGCACAAAGGAGAAGTGGCTTATCCCAATCAGTGGCTGGGAACAGAAATCAGTCAGTCCCCCACTCTAACCACAAGACTTTCTCTCAATTAAAGAGGTAAATCCTGGCTCCACTGAAGTCAAAGAGAATTTGACTATTGACTTTTTCCAAGGCCAGGATTTTACCCAAGCTATTTTGCTGTAGCTTTTTGTGGTTCACTCTACTTTCTATCAAAAGAAAAAAAGCCAAGACAATCCTTCTTAATAATAATAATTTGCACTTGAACAGCACTTTTCATCTCCAATGTGCTGTAAAAATATTAGCTAATGAATCCTCCGTTATTTGCCTTTTCGAACACAGATGACTGACCTGAATCGGGAAATACTAAACATTTTAAGGAGTTTTAAAATTAACATTATTGACCTGATAGACTATAATGGCTTTGAAGATAATGTTATGCTTTACTGTATATTGACATAATTTCATGTGAGTTATGGTGCTGACTTTGCAAATGGATTTGGGGGCCTTATTTTCAGACACTGCCTTGCATTTTTTGCATTCAGTTTTGCAATCAGAAACACAAACATCTATCTGAGGATCAATTATGTCTGCAAATATCTGAACCCACAAAGTGCCAGCTGAAATTATTTTCACTTGCCAAATTCCTGTGCCACTGGGAAGAAAATTAGATGCTGGAGTTGTGCCACTGGCAGGATCTGGCTCCCTACTAAGTGCACTGTTGGCTATTGTTTTCTTATCAAAAGGAGTGATGCTTTACTGCCCCCCTTCAGTTTTATATAATAGTTCAGTAGTTAGAGCACTAAGCAGTTATCCCACTCCGGATGTGCCATATCTGGCTTCAAGTGCATCCTCCACATCAGGGAGTCAAATCTACATCTCCCACTTCCTGGGAGAGTGCCCTAACCACCAAGTTAAAGGATGTATGGTAAAGGGTGACAGAAGGAGGACACTTCTCAGTTATCCTGTTGAAGCTGTGCTGTGGTGCAGAAAAGAATTCAGGATTCACAGACTAAAAGGAGAGCTTGCCCTGTAGCCTAGCAGATAGAGCATTCATGTGGGGGGAGGTGAATTTTACATGATTTATACCATTAAATATAATACTGAAACAATCCTGGGGACAGTAAGCAGGTTTCGTTTCTCCAAAGAGAGTCATTTTTACTCTTATGTGCTCTTTCTGGCCTGAATATTGAATTTTTTTCTGTACATTGGCACAGCTTCACAAAAATGAGCAGGATGTCCCCTTCCTGACACACACATCCTATAACTTGGTGTTTAGGAGGTGGAAGATGTGGGGTTTGAATCCCCTCAGTCAGAAATGGAATTTGAATCCAGATCTCTCACTACGTGGTTGAATGCTCAAAACACTACGGCTGCTTATAAACATAACCCCCCCCCCCCGAAAAACAACCAACCTGAAACAGTGCTTTACTTTAAACTTGGTGCACCACCATGCCGAGCCCAGCGCATGCGGGAAGCAGCATCATGCTAGTTTGACCTAACTCGCCCAATGTCTGTATAGATCAGGCACTTCAGTGGGGCTTTTTTGGGGCTTTTACCTAATAGCTGATTAAATCAAAAAACTCCACTTAAGTGCGTGATCTATACAGATGCTGCAGATCCAGGTCCAACTAATGCCTCTTCTGGTAAAGTGCAGTTCTTTTTTCCACATCTGTCTGCAGCCAAAGATCATACGATCATAAAAATGTAGAACTGAAAGGGCCCTCCCAAGGTCATCCATTCCAGTCTTCTGCTCAGTGCAGAGTCATCCCTGACTAAACCAGTCAAGTGTCTGTCTAGCCTGCTCTTAAAAATCTCCAGGGATGGAGATAAACTCTCTAGATAGCCTGTTCCAATCCTTGATCACCTTCATAGTCAGAAAGTTACTCCAAATCTCCAACCTAAATTTCCTCCGCTGCATTTTGAAGCCATTGTACCTAGCCTTGTCCCCCACAGCCACTGGAAAAGTTATTCCCGTCCTCTCTATAATCATCTTTCAGGTATTTGAAGACTGTTATCAAATCTCCCTATCAGTCCTCTCTTCTCCATACTAAATAAACCTAGTTCTTTCAGTCTTTCCTCATAAGCCATGCTTCCCAAGCTTCTAATCATTTTTGCTACTCTCCACTGGACTCTTTCCAATCTGTCAACATCTTTCTTGAAGTGTGAGGCCCAAAACAGACCAAGTACTCATGTGAGTCCTTACTAGGGCCAAACATAGTGGACGAATCACTTCCCTTGATTTGCAAGAGATACTCCTGTTAATATAACCGAGTATGCTTGTTGGCTTTTTTGTGCAACAAGAGCACACACGTGGCTCATATTCAGCTTCTGGTCTGCTGTAACCCCCAGGGCCTTCTTTGCAGTACTGCTATCTAGCCAGTCATTCCCCAGTCTGTATTTGTGCATGCAACTATGCTGTCACAAGTGCAGGACTTTGTACCTTGCAAGACTTGTTCTTGCTGAATTTCATCTGGTTGATTCCAGACTATTTCTCCAGTTTATCCTGGTCATTCTGGATCCTAGACCTACCCTCCAGAGTGTCTACAAGGCCACCCAACTTAGTGTCATCTGCGAATTCGCTAAGTGTGCACTCAAGCCCATCATTCAAATCATTCATGAATAGGTTGAATGGTTCCAGAACCAGCAGAGACCCCTGGGAAACCTTACTTGATACCTCCTCCCAATTAGAAATTGAGCCGTTGATGACTTCTCATTGAGCATGAGAATCCAACAAGTTACATATCCATCTTAGTCAGTGGCACAACTTTCATCTACTCTGTATTTCCTTAGCTTGATAATGGGAATATTGTGGAAGATGGTGTAGGGTATCCAGGGTATGCTTGGATGCTGAGTTGCTCAGCCCTGTCAAAACTCCATATTTACACATGTGCGGAAGATCTGTAGGTATCTGGGAGACTTTAAGGTCGCCAACTGCAGCACCCATGGAGTTTAACTTGGGTGGCAGCTGAGCAAAGTTTGTCAGGATCACAAGAACAAATTCAGGTTCCTAAATTCCTCCTAAGTTTCACTTTGGGTATTTGTCCTTTTTCATATCTAGTCCACTAGTCAACATTAGATAACTGCTCCAAACTTGAACCTAAACTCACAAGTACAACCTAAAGGTATCATATACTATTTTGGATTAATTACTTCAAAATATAGAAAAATTTTATTATTGTGCACAGGGGCTTTATACCTTAGTAACTCCATTGAAATGAGGGGCATCAGCTAAATTACTCATAAAAGCAAGCAATATGTCCTATAGTGTTTGCAGAACTAGTGTCTTTAGAGTATAAGCTCCTGGGGCAAGGACCTATTTATAAAAATTTTTGAACACTGATGGTTCAGTTAAAGTAATAATGCATTTTGCTTTTTGTCCTTTTGACTAAACATCAGTCCAGTTCCCCCCTCACTCCCAAAAAGGTTCCCTAATGCACACATATCTACACCATACAAATTTTGTTCTCTTAGAGCCAGGGATTTTTTTCCAGTACCAAATTTCAGTGGGAACACTTTTTTTTTTTAATGGTCTACTAATAAACCCTTGAAAACAGGGATTTATAATGGAAACAGTGACGGACCCTTAACTACAGTGTATGCAGCTATAATAAAAAGAATTAATGTAGTCAATTTGTACTACTGTTCTCAGAACAAAAAAACCCTATTTCAACTGCAATCCTTTCAACAGCTGATTGGCAAGCCTGTCCATTTCTAGTCTGCAGTGTTGTCAGTTGTCTTCAACATGATAATGAGCCTGTCACCATATTCAAATAGCCCCGTGACAGCATGTTTTGTGAGCATGACGTCCACTGCAAAGGGTCTGTCAAAAAGCACCTTTCAGAAAATGAAAAGAGAATGCTTTTCTGATGATAAATCTAATTTCTTCATAGATAAAAGAGTGAGATTTTTCATCTGATTTTGTCAGTGTTGTGTTGCATTTGTGCCTTCAGATTGTTCTGTTCCTTACATACCTAAGAATTTTAAGTTATCTGTATAGACAAAGCAGGAAAAATATTGAGTCCACTGGAGGCTACATAAAATGGTGGTACTGCTGGCTTTCCATCAAATTAAAACTGGAAGGGGGAAGTAATGGCATGGGAGGTTAGCTTGTTACCAGAAGCAAATAAGACACAGAAAAAGGATCTCAAAGTCCACACATTTCATTCATTAGGGTCTTCACTTTTCTCCAAACAGCCTATTACAAATCTCCCTTCCTGTGTGTGGTCCTAGTTAAGCTTGTCCAGGTTGTATAAAAATTCTGTCCCTTTGAAAATCAGGGAGGAGTAACATGGATGCATGCAAGACTTCCAAGTACAGTAATGATATGTGACTGGTACACAGACTACAGTGCAATAGAGTCCGTGGTTCAGCTGCCACCAATGTCACTGGTCAGCTGTGAAAGATTTCACTGTATTTTCTTGGGGTCTCTCTGCATGTCTCAAATTGGCAAGATGTTCATAATTAAGTACTACCTACATGAGAGTTAAAACACACACACACACACACACATGACTTTGAGGGTCATTTTCTCCTCTGGATGTGTGCATGTATCACCCATTAACAGCAATAAGATTTAGGAATGTGCATGGAATAAACTACATTGCCTTATCTGTAGCAAAAGTTGGACTTAATTTGACTTCCTCTTCAGGAATCTTTTCATCCCTATAGGCCTCTGAATACCAAACTTAGAATCCATAAAGAAAGGAAAGGATATTTTAGCAAGGAACAAAAAAAGTCTTTAAACATTATCTCTTGGTGTGTGCTAGTGAGACCAGGCATGGTGGTGCCTAGAATTGAGAACTCCAAGCTGAGTGACATAGCAGTTCATAAGCACTGGAACAATGATAAACAAAGGGTAACAACACCTAGCTGTTAAAAACTAAAAGGAAAGAAAAAAAGAAAAGAATAAAAGACTTTTTTTTCTTTATTCTGATTTTGTCCAGTTCCTTTCACCCAATGGATAGATCTCCAATTACCTGAATGCCACATCCCATGATTCCATGGTTTTTCCCCTGTACCTTTGCAACCAGTGTTAGCACCCAGAGAGCTGACAGAGCTGACTGAAATGACAGATGATTATTTTTCTTCTTCTTTTACCCTGTCCTCACCTAGAAAGGAGTAGGTGTGAAAGGGGTCTTGACATTTTTAGTCACTTCCTAGCACAACGGAAAGGATCAACTCACTCACTGCTTGGGCTCTGTTTCCAGCTCTGCCACTGACTCCATGCGTGGTTTTTGATAAATCATTTACAGGTCCTTGGGCTCAGCTTATCTGTCTGTAAAATGGGGATACTACTACTTCCCTACTTCACAGGAATGCTCTGAGACGTGGCACTGAGTATATAGAAGAAGTTAAATACATGGATTGGCTCTGTAAACTACTAATAATTTTTAACTGTGATTTAATATTATTTTTATTATTCATTATATAATGCATAGTTCTCTTCAGACAAATAATAATATAAGCCCGAAGCCACAAGAAGACTACAACATATGAAACATTCCTGCAAGCTGCTGAGAACCTCCTGTGAGCTTTAGTGAGGGCCCGCGAAAGCAGGACAATGTAGCTGGGATTGAGAAAAGAAAACACAAAGGCCAAGAGAAAGCTGCTTCTAGGGTCACTGCCATCACAAGGTTTACTCTCATGAGTGCTATTCTTTTCCTTGTTACACACACATAACGTGTGTTTAGCTTGAAAAGTAATTTCATTTCTATACACAGTTACAGGAGAGACAGGAAGTGGATTATACCATACTAGACAAGTAAAAAAAAAGGGGGGGGGGCAAAACAGACCCTTTTTTTAATGTGGGCTTGGTAGGAGAATGTGATATAAAGAAGATGCATTTTAATTTTGGATGAGGCATCCTGGTGCCTCTGCACTTGCCAGAAGTATAAATGTATCCAAATCTATCTGTAACGAAACATATTGCAAAGGTTGGGGTTCTAAACAAAGTGTAAGTGAAGGTAACAAACTTGGTATTATACAGCTTTGACCACAGTTCAAATGGACAATCAACATTAAACATGACTGATTTTTAAATTTGTCATTGCTCAGCTGGAGGGAAGTATTACAAAACCAATAAACAGAGAGCAGTGGACAGCTGGCTTTATGCAATACTAGTTCTTTGCCTGAATTTTCAAGCCACTCATTTCTTTGCAGAAAAGAAAAGGGGAGGGAGGAGGGGGAAGAAATTGAAACTAGGCCATACAAACATACAAAGCAAGCCTGGGGTCTCTAGGACTTTCATTGTCTCAGAGAGTCGTCACCATCCTGATCCCTCATTAAAGCTAAGGAAATGCTGGAATGCCATTAAAATGAATGCAAACCATTTGCAGCAATCTTCTGCTCACACCATCTCCAAATGAAGGCAGGCATTGCATAATCCAGGCAGCAAGAGCTCCTGACAGGTGGATGATTTATGCTCATAGTCGGAAGAATCGGAGAGCCTGCGGAGGACGCAGCATGAGCAAGGTGGTGGCGAGACAGATGCTCTCAGTGGGCTTGCAGAGGCTGGCAGGCTCCAACTAGCTCAGGTGCAACCTGAACACTTTAGTACTGAACTCATATTGCCTAGATTCCAGCACAGCAAGATACCATTTACAATATTATGTACAATAGATACTCTATCAGATCTATCTGCGTGCTATTTATCTTTCTATTTTTGCTACTTACAGTTCAATGTAGTGTGTTTGTGTTCACTTTGCATG
The DNA here is from genome assembly GCF_030867095.1 of Alligator mississippiensis. Taxonomy (NCBI): domain Eukaryota; kingdom Metazoa; phylum Chordata; order Crocodylia; family Alligatoridae; genus Alligator; species Alligator mississippiensis. The sequence goes on along the minus strand of NC_081824.1, from coordinate 186,480,009 downwards.
TAAATATACTACTTTTAAAAATAGGTGAGATCAGGAGACAAATTCTGTGCTCAGCTGCGGCCATACAACCTGAGTGAAATCAATGGTGTTGAACAGATGTCAGTAGGGACAGAATTTGGCTGTAGTTGCTTGGAAAATGGTGATTGGGATGGGATACAGACAGAATTTTCAATGTTTTCCTAGCTGATAAAGAACTGAAAACTATATGAACACCTGAGATCTAAAATTGCTCTAACAGTTCCAAATGTAGAAGGTTATTCTCGTTCTGTTAACCGTGTTCCTTCAATAGTTTAGTACTAACTACCTATTGGGAAGATATACTACTGACAAAAAAAAAAGCTAAGCAAAGCAAAAGCCACCAAAACTACTGTCATATTCCTTTCTGACAAGTCATTCAGGTGTCTCTGAAAGTCCCACCCAAAATGACATAAGTATTTACAAATGCACAGGTCACGCCTACACGTTCATGAATATGCCTTGGATACTGCACAATTAATTTAGTACTTCCTTAATAAAGTACTAACTAAACATGCAGTACCTAGAGTCACTGTGCAGTAGTGCCACACAGTTATTTAGTAATATTTACTGCACATTAGCCTAATAACACTGTGCAGTAGGCTGTTAGCATGGTTTTTGCCATGGTACGCTATAGCACAATTTTATTATAGATTCATAGATTCATAGATGTTAGGGTCGGAAGGGACCTCAATAGATCATCAAGTCCAACCCCCTGCATAAGCAGGAAAGAGTGCTGGGTCTAGATGACCCCAGCTAGATACTCGTCTAACCTCCTCTTGAAGACCCCCAGGGTAGGGGAGAGCACCACCTCCCTTGGGAGCCCGTTCCAGACCTTGGCCACTCGAACTGTGAAGAAGTTCTTCCTAATGTCCAGTCTAAATCTGCTCTCTGCTAGCTTGTGGCCATTGTTTCTTGTAACCCCCGGGGGCGCCTTGGTGAATAAATCCTCACCAATTCCCTTCTGTGCCCCCGTGATGAACTTATAGGCAGCCACAAGGTCGCCTCTCAACCTTCTCTTGTGGAGGCTGAAAAGGTCCAGTTTCTCTAGTCTCTCCTCGTAGGGCTTGCTCTGCAGGCCCTTGACCATACGAGTTGCCCTTCGCTGTACCCTCTCCAGGTTATCCGCATCCTTCTTGAAGTGTGGCGCCCAGAATTGCACGCAGTACTCCAACAGCGGTCTGACCAACGCCCTATAGAGGGGAAGTATCACCTCCCTGGACCTATTTGTCATGCAGGACCTATTTATCATGCTTATTAGGCTAATAAGCAGTAAGCGTCTTGGGTAGATGTGCCCATACAGGAGAAATAAGAAGGTAGGACTTTGGACTGACAGTCCCATCTTGTAAATATGGCTGCTTGTACACGTCATGGGGGTTTAATTCGGTTTTGCGCTCCCTAAATTGACATGGTGGGTTTTTAAAAACACCATTTCAATTTAGGGAAAATTAAACCAAACTAAACCCCCGTGGCATGTACACGAGGGTGGGGGCCCAATCCTTACCCGCCTCTTTGGCAGCAAGGGTGGGGGGGGCATGAGCTGGCAGTAGGCAAAGTAGTCCCTGAGCTGCATGGGGGAGCTCCTTGGTAGCACCTGCCCACTGCCACCCGGCCTAGGTTGTCCGGGGCGGGGGGGGATGTCACAGCCAGGAAGGGAAGCAGAGGTCCCCCGCAGCTGCAGAAGGAGGCACCAGGCCCCTGCACAGCTCAGGCAGGCAGGCAGGCAGGCTCTGGGGAGAAAAAAAAAAAATCAGGCTCGCTGTTCCATGTTTTTTTTCCCTTCGGTGGAGCCTGCCTGCCTGGGGTTCCCCACAACCCCCAAGCTGCACAGGGCCCACCAAGCCCCGAGCACATCGGCTTCCAGTGCCCCATGCACTGTTGTACTTTGTTAGGTAGCAAACTAAAACACCTCAGGGGTGTTTTATCTTGCTACCTACCAAGGTCATTTAAGGCGGAATACGCTGCCGAGCATGCAAACCGCAATGCCATTAAAGCAGAATATGCCACCAAATGTGCAAACAGCAACACCATTAAAGCAGTACAAAAGGGCATTTAAGCCACTTTAAAGGCCAATTTTGTGGTGTGTACAAAGGCGCTATGAGACTATTTATTTAAAAATATTTTTTTAAGATCAATTTATCTATTTTCAAGAAAACAATTCTCTGTTGCCCTACTCTCCAATTTAAAATGTAGCGGCAGGACTACATTATGTTATGCTAAACATACCCATAAAATAAAATGTTTCACCTGTCTTAGACACTGGACTTGCCACATTTTCATATTAAATCTATGATTTAATTAAGCCTGTAGCTTTTGGAGTCAATGAAAGAGTTAAGGCATTCAACTATGTACACTTCAGGTTATCTGGGTTGAATCTGGGACTTTGCTGACTCTCAGCTCCTCTCCACTTTAACAGATGGGGTCAAAGGTGAAACTAAAGATGAGAATTAAAGACACATACATCCCTTTAATCAGATAATGCATTCAAAGACTTGCAAATTCCCAAGAAGCCACTTTGCAGGCACGTGTCACAGTCCATTCCATGAAAGAAAGGGTGGGGGAGAAACGGGAGAGAAAGGACTGATTTTAACTGACCAGCATTAAAAAAGGCAGGAAATTAAAGAATACAAATGGGAACAGAATGGGATGGATTACTAGCAATTCAAAATGCTTTCTGACTGCACAATTCTCCCTCGAGAGTAAATCCAACATTTGAAGCCTTCACACTCTGCATCCAAATGCTTTTTCTAACTTCATTAAGCAGCCGTGTTTAAGAACACTTCATAACAAGTAGTTTAATTAGAGATGAGCTGTTACTGAAATATCTCACCTACCTGGGTATCCTCAGAAACGTCAGGATGCCCAGGAGGAAAGAGAATCTTACAGCCAGAGTAGTACTCACAAAAATCACCAGTCTGGTGTCCAAGAAATTAATGCTTCTCACCCGCAACCCTGCCTGAAAAAAAACAGTACCTAGAAAAAGGAATGTTTGCATCAAATATACAGTCTCATTGGCATTCCCTGACACAGCTATAGTGCAAATAGGGACAAAAAAAGAAAGTAATTAAAAAGAGTGAAGATAAATAGAGCAGCAAGAAGGAATTCAAGTTTCCATAACTGTGCATGGATTTGCTTTTTGTCTAATGGATTGCCCTCCATCCAGCCCAAGATCAACCAACTGACATGTGATACACTGCAGAGAAGTCAACAGCAGTGATGCCTACAGCTGTGTATACCAGGGTACAGGTGCTCCTGCTTATGTTTGTTTGTTACACAGCCAACTTTTTGCTTTTAGTAGGCATGCTGCTGGGTGCAGCTCAGGAGAGAGTATCCTGAATCATGAAAATAAATGTTCAAAGATTCTCTAGTCAACCTGGTCTTCCATCTGAAGTGTAAATTAGGGGGCAGGTATATTATGTGGGTAACTTTAAAGTTGCATCTTTGAGTAAGGGTTAGCAAAAGCAAGTCCTTTTACACAATTTTCTAAATCATTTTTATTTATATGTTCTCAGTACACATTCAGTTTTGTTGTTCAATACTTAATATTATTTCACCTATCTTGACAAAAGGATGAGATTGGAACTTGCAATTTGGTTTGTGAAAATAAAAATCAGCTCAAGCCCCAAACCAACTCTGAACATTTTAAATGATTTTCAGCAGCTGGGACAACCTTGAAATTTGCTTTGTGAAAATAAAAATCAGCTCAAACCCCAAACCAACTCTGAACATTTTAAATGATTTTCAGTAGCTGGGACAACCATCTCTACAATAGATATAAGGTGTATTTTTGCTCCCCAGTAAAGCCTCTGCCAGTGGAGTCCATCCAGCAGTTCAGTAGATCTGACAAATTATAGCAAACTTACCTCCATCTTTAGATTTCATGGCCCTTTGTGGTCATAAACGTTTGGGTACTTATGATCCAGACATGGCACAGAGTGAGTCATGAAAATGAGCAAGATCAAGTGGTAATCCCAATATGGATTTTATGGAATACCAGCAAAGGCAGGACTCTAGCTGTAGAACCCCTGCCCAGAGGGGATAAGATAGAGATCTTGTCTGAGCATCCTCAGATCAAAATGCAAGACCTTTCCTAACTGCATCACTAAATAATGATACCAGGTTCAGCCACCATAGAGCTCATGGAAAAATAAAAGATGAAAAGGGAGTGCTAATAAACTAAAGAATTCAGGAGAGCTGAAATTGAATATTACTAATACAAGTGCCATATGGGAACCTATGGTGAAGTTCTGACAGATTTCTCAAGAAACTGGGTTTGTGGTCAAAATAAACTTTAGAGAAGGTGCATACAAGCATTTAAAAATTCTGAGAGAACTCTACCAGCTTTGTTCTCCTGGTAGAAAAACCTACTGGGGGAGCATTGCACAAGCATTTACAGGGGCTGGGTGGGTGGTTTGTAGACAGCCTGTGCTGGTGACATGCCACTGCTAGGAGGCCCCTGTGCACATATCCCAACATGTTCTACACGCTTCCCTGCCTCCCAGGAGCAGCTGACGGCAGCTTAGGGAGCAGATCAGTGCTGATTGGCTAGACATACCAGGGGACCATGCTCCCCTGCTCGCAACACCCTTCCTCCCCTATCCTTCCCATGCAGCTGTCAGGCTTTGAGACAGGAGACCCAGAGCATGTTTGCTGTCCTCTCAAGGCTGTCAATGTTCCCTCCAGCAGCCCACCGAGCATCCCTACCCTTCCTTCACCAGCCAAAGGAGTTTGGGTATGGGAGAGGAATGCGGTCTGACAGATATGGATCCTGCATGATTAAACAAGGATCTACCAGACCCTAACCCCTCCCATATCTAAACTGCATAGACTCAGTTCCCAGTAGGACTAGAGACCACAGACCCTCCCTCCATGGGCAGATCCACACCTCAGGTGTGGTCTGGGTCCAGGTGTCAGAGTTGTGGGGGTCTGGAGACTCTGAAAATGACAGGAGCCAAGTGAAGCTGGTTTGGGTTTGGGGCAAGGAGGTTGCTGGCAAGTTGAGTCAGGTGTTGATGCATCGGTGGCAGTTTCTGACACATGTGGTTCCACACCTGCTCCTGGGGCAATACAGAAAGCTGCATAGCCCCAGAGCTGCAGAGAGGGGTTGAGCTTTCCCAGACCCAAAACTGCTGGAGGAATGGTTTGTAGTATGCAATAGAGTACAGCCAAAGTCAAAGATTATCTCCCTGGAGGAGAGGTACAAGCTGGGATGCTGAAGGACAGCTTGGCAGTTTCTATCAGAGAGGTAAGTGTACAAGTGTTCATTTGTTTGGTAGAAACTCTGTTAGAGAAGACTTCTACCTCACTGAAGGTATAAGATTTTTTTTTTTTTAACCAGACCTGCCATTTTTGGTCTGGTAGAAATAGTGTGAACGCTTGTACACCTAGGCTAAGTACAAACAGTCAAAAAGCCTGAGGCTGAATTGATTCAGTCTTTGCAGGTTAGTCTAAACTGCAGGGATTTAGAAAATCGTTTACCTTTGATTCAGAAAATGCAGCCACATGCTTGCAGTGGCTCAGACAAGAAGCCCAGGGGCACTAGAGCATGGATGTATGTTCACTTCCTCTTCCTGCTGCCCCTGAGGTCTCTGGGATTTGCAATCCAAAATCACAGTAGCAGGACTCTACAGGGTTGCTTCTCACTTCTTCTCCCTGTTTCCAAGTGCCTCTGGGATTTGTAATCCACGGTCCACAGAAGTAAGTTTGAGCAGGGGAAGGGGTGTTCCTGACCTCTGAGGGAAGTTTGGGAGCTAAGATGATTGAAGCATTTTTTTCATTCAGGATTTTATTTAGCGAAATGTTTTAAATTTGAATTGTGGTGGGATTCTCCAGATAGAGATGGGGATGCAAAGCACAGATCTGCTAATTTTAGACCTGTTGCATGGCACGTGATGATGGGACTGGATATGTACCTGACTATGCCTAAGAACTATAAATAGAGACTTCTGAGGTGAAAAATAGAGACAAACATTTTAGCTCCTTTACAACACAGTGGAGTAAAAGGTATTTTTGAAAGGACAGAATGGGAAAATAGTGAATAATATGCTGAAAATTAAGATATATCATGCCTAGATTCTCAGTTTCTATGTGGATGCACTTTAAAGCTTTAGCATTACAAACATGGTGACAGATTTTTCTGGGCTCAAAATATAACCAAGCCCTTCCATTTACAGTGATTAAAAGGCATATTAAGCATTTATTAAGCTAAGAAACAGACTTCAAACTGAATTTCCACAGCTTTTACATTACCATCAGTTATTAGCTATGCTCTATTTTTGTATACCTGGCTCACAGAAAGTCTATGGATACTAATTAATGACCACTATGGAAACCAACAGTTTTCTAGCTGTGTGCAGAACACATTTTGTGCATCTATTTCAGATTTAAGACAGTTGACTCTTGACCATGAAAGTCATGATACAAACTGCAAATGAAATCATCATCTGGCCTCAAACAGTGACCCAGAGAGTGGAAGTGACAGATGTTGCACGCTGGCAGAAATGCTTGCAGAGAAACAAAGGACAATGATTGGCTACAAAGAAGGGGCGCGGCTTAGTTATGTCAGTGGCCCAATGAAATGTTATTTGTAACTGCTTCTATAGAAAGACGAAGATTTATAAGCAAGGGATATTTGAGGGATAGCACCATATGAGATCACATGTGATATTTACAGCTTGTACTTTTAGTGCTTCTTGATACCCTGGCTCCTTTGATTGAACAAGGAGGTCAGGCAGAGTTCCTGAACTTCCAGCAGTTTTGGTGCCAATTCTGCTCCAAGCAACAAAGGTCTGCTTGTACATTTGTCACGTGGGTACGACTCAGCAGCACTGGTTTCATGTTCCAACAACAGCATTTCACCCCAAAAAGTCCTAAACCAAATCCTGTACTGCTTATTAAGCTTTTATCCAGGCAAAACTCTTAATTGTGTTGATGGAAGCATTGCCTGAGCAATGGCTGAGTAAAATCTGAAAAGGGATTTGGCTCCATAGCAGCATTTTATACTTAGAGACTGCATATGCCTTGGTGCCAAAACTATTAGTATCCTATATATGGGATGCCAATCCTACTCCTCTGGAGCAGAAATTGTGCAGATATCTGATGACAGAAATGGAAGGAAGTACGAAGCAAAAATAAAACTGATGAAACGCTTCACAAAATGACCCTTATTCAAACAGAGCAGTACCCCTTTATATAAAATTCAAGCACTTTGCAACAAATGGCAGTGCCATATTGATATATGTGTTTATGGGTGGTAGAAAATAAGAACAAAAGGCAGCTATTTGTCTGAGGGCTCATGGGAAAAGATGCCATATCTAACACAGTTCTACATCCTTCAGGCTCATCTCCACCTCCCCTTATCACTTACATTGTTGTCACTGTACTTTCAGTGCATAAGTAAATGTTCACAGATTTATTCCTCTTTGGGCTAAACCTTCTGCACATAAAAAGGGAATAATAATTTCCAGTAAATGAGACAAATGGTGGTTCCCTACTTTCAGTTCAGAATAAAAAAAAACAACAAATGGAGATATTCAGGTACAAGACCTAATTTGGGCCAACATTTTTTTTAATAATAAAAAGTGATTCATTTTCAATTGTGTTCCATCTGAAGCAGACTTGTAAACCTACAGAAACTCCTCCTTCTAATTCCAAGAAATAGCAGGTCTGCTGTGTAAGACACAGTCACCAGAAGGATGACAATAGGTTTTTCTTAATTAGGTTTTTTTATGTCTGCCTTCACTTGGAGTTACCAATTCCATACAAAATTTGGCCTATTTAGCCATATTAAAATGAAAAGAAAACACCAACGTCACTATGGGCCAAGAACACCGTTGGCGAGAGTAGACCCAGCTATCTGACCCTTGGAGACACTGGGAGTTGTGTCACTGAGGGCTTTGAGCCTAGGATCAGATCTAGTGTGTACTTCCAATAGGACTGAACTTACATGAGCTCAGTAATGGCTTTGGCCCCACAGCTACAAAGGCTAACCCTTAAAAATGTGTGCTCAACACTCTCTTAAACACAACAAAATGCCCAAACTCAGGGTTAAGCCTTTCTATCTGTGCACTGAACGCTCCCTGGCATTGATGTGTATGACAGGTCATATGTTCTTTAAAGCTTACTGCTCCCTCTCGTTAGAGTCAGTGGAAAAACTGACATACACTGCACAAGAAGCAAGAACAGATCCAGACCTGTGAGGGTGCTGAGCCTTCTCACTTCCAGGGAAGTCAATGGGACTGAGAGAACCCAGGACTTCCTGGCAAACGCACAGCTCCTTGCAGAACTGGAGCCGAAATCAGGATTGCCTGAGCTGTGCAATACCAAGGACTGCAATAACAGCTTTTCAGGAGCCTGACAGATGGGCCTAATTTGCATGTCAATTTACATAATTTCAAAACCCAAAAGGAATATCTACAACTATGATATTTACTTGTACACTGTCTTCTTTTAGGGATGACCAGAAACTGCTTATTTAGCACCAATAAAAACCTGCAGTTGAACAGTTTGTCCTTATCCTCCAGTCACAAGGAGGGGATAGTCAGGAGCCACATTTTAAGACAGACAAATTGGGCTGTCAGGTCCAATAAGTGAATTTGGCTATCAGGCCACATTTTGGCTGAGAGGAAAGAGGCCTGCTTAAGGAGACCAACAACATTTAGATATTGGTTTCACTGTTTCCAACAGAAGTTAACAAATCCCAATAAATATTAAGTCAAGCCCAGGTAAACAAGTACTCACTGGGCATGTCTACATGTAAAATTAATATGCAGCTATAAACTCTGGTCCATATCATGCTGGCGTTTATTGCTCCGGGGCACCATGCTCTATTGTGCGCCTGAGACTGCAGTACATTGAGCCAAGTTGCAGCAGCCCCAACTGGCAGGGGCCCCAGTGTGGGGGGTGGGCCGCCTGCTAGCCTGGGGCTGCTCTGAACCAGCTCAACATGGTGTGCGGGGGCTGGCTGGAGCACAAGGGTGCTTCAGTGTGGGGCTAGCCAGCAGGCAGTCTCTCCACTGAAGCACCCTTGTGCCCCAGCCAGCCCTGTCAGCATCTACATGTGCGCTGCTGCGGAGTAAAAAAAATCTGTCGTAGGATAGTATTTGTTTTTACAAGTACTAGCCTATGGCTGAGTTAATTAGTTTACTCTGTCCTAATCATGCTGCACGTGTAGACACTGAGACATTTACTGCAGACCTTATTAGGCAACTCCACAGTAAACATCTCCTGTAGACACACCCACTGATGCAGTATCTGGGCTAGGCATCAAACTATATAACACATTAAACATAGAAAAGGTTTAATGTCAAGAACAGATTCAAACAGAAAATGTACTGTGTCATCATTTGATATTACAATACAGGAGCCTTGTTTAATACCCTGCATTAATGAAGGAGCTCTTTAAGTATAATATTACAATAGAGAGCATAAGAAATATCGCTGAGGTCAGTGCAGTTCTATTAACTGTCATCCAGTTCAGAAATATTTTCCTTGAATACCATTAAAGCTTCCTCCTTCCTTTTGTTCTAATTTCTGAAGGCAGTAGAAACTAAAACTTCCCTCACAATAATTTCTGTTTTCTACTTGGCAGACTAATGGTATTAGACTTGAGAGAGAAATTTACCTTGGCAATGTCTTATGCACAGGTCTTTTCAAAGGAAATGTTGTTAACAGGAATTCTATTAGGCAGGCGTTTTCTGTGGCTTCAAAACACAGGTGATAACACATTTTTTGTTATAAAAACTGTTGCTTAGTTTTTTGGGGTTTTTTTAGAACATTCTTAAATATGCTTCCAGCTGATGCTATATATCTATTTGCATGAGCCTAAATACACATTACCTAGTCTCTCTGCTAAGCAGGATTAATTTTCATAGGGTTTTTTTTTCCAAGATCAGGTTAGGCCATTATGAATGTGTAATCTGACCTCCTGTACAAGCCAGGCCATAGATGCCCACCCAGTCACTTCTGCAACAAATTATGGTTGAAATTTTATGACTTTGGAAAACAAATGTTGAAGCCCTAGCTCCATGAACAAAATGGATTCCTACCTATTGTCACAGCCCTATCCTAAGACAGGGTAATGCTTATTTTAAAGAGTTCTTTAAATAATGCCTATTTGAAAGAGGCTGCACCACTGCAAACGAGCAAGTGAGAAAGTTTAAATGGCACAATACTGTGACAGAACCAATAAGTGAAGAAGATAAACACAACAATCCAGGCACTGACAGAAGTGATATTTGTCATGTGATCGGCCTCTTGAAAGCACTTTACGGCTGTGCTCTGACAAAAATACATGGAAGCCCAAATGCACAACAAATTAACCCTCATTTAATGGGAGTTCAGATGAAGGTACTCCAAAGAGAAGCGCCTTTGTTAACTTCTGTTTGTCCCTGTGCATGAGCAAGGCTGGGCTGATGTAGCCCAGCCCTGCCCCGGTACTTTGTGGAGGAAGGGAGGGGGAAAAAAGAGGGGCAGGAGCTCTGGTTTGGTATTTGTCTAGCCTGAGCTGGAGGGAGGAGCACCTGTTGGGGGGAGGGGGCTCTAATCTGCCCGCCCTCACCCTCCAGCGCGAGCTGGGCAAACCCCAAACTGAAGCTCCCTCCCCTCCCTTCTCTCCCTCCCATCCTGCAGACAGCACCAGAGCTGAGGGAGGCAGGGGAGGGGCTAGGGAGACAGGCTGCAGACATGTAGCTCATCCTGGATTGGCTCCAAAGTAGAGTGTGATATCCCCGCCTTTTCCCCTCCCCCCCGATCCAACAGCAAATGTCTGCTGGGTTAGGGAGGTGTGACTGTAATTCATGGCGCTTTCTGTGAAGCACCATGAGTTACAGCAGGGAGCTGCACATCTGTCAGCACCCTCTAATGCTGTCTTGGAAGAGGGATCTTTCTGGGAGCAAGACTACAGTAAAAAGTCACCATTGCAAGTCCATAGCTGGCAGAAGCAAGTTGTACTTATTTTGAAGACTGGCTAATTGATAGCTAGTCTAGCAAGGGTTCATGGAGAGCAAAGAGAGAATACAATGGAACATTAATGATTCCTAAAATAACTTGACCAAGCCATCGGTTGGATGACGAGCTCTGAACTCATAAACCCTTCATGATCAACAGTTGCAGCATTGGTTATGGGACTCTAACTATTTAATATTTAGCTAGTTCAGTCAATTTTGTGGGCAGAACTTATAAGGAAATATAGTTTTGAACAATAAACCTCCACTGGGTAAACAACTTAATACAAGGCTAGAAATGATGGGCCAAATCCTAAATTCTGTTGACTCTGTTTTACACCATGTGAGGATTTGGGCCTCCATGATGGACTGATGAAGTTCAAATGCCACCACCTTCTCCACTCAAACAGGTTACAAAATGGTGAATGATGACTATGTATTGGGAAGCCACTCCAAAACTACTCATAAGAATTGTGAATCAGACCTACTTCCCTCCTGTAACATGGTTAAAAGAAAGGGACTGCCTATCAAATGAACTGTAATCTGTTTCACTGCATACTTGCCAATTAGAAAATGTATGCCACTGTTTTAGGTAGTGAGTTTCACTGATCAACTACTGAAAGCAGATTTCCAAAAACATAGATGATAGCAAAATACTGAAAATATCACAGCAGTAACTCAGACTTCCCTATCGTTCACAAATGGTCAGCAACTGCTTGCTGGAGCATTTGACTGGTCCTTTCACTCTCAATAGTTCCTCACTTTGCTATTATGGAAGTAGAAACATACCTGCGGCCAAAGCCTTTCTATAGGGAACAGCTATCCTGTAAAAATGCTACTGGAAAAAAACATTCCAAATATAATTCAGCTATTCTGGAATAACTCCCTTTTGTGAAGAGAACTCTACATGAAAGGGGCTTTTATTTCAGAATAATTGCTCCAGCAGAGTACTGCCCACTAGGAGCAATAGGTATTGTGGCATAGTCATTCTGGAATAGCTGTGCCAGTCAGTTTTCCTGCATAGACATGCCATGAGGTTTGCTAGTGGGGTGCTATATGAAGTTACACTGAATGATAGAACGCAGCTTTGAAAAGGATGGCAGTATAGTGTCACTGTTCCTTAAATTACACAGGGACTACAAATCAGAGTTCTTTTCAATTAGAGACAACACCAGCCTATATGGAGCTAGGAAGTTCCAGCATTTTGGGTCAGAATGTATTCTGCAGAGCTAGGACAGGACCAGGGCAGATCCAGAAGTGGGGTTCACATGTGCAGTGTGTTCTCTGAGCTCATCAGCTGGGCAGCATGGGCTCCTGCCAGAGCCACTGCTTTCACATGGCTCTGGAGCCCAGGAGGTGGGCACCGCTGTCATTCACCCTCACCCTGAATTTAGCCTGACGAAGGGGTGGGGAGCCAATGGCAGTTCCAGAGCTGTGCAAAAGCACTGGATCTGGCCAGAGCCCAAACCGACCAGCTGGTGAATTCAGAGAACTCTGCGCAGAGGCAGACCTCCAGCAGAAGCCCACACCAACCAGCTGGGAGCTCAGCTTCCTGCCACACAGATGAAGGGTGTATGGCCACAGCTCCTTCACTCCTCTCCTGGCCGGTATGGAGAAAACATACAAACATCTTCACAATTTTCAAAAAAATGGTCTAAAACTACTCCAAAGTCTGGCACCTGTCCAGGAATTCCTCTGTCAATTCAATTGGGTTTAGTCACATTTTCCTAGTTCAAAAACCAAAACAAAAACAAAAACCTGCCCTCCCCAGCCCACTGCTATGTATGATAACAAAGTTAACGAAGAGGAAAAGGCAGTAAAAGACCCAAACCTGCTAATAAGCTTACGCTTAACTTTCGTTTTGGGAACGGGGCTACTGAAGTCAATGAAACTACCTGCTTATTTATCATTAAGTACATGTTAGAGGCATTTGCTGGACTGGAGCTTAAATGACTGACTAGAATACAAAATCTGATCACAAAGTGATTTAAAATCTATATAATTTTATGCACACACATCTGAATAGATGCAAGGTTTGTTTTTTTTTTTATTTTGGTCTGTTCTAGCAACCTTGGTTTAGCTTACAAAAATGATCAATAAGGTATTGCACACAGGACTGTGATTTAACGGTGTCCCTATAAATAGCTCTGGATTATACAAGAACCCTTACGTTCTTTCATCAGTTACGAATCTGACCAAAACTGCAATCACATAATTTAACAAATGTTTTCATCTAGATCCAAAAAGGAATAAAATATATTTTATAGAGAAGTCTTTGAATAAATAACTTTTTATAAGACTGAGCGCGTCTACATGAGATCCTATATCATCATAGCAACATGCTACAGCAATGTAGTATCAGTGGGTACAATTTGTAATGCCACAGCTACGTTGCTGTAGTGATGCACTCCCTTGCTATAGCGTATCACTATGGCGATGTAGCAGATAAAACTAACCGTGCGCCACTGGCATGGTGCAGTAACAGCTGTTACTAAAGGAAGTACTAAATGATGGTGCAGTAACAATGGCACAGTAACAATGATGCCATAGGGGCATGTGTAGATGTGTGCACAGAAAAGCCAAATTTATATTTTACAGGCCAGCGTTACTGGCTCTCATTATGTAACATCTCTATGCTATTAATAACTATTACCTGGAAAAGTAAAGAAAAGTATTAAAAGCAGGTGTCTGTCATGTAGACACCTAAGTTCCTTACCATTCATGTAACCCTTCAATGTCAGTGGAAAAACACATGGAAAAAAAGAAGGGGAAGAGGTTCTTGATTAAACACTCCTCATTGAGGAGGTATTTCTCAAACAAAACTGATCTTCTGGGATCTAAATTTTGAACTTACATACAAAGGTGTAGATTATGCCTAGCAATGCCCAGGTTTACACTGTTGAGGAAGACTGCAAAGTCCATTTGCTTCCTTTCCTCTTGATTAGCCATACTCACCCTTACCATTGAGCCCATGGACATGTTAATGCAAGATAATCCAAAGATCCTCACACTAACACTTCTACACAAATTTAGGCACTAAAAACTGGAAGGAGGCACAGCATGCTGGATCTCCCAGAAGCAGTTTTAGGAGCTGCCTCTCAGCATGCTCATTGGGTGGCACAAGAGGCATTCTGCCTATTTATTTGTTGTTTGGTAGCAACCTGGAGCTGCCACGCCAAGACACAGCTCGTGGTCTTTTCCCTGCTACTTCATTTTTCAAATTGAAGTTTCCTATGACAATCACAAAAAAATGACAACACCATAAAATAAAATAAGCCTCCTAAAATGTGAAGCAAAGCAAAGTGATTGATATATATGTCATTTCTGATTGTGTACAGAGAGCGTTCTTTAGGGAAAAGTTTAAAAGAAAGCTCCCCAGTTGAGCAGAAGTTCCTATAAGGGATATGATGTTCCCATCAAAGCTGTTGAAACCTGATTTTATTTCAGGGTCTGCAACTAAATTTTTTTAGTAAATAGATTTAAGCTGTCAATTTCCAGGCATGCTGTGCCATCAGCATGTAGGGACTGCTGTGACCAACGTGGAGGCTGTAACAGCAAATTTTATTATAGACTGGTAATTGAATTGAACAGGTTTACATTTGAATAGATTTACTGCAGCATGATCTCTGACATGCTGCATGGGACTGAAATCCTTGCCTATACATAAAGACATGTTTAAGACATACTGGGCCAAATTCAATCCCCTGCAACTCCATTCCAATCAATGCAGTTACACCTGGGATATGTTTGGACCTGTTTCTAATTTACCCTTTGCACTGGGAAGCCAGTGAAAATCAACTGCATATAATCTAACCTAAAGGAAATAAAATATTACCATCTGTCTTGCTTTAAAGCAGTATATAAAGGACATTGTCAGGACTGACACATCCAAAATCTGATCTATCCTAAACTAAAGCTCATACTCAAACATCCCACAGTAGGAAAAAAAAAAACAACCCTAAATCTCCCTTTAGGAAGAAAGCATCAGAGATAGGCTATATATCAGTCTAGTTCCTAAACAGTCAAACCCTTCCTGCCAAACAAGTGAAGAAAACTGAACTCTCCTTCTACTCTGTTTCGGTTGTCCCTCTAGGTCTTGGCTGAGCTATACAGGGAGAGGAGGGTACAACCCCCTACTTTTGCTTCACCTGTTTTGTAGAAAGAAGGCTTCAGTCTCTTTCACTGACAATCCAGTCTCACTCATGAGCATTATATTTAATAATTAAAAACAGATAAAAATCCCTGTGTGTCTTCTGGTCAACCCACCCACAAGAATCATCTATCTATAGGCAGAGAACAATAAAGAGGAAAATGGAAAAACAATGGGTCTTTCTGTGGCTTGTCAACAGAAGAACTTAGTTTTTTTTGAGAGGATAGCATCCTTCGCTCAAAAGGGACTTGTAACGCTAATCCTTAAAAAGGTAGATTTTAGATAAGTTAAATTTTAGCCAATCAATCTTGATATTGTTCTTTCCTTTCTACAGTCTTATCTTTAAGTTGTCTCTATGAAAGATAAAAAATTAAAAGACTGCTGTATTATTAAAAAATGAGGCACAATAAACTCTTGACATTCTGAGGTACAATTTGAGGACTGATTTACTCCCATGACATTGATTTCAGTTGTCTACTTACTGTTCAAATGTGTACCCAAATTGTGTACAAGTAAAGAGGAGAACTGAACATGAATAGTCATTTTCAAAAATAATTACTTGATTTGCACATGTAGTCATATTAGATACTCCTGTAAATTATGCATGTACAATTGTGTAGCCAACATTTAAGAGTCAGGTTCTAAATCAGTTCATCCATCCAGATACTTTCTAGTATCATTCTGTTCTTCCCTATAGAGAACAAGTTCTATAATATGCTTATATTTCAAGTTATTAGCAATATAAGGTCTGTTTTGTTGACAGAAGTGTTAAATAGCATGGTGTCATACATACCCAACCATTTCTTTCATTTTTCAGCTTGCCCAAACCTTCCATTTTGGTCTCTGTGTAAGGGATTTTAGTGGTGGAAGCAAATTAGGTTTTTTTACAAGTAAGGAAATTCTGAATCAGCACTAGAAAAGAGGGCCAAATCCTGTAGTCTATACTGAAGCAAAACCTCCACAGAATTTGACAGGAATTTTGCTTGCGTCCAGCTAAGGACAGCAGGATTTGGCTCACAGGATCATAGCATCTGCCAAAGCAGTTGCACAGAATGAGGTTTATTCTTAGTAAGTATAATCCAATAAGAATATGTCTGTAGGTGTGTGATAGGCCTAATTTTTTCCATCATCTCTCTATCAGTCCGTGTTCTTTTTTGGATACCTATATACTGAATCCCATTTTCAATGACCGATGAAAGGATTTTCAAATGTCAGTCACATATTAAAACTAACTTTTAAAGTAATGATCAAATAAAACACCACTGGAAATTGTCTGGAGAAAGTCATTTAACTAAGGGGGTTCTCCACTGAAGGCATTTATTTGAAATACTTATCTAGTTCTGAAATCAATGGAGTTATATTATTTTGTGTTGATGGAACAGTGTAATCTAAATACAATGTTTAAAATAAAAGAAAATACATATGCACCTTCTTGCATATTCACAGACAACAATAACAAAAAATAGCATGTACCTGTATTTCATTCAGTAGCTTGGAGCCCAATTCTCCCTTTGGCAAGTTTTACACTGGTATAACTGAGAAAACATTAGGGTGAATGAGGCCCTAATCTGTTAGCACAGTCCTTAAGGATGGTTCCCTGCAGTTACCAATGACTTAATACCTTTAATTTAGAAGAAGAGGTGCAGCTGATGCAGTAAAAATACAAGCTTGGGAGTCAGGGGTAAAGGTTTTTATTTGCACTTAATATTCAGTGTCCTCTTCACCTTCCCCCACACTGCAAGTTTTGCACCAGAGTACCTTCTTTGACTTCAGCAGAGTTACTCCAGGTTACACCAATACAGGTGGAAGGAGAGAAGCAATCCCTTCAATTCTGATGATATCAAGCAGCAGTACAACATAGGAAAAAAACATATCACAAATATAGTTCTACCAGAACCAGTGCAAAAAAGGTGGGGGGAAGGGTACAGGGAGGTCTAGAATTTCACAGCTTAAAAAAGAGGAAGAAACAGAACTGTTTTCTTTCTTTCTTTGTGATGATTATTCTATGAGCATTGCAACAGAATGACTATTATGGTGTACCCAATATATTCTGTATCACAGAACATATGTTTTACCTGGATGTCCCTGGAGTCTTCAACCAGCAGTTAAAAACATACTGTCAAGGAGTACATACACACATCAAGATTGTTACTATAGTAGGTGGTCAGAACACTTACCGATCTCTCTTCTTTCCTGATTGCCCTGCAATTGTTACAAGTGTTTGTAGAGAGATATGTATTGACTCGATCAGCCTTACCTTCTTTCAGCATGCCAACTTTTAGACACTTCATGAAGCGGCAGGCTTGGCAGGATTTGCGTCTGCGCTTTGTGATTTCACATTCATTCGTTGCTGGGCAGCTGTATTCTATGTTACCTGGGGCACACAATTCAGAAAAAAGCAGCCAGTGAGAAATCTCAGTTGACGGATCCCATTGTTATATGAACAAAACTCGTTACACTGGTGGTGTATTTTGTTTTGGAAAATACAAGCGTCAGCCAAAAAGATCAACGCACACTGGGCTACCATGTTTAAAGCACGTGAGTTTTGAAGCTAATGCTACCTGAGGGAGTAATGTGGCTAGCATCATGTCTGCCCACCTTCATCTCCTTAGCCCATTTACAGCTAGTTTGACTGGTGTCAGCATTCAGTACCAGTACCAGTCTAAAGTCAGTACCAATCTAGAGCAAGATTTCTGGATGCACACTTTTGTGGAAATGCAGCTGATATTCAATTAAAAATAAAAAATCAAATTCAGCCCCAGTTGCCTTTTTAGTTCATATGGCCACATATAAAAATGGCAGCATTAATGTGGACCTATATCCATCCTGCATACATTGCCTCAGACAAAATCCTCCAGGTAGATCATGGGTGCCATAGGCAACAGTATTCTGTGGAAGCTGGATCAAGGAATATCCCCACTATGTTACCTGGATCAGGCCCCTGGTCCAAAAATCCCACCCAGAAGGCCTCTTCTATGTTTTTGGCCAGAGAAGGCCTTCAGAATGTAAGTTGTTGTGTCTGAGGGAACGTAAAATAAGATGTAAGAGTTGCATTGTTTTCTCTGTTCCTTTTCCACAGGTCCATAAGGAAGAGCCAGTCTTCTTCTTGGTCAAGGTCTGTCGCAATTAGCAACACTAAAGTTCCATCTTTTCCCTCCCAAATGACAGGCACAAGATCTCTGACATGGGAAGACTCCACTCACAGGAGCACATTTCAGAAGGCCATAACATATGCTCCTTGCTACTCTAAGCTACCTCTTTATCCTCATTTGGGGTTTCAAGCACCACTGGACCCACAGGACCTATAAGGTCAATGTATTTAGGGAATCCAAGTATGAAAATTAAATTTGGCAACTTTCTAGATCCCTAGAAGTATGAGAGATTTTTGCCCCTTCTCCTTTGTCCCTAGCAAACAACTCAAGGCCTGGCAATCTTAATCCATAACTTTTAGCAGAGTAGCCTCTTCACTTTGTTCTGAGTATCACAGTGAGTATAAACTGCACTCAACATTTAAGCATTAAAAATTATTTCCTTTAAATGTTAAAAATTACAACAAACTTTCCCAATTTTTTGAGTATTTGAGACTGCGAAAAAAAATGTTCTTCTGTTGCCACAATACTTTAGTATTTTTCAGTAAAAAGCTTAGCTCTTCTGTAAATTTCAATATACCCTATTATCCACAGCTAGATTTGATATGACAAATGTTGTGGTAGTCGGAAGTTTCATAAAGAAACTGACTTTGAAATAAAGTAGCTTCCCCATCAGCCCTGTCACATCTTGCTTTAAAAGTATTTTGTTACTTTCTAACCCTTTTCCCCTGTGATTAAGTGCATTAGTATCCTAATGAAAATGCATTCTGTTTATTGCCCTCTTGGGAAGTGGGAGGTCATCACACCAAATGCATAAATTGTCATCAGAGACAGTCCGAGCATAATTGCAATTTTGCTGCTCCATGTTTGCTGCACTCAGGGTCCGTCAAAGTCCCCTGAAACATGCGCAGATTCTAGTAATTAGCATAGAGTCTGCCTGGGACCACAGCATTGATGAAATATTTCAGAGTTAATCACACTTTGTAAACACTGATTTATATTGACTACCTTTCTCCAGACTGATGTCTCCTCATTAAATATCACATTAGTGGATTGCAGGATTGCACAAAGGCTCAAATGCTCAGCAACTGCTAATTCAACAGGAAGTAATACATAAACCACTTATATCTATTGAAAATTGGTTAAGTATTT
Organism: Alligator mississippiensis; assembly: GCF_030867095.1. Lineage (NCBI taxonomy): Eukaryota > Metazoa > Chordata > Crocodylia > Alligatoridae > Alligator > Alligator mississippiensis. Next base: position 186,460,660 of record NC_081824.1, on the reverse strand, counting down.
ATGATAAAGAGGTCTGCATGGTGCAATATATGCAAGACAAACCCATCAGAAATCTCTCACTAAATTAGCATTGTAACTTAATGCATTTTTGCCAATAAAACCAACAGACTTTGCACAACCTTAACAGGGCTGGACAAGCTTTATTCATTTAGAGCATTATTGCATGGCTGAATTAGGAATGCTTGCAAAAAGAGTGCGTAATCAGGACATGTCTGATCGCTCTGGAGTCTTGCATGCACAACTTACAATTTGAATTAGGCCCTTCAGTTTCTTGCTAATAAGAAAAACACTGCTTAATACTATAGCACTCAACCTTCTGTCCTTGCAGGTCAGATGAATGGTATGGGGCCAGTACACAGGCCAGACCCCATGCAAAAGGTTGGCATGCGAAGTTAACTGGTGCCCGCTAGATCTGGACATATGCTGGCCTCACCCCACAAGCTGGATCCAGCCTCAAAATCTAGCACACAGTGCCATGTCACTCAGCCAGCAAAGCTCCTCACAGATCAAGACATTTGCCAGCAGGGGAGCAACAATGAACACTGCCACCAAGTTTCCAGACCTGTGGGGAGACCCATGGGCCAGAAGACATGGTTTTAGGGGCTGGATATAGCCTGCAAATCAGAGTTTGAGTATCACTGGCTTATTATGTGCAGGCAATTATGGAAAAGTGTCTGTCCAGAGGACTTCTTTCTGGTAACAAAGATGGTAAAGAATATTTTGGGACCAAGGAGAAAAAGGATGTGGGGAACAAGACCTTGCCCCAAGGTCCACACTTTCCTTTCAGGCTGAACTACCTCCCTTCAATGAGATGTCTCCACCATCAGGCAATACCTACTTTCCAAGCACTTCAAAAACATTTAACTACAACATTATGTCATATAAGTTCTTATCCTTGCTCACAGAAAGTGAAACAGAGGATCAGGAGAGGCTCAAGGTCAACGGGGAAGCCAGGAACAGATGCAGGATTTGCATTCAAAACTTGCTAGCTAATAAATCTGCACGCAAAACACTAACCAATGATTCCCTTTGTAGAGCAGCTACTAATGGACGAATCTAGAAAAATTACTATCTCTATGTAAAAGTGCAGGTGTAAATGCTGAAGTGAAGTGGGGTTGAGCACTGGGAGACTGGGTGAAGAGGGTAATTTTTCATGGCATACAGTTCTAATTCATTATCCTGAAGGTTTCAGCTATATTGAGAACCTTAGGAAACAGGACTAGATGAAAGAGAAGTGTGTAAAGACTATTGCACATAGCTGTCATGCCACAACAGTGACAACTGATTGTCTCAAAATGTTGTTTATCAAGAGGGCAAATAAACAGGGTTATATGGCAACATTATTCCAGCCACTGAGAATCCAATAATTTGGCAAAATAAGGAAGCTTTCTTTATCCATTTAAACTGTCTTGCTTTAATAAATCATTTTCTATATCACAAGACTGATCTTAATTTCTCTGCTGCAAGTTCAGAGCATCTGTGATGAAGTCAATGGAGTTACCCTACTCAGGATTTACTTCTACAGTGAAGATCAAAATCTCTCTTGGTTGCAAATGAATGAGGAAATCACAATTTTAGCAATAATGAACAATACTTTAAAATGTGTCCAGAGTGTAAAAGTTGTACTCAGAATCAGACAAGTCATCTCCATTCCATACACAGTCACATTAGTCTACTGAATGTCTATGTACATAGACTTAGGTTACTCCTGAGCTGTCCTTGAAGCCTCCTTGAATTTTGTTGTTCTATAAATGAAAGTGTATTATTCTAAAAATGTGCTGTCCCAAGCACCCACTAACATTATTACACCTATTTTGGTAACAGTTCAAATTTATTGCATCTTGCAGATCATAAGGTCTCTTGTTTTCTTCAGTGCACTAAAAACTGTGGAAAAGACAAAACTGTTTTCTGCAAACACTTAGCCAACTCCACAGTTGTTCAAAGTGTTGCATATATATGCTAAAGGCCATCGGAATTTAGGAGGATGTTTTATCATTCTCCAGTCCAGATTTGCTAGACAATGCTAGCGAGTGAATTGGGCAGCTACAACTAGCATAACTTGAGTTTGCCCCATTCTGTCAATAGTTGGAGAGGTAGCCGTGTTATACAAAATCAACACGGCAGCTCAGGGTCTTTAAACTAGGGTGACAAGAGGAATAGAGAAATTTATAAAATCTCCTGGCTGGTGTGCAGAAAGAACTGGCTTCTGATTACTTATTTCAAAGTCTTTTGTACAATTAGTTTGCAGGCAATATAATTTTCTCACTTACTCCTTAATAGAATCTTGCAGTGAACTGGCTGATAGAATAACAGGGTATACGTAAAACTCCTGCCTGAAGTGCCAGTGGATAATTTGTATATTCCTTTCAGTAGTTTAATGGACTTTTACAGTTTGGCAGTTAAAGGGCTGAATAATGTAAATTAGTATGACGTTTCAAAATAAAAATATATGTCAAATCCTCACTTCCCACACACAACTGCCCTGTATTGTAATAATGCATTGGGATTTATATCAACCCTGAGTTCCTTTTCTTTCCTCACACACACAAAAATGTTTATTTTAAAGCATCTGCTTATTTTGCTAATGGTTTTAATTTTATTAACTGGGCCAAAATGCATGAAAATAGAAATGACATGTAGGGCATTACAAGGGAGATTTATCCATTTAAAAAAATAATGGTATTTGGTCTTGAGTTAGCAATTAGAATTTTAAAGCATAAGTGCATAATCTGTAGTCTGCCTGCTTTGAAATGCTTGGAGAGACAGCTTTTTTCACATGGCTCACGTTTTCCATAGGTAAAAGTACCACATTTTCATCTTAAAGATAGAGATACCTAAAATAAAATAAGGCATTAGGGATTCCTTGCATGACACATGGGCCCCAAGAGGAGCTTGGAAATTGATGCAGCATGGTATTTGGAGAATGGTTGTTTTCTCAGTCAGGGTAAGTAAGTGGGTATCACTGAGATCCTGGGACAGTCTTGGCAGCTACTAGTGCAAAGTGGCAGGTTAAGAAGTTTGGACGCTCAACATTCAGAGCACAGAAGGTAAAAGGTGACTACACTAAAAATGCAGGGCCCTTATGCAGTAGAACCCTATCACAAATGTAAATCTGATCTGAAAGATTAAAAGTATTAGTAGTGGGAAGATGGCTCTGAGAATAGGTCCATTACAGTGTAAGAGAAAGTATAGAAGGTTGGTAAAACAGGCTCTTCTGGAAATAGTGAAGATCATTAGTCCCTCATTACTAAATAAGGGACAAAATCCTTGGCAATTATTTCATCAGTAGATTTCAAACTTCATTGCAAAAGGATTTCTCCTCTTTTTAAGGATGCAGGAATAAAGATAAAGTAGCTGGCAGAATGCATACATTCTATTTATGGCCGATCTGGGACTAGAAACCACGTTTTCTTGGCTCCCACAGTAGTGCTATATCCACTCTACCATGACACAAGGCCCAGGAGGAGGGAAAGGGCTATCCAAGGGGGTGACGTGATGCAGTCACTGCCACTGCCACCACAGCCCTGCGTAGCATCTCCTGGAAACAAGAGGCATACAGGGCAGGTGGAACTATGCCGTGTGCCTCTGCTTTCAAGAGACACACTGGAACTGAACTGAGAAGCAGCTACAGGAACACACAGCTAAAGACACACCTGCCTGCATTACATTATGTATGAAGGCACGCTGACTCTGCTGCAGCTTTTGTGTTCAGTTCCAATGTGCCTCTTGAAAACAGAGGTGCCTGGGGTAGTTTCACCCCAAGAGGGCAGCAGCCTGCAGACAGATGTTGCAGCCACCAGGCAGAGCTGTCCCACGCATCTCCATTTTCAGAAGGTGTGCTGGAGCTGAACCAAGAAGAGTTGCAGTAGAATACCTGCTTGCATACTGTACTGCAAGCCAGCATGTCTTTCTCTTGCAGCAGCTTCTCAGTTGGGCTCTGACCTTTCTCCTGAAAACAGAGGTGCACAGGGCAGTTTCACCCCGCAGCAGTGGTGGCAGTGGCATCCCACTTGAGAATTCCTAATCTGAATTGTTGGCAAACCCAAATTTTTGGTGCATGAAAAGACAGATCACTCCAACAAGAGAAAGTAAATATCCATAAGTCTGGGTCTGTAAGAATCAGCAGTTGACCAAGGTTTTGATGGATTTCTGCAACAGTCAAAAAAATGGCAGCACAAGGGAACTGGCCTGTGAGCCACATACCACACCCAAGTTCGGGTATATCCAACCCAAATGTTACTCTATCTTCTGCCACCCTGCTTTATCTTTTTCTTTTAAAATATAAAGTAATAAAAATATAATGAAACTACCTGAAAGGAAAAAAAATCTGCTTTTAAGGGAAAAAGTACTTGATTACATTTTAAAAATAGAGAATGGATTATAAAAGCACTTAGAAACCATAGTGATGAGCATAGTATAAGAATCTGAACAAAACAGAATACTGTCAGAGAATTCTAGGAAAGCAGGATGCTTGAAGAAGTAAATTGGCTGATTTAGGAAGAGAGAGAGGGAAAAGATTTTTCATTGGATTTGAAAATACACTTGAATTTTCCAGGCCTTATAAACTGAACAGAGGCCCAAATAAAATTTGCTCATTCTTGCAAACCATACACCTGAATGTAGAACTCAACTCAATATAAGTCAGAAGGACTGTTTGTATGAATAAGGTTAGCAAGTTTGAAGTCAACCAGGATATTTTAAGCTTAATTCTAGGGCTAAGTGTAGACAGTCAAAAAGCCCAAGGCTGAATTGATTCAGTCTTTGCAAATTAATCTAAGCTGCAGAGATTGAACTGAGAAGCAAATGAACAGACATTCACTTTTGATTCAGGAAATGTAGCCACATGCCTGCATTGGCTCAAACCAGAAGCTGAGGAGTGCTAGAGGACACCTGACAGCCACTGCCAAAGGGAAGAGAGCCCTTCAAGAATTTCCCCCCACCTTGCCTGCTGGAGCTGTAGCCAGGCTCCAGCCTGTGCTCTGCCTGGGCAGATAGGGGGAGGTAGTGACACTGAATTCATAAAAGCTTGAACAAGAACAGGTCATTCTCTGAAAAACTATAAACTGAATAAGTATAAATGCAGCCTACACTCTGTATTCACTTGCTCTTCCTGCTCCCCTGAGGTCTCAGGGATTTGTAGTCCACAATACCAGCAGCAGGACTCTCAGGGTTGTTCATCACTCCCTCTTCCTGCTTCCAGGTGCCTCTGGGATTTGTAGTCCACAATCGCAGCCAGCGCAAAGTTTTTAGCAGGGCAGCTCTGTACTCGGGGAAAGATGAGTTGAATCCTCCTCCCTGGTCCCAGACCCCAGCTGGAGTTTGCCGGGGGGGCACAATTGTGGCTACTACTGAGGCCAGTGAGCCACTACTCACTGTTCCACCTAGGGAGCAGAGGCATAGGGACACAGCCCAGCCCAGGGCTAGAAAGCATGCTGAGATGCTGGGGGAGTTTGATTTAAATTAAACCTAGAAGAGGTCTGGGACAGAAGTTTCATAAAGTGGTTTGACCTAAATCAGTTAAGTCTGATACTACATTCAACCAGGTTTATCTTAAATCAGTTTCAGCCATTTTGAAACTGGTTTATGTGAACTGAACGTCTATTCTGTTACAGGTTTAAACAAGTTTCTGATCACTTAAACCAGTTTATGTGTAACTTCTGTCCCTAGCCTAGTTGACAAATTCTTTCAGTACCTCATCCAGGCCTCTACTTCACCCAAATGATGTAGGAAGTTGCCTAAATTCAATTATATGCTATTTGAATCTAATTTCACCTGCAATTGACATGTCCACAAGTTTTCACATGTTTGACAGCAGGAACAAAACTGTTAATGCACTACTACAGAATGTTTTATAAATTTGACCTAAACGGCTTCATTTTTGTAGGTTTCTAAAACCATTTATGTATATACCAGTGGATTTTCCTAATACTAGAATTTGCTTTCCTGTTAAATGGCTGATTTTGAAATATTTCTACATGGTAAGTCAAGCATTTGGCAACAGTACTTAGTTTGAAAAATATTAAACTCATTACATTTCAGTTTAAAAAGGAACCATATTATTGCACTGTAGAAGAACTAAAAGCAATGTTCTTCATTTGTAAAATGCAATTTTTCAAATGTTACTGTTCTGCTACCAGCAGTCCATGCACATGGAGGCTGGAGAAGAAAATATAAAGATCCTGTTTGGTACTGTTTTACATGAAATGAATGGGTCAGCTGCCTGATGTACAGTTGACAGATATCCACCATGAGAAAAAAGCATCTCAAGAGCCACGGTAGGACCAATATTACAAGGTGATAAGTGCCTAAGAAGTACCACATATTCTTGACTTGTACTGGGGTCGATTTACTGCTCTGCAGTGGGAATTCATCGCAATCTGGCCCTCCCAAGAGGTTGTAAGCACCTTACAGAATCACACTAAACTCATCTCCTTCTCAGCAGTCATGGCAGAAAGGTCTACATCACAAGGAACACGGAGACTCAATTGCACTCTCTCTCTCCCCTCTCCCCCATCCCACCCGTCCACTAATCTATCCACTGAACACATTGGCAGAGAGACTGGAGGAAGGTTGCAGTCATCCTGCTAAGTTTCTGTTCCACAGCTACACAGTGAACTTCAGTCTCTAGGACTGTCAATCTGGCAACTTCCACAGAAATAAAAAATATATAGAAAAATTTTAAAAACCACTTGCTGGCTAAGACCTCGTGTCTACTTTCAATCTAGATGTAGTTTTATAGGTGAGTCAGACATCTTCAGAAATTCAAGTTTATGGCAGCAATACAGAACCCGCCCTAATTATAAAGGCACCGACAGGTGCCACTGTACCCAGCATTATTAATAAAACATGTCTCTTTCTTTTCTAGTGTTTCTGATGGGTTTTAAACAGCCATGCCAAAATCAGAATCCTCATTCCTATTCTCCGGTAGGCTAAATGCAGCATATAATTTACAAGGCCATAAAGGAAACAGGGATAGTAAAAATGATAGAACCACCAGTATCCTTTTAAACTTCTCTCTGTTCTCAGATTTCAGCGTGTTTATATTTTATTGTCTTGTCCTGTTTTGCTGCCATAGTTGCACAATGACATTATGAGGAGATGGAGGGATGTGTAGGAGGGAATTAAAAATACCTTCCCAAGATTTTGGTTGACTGATGGGCTCAGAGGAATATGGGGGGAGAATCCATCCTTGCTTACTTAAAACATTCTTTAAAGAAATGCTGATGTAAAGGCTTTTACTTATATAAGGAAGGTGAATGATTTAATCGGGTAATGATAGATTCAGGTGACACATAGTGTCAGGTTCACTGGAGGGCTGCCATCTTTGCACCAAAGCCAAGATCCACAGACTACTGCACCAAAGCTTCTAGTCTGCCCCTACCTTCCTATATGAGATGTAATCTTAGATGTTGAAAAACCATATAAAGCCTGTCTTACTTTGTTTCCATTTCTTAAAAAAAATGCTGTGCAGTGTCATTGCAGATGTAGCCAGCTGCAAGGTGTGTCAGTTAACCTTTAGGAACCACTCAGGTCATGTGCAAACCAGAACCAAACTTTGTCATCCATTTTAAATGTCACCTTATCTGAATTTACATAACCAGTTCTACCTTTCCTGATTACCTTGCTGATTAAGAGAATATGTTTACTGTAAAGCATTTGCGAATGTGCAGATTAAATTGGCTCAGCAATGGGTAAATACTGCACTTAAAAGAGCACTAGAAAAATGGAATGCTGAAGGGATAAAAACAACTTTGCACAACTGAAAAGGTAAAAGAGATGGTCCAGTCCATGAGCATTGGTATATAGCACATGGTTTGAACAAGGTGTGGTGTGTACTTCAGAAGCTACACTACAGCAGCCCAGAGAAGCTGAAGGCTCTTAGGTAGTCAACATAAAATGAGAAGGCAGTCTCAGTCCAGTTCTTAACGATCATAACTACTCACATGATGGAACATTTTTTGGCTACTGAGGCTGATATGCACCAGGACTGATGCACTCAGGATTAAGGTACATAAATCAGACAGCAGCACGTTTCTATTGTCTCACTAGCCATGCATTACCCAACCTGTGAATAAATGGAAGACTGCAATCTACAGTGCTGTTCATCCAATGCTTTTTTGTGACTGTTGGGGGCCCTGGGGGGAGAAACCCTGGAATCACATGACTGTATCTGCAAATATATAAATTTGAATGGCATCAACTTAATTGTTGGCCAATAAGAAATAAAGTAAGCTGTGAAATCTTTGCAACAATCTTGCTACCCAGCTGCTGGCTCAGCAATTGGTTGTTCTTTTCATGTTGCATTTTCATTCTAGGTTAAGAACAATAGTCACTAGAGTTTCCTATTTAATTTAGGGGCAGAAAAAAAGGACAGAAAATACTTGAAAACTTTCAAACCTCATGGGGCCAATCCTGCCACTACTGAAGACAACAGGATTTTTGCCAGCTTTTTGGGTTAAACTTTTGTTGAGTTAGAAGCACAGAGCAACTAAATGTTTTTAAATGAAAAGCATGTATTAATTAGATTTTGACATGATAGTGTAAATAAAATCTATGAGATACAAATTTAAATTGAGCTATTGTTACAAAATATATAGGACATGAAACATAGTTAGAGGTTCAGGCCAAGACCTTTGCACAGAGCTGAATCCAAAAATCTTGCTCTTTATTTCTATATTTTAATGAAAGCTTTGAGTTTTATAGATACTATTGTGCACAGCAAAAACTGGAGAGACCCTAAAAATCAGTGGACCATGACTATTTTTAGCACTTGCTATTTTCTACTGTCCCTGATGTTAAGCCAATTTTGGGAAGGATTTGGCTGTGTGTGTATTTCTGTGAGACGTTTGCAATCAGCCGTCATGTAAATTATACAAGAAGCAACCTAAGAGTAGCAGCTCTGTAAGCATTAGGCTGAGCAGAGGGAACATCCAGTTCTTCCATCTCTTAGGTGATGTCAAAAAAACAGGTGGGCAGACTTCATTAGATTCTACTCAGACCTGAAGGGATCCTCATGATGTGTACTAAGCTGTGATTTTTTTCAAATCATAATTATTTATTACAATTATTTCCAATCAATGCTGCTGCTGCCTTTATTCCAAATTATTTACATGTATTTTTCAAAAGTCAGAGGTTTGTGCGCTATCTGCATGAAAAATTAATAAAATACTTAGCAAAGGAAGCTGTATATTGCTTTCATCCTCTCATAACTTAAAACTCTTAACATTTCCTCACATTTTAGAACAAAATTAGCCAAACATTATGCATTGTTTCAGCCTGAAGTGTTTTGCCTTTTTTTTAAACAAAACCTTGCCATCTGAAAATGTGGAATTATCACTCACTAGTTACTAAGTGCTAGTAAACTTTTGTAAACAGAGTATATGGTCCTTTGACCATTTGAATGAGGGTAAAACTTACTCTGTACAAAGAGCCAGGCCAGAGCAAGCCTTAGGCAACATAACAGTCTCTTTTGAGGGTTGAAGTAAATTTTCTGTGGTGCCGGTTATCCGCACAAGTGTGAATGTCCCATTTTTGATCTCAATACGCTCTTCTGAAGAAAATGGAAAGAACCCCCTTGACTTCAATGAAATGTGTATCAGTCTCTTAGTAAGCACAAAACTGACTTCATGACCTGAGTGCATCAGCCCAACCTTGCTCCTGCTGAAGTCAATGGGAGTTTTGCCAATAACTTCAATTGAGAAATGCTGTGACCTATAATGTGAACTCACTTAGTAGTTTATGAATGGTAACTTAGGGAAGTCTGATAAATAACATGCAGCCTTTTACACAGAAACCTATGTTTAATTCCCTAACAGATATGACATATTAGCATTTGAAAGAAACAATTCTTTTATTTCAGATAAGCAATTCTTACAGATTCAATTAGTTTTTTTATTCCTTATTTATGTCCCTCTTTGTATCTGCATATCTTCTTATTTATTCTTATTTAATTATGAACTAAAACCATTTATACCGATGGGGAGACTGTAATATGAATCATGAACTCAGAGACTATATAGTGAAAAAGTAACTTCAAGAATATTTTGGCTAAATTCTGCCCTTTGTAGAAAATGACTACCAAAAAATCAAGAAGAGATATCCATACATGTTCAAATGCAAAGCCCTCTCAACTTACTCCTCCTCTAAACTATAAAAGTCATCTTTGCCTTAGTTATTTCAGGTCACTTGTAATGTCTTATAATTTGATCCACTTGATTTAGGTCAAACTACTTTATGAAACTTCTGTCCCAGACCCCTTCCTGATTTAAGTTAAATCAGAGTCCCCCAGCATTTCAGCATGCTTTCCAGCCCTAGGCTGGGCTGGGCTGTGCTGTCTGCTGCAGCAGAGAAGGGTTGCAGGTGGGGAGGAGAGAGAGGCAGGGACTGCCCACCCCCCCTCTGCTCCTAGCACACCCTGGCTGGGGTCTGGAGGCAGGGAGGGGAGATAAAACCCCCTTCCCCTGAGTACAGTTTGCCTTGCTCCTAAACTTGCTGAAAGTTACTGCTGGCTGCGATGGTGGACTACACATCCCAGAGGTACCTGGAAGAGAAGAGGAAGCAACCCTGCACAGTCCTGCTTCTGTGATGCTGGACTGCAAATCCCAGAGACCTTGGGAGCAGCAGTAAGAGGAAGTACCAGAGATCTGTGCTCTAGCACCCCACAGCTTCTCACCTGAGCCACTGCAGGTATGTGTCTGCATTTCCTAAATAACAGGTAAATGTGTGTCATTGTTTTTCAGTTTAATCCTTGCAGCTTAGACTAACTTGCAAGGACTGAATTGATTCAGCCTCAGTCTTTTTGAGTGTCTGTACTTAGCCTTAGTCAATACCATTAATGAAGACAACCCTGTATGTTAAATGAAGGTGGCATCTTTCTATCCCTTCCTTGATTTCTTTTATTTTTGCTTTTCCATTCAATGCTTTTATTTGCCACATGGCATATTTTTCTTTATATCACTGTGCAGCGACACCTGCTGATGCAGCTAGTATTGTATCCCTACTGAAAGCTTCTGCTCACCTGCCAGATCTAGTTCAAGTTGTATGGCCAAGTCCAAGTTGCTAATCTGGAGAATGATGTTTCTGTCTTGTACTTCAAGGCCCAGAAACTTGCTGTCTATGGTATGTGGTAAAACTGCAGCCTATTCATCAATGTCGGAAGTCAAGGTTTTATTCAGTTAAAGGGTTAGCTTCTTTCTTTCACAATGAAGACAGAACTAAAATAATGGTGTATCTATTTGGTTTGTAAGATACTTATTGCACAGTAATTAGATAAAGGTTCTTTATGAAAACCATGTTCGCTAAAGTTTAGTAGCTTCAAAATATCTATTACTCTACTGTATAAACTGTTGAACCTTCCTGATAATGTTCTTGAAGGTCAAAGGAAATTAGCTAACTCAAAAGGTCTGATTTTTATGAAGGCAAGGCCTGAGGTCTATATGCATGTGTAATTACTGTAACTGTGCACTCAAACTGACTACGTAATGTACAAATGAATCTAAATAAGTGTACACCAACTCTACAAACAAAGTGGCTTCAAACTTCATAACAACAATTAAAATCCAATGTTCCTCTTTTGAAAATTGTAACAAACAGTTGCAACCTCATTAATATACATGGCTGTTTTATATTAACATGGGCCCCAATTCAGAAAAGCTTTAACTTGATTAACTTTAATCACATGCTTAAGTCCCTTTGACAACAATATAACACCAGAAACAATCTTAATAATCATTTGGTATCCACCTATACAACAGTAGAGCTGTCTGCCGTTACAAATCCAATATTGTATTCCTCATTCTACTGAAAATTTGTTTAATTGATTTTAATAGCAGTTTTGCCTGAGTAAGAAGTATATGACTAAGCCCATTGTATAGATCTAAGTAAAAGCTTCCAGGTGGAAAAGAATGGGAAGCCTAGTGGAAGCCACTACGCAGCCTACTGAGGAAAGGGAACATCTCAAATTTCTGCAAAAAAAGGACATACCTAAATGCCTGGCCACCAGCAGGCTGCAGAATCAGCAGCAGCATCCTGCATTCCTCAGCAACAATGCAAGGAATTTGGGGGAGAAGAGAAGTGAAAGGGGAAACTAAAAAAATTGGGTTCTTCTAACAGTTTTATAGAAGGGCTTAAGAACACAGCTAGGAATGGCTAAATCAAAACAATGGTCCACCAAATTTATGTTAAATACGTAGTTATACAGTCAAGAAACTTAGGTCAAAATTTTCAAATAGGGGTGCCTGAAGTTAAGAAAATACACCCAAATTTAAGCTCTCTGGCACAAGTGTCTTACTTTGCAAAGACACTGACTACCTCATTGTGTTCAATGAGCTTTTCCACGTGTTTGGATACTCTGAAATATCAAGCCACTCTTGCTGAAGTGTTAAATTTGGGTCTGGGTGCTGGACCTTAATTTAATGTGACACTATATTCCTGAAGAGGCCAGGATTGGCCTCACATTCTTCAAACAAAACATCTTCAATTTGACCTGAGAAGATTAGATCTAAATGAAAGTAAACAGTTATTTTCTTTACGTTGGCTTCCTGGGTAAAACCAGTGGACATGCAAATTATCACATTTGTATTGTTTAATGCTGAAATACATGGTGGCTTTTGACAGGCATTAGAAACAGGTTTGTAATGCGGATTATAGGACCGAGACCGAAGCTCACTAACTTATTTCACGTAGAATGTTATCTGAAAGATATTTGGTGAATCTGGTTAAGGCTGCAGGAGGGTCTTAGAGGTGAAAGGCCAGGGACTAATCCACTGATGCACACAGAACACTACAGCATTACATTTTGTTTCATTTCTAAATGGATTAGAGCTTTAACAAAAATAAACTGGATTTTGCCAACCACTGAAGTGCCATTTTACAGCTAGGAGCAAAATGTGCAGCAAGATGCTTATGCACAAGGGTAGGTTCAAGGAGGCTCACTCAAGAGGTAGCCATGGCAACCTTCAGAAAACAACCAGTTTTCTTAACAGCAATTATTTATCCATGTCCCTGAGGATCTCCTACTGAGGAAAAAACAAAAACCAAAACCTGAAGATGCGTAGGGTGCCACACAGTTTTGCCTACCTTTGGCAGTCAAAATAGAAATGCTTGTGGGCTGGACCTGACAGTCCTTTAGCTCAGACAGATCTCCCACATGAAGGCCAAAGGAGTTTTACATGAGTCAAGTCAGTAGTGCCAGATACTGGAAATATGAACAGTTCATGGGAGAGAGGAGGAAGAGGAGGCACTGGGATTACACCGTTTAACACAGCCAGGGAGAAGTGTGAACGAGCACTAACCTTGAATTGTCCTCTTGAAGAAAGCCTTGCAGGCCTCACAGGAAGCCACCCCATAGTGGTACCCTGACGCAATATCACCACACACCAAACACAGTCTTTTGGGCATCGAGTTCAGCATATATTCACACTTGGTCTGTGAATCTTCAGCAATGGTACTGGAGCAGTCCTCATATAGTTTCCTGCCTGGCCCATTGCCTCCAAGCCCTGTGGCGGAAGGGTAGAGGGATGGCGAGTCCAGCCCATTCTGATGTCCATTCATGGTTGAACTATAGCTCCCACTGGCGTCTGAACAGCCACCAGGGCTGTGGTGGTTGACGCTGTCCGTCAAAGAGGCGGGGCTTGATGGTTCCGTCTTGATATATGACGAACAGTTAGAATCAATGTGTCGATCTTTGCTTGACATTCTGCAGACAAGCCTGCATTGTGAGAGAGAGGAGGAGAAAAGAAGCTGTGTATTAAAGACCGTGCTCTTTAAGACTGCTCTGCAAGGGCTAGGGACTGCACATCATTCATTCATTAGTCAATACCTCTTGTTCTACATGAAGGTAATCAGCATAAGGGCATGACAGAGCTTTATCAAAGCTTCAGACAGGCAGTAAACAAAAACTTTAAAGAGGCCAAATCCTCCACTCCACCCTCCCCCCCCAATTTTTCCGACTTCTAGCCTGTGTGTCAATTTCAAAGCAACTCTCTAAATTCAGAATTTGTCAATTGGTGAGTCAAAGAATTCAAAACCCTATTTGATCGCTAGAATGCATTTCATTTCCCCCCCTGCAAAACTCCTTGCATAAATTCTACCGTCACTGAAATCAAACACTTCTAAGTTTGAACAGATAAATGTTTTGCTTGGTAACAAATGTTTGTCAGCATATTTCAGTAAAGCATGACTACACTGTCTATTGATCTGACCCTGGAATTCAGGAATAAGTCTCCCACTCACTTTTTTTTTATTAAAATTGCTGCATTATATATAGCTATTTAGTAATAGAGTAACACATCATCTTGAGATTCTAACAAATAATTAAGGCTGGACTCCAGTTTCACAAAATCTAAGTAGAATGATTCATCAGCTCTGGCTGCAATTACTTTTTAGCCATTATCCTCAGACTAACCAGTAATAACTATGCCAGTACCCCATATATCTACAACTCTACAAGAGCTGACATTTTACATGTTACATTCTGGGTAAAAAAAAATGGAGGAAATGGATAAAAGTTTTGTCTTTCAAAAGGTGAGATTCTTAACTGCCCTATTTCTTAATTCTTGCCTTTTCGGAGTTGAAAGCAGAGTAACAAGACTTTTACCGTGATAAATTTACTCCCTGCCCCACATACCCACAAAAAAAGAATCTATTTCTTTTCTGTACCCAAAACTAAACTGCCCTTTTTATTTTATTATCTGGAAAAGAATAATAACTGGAAAGTTTCTGATCAGATGTTACCTTTCCTGTGTGCAGCTATAATTATAAAGCCACAATAGTAAATGGCTTGCTGAGCAAAGCCTTTGACACTGTTCTGAGAAGCTGCTAATGTACAGATGACAGTCCTGAGTAACTCTCCAGTGACTTTTTCTAAGCAGAAATACAACCACTACATAAGCTCACTCAAATTACAGTGATTCTCTCTCCTAGGGCACTATGAGATCTTTTGAAAGGTGCTCCAAGGTGTGAGGAAATTAAGCAGGTGAATGTCACTGCCCAGCCCCTCTCCAAGGAGGTAAAAATCATAATAAATTAACAGAACTAAATAAAATAAATCAATAGAACATGGCCCCTTGCTAGAAAAATCCATCTAGAGCAAGATGTCAACACAACATTGGGTGTAGGTGGCCTTAGGGCATTGGTTAGTATCTCTTCACAATGGTTAATTTTACTCTAAAAGACAAATTCCATGTGAATATGAAAAGCAACCTGGCTGAAGTTTGGCAGCTTTTTTTTCCCCTCTAAACTTAAAATCAATATTTATTTGGGGTTGGGCAAACAGGAGGGGCGAGTATTTTGTATCAGCAGAGAAGCTAAGGAAATGGGAAGGTTAAAACCGTGAAAATATCTTATGGCACTGGACCATCTGCTTGTGCTGTCCTTTCCTCAAGAACTAGTGGGGGGAAGAAATCCCCTTGCCAGCCTGCACTAGTGCATGCCTTTCCTTTTGCACCTGCTGCCTTGTACCCGTCACTGTTAATGAGTGCTGTAATTAATAGATAGCTCTCTCTTGTCTTTCTACTTGCACTCTGGGCTAAGCACTTTTCTCAAGTCAACATTTGAAAGAAAGCGGGTCGGCACTGACTTACAGCAGCTCTGCGAATTCCTTTTAATTTAGAGCACTTACACCACCACTCCACTTATTACCTTATAATTACTGGACTGCTCTCACATACATTATGATCTTAGACTAGAGTTAGGAGTTATTAGGGTACTAAAACATGGTGTCTCTCTGTCTCTCTCTCTCTCTTCCTCTTTTTTGTGACACTGAATTTTATATTGCTATGATTAAAAATATCAATTATCTCTTTTGCAATCTACCAACTGGCGGGTTTTTTATTTCTCCGTGCTGGTCCTGAGGCCTTTGTATTGAATACAAGCACCTGGTCATTCTGTCACCAGGTTTTTGTTGAGATTCCTTATGTCAAGTCTCACCATTACAACAACAGATGTGTTACTTCATGATCTCTAGTCTATCATCGCTGGGCTTGTGGTACATTCTTCTCTTTCTGAATCCTACAGGTAAATTTTCTCTAGGTAATGGAATAATTTATGAAGGTACATGTACTAACGTCATCCTTCCATTCCCAAAGCAATCATTTGCTTACTTCAGACTAAGTCAACAACTAATTAGTTGTCCAGATGCATGTTATCTTATCCAGTACAAAAGCAGGTCTCTCCCACTTGAAGCTGTCAGAACCAAAATTTAATCTGATTGTTTTATAAAATCAAGATCTGTTTAGGTAAGAGCCAGTCTGCTGATGCTTTTGAAATGGCAGTTTCTAGTGCTAACCCAGGTGTATCTGCTTTTGGCTGCTGTTTAAATGGTGTAAACTGGATCGGTGCACATTAGGAGGGCAGAAATGTAGTTCAAACATTAACCACTCCAAGGAGCTGAGAAAATAGCTTTCGCTCTCAGTGGATGAAACTAGCTGAACTCCTTGCAGCAGCAGCAGAGGCTGTGTGCATGCCTGGGCTGTTGACAAGTGTGTGGGAAACAGGCACATGTTTTCTGCTGACTTCAGTCTTTGCTTTCTGTGTCACTTCTGAACAGAAGAGGCTGAAGAGCCATCTACACCTAAAACAAGTTGGGCCACCATCATATTGATCATTTGGAATAATGCCTAAACCAGATTTCAGTAGGAGACTAGTTCCCTCCTAATTACTACTTAGCTCGTTACATTGAAGACTTCCTAGACACCATTGCATTATATTCTAAAACTACAGTTGGAGCTTAATTCTCTCTTCCTCTCTGTCTCTGAAATTCTACAGCTCTATTATTCAAGCCTGAAATATTCACAACTATCTATAAATTCAATTGTCAGCCGGTAGGTTTTATTCTAGACCTCACTTCAATCTAAAATTAGAGGCACTAAAATTCACATTAACTCTAAAAGGAATGTAGTGAATAAGACTTTATTTCAAAAGAACACCTTTTTGTCAGAAAGAGCTATTTTCAAGATGATGGCTTTATCTGCATTCAAAGAGAATAAGCCCAATTCCACATTGTGCTGTTAATGCAGAATTTTTTTAGGTCACATTGGATTAATAAAAATCTAAATTTAGTTAAGGTTTATGAATAGAAATAACACGTGTCATATAAAAGTGTACTATATTTATTTTAAAGTCTTGGTGGGGTTGTTTTTTTCTTTATTGTTATTTTCAGGCAAATAGTTGATAGCTCCACTGGAGGTGGAGCATGTCCCTGTGTGCCTTCTCAGAGCTCTCTCTGCTACTCAAGAATAAACAGGAGGCAAAAGCCTGTTTGAAGGCCAACACTACCTTCAGTCACCAGAAAAGAGCATAATTTGCTCTAACAAAACTTCCATTTCTGTATACATGGACAATAGACTGTTAAGGCAGTTGGAAGCCTACTTCAAACTAAGTAAAAAAAAAAAAAGTGCACACACACACTTACACTATAAACCTTCATATTTATAACTACAAAATACAGGAATCCATAATCTGAGTTAGGTTTAATTATTTGGCACAAACACTA
The DNA here is from genome assembly GCF_030867095.1 of Alligator mississippiensis. NCBI lineage: Eukaryota > Metazoa > Chordata > Crocodylia > Alligatoridae > Alligator > Alligator mississippiensis. The sequence goes on along the minus strand of NC_081824.1, from coordinate 186,443,169 downwards.
CTGGCAGAAGGTTACAGCAAGAGGATGCTACAAAACCAAATTCACTGCTTTAGAAAACATATAAAAATACAGCGACCAAGGTACTGTGCGCTTTGTGTTCAAGAAATAATTTTCTAATAATCATTAATGAATCTGTTAATTACATTACATTCATATTTCTTCCTACTTCCCATGCTAGTAATGATATTGATACTGCTGAGATTGGCTAAAGCAGTTCAATACTTTAGTGGACTGCATAAATTAATTGGGCTCAATTACATAGTCATGGAGGAGAAAACCTTCCCATGCAAGTCAATGAAAGATTTTCCTATACCAAGATCTGACTACAAGTTTAGAATATTATTTCTTCTTTCCTTCCTTTATTCTACCTGTTTTAAAAGGATATAAAACAACATATTATTAGTATACTGTAATTCTATTATTTATTTTATTCTGGGTTTCCAAAACAGGACAAAATCTACATATAGCAGGAGCAAGGAAACAATACTACCTTCAGAAGTGCTATACAGTAACTAAGCATGCATCGATTCATTCCAGCCATCAGAATGGTCCCCATTTACAAATAAAAGTAAAAATCAACATTTACGGAGTTTCCACGTAATGGTATGAGAGATCAGTTATTTTCTATTCAAAGAAAAGCATTTCTTTGGTGTCACAGATGTCATAGTGTGTCATTATTCATTAATGGTTCACTTTTTTATTATAACCACTATAAATGGCCCTCAGCAAGACAGGTATTATCACACACTAATAATTATCATTTTGCACTTTAATGTTGCCATCCTTCCAGTACTTCCCAAAGTGTTTAATAAATTTCAACTGATATAGTCTCACAAAAGCCATTTTGTACATGTGAAAACCAAGGTATAAACAAAGCCTCGGCCTAGATTATACACAGGCAGTCTGTGATGAGGCCAACTCTCCGTAATGAAAGGCCCAGGTTTTAACCACAAACACCATCTTTTCTGTCATACGCTTTTAGTAATATTGCACTGTTCTGTACCAGAATCAATAGACTGAAAACTGTGAGGCATGTGCCAGTGATTTCCTGTAGTTCACTTCTCTGAATGTAAAAGGAAAAAGTATCTGCATGGAAGGAAACCAAAACGTTGCTTCTTGCACTGACACCCAAGTCACCTCGAGACTCTCTCACCAGCTCTTGTTACAGAGCTGAGTTACAATTTCAGCTGAGCCACTTTACAATGAGCATTTTTTCTGCTTCAGCTAATTGCATTCTAGTAAAGTGGCAAAATGTGAATCACTTAGTAGAAAATGGGCACCAGCTGCTATTGTCAGAGAATGGCGATGCTGAAGAAAAGGAAAGCGACTGAATGAAGTGTCATGTCAGAAATCAACGGTGCAACGTGTGATTTGAGAAAACATGACTACTTTACAGAGACAGGGTGTCATTATGGCATCACAGTAATACGATGCTTTGACAACTGCTGGGTCTAACATATCATCATTGCATTAAGGTGCACTGGCTTAGTTGGGGGAAGGAACAGAAAGGATTTCTTCTTTTAATAAGAAATATCTTAAGGTCTGCCTGGTTAACCTAATGGATGAGATCATTAATTGCAATTGTAAGCACTCCTAATCCTTCCCCCCACCACCACCACCACACCAAAAACTGTTATTACATATTAGGACTTTATTAAGAAATGTCCATATGCAACCTAATCAGCAAAGAAATAATAGCTATGATTTGTATATTGCTGTTCAAATGCTAAACTACTTTTTAAAATATGTTTCCACTTCCTAATAATCTTTCTAGCAGTCTTTGCCATCCCATCTTTATCAGGGGAGATGAAGTAGGCAAACAGCTACTTTCCAAAGATGATGGCTCACATCTGCTGACAGTGGGAGCTGTGGAAGCAGGGCATGTAGCCATCATCCTGCCATTAGTAATAGCCTACGTTATCTGGAGATCAAGAATATGCAACCAAAAGTTCAAATTCTCAGTTGGTATCATGAGTCTGCACGTGACCTACTGAGTCATACCACAATGGTCATTAAAACAGGAGAACAGAAGACTATACAGTCATTCAGTTTCAGTTCAAAAGCCAATTTCCTGGGACACCCAACTGCATCTCTCATTCAAGTAACTGCATTATTTTTCAAACCAACTTGTTTGAAAACTGCAAAATTTTCAAACTTATTAACTTATAAATATAACAATTCCCTGCCCTGCAAACTTAGGTAGAATTGTTTTAATCTATTTTTCCTCCCACTTTTTATTTCTGTAAGTAATCACCATTGCTTCTTTTCCATTACAAGTTGATTCCCTGCACTTCTTGGTTGATAAACTTTATTAACGGGAAGGAAATGGTCCTGCAATACCCCAGTGTCTTGCAAATTATGATTGTTGACAGCTTCTTCGTTTAAGGATTAGATCTGATGCAGTAATGCTTTACTCATGTAATTTATCCTTCACTCATTTGCTTGGACCTCTTTCAATTTAGGGTGAGCATCTCTTGTTTATCGCTCTAAATACTGTAAGTGAGCAACTGGCAAATCAATAAAACCGTTAAATACGTAATAATACTATGTAATTACATACATGATGTTTTGCATAATTAACTGTCTGAGGTGTTCCTTCATCTAATGGATACTTACATACTATAGAGTCACCTATAAGCCTATTCAATACACATGGTTTATATGAACTGAGATTATGCTTAAAACTCACAGTCTAATCATCTAAATCAGGCTTTGGCACTATATGAGAGAGAGATTTCCATTCCTGCCAAGTCCAAATCAATTCTTATGGCATTACTTTATAACTAACGTGATATTTCACCAATGATGACTATTACCCTGATTACTTCAAAGTAATGGAATAATAGCAAAAATACACTTAGATTAAACAAACTACTGCTATTTAATCAATATTACTGAGACAAACTAAGTGTTTTAACAAGTCTGTATATATGCACTAATGTAGCTTTAATTAAATATATCCTTAGACATGCACAAGCTTTCTAGCATACAGCCCACAGAGCTTAAAGATCCTGAGATTAATTTACTTGTGAAGCTGAAATTCACAGTGCTCCTAAGCAGCAAGATTTAAATTTTATCATACCACACAAGGACTTCTCTGTGCCAGGCATTCCCTTGGGAACAAAAAAATCCTCAGGGAAGAAAATTAAATGACCTTGCACCTTTGAGCCAAGACACCAGGTGTTTGGTAAAGGGCCAGGAGGACACTGTTACACTGTTACCTATTACACACTGGTTTCAAGAAACCTCCAAAAGGAAAGCAACCTACTGCCCCCCAGATACAAAAGTCACAAAACCAAGGTAATACAGCACATACGCATGTAAAATGTATTCAACTGTTGACAAGGTTCTTTGGGTGAATCTGAAATCTTTTATTAGACCAACTTAAATAGTTGGAAAACAATTATTAAGCAAGCTTTTGGGTTCAAAAACCCTTCGTCAGGCTAAGGAAGTTTCAGCAGTTGGTACGTGCTCTTCTTGGATGGAATAAAAAATAAAGAAGCCAGAGGCTGGGCTGGTATGCATACAAGACAGGTAGTCAGTCATCTGTTGAGGTCTCCTGTGCCATTAACAGGCCTCCTCCACAGTAAGCTTTCTGCAGAAAAGAGACTCACCCTTTTCTACAAATCGCAAGTCTTTGAAATAGATATGGATCAATAAAGTTTTCTTGTGTTCAGACAATTCTGTTTTCAAGCACTCAAAAGTAGGGAACACATTGAAGACAAACCAACATGAGAAAATGTTGACAGCTAAATGAAAATCCTTCCAGAGTGTCTGAAATCCCCATGAAAAAAGATATATGTATGTTTCTATTTATTCATAATATGTACTAGGTTTCAACATGCATTAACAAACTTCAGCAATCAAATAGTTAAGGCTGATACTTGAGTCTTAATTTTCACTTTGGGGTGTGTAGAATAAAAACATGCTTGCTGTTTGAATTTACAATTGTGAGGCTATTCAATTCCTATTATTTACATTTTGTTTCCCCAGTAGTTTGCTAGTTTCAAACATGAAATTCTGTTCTTAATATAGTGCTTATAGGCCTCAACTAAGCTGGGAACCCATTGTCTAGGAACTGTAGAGACTTATATTAAAGGACTGTTGGTACTAACTACAAGTTATAGTGTAAAGGATACAACATGTCTACTAGAGTGGTAGTCATTTTCATTCCATGAAAATTAAGATTGGGAAAAGGCAGGCTTTTATTAAATCTTATCCAACTATAAGAAAACTATTTTATTTTACGTCATATATTAGCATACAGTGGAAAACAGATAGTTAAAAATCCACCTGGCTTTCTCTGATCTAGTATCAAGTGAAGTCTACCTGATCTGTCCAATCCCAAGAATAGAAAGCAAAGTGACAAAAGGTCTCCTGATCATGAACTGCGATTATGATAACAACAACAGCAGAAATAATAATAATAGTAATAATAATTATGCAATTCATTAAAATAGCAAAAGAGCATCAACACTATGGTTGTTCAAGGGAAAAAAAATGAAGAAACCAGAAAAATAACCAAAAGGATTTATTCCAGAATATAACAGGATTTCTAAAGAGGGATTATTTTGAAATGATTACAGCATCAAAAGCAGTTACTTGTAACAGTCAGAAAGCTAGTACTACAGATCACAAGGGCATAGTTGTTGTTCATCACTTTCAAAAGAGAGAAAAAAAAATAAAAAGAAATTGCCATCAGTCTCAAGGCAGACTCAAAGTTTGTGTCATAGTTTCCACAATTTATCTCAGAGATTTTCTCCTGTCTTTCTAAGTGAACATGTAGGTATGTGCACGTACACGTTTGCCTGTCTCATTACCTAATTCTCTTGGTGATTTTTATAGACAAAACAAGAGAAAAATATGATTTTTTAATCTAGCTCCATTTCATAGGGAAGGAGATTTTAAAAAGCAGACTAGAAATGATATCAGATCCTGAGCTTCTTAAAATGTCAACATAAAAAGTTATGAAGCAAATGACCCTGCTTCCTTAGCCAGTCTGAGATTCAGCCCTTCCCTTTACACACACACACACACACACACGTGTGCACGTACACGCACACACACATGCACGCGCGCGCGCACACACACACACACACACACACACAGTTGGAAAATGAAGTTTTCCCACAATCAGTGTTTAAGTGAATGTTTGTCCCAGTGTGTTACACCATGCTGTCAGCTATCAGCAGGGAGTCGTTGAGTTGTTACTACATTTGATTTGACTGCCAGTAGGAAGCTTTATTTCTACTAACTGTTAGTTGCCAGCTCTAGGGATTGATCTCTTCACTTCCTGAGAAGGAGATTTATTTAATTTATTTTTAAAATTATTTTTCATTTTGAAAGCCATTAACATAAAATTAAGGAAACTCCAAGCTATTAAGCATGGCACTAGTTTGCCCGGTCATTTTCAGACCTGCCACAATGACTGCAAAATGTATATTATATTAAAAATGTGTATTTAAAATGTATAAATTATATCTAAAATTTCTCAAATTAGAGGGTCACATTTTAACACTAGAAAAGAGGATAAGTTGACATGAACAAACAGCAGCTCTAGAATTTTATTCTGTTCTTTTCTGAAAAATGTGGCATTTGAGACGGCATAAGTAGCTACAAGGAGTTAATCTGAGTAGCTGTAACTTGTATGGAAAGCATTTGTTATCCATATCTTCATGTGCTCTCCAGTTTAAAAATAATGTTGGGGTACTTCCTAAAAGGCTTCTTTTCTGTCAAAGAGATGCTATAACTTTAACAGTTGTTTGCGATGCTTTCTTCCTACACAATTATGATGATTTTGATAATTAGGATCTAATTATAATGGATCTGACAACAACTTCCAACAATGAAAGGCATCTTTAGAAAAATGAAAGCATATGCATGAGTGGGGGGAGGAAAAAGAAAAAAAAAGGGGAAAAAAATTCCTGTGAGACAGTCTGAGAACTCAGTCTGAATGGGAAAGTAATTAACACTAAAGAGCTAAAACTGTAATTAAAGAAAATTTCATTAAAGGGAGGCAGGTGATTCCACTTTCCTAAATATGACAAGGTGCTGTATAAAAATAAAATAGAAGCCGGTTTCAGTGAGTGGAGCAGGAAAGCCATGTCTTTAACCAGATCAAATTCTCGAAATTGGCTGTCAAGACGGGATTGTTGTGATTTATACCCGTCTATCAAGCGCATGAAAGAGAGAGACAGGAGAGAAAAAGAGGCAAGCTGCTGTCGCTTCCATTCGCAAAGCACCTTTAATTTCCACAGCACCATCTGTTACCAAACCTAATTCACATTCCCCCTAATCTGGTTTAGTTTTGTAATACTAATTCTTCCACTACCCTTATGAACATGGCTCTCAATAAAAAGCTTTGGTTCTGGGTTGGTAAGAAATTGAATATTATACAGTTAAGGTTCTGGTGACTTAACTGAAGCATGCTCTCCATTAAAATGCACTCCTGGTAAAGGGATTTGTTTCCAGCCAATGCAGAGATACGGAATTGCTTGCATTTGGGGGGGGGAATGAAAAAAAAAAGCCAACTGATGATAGGAAAGTAGGCTGAGGACATAAAAGCAGAGGTTGTCATAAAATACAATTGTTGTCAAGTTTAGTCACTTTCAGTACTGGCTATAAAATCACTTTGTCATGGTCTCATACAGGAAGCCTGAAATTGTATTTTTGTTAAGGGAACTGAAAAGAGTGAAGCATAATATTCTACAAGGGGAAAGTATTTCTTTCAAATTATAAGATGCAAATACACCCAAGATACAGAAGAGATGTAGGCAAAAGTTAGAAGTTGTTTAAAACTGTTCCTAGGACAAAGTCTCCCAAAGGTATGTATAGCCAATACAGTCGGATTGTGCTATCAATCACAGCATGCTGGCAAAATTTCCACTAACTTTCATGGAAATTTTACCTCCAAAGGGAACATGACTTGTGCCGCAGTCATGAAGGTCCAAAAACTTGAGCTGCTAATAGCTTAACAATAATTTACTGATAGGTATTTTTTATAGCAAATGTTAAAGCTCTTCGAAAGGGAGGTCAGTGTATTTTTATGACTATCCTTTAGTAAAAGGGGAAACTGAGGTACTAGTTAATAAAGTGCAAAGCTGATAAAGGAACCCAATCCTCCTGTGTTTCAGGCCCGTGCCTTCACATAGTTGACCACTCTGCCTCCAGTTTTCCCCCATTTCCTCCAGTGGCTCCAGGATTTCACCCTGGATTTTCATCACTGTTTTTCTAAAAAGGAAGATCAAATCTTTTATTTTTCCCATAAAACTGGGGGTCTTGTCCCCTTGTTTCAAAAAAGAAAAACTTTTTCAAGATTCTTGTAGTAAAGAGTTATAGAAAAAAATTAAGCCTGCTTTCCCCATGTAGAAATGTATAATTTTCAGCTGAAGAAAAATAACCTGATCTCTTTGTCTGCAGTCTTCCTAAAAATAAAGCCCATGGCACAAACAGCTTTAGCCAACAGAGAGTAATGTGTGAGCAATATGTAGCTGAGAATAGCCCAAGGATTTTGGATTTTTTTTAAAGGATTGCAATAGAGAGACAACACCAGAAAAAAGTACAGTTAGAATATGCTGTAACATGTAGATTGGAAAATAAATGAACACTATCTGAAACAAATGTGCAAAAAAAAAAAAAAAAAACCTGCAAGAAAAGAAAGGATAAAAAAAAGTATGACTGCTCTGGAACATGTGACAGAAAAAGTGCATAATAAGCAAGTAAACAGATTCCAAAAAGGTCTCTATCTTCACTCGTGATTGTCCAGTTGCTAACATGAAATATTTGTAGCATTCAACGTTAAAAGAAAAAATGGGCCAATCAAGATCAGATTTGTTTCCAACAGGGCAAAACATTTGCTGCCCAGAGTAGATATGAAGGTAGGATATGTCGAGGCATAAGTACATTGACTTTCAGACCAGGACAGAGAATCCTAACAAATTCAGTGGGTCAGAGACCTAATAGTGCAATGTAAAGGAGGTCAGCATGGGTTCAATAGTTTACCTGCATTTTGTGTATAACAGTTTGCATAATCTGAGTCTAAACTGTTAGTGCATTTCCCAGTATAGCCTGCATTTGACCATACCGTAAAGTCCTAAATATTTGTAAACCACTAACAAAACCAATAAAGAAGTGGATGCCTGTTCTCATTCTTTTAGTTTGTTTTATCAGCTTTGGTCCCCATAAGTGCTGAGCATTAAAATACATAAAATTGCATATGCTTTTGAAGAAGAAAAAAAATCTAGGCATGCTAAGCCACTGTATAAAGTATATCAGACAAAATTTATGGAAGAAAACTCTTCCCAGATTAATCTTTTCCATCATACCCTTGATTCTAATATGCGTGATTACAGATCCTAAAATAAATAAATAAAGCAACCAAACCTTTGGCTTTTCACAGTTACACATTGTTCACATATTACTACGTGTAAATCAAAGCTATTTATGCCATTGGGTTTATATGCTGGAGCTTTGCCTCTGGATACTAGCCGCAAAGGTCAGGAAGGAACTGCCATAAGTGGCTTTCACTTCTACAATGTCTGTGTGAATATAGCAAGTGAGTTTACAAGATAATTTTTTTTTATAGATTCCTTACATCCCTTTAAAAACAAAACAATAAAAGGAAACAGTCCCTCTAGAAATTTTTTACTTGAGGAAGTGAACAAAAGCATCATTCTATTTACTGCAGATAAGATAGGACTATCATTAAATGTTAACAATTTTAGCATGGCTACCTAGACACACTTTTAATTAGCACGTGTATGCATGTGTGGTCATCACTCAGGCAAGAGTCCACTGTGAGACTTGCCTGAAACAAGCCTGCAACAGGAGGTAAGCACTTTTTGTTTATACCGCACACCATAGATTTCAGGTGTCATTTCACTATGCACTTGCTTTAATTCTTTTAATGTCGTCTCATCTGGATCATTAATGCATCTCTTGTACAGCCAAAATTTCTGCTGAAGCCATCAACAGGATTTTAGGGAATTTAAGGAATGAAAGATTCAATTCTTAAATAGTGTATCTTGCTGTTGTTGAGTGTGTTGTAAGGAATGAAGATTCAACTTTTATTGCTGGAGTATGCACACTGGCCTGGTCCTACAAGATGCCCAGCCTCACTGGCTTCAATGCAAGGACGCTTAGCACTTTATTGAAAATATTCAGTGCCTTGGATTAAGTGCGAGTGCATCATGTAATAGGCTTATAGGATCAGGCCCTATGTTTTATATAACTATATGTTTGGATGTAGGGATAAAAACAAGTGTGTGTTTCACCGGGGTTGCAATGGATGTACGCACAAGACATCAAATCTGCTCCACTTGAACTGGTTGTAGGTGGATGGCAATCATGAAGTTCAGAGGACTAGGTTCTAGGGTATATCTTCTTTATGGCATGGACTCCCTGAAGTTCCTTGAAAAAGATAAGGGGCTAACACAATAAAGCCAGTTGACATAGAACTTTATCTATCCATCCACAGAACCTCACTGAACTGAGAGCTGCGTGTTGAGGTCAGCTTGAGCACATAAATAAGGTCACCCTCTTATATTTCCCTGCATGGCTGTATCAAACACACTGTCAAACTTAAACTGGGATATCTACTGAAATATCTGTCATAGGAAAACAAATAATGTTAGTCAAATGATGATGTGTGATTGGTTGACTGTACATTATACAGGGATTGTTATCCTACAGGTTTTATTAAATATGAGAGCGTAAGATTTATGTTATGGGTGATAAGGCCAAGAATGCTGTAAAAGTGAAAAAATATGGCAACAGTATGCAGTACATCACCAGCGGGATAATTATTTATATAAAAAGTTGGCATTCTTAGACTTCCAGCATGTAGTGGATGAAATTCATATATTCAAAGGAGACATAATAATAACCTGTCAGCTGGTGGTGATGGATATGTTTTTAATCCAAATGACCACAATCTTCAGTCTACCTGTCATAAAGAAACAGGAAAAATTGGAATTTTCCTTTCATAATTCTTTAAGTTGAAAGAGAAAAACCTGGAAGCATGATAAGTGGCTCATTCCAGTGGACAGATGGACAGGCGGTAGTAAAATGAGTATGAATAAAAGGCACTGTTCCTTCACTAATGCTATTTTCACTTGTTACATTCTGAAACCCAGTGACAGGTACTGTATTCTTTGCCTTTCACTTTTCACAGCGCACCCCTATCCAGTCAAAGTTATACCCTATGCATTATGCAATTGCTGCAGAGGAATAATAAGAGTATTATGCTATTTGGATATCGATTGAAAGCGATCCTGCAGAACCAGGCATGGAAAACCTGCTTCAGGTGCACCTTATTGACTAGAAGCACTTGCCTGGTTTCTATTTCTAACTTGTACGCTCCCAGAAAGAGGTGCATGACCTGTATGTTTTAATTTATAAAAATTCACTAAAGCAATCAGCCTGGGCAGAAATTTAATAAATGTATCAGCCTCCTCTGATCACGGGAGAGAGCAAGAGCAGCTATACAGGCTATTGCTCTTCTGTCCCCTTCACCACAGACCCTTCCTAGCTTGCTTTCCTCAGGAAAAAAAAATGGTGAAGAAATTTAACAAAGTTAATTTTAACTGGTGAAAATGTAGGCAGACTGCTCAGTTATTTAATTTTAAAAAGATCTTCATTTTCCCATCTGTGTTATGGCAATTTTATTACACATTCGGCAAATTTACAGTAACAAGATGTTCCCCTGACAAATTAATCACTTTCCAAGCATTTTATCATATAAATAAAATATCACCTCAAGAGGGAAAATCAGCTCAATCAGTTGATTTAACCCATCTTTCAGGGAACTCGCCTGAAACAGATTGAGCGCATTTTTTCTGAGCAGGGACTCTGCTCACATCCTCCTGGAATCCAAGCTCATATGGTGAGGCTTTTCAGAAGAAAATCTTTAAAGCTTGCTGAAAGCATGCAGGACTCCTAGTGCACTGCAAGAACTGCACTCCTGCTGGTGACAGGCGCTCCCCTTGGCAAGAATAGACAGGTGGAGAGTGCATCACAGAGAGCCTGATATCTCACTGCCCCTTGGTAGAAATTAGCTGGCTTCTTAACGCACTGCAATATCTTCATTTCTGCAACAGTTCTCTACTGGTTTGCAACAGTAAGAATATAGTAATCAAACAGTACATTTTATTTTTATGGTGCCTATCTGCCATAGTGTTCTGTGCACCTCACAGTAAAGCAACACAACTAAAACTTCAGCTGCACCAGGCAGAACCACTTCATTTCCTTACCTTTTCCCCCTCCACACTTTACTAATTTTGGAAAATGAATTCAGCAATTATGAAAAGTAAAACATTGGCAACATCAGAGATGTAATCTATGGATGGGACGGAAGTGGGTTCAGTTCAAGCCTTCCCAAACTAATCCTTAATATGACTCATTTCTGCTCTGGAGAAAATTTGTCATTTGAGGCAATGTGTAATTTAGCCTCTCTCAGAAATGAACTTCAGGCTCGCTCTCCCTTCCTGCCTCCCTTCATTCAAAGGCTGCTAGCAACCAACCAATAAGAACAGGACCTAGCAGGCCACACTATACATCTGTGACGAACCTGGCCCTATTTTAGGTAAGTGAAATTAGGGGGTATGTGATATTTCTAATAATGTAGCCAATGCTAATAGCAGAATAGCTGTAATCTTGTCTTGATACATGCTTTATGTATTACAATGCTACATTTTACCAGGAACACTTAAAAAAAAGAAAAAGAAAATATTCTTGTCAGAAATTATGCTTGAAAACACTGCTCTCGTATTATGACTATGCTCATCATAATCTTCTAACAAAGTATCTTCAGGTGTCAAGCAAGCAAAATCCAATGCAGACATCTTTTCCCTCACCTTGCTCCCCCAGCAAAATATTAACCTTACCTCCCCAAATATTAACACATGAAAAATGCAACTAATTTAAAACAACACCATTTCCCCATGCTGTGACTGGGATAATAGAGTGCTTTATGTGATGCTATTAAGTAGTGACATGGATGCTAGTATTTGCTACTTAGCCCATATAATTAATAATGCTGTAAATAGTCATATTAATGCTATCAGGCATCAGTATTAAAAGCTGCAAGCCCTATATAAATCTAGCTGGCTAGACTGGAGTGTCACCTATAAATAGTTATTAGATGAACCACTAAATATAAATTTACCTTACAACAACAGTGTTTCATAGTCTACAAATAACCTTTATCTGCTAAAACTTCTTTTTTTAATTTCATTTTGTAGAAACTAGGACTTTTAGACAATGAGGTACAGGGGTTTATGACCAATATGGTATAATACTTTTTTAGTCCAATGTCATTTACCTCAGACCTTACAATAAATTTTAAAACCTCCAATTAAACAACAAACAAAAACAAAACCACAAATGTAAGATAACTAGATTAGTTAGTGAGTGTAATTCTTCACTTTTTATCCAGGCAAAATCTCTTTATTTTTTTGTGAAGGCTTTCTGTGACTAAGAGATCAGGCCCTTATGTCCTCTGTAAAGCTTTTTTCTTTTTCTCTTTTCATCTTACGGAATAAACAAAACATTATTTTCCTTTTAAAGAAATAAACTCTTAAAAATTGGCAAATATAAAAACTAAATCCCTGATTCTATAAAAACAATGAATGGGGTACTTGACTAAAGTTACTCATGTATCCATATGTTTTATATAGGGGGCAACCTACTCCCTCAAATATCATGAAGAGGAAGACAGCAGCCTAAATTAAAAATTAAACTAACAAAAAATTCTGTACCTGAAAGATGAAAACCAATGTGGGGTAGAGGGAAACCCAGGAAAACAGGAGACAAATTATACATCAATTACAGGGAAAGAACAAAAATGAAAAGGTAGCCACGCTACATTTTACATTTGGTATAGTGACATTATTTCTATTTAGAAAGTTTGTGTTTCCATTCTTCTGAAAAACTGCCCCCTACCAGGTTTTCTCCTCAATAATTAGTATAGGTTTTAATGGGGTCTAGGGATAGCTGAAACCTTACACTAATGGAAGCAGCTTGATTTGATCAGACCATTTATCTGTAGCGATATAACTTAAGGTGGTGCCTTCCTCTCTAATGAGCAACAAAGTCTTGTTAAAGTTCAAATGCCAGGGTGAAAAATAATATAATACAAGAAGAGAGCCCTGTGTGGTCCTCAGTTAACCTATGAAACCTCAGGGAATTCAATATGGTTGCACGGAAGTAGCTGAGAGTAGAAATTTCACTTCAACACCAAATTCCTTCAAGGCATGGTGCACCTCGGATAAGGAACTGAGCACTGTCAGTGCCCTAGGAGAATTGTGTTCAAGTCCTCTCCATTTTAAGCAGAAAGCATTCAATATCTTCCAGAATCTAGTCCTCTGAATAAAGGTCTGTAGAATCAGGGCAGTATTTTTACAAAGACTTTTATAAAACTATATCCACCCACAGATTGAAAAAGAAAGTGAAAATATAGTGAAAGTGAAAATATAAATGGCAAATCCTGTACACCTTACTGGGGGTTCACTTCTGCAGAGTAAAGAGCAATTTCTAGTTCTTTACAGAACACCAGAATGAGTTAGCAGCACTGGGTACCCAAACAGATTACACCAGCAGTCTTTAACTGATATGAAATTTCAATAGCATAATTTTGGCCTACTGCTGGATTTGGCCCTGGATATTGAGGGGCGGTATCCTAGCAAGGTACCCGTTTACAGTCTGCCAGCAAGCTTTCTATAATCACCAAAATACCAATACCACATAGAGTTTATTTTGTTGTGGTGGGGATTTTTGAGACAGGTGGAAACCCTACAATGTTCCTATGTCCCTTTCTAAATTTAAATTGAACCACCTCTCTTGCAAATGTGCCCTTGAAATAGTCACACTTTATATACTGCACAGCACATTCTCTAATGTCATAGTTTTTTTTGTTGTTGCAAAACCTATACCACACACCGAAGCCACATCAAGCAACACAGTCAATTATGGGGACCATGAGCTTTCAGACAGAAAGGAAAATCACATGTGGAAAGTTGAATAAATAACTACACTAACAAATACCTCTAACTTGTGCTCATAGGTTTTTCAGATTTTCAATTAACCACAACTTTGGTGATACTGTTATAGATGAAAGATGTCCATTTCAATGTGCTCTTACGAATCTCAACTTTAGCATATACAAACAGTTTTTCATTTCCCCTGGTTGGAGATACAGAGTGCACCACCTTTTAATTTGAAAGAAGACAAAGTGGATTATTGGTTAGTTCCACATGCCAAGAGGGTGATCCATTACCATGGATATTCTGCTGCAAGTACATGATGTTGCCTTAATAGTAGCTGGAGCCTTATTGGCTTAAAAAAACGTAAAAAGGGTTTTGCATGTGAATTGAACTTAATAGGTTTGACATGGACTAACCTTAAAGAATCCAATCCACTCAAATCCCTTTGAAGGCTGCAGCTGAATTTCGTGCAAATCTTACAGAAGTAGCCAGGCTGTTGGAATTTCAAGACATTATGTCCCTTTCTTTTAGAAACCTAAAACTGGGCAAACCAATGACAACCCCCCTTCCCCGCCTTCTTGAAGATTCATCTAATAAGGTCCAACCCTCTATACTTTGCCCATGCAAGCCCAGTCATTTAAAATTAGAATGGAGGAGCTTCTGAAACTGAAAATAGCTTCCTCTCCTTCAAAATACAAATCCTGGAATTTCACTTTCTATATTATAAAATATACCATTGAAATAACTACAGAAAAGTTCTAGACATGAAAGAAAAATGTGAAAGCATCCTTATAAAAATAATTCAGAAATATAATCAATGTGCTAGTTATTCAAATGGCATTGCTACATTTAAATTTAAACCCAGTTGTTGTTCATCTTTTGTAGAAATAGTTTATTTTTAGATATGAATAATAATGATGGCTTTATCTACCACAATCCAACCCCTTTGTTACTTGATTTAAAAAATAACCTAAGCAAACATTAAATGCACTTATTCATATTTGAAGGCTATTATATGAAAGCATTTCTATTTGCTCATCTATGTTAAAAATATCTAAGAGATATAGGTGTTACATCTGTATATTTAAACACACATTTTATATATATCTATAAATATCTATATATAGATATATATGAATGTATGTGTGCAGATATACACACTTGTGGTTTTTTAAATTATGTTCCTGATTGGTTTTAATCTCTACTGGATAAAAAACAAGAACTAAAAGGTGGAGGAAAAAAGCCCTTCCCAACTACATTTGTAGATGCATACAAGTGTAGATGACTATAAATGCAACCAGCTACAAACAAATTGAAATCAAACAGTGTGTATAAAGCACCAAATATGTAAAGTAGTTATAAATTCTTGGTTAAGAAAGGGCACAAAAAGCTCTTAAAGGAAATATTTTATTTCTGCTAAATTAATACCTAAAAGCATTACATTTCATCAGTTTTACTTAGGTTTAAAGTCCCAAAAGATTCTGCTCCTGAAACTGGCTATATTTTATGTGCAAACCAGGCTGAGAGCTATCTAAATCTAGATAAAACTCATTGGCTTGTAATCTTCACAATGATCTATACATCTAAATCTATATGCAAATCAAATGCTCTCATGCATTAACAAATTCCAAAGCATCCAGGAGTACGAGCTTGCGCGCTCTTGCTCACTCTCTCTCTTCTTCTCCCCCACCCTGTTCTCTGCTTCTCTCCCCCTCTCTTTATTTACACTAGCTACCTAAATAATTCACACTGCCTTCTTTTCAGCCTGAATGTTCTTCTGTTGAAGCCTGCAATGAGCTATTGCAGTAACCAGATGGACACATGAATGCAGCAGGTGGGACAGATGGCAGACCGCCCTGTCTGACGCTGGCTGCCTCAGCTTGGACTGCCTTTTCCTTCCAGGTATATTATCATCAGTGTAGCAGAAAGCAGGATGTAGAAGGAAGAAACATTTACATACAATACTATAGAAGTTAGGTAAATAAATGGCCAGCTGTTTATTTGCCTCTTGTAACAAAAGGTAATTTACTTAAAGTGCAAAAGGAAGCATTTTCCCTAGTCTCTTAAAGGAGACATGTCTCCCTAGTGCTTTTTTTTTCCTTCTGCAATCCATCAAGAAGAATAAAGAAAGATAAAAGGAATAACTGAAGCACTACAAAGAACTGAGAAAAAAAAGCAAAAATGAATTTATCAGAACACCTGCTGATTTCTGAAATTATACCATACAAAGTGCAGGTAACATGAACATCAACCAAAGAATCAATAACATAGCTTGCAATTTCTAAACACCTTTGTCCTTTTGCATACAACTATTTTTCATTCTGTGTTGTAAGACAAGTTTTTCAGAGTAAATACATTTTCACAAGAAAGCCTATCATGTATTACACGTGTACATAAAAGTTCCATCCACTTGAATGTGTGTGCAGAATCTGATCCTCACTGTTTTAACTTCTCTTGCCTTCAGATTCAAAATACCTACATAAGTAATCGTGTCTTACCAGAAATATTATGGTTTTATAAAAGAAGTATAACTGATAGATGAGAAAGTAAATATAAATTCTCCTGAAAATGAAAATGTTAATGTTATTTGCTCTGTAGATGTTTGCAACATTACTGTGCAAAGCATTGGAAGACAGCAGATAGGAAAAACAATAGCATGCATCTTAATTGGGAATAAGTGGTTTTAGAAAAAATCTCTGGAGATACTCCAGCAGATTCTGATTGGCACCAATATAAGCATATCTCAACAATTTCTCTATAAACTTCCTGGGTGTCCAAACAAACTTTAGTGGGTAACTGTCATCTTTTCAAACTGGCAGGCAATGGGTTTAATACATTATGCAAAACTGTGCTTGCAGAAATATTTCAAAACAATGAATCATTAAAAAAAAAGCAACCAAATAGTACAAGCCATCACTTAGGTAATTACTTTGGTAAATATTTTATTCATTATCCAGACTTGTCTGGCATTCTATCTGTCCCTGCCCTATCCTATTAATAATGCCAGCCTGGACTACTCATTGGTCTATTCCTCATGATAACCTTTACAGCCTCTCTCTTGTTCCATCTTCTACCCTTTAAATATACCACTTCTGAACCTATGTATTTTTCATAATTAGATCAAGGGCAACTGAAGTCGATATTTAGTCACAAAATTACAAAATGAGGATATATACCCACATAATTTTATAGACATGAATATAAATACACAAGCATGTGTCTTTTCATATATATTTTCATTCACACAGTAACTGGCAACATAGGGAGCCTCTAGGTACTACCATACCAGAAATGTTAAATAACAGTTTGGAAAATCTCTGATGTGGCTGAATTGCAAATGTACAACTGTAAATGTACAGCTGCAAATGTACAACAACTGAATCAAAACAGGAAGTAATGCAAATAATAAGGTTTGGATTCTAAGAAAAGTTCATCCTGTTCCTGTTTCTTTCTAATCTTGTCATGAGGTGGTAGCAGTAGCCTTCTAAGTGTTCATTTCTGTTCCAATGGAAAACATTAGCATAACTCACCACAGACTTGAGATTGATTCCTGTTTTCACTGATGTCAAACCTGTTAGGATAAATTAGGAAATGACCCAAACTACTGATCAAAAGTAGAACCAATCCGGGACCTAAGTCTATTTTGAGCTTTAAAAATATTCTGTAAAAATTCTAGTAAAGAAATATCATGTGTAGCTTTTAGTTTCAGCTGGCACATGAAGAAAACATTAAAAAGCTTTCAAAAAGGCTGTTCTTGGTATATATCTGACCTGCCAGAACCCGAGAATTACTGGAAAGCTCTCAAGAAAACCTGTTTTCATGGGATTTCTAACTGATTTTGAAGCCAAAGAGGTTAAGCAGTTTGGACAAGTTTCAGATAAGGGCCCACACTTTTGTATACTTATATGTATTGACTTGAGCCTCTGAACCCTTAGGGTCTGCCCATCATGAATGCTAAGGAAAAAAAGATAAAAAAACAATTCAGGGATCATATGGGCAAGCTTCCAGAATTAACCAAAGGTTAGGTGCCAGTGACTTTCTGAAACGATAAAAATGATGAACAGAGGACTACACTCTCCAGAAGAGCATTTAGTGTTACAGTAAACTGTCTACAACATCACAGAGATACGAACTATAGTATACTTTGAATCAAATTAAAAGTGAAATCAGTCCCTGATTTTATTAACTATTATTATGCACCCCTTCCTGAATAAAAGATATATGCAGAACTCTGAGTGAAGAACACTCATTTTAAAGGGGAGAAAAAAACACTGTTGGACTTCCAGCTAATGTCAAATAAATTTATAAAGCATTGAGACCATAATTCTGGAGCTATCTTGTAGTTTCAAAATTGCTCAGTGTATTCTACTTTTGAGCTTTCATTGCTAGAGATAAAAGGTTGTACTAGCACCAGCAGAAAAAAAATGCAACTGTTTTCAGGAGTTCATAACTATGCTGGAAATATTTCCTCAGGTAGGAAAATTGCCATACAAGGAGTCTTCATTGAAGTGAATTTTTTTTTTTTTTTTTTTACTCTGTGAAGGAAAAAACACCCCAAAGGACAAAACAAATAGTTCTGTTTGTAGAGATGCAAAGATGCCTAGAAACTCTCTCAGTTTTGACACTGTTTAATAACTAGAAAATTATTAGTTATTAAAAACACAGATATTGGAAACCTGCGAGTACTTAATTTTCTTTCATTGTTTTGGACATTTTACGTGAAAAGCTTTGGACAAGTCAGTGAATTCTGATTTGCCTTCTACCCTCTGATAAACCGGTGCAGCTTCCACTGACTTCCAAATTAACCATAATGCATTATAGCTAAACCCCAAATATACACTACCTGCTGGGGGTCATGCTTACTGCCTTGAGTCTGACTGGGATGTATAGTGACTTCAGGAGTGGACTCTTAGGTAGCAGTGTCTCCGTAAAAATAGTAGAGCTCTATTCCATGGAAGCATATGAATACTGGAAACTTTACTTCAACATGAACTATGTGCCTCTGAGTATAGAGTTTGACCCCTTGAAAAGGAAAAGGGGCTATTGTGTGCGTGAGGAAGCTGCAACGCAAAATAAAATGCATCAATACATATGAACTCAATAAAACATAATACTTTCAAAAGCGCCATTACTGGTGATATGCTACTTTCAAAAGAACTATATATAAAATTCCTGAAAATAAAAAAATATGTATTTTTAGAAAATTCTCATTCCTGTTCTCATACAATTAGTGCTTGAAAGAAGGACTATATTTTTAATTATCTATACTTGGCTGACATACTATAAGCCAAATATGCAAAAGAGCCAGATTTTCATGAAAATAGCTCTGTAAATTCTTATACATCAATTTCAGGGGTAAATGATGTAAAGGGAAAGGTGGTGTTGTGTCTTCTGAAAAATCTAGATGGATCATTAAAGGGTTTGAATGATTTTTTTTTGCTTTTTTTTTTAAATTTAGGCAGGTATTTCCAGTCCCTCATTGGAAACACAAATTCTGAGCCCTTCTGGGAGTCTAGTCTAAGATTAATAGGTATTAAAGAAACCCAGAGAAGTTGAGAGGTTACACAAAATATTTATACAAACAACTTCACCTTAAATATGTGTTTTTCTAACAACACCAACATCGCTAGGTCAGATAAAATACTGATTATTAGAAACACAGGAGTGGCTTGGAAAAAGTTCTGATAAATAGAGAGAAAAAAATTCTCCACATCCTGTTCCCTACCCCACACCCCGCTTTGGCTGTCACCGGTATACACCCTTCTTGTACAAGTATAAGAAAGGGGAAACATTTCTGTATGTAGTGAATATAATAAATATGTTTTATAAGATGTCCAATACGCATCTGCCAGAACAGCAGGCCTGTGTTTCTCAACACTATTTAAAACAATTTATGCACAGAACAAAAAGCAGGCAAAAATTAAAACCTGAAACACCCACTTATAATCCGAAATTTATGGCACAAGATTCTATATCAACCGCTACAAAATTAAAACTTAGATATAATGTCCCATCTTTAATATCATGTATTCTTTGTCCCCCTCTCACCTGTTCTCCAGGAACAAAAGTAAATTTTGTGTTAACTCTTAATCCCGTGGTATTTTGTCACTCTGCCTCTTCTTGAATATTATTTTAACACAGGGCAGTTACTCATTTATGCAATTCTAACAAAAAAAAAGCTTCTTTTAATCAAATCTGGAATACGTAATGAGTCCTGTACTTACTTCTCTGCAGTTGAACAGAGACATTTACATAGTCCATTGAACACTGTTTAGTAAACAAGGAGTGTACAGTGCTAGAGTGCTTCTATCTTACTGTCCTTGTAAAAAAGCAAGGCAGGGGTTCTGTTTTTAGTGCACACTTTGGTACAGTGTTAATCCTGTTTTATGTTGTTCACACCTGCTGCAGACCAGCAGCCTTCTGATGGGTTGTGGTTTGTTCTGCTCTGAGTGAATCCTTACTAGCTTCAACAAAAGCTACTATGTTAAACTGGAAACAAAGCCTTAATAGCTACTTGGAAACTTTAAAAAGGGAACGCTGAAAAATATAAATGCCCTATCTTCAATTACTTTTCCACTCTCCACGATATGGAATTTAACTGAATGGTGCTTTAAGTGAACATTTGTTTAGTTCCAAAGGGGGAAAATGGTCATACATATCCTTGTCGCTAGCCTCCCTAGAAGTCGTTCCATTGGGAAAAAAATTTTAGTTGCAAATTCTGCGACACAATATTTTAATGTGCCCTCTGTAACTCAACTATTCCTTTTGTAAAAAAAGAAATAGAATTGCCTTAGCAGAAATGTCTTACTTTCTGAAAACATCTTGTAAACCTTTACAGAGAGAGATTTTTCTGCTTCTGAAGACCCTAGGAACCTTCTTCAGTGCATTTATATACATGGTAATAGGCTAAATTCTGACTTCACTCCTACTGGTGAAAATAAGGTGTAATTAGATTTAAATCAACACATTTACAGCAGCATAATATAATATTAATTAAGATCAGAAGCAGGCTAAAAGGGTCTATAGTACAAGCAGGCAAGGCCATTAGTTTTCCACAATGGAAAGTCTACAGGACTCTCTGCACCTAATTCTTCAAGCCGTAACATGGCAGCTTGGCTCCCAGGGCAGCAGAGGCACAGGGGATGGTGCAGGCTTATGGATGCTGGTGCCAGCAGTACGACCAGCCAACAGCCACCACCTAAACCGGTGCCCAGGGTTTAGCTATGCTACTACTAATCCTAGAAGTTTCTGAGCAGCTCCTGGACTGTACTGAATGTCCTCAACTCCAAGCATGAGAGGATGAAATATTACTAACTTGGAAATAAAAATATCAACCACAATTTTCAGACTTGGATGTGTAAAGCTTGCAGTTAAACCATATCCAGGCATCTAAATAAAACTGGCCTGATTTTCAGATGTGCTGAATCACCCCCAGGTATCATGAAGTCCGTCACAGCTGGAAGTGCTCGGCAGCCCTGAAAAAAATCAGGCCATATTTACTGAGGTGCCTGAACATGCATCAGAGTGGCTAAGTATATGCTCCTAGATTTAAAAAAAAATCACCACAAAGCTCAGTCCTGCTCCAGCTGAGGTCAACAGCAAAAATCTCTATGACTTTAGTAGTGCAGGACTGAACAAATACCTTCCTTTTTTATTACAGATAGGTCATATTCAGTACTGGGAACAAAAGGAGAATCTACTGCTAAGGAAAAAGGATCCAGGCTTATGTACTGCTACGAGTCAGATGTGACAGCAAAATGAAGTTAAAGAAAACTCATCATAACAGATACCCAGTATTTCTTGCCCCTTTTATTTTCTCAAGTCCTCCTAAAACTTGCTGCATGTTGAACTACAGTATAAAAGCATACTTCCTTCCAGTCTGAGCCAAAACCTAGGGAACAAGAAGCGTCAGCTCCAGCATCAAAAAATATATTTCAAAGTGAATATATTCTATTTACACACACTGTAAGCCACTCTTCCACGATTGGTGACATATACTAGCCTCTGTGTAAGTGGGAACCAGGACCCTTCAGCGTTTCTTTTTTCCTGCTACCCCACCTTCACTTCTTTCTTCTCTGGAAGAGAGAGTGACAAGGTGCTTCTTCACACAGAAGCCAAGTCCCTACATCTCTTGAAATAGCTATTGGAACCTCTTTCGTAAATACAATGTTGGTTAGAAGCGAAAGAAAGCAGTTCTCTATCTATTCACATTTATTTTACATCTCATAAGGAAAGATGCACTTGATTATCATATTCCTTGGCAGCTTTTAAATTTAGTGAGGAATCTCCAAGATAGTCCACCAATATTATGTCAGGATAAGCCATCACACAGATGGCTTTGTATATTCTGTATCTCTCTCCCCCCATTTGTAATGGGTTAACAAAAAAACAAAAAAAATTAAAAAGAAAGAAACCCACACACAACAACAAAAATTGCTAAACAAGCTTAATATTTTTACCACTCTTGTGATTCAACTGCCATAACTAAGGGAAAAAAGGGATTGTTCTTACTTAGTCTTGACATCGCAGCCTCCTTAAGACTACCCAGGAGTGAGATCTTTGGCAAAAAGCCAACACTGCTTTTAAGAAGACACAGAAAATGTGGTGGTAACCTTAGTATTTCCTGGCCACACTTACTTGCCTCCTCTAGGCAACTCTTTACTAGCACAAATGTCATGTCCTGACAATGAATTTTTGAACCCGAGCTCAGCTTCTATATTGATTTCCTTTCTCTAAAATGCTACTGAATCATTAGTTCTTTAACGTTCTGCCCCATGATAAGGCCTGATCCAAAGCTACTGAAGTGAATGGGAATCTTTCAAAGGATTTCAATACTTTTTGGATCCGGCTAATATTACTAAAAAATATAAAAAGAGGATGGTTTTTAAGAGATCCATAGAAAGTCTGACATCTACATACCTTGTGTGCCTTTGAAAATCTTCCCCAAAGTTTCCATGTGCTCCAAAAGCAAGTTATTTTGTAAAACACTTTCATCTACCACATTCCTATGAATGGCCCAGTCACTGTACATTTAAAACACACCAATTCTACATTTGGGCCATTCCCTCCTATGAAACTGAATGTGTGCTAAAAGGATATTGAAAGCCTCCAAGAACATAGTACTTCAGAACTTGGATTTTAATAGGGCAGGTTGCTTTCTGTAAGATTGTAAAATTGCTTTAAATGACAGAATATTCCACTTCAGAAGCCACAGCAACTTGCATGTGATGTGGTCCTAGTGGTTCACATATGTATTGTTGATTCAAAACCTAGGCTATCAGTGTGTGTGGGGGGGGAAATGGTGTTCCCTGCCAAACTCGCTACCTGCTGCCTTCAAGCACTGTTTCTAAGTATGCCCTCTTCAGAGAAAAAAAAAAAAGTTAAGACTACTTTATTTTGATTACAGTGCTTTCCCCAGGCAGGAAATTTTATTTCGGTTTGAATCTTTAAACCATTACATTTTCAGTGATGCATTTTTATATTTACAGTTGACATCTTCATAGAAGAATGGAACCTTTGAGCAACAGCTCTAAAGCATGAAGGTTGCCTGCAGTAAGTACTTAAATTATTTTACACCCAAATGGAGCCAGTTGTTTTTAGCTAAAATTTAATAAACCTGAAATCGATGACCTTTCTTTTACTGAAAGCCTAGACTTGTGAAAAAGAACTTTCCCAAGAAACATAGTTTGGCGAGCTAATGCCAAACAAAGGGCTATTTAAAGCTGAACACTTTGTCAATTTATCAGCTTGTGAACATTCAGTTCCTAAATTCCCTACTGCTGCCTCATATATAGAACAGTGGTGCCTTGGTTAATCGAATACTATTGATTTGAGAGTGTCACGGTGATCTCATTGAGAGCAATCAATAATAATCCAAAATCAATCAATCTACTCTTGCACTATCATTTATCAAATCTGAATACACCAAAATTATTTGCAGTCATGAGAAAGAGAAAAATATAGCAATAAGAATAATAGTTTTAAAAAAAAATCAGTGAACTTTGCAAAGGACAGTAACATAAGCAAATGTGCCCTCACCATGTGGCAGTTGCCAAGTTAATAAGGAATCATACTTTTCCTTGCAAAACGGTGGGCTTTTTTTCTTGAGAGGATTTTGACATACGCTTTCTCTCTCAGATGTAGAAACACACACCAAGTGACGGCACAAGAGAGTCACACCAGTAAATGCTCAGGCATTATTTTACAAATAATAGTATTATGAACTGAATTTCAAATGTGCATCCCCTGTACATTCCAAACGAACAAGACAAATATGTTGGAACATGAAGCAAGTGCACCTTCTTAGTTCAGCAATTGCACTTAAGAGGACAGAAGAGGATAAAAATACTGAATTTCCCCATATATGAAATAGATGTACCCGCTTATCAAAGGAGATCTTTTTGTTGTTGAGGACTCCTTCCCCAACATATTCATCTGTAATTTAGCTAAAGTAATGACTCCTTCTCTTCATCACAGCATGCTCAAAAGCACCTTACTATATAATTTAAATAGAAAAAAAGCCCAAAGTGTCTAAAACATTTACTTTTGCTAATGTAAAAGTGTTGGCATTTTACTTCATTCCCGATAAGCTGGTGCCAGTGGAAGTGATTATTCTTTTCTTATTCAAAGCATATCAGCAGTTTGAAAGCACTCTCAATCTTATCAGGTGTATGAACAGCACAGTTACTGAAAACAGTTTGTACTGCTCCTCTCTCTTTCTGCCAGACTATCAGATAAACCAAACTAACTGTATTTACACGCAATCAAACGTAAGTTGTGAATTCAATGTACTGTAGCCTGTTTCTAGCATGCCACAGGTTTTTTGTAGCAAAAAATGCCAACAGTGAAGATCCATACCTCATAAAAAGACAAAAAAAAATACACAAAAAGTGTAAAATGCAGAACAGGCAAGAAAAAATAGGATAAATTGAAAATGAATATTTCTGAAGTAAAAAAAAAAAAATTACTTGCCTCCAAATATGACACTATCATGTAAGCCCAGTACGCTTAAAAAAACAGCATTGCAGAAACTGGAGAGAATAGGTTTTCAAAAATACTTCTGAGTAGCTCATTATTTCCTTAAATGTAATCCTTTTTACTTTCTCTCTCTCTCACCTGCCTATATCTGTAGAAAGAGCTGTTACAACACAATAACAGGCATTTAAATATTTTTACCAATGCCAGGCAGCAGACCAGACTGAAACCAGTTCTATCATCCATAATAATCCAAACTTAGTTGGATATTGAAATTGTTAAAATACTTAAAAAATGCAAAAGGAAGTTTAAAAATTATCTCAAGACATATTGAGAGTGCTACTGGTAAACGCTCAGTAGCATACCCTTCATTAGCACTCCTGTTCCTATAGAAAAAAGGTACCTCTCGTTTTTACAAGGCAAAATTCTCTCATGTGCTCAGGACTTTAATGCAAATAGAGAGCAAGTCCACTGGCTTCAGCAGAGGTCAGAATTTGGCCCAAACGATGTGGATTTGGATAGATAGATAAAGAGTTGATGGAATTTGAGAGGAAACATTAAGTTTGTTCAAACTCGTGATTAATTACGACATCCTTCTCCTATGAAAGAATCTGCTGCTTAAGCTACTGTGATGAATGCTCCTTTACCCCACCCCCACCTCCTGACTTTTGCTGAATACCTCTGATAGAACAGAAAAGGGCAGGCACGTGCCACCACCTGAGCCCATCTCGTGCTTCTGTCTGGACTCCAGGAACAGAATGAGCCATCCCCTAGATTTGTAGGAGAACAATGAGATGAATTAAGCCAAGTGTGCAGTGCTGTATAATTCAGCCGATTGTTGTTTCTCCATCTGTGACACCACAGCCCCATGATTGATGGGACAGGTGTCATTCATACTACCGTAAACCACTGACAGTGGCTTCTCAGCTCTTTTAATACAACCCAGCACCAACTGTACCCAATCAGCTCCTCGTATGAGAACGTATGGTGCCCATAAGCCTTTATTCAGTTATCAGGAATTCTAACTTCACCCGTTTATTGCTCCTGGGAACAGTTGGTTAAAGACATGGCATGTCATGCCACTTCAAAACATCTGATCTGTCCCACTAGGTTAACGGCTGCTATGAGAACATTGCCAGGGAATTCTTTCGCTGCTGGAAAAATGGATATAATTTAGTAGAGGAAATCCTGCATTCATGGGCCGTTAAATTACTATGGTGAAAAAAATAAACCCTTTTGCTATGGGAAATTTATGTACTTTTTTTAAGAATTCATTAAAAATGGTTTGGAAATCAATTCCCATTTGCTTAGTTTCAGAATTGTTTATTGCTTCTGAATCTTACTGTCTTTAAGATAGCATTTACTTATTACTAGCCTCTACTTTTACTGGCTCCTCTTTTCTCCTGTAAGAAAAACGACTGAAGTATTTCACTCAGCAATATACACCAGTCTTCCAAAATATAAATTCCTCTGAAAACTATTATAGCCATTACACTTGTTAGCTGACTTTACCCCAGACTATTTAAGGAAGAAAACTGCCTCGTTAACTTAAAAGGACATCAGCATTCTCCACCAAAAAAACAAAAACTAAACCCTGCAGCTAACTTGAGGAAAGAATTACCATGCAGAGATCTGCTTGGGGGAAAAAATGAAAAAAGCAAATAAAGAATCAAGGTTCAATCAATCCTTTCTCTCTGTTGCATTTCAATGTGTGGAGAATTATTACAAAGAACTGGCTGACTAAACTGAATGGCTATGCTAAGTTAAAAGAGAGCATGATTTCACCATTTTACTAGCTATTGTTTTTTGTTAGGTTTTCCCATTTTACATAGGCTTAAAAAGTTTCATATGTGAGATAAGAAAGTAGGTGTTTGCTCCAAGAATATTTCTGTAAACAAAACCAAAAGGAGAAAAATAAATGAAACCTCACGGAAAAGGATGGAATGATTAAAACAAGCCACCTCCTCCTCCCCTCCCTACCCATCCCTGCGTCTTTATATGGGAAGGAATTTAACTAGTGGTTAGGGGCAAGTCAGCATCTACATTTCAGATGGACTTGTGCATTATATTGGCCAGTATCTGCACATCTGAGTGTTTTTAAACAGAGAGATTTTAATTTTAGGCTATCTAGTTCCTCAAGGGTTCCCAATACACTTTTTTAAGGCTGTTCAAACAAGCATCAACAAAATCAGCAACATCTTCTTATTCTAACTAGCCACAGCCATCAATCTCTGATCACACCTATTAGAATCTCTTTGTAGCCTAACACTACATCTTGCGACAGCTTGACCAGTTGTTTAAGAAAAGGGTGTGTGATGGAGCAAAGCTAAATCGACACATCTGTGATACTTCTGACGCCCCTCAGCATGGCTAATATTAATTTGTTTTCTTTGGCTAGGTAAGTGCTGCCAAAACACATTACATATGGTATGTAGTTCCAATCAAAATGATGAAAAGGAGATGTGCAATTTTGTTTCACTCAAAGCAACATGAAAAGACACAGAGGAATAAGTAAGACAAGGGATGACTTGCAAAGTAATAATCTAGAGAGTATGCATGTATTCTATTTTAAAGTTTGGTGTCAGAACACAGCCCTTTATCCAACTGTGTATATTGCTCTATGTAGAAATCTGTGCTCAGATTTTTACACAGGAAAATGAATACATTAATGATAAAAGAGATATATTTAGACTGTTCTCATATGCACACACATACATCATCATATTTCAATAGGAACTACAGAAATACACGGTCACCAGTCGACACAAGAATATTACAAATGGATTGATTAGACTGGGGAAAAGGAACCTCTGTTTAATAAACCCTTGACATACTAACTTCTGCAGTATATTGATGAACTATTCTCCAATTGCATGTATAATGTCCTGTGTTACAAGGTTTCTTATAAGGGTGCATCATAATGAAGGCTTAATATATATTTTTAACTCGGTGTGCATGTGTGCATGCATGTGTGTGTGCGTGTGTGTGTGCGCGCGTGCATGTGTGTCTGTGTGACAGAGACAGAGAGAATTGGTTTGGTGCAAATCAAAACCAGTATACATGTAAAATATATTTAAAAGAAATTCTATTTAAACTTTATCCCAAACCAAAACCCTATCACCTGTCTTGGAAATCGAACTCAATCAGAAAACATGTGTGCTTGTTATATATTCAGTAAAAAGGTGCCTACCATACCCACTCTAAACTCTCATTAGTAAAGGATCTTTACTATTAGTAAAGGATCTTTACAATTCATGGAGTTTTACGCAGCAACAATCCAGGAAAATTTAAGCAAAGAAGGTTTAAGAAAATGTCACTTCCCTCTAAAAGAAATGTAAGGAGAGGCTGGACCAGATGATAAAGATCTGCTTCATAATATAGTATAGAGAGGTAATTAAGGGAACTTATTTGGAAAGGCAAGAATTTCATTAACATTAGCCTGCTCTATAGAGCAATGGGGAGGAAAGAAGCACTGCATTGTTTGAAAGGAAGAAATAACTTAGTGCCATTCCACATATTACATAAACAAGGAAAAGAGATTTCAATGTTTTGAAATATGGCAAAAATAAGAGATGCTTTTCAGAGCATGCATGTCAAAAAACACATAGCATAATATCTATTGTCTGAAGTTCTCTGAAAAGTACTGAAGAAACGGAAAGATAAAATCCCTGTAAGAAATTAAGGGCGATGCACAATTCAGTTTTAAAACAAAATTTAAATGTTAACATTTCAGCATGTATTTACCTGTGCCAAGCATGATTTAGAACATTAAACAAAGGATGATATTTTAGGAGAGAGGGGACTAAAGGAAATTAAAATTTTAATGTGTATTTTATTTTTTTTCCTCAAGGCTAAATAATTATATTAAGGACAGGTAAGTTTTTGTTTTTTTCTCTAAATACACACACACACACACACACACACACACACACACACACACACACACACACACACTTTGAATATAAGCCTGACCATGTGTCAGAGGACATACATGATCAGAATGTGATTTTCTAAAGAGGGGCAAAAGTTACAAGAGTGTAATTAAATACTATTATTCATGTAGCTTATTAAACTGTTCAAAGTACAATGTAATTAGGTGGCATGTATTATAGATAAAAATATTAATATAAAAACTAAATGTGTTGGAAGAAATGAAACATATGACACAAAATAAAATCAGAATCAAGTTACCTAAATCGCTATTCTAGTAAGTTTCTTTTCAATGGCAAGAAAAACCTACAGATAAAGTAAAATATTCTTAGAAAGTAACTGTATATGGAGAAGTTGATCACTTATGTATGGTCTTATCTCTATACACTACATACAGTATACTGTACATGTATAAAACATGCACACACACGTATATACATCTATCATCTTTTCTGCAGACATAAACAAATCATACATATAAACTATATATATTGGTTTAATCACACACCTGCCTAAATATAATGCATATTATTATATATACAAATAAAGTATGTATGTATATACATATATGTGCACAAGTGTATGATTACAACAATCAAGTTAAAATGAAAAGATGTACAAAATATAAAAGAACATGTAATAAGTGGAATGTCAAGCTACAGAGATTGTTGGTGTCATCACTGCACTATCAAACATACACATGAGTATGATTGGAGACAGAGAGGCTAAATATTTCACTGTCAGAGCATGTTGAGAAGTGCAATTCATTTCTCTCTCATGTGCTTTAGGACAATGACAATTTAATACAAGGCCAGTGGATGTAAAAGAGATAAAAACTGAACAAACTGGCCCAGCATAATCACAGATTTCCTCCAGAGAGCTTGCTAGCATGAGGCTCATATGCACTTGTAACAGATCAACATTTTATTGTTTCTTCCCCCCATGAACCTGCCGTGAACAGAATTCAGAGCAAAATATGTCTCATGATAGAGCCTACTTTAAACTTCAGAGGGGATGCTGAACAAGAGTGACTTAAGAATTTACTATATCTATCCTGTGCATTTTAATGACCACTATAATGCTAGCAAACATTAATAATAATTGGCCACTTGTTTGAGGGTTCTAAGTGTGACATTCATTCATTCTTATACTTGCAACATGGGTGAAAACAATCTCACAGATGGCAAAGATGATTTCATTAGAAACATTCTGTAAAATGTACTGCTCAAAAAGAATTAGGAGCCAATATCATATCTTAACTGCATAACGTATGAGATGTGCTATAGAATAGAGGCTGGTGTAGCTTTAAAGAATATGGGCTTACTATACTTGCCAGCTACTCTAAGCAAAGTATGATTCAAGTATTGTTAAATATAATCATGGACCAGTTACCTTCTTTATTTGATGAATAGCACCATGTATTTGAAATTAATTAGAAAAGTAGGGCTTGGCTAATGAGGTAGTCCTTATCTTTTCTCAGCAGTGCAAGCACAAGTATTTTTGTGCTGGCTCAATATTTTTTAAATGCCCAAAGTGCTATTAACTAAGTTAAAATCTGATTAAAATAAGAGCAACACCTAAACTGTCGTAACAGTCTTGTACAGCTCTAAAAAAGTAAAGATTGACTATTCCTTTCTTATTTTAGTATGTGTTTTGAAAAAGACATGATTTGTTATTAGAGCTCAATATTGCTTCCATTCTCTTCAGCATCTCTGAAAATAGTTGTGTAAGAGCGCAGTTATCCTTTACTGCAGAATACTGAGTACAGTGCCTTTCTACATATATGCCTGGGTTTTAAGGAAAGAAAATTAGAACGCTACAAAAAGAGATAGTATGTCTTGGAAAGGGGAAAGAAAAAAACAGTAGAAAAAATGATCAGCTATTCAAGAGAATTAATGGATATCCACAAGGGCTTTGCTAATAACACGGGTTAATTACCACTGCAACGCACCAGGCTCAGTAAATAAAAGAGCACAACCATAAACACATTAAAATGAGCAACCATCACTATAAGAAGGGCCAGCCCCAGTAAATGAAAAGCTGTCAGGCAGCCATTTCAGCACAAGCCCTTTACACTTAGCATTTTAAAACTTGCCAACAAAGTCTATGGAAAAAAAAACCCCCAAACAAAACCTAAAATCTAAAATAGAGAGAAGCGTGGAATAAGCCCCACTTACTGTCCAAGGAGATAACATAAAAGGGATCCAGTCATTCAGACACACTTTTAGGTTCACTCCACATCAGAGCGCTGGGTTCCACACTAGGTACTTGATATGGGTATTGAGGCCTTATCGTTTTGAACCTGAATGCTGTTTTCTTTATTTTTTTAAAGAGTTAATGTGAGACCTAATACTTCTGGCACATGAGGTTAAAAGTCTCCACTTCTAAGAAACTGTAGAGTAGAATCAATTGTCACTTCCCACTTATTTACAAAGAAATACTCGCCAGTCCGCCCCTTTCCTCTACTTACAAATTGCAGGTATTTCCAGATCATAGTCTTTGGGAATAAGCAGTTTTATCATAACATTTTTAAAGGAGAAGAATGAAACTCTCCTATTTTACACGCGTGCTCGCTCTCTCTCTAGGTACAGATAAAAATATAGATATATAAATATTATACAAAAGATGGGCCATTCCTGTACTGAAACATGATCACATCTAGAAAAATATTATTTAAAACGTGCACTGGTTATCATCATGCTAAAGTGCCTTTGCTGCTCTGTGTGATTTCTGTTTAGACCCACTTTCTCTATCTAAAATTACAACAGTGCTAGTCAAGCTTTATTTCTTATAATATCTGTATTTTATCTCTTGTCCTGCAAAATAAAAATCCACGCATATTGGGTTCTTTATGTTTAAATTTCTTTTTCTTTTTTTTCCTTTCTTTCTTTTTTTTTTTTTGAGTGGAGGAAGTAGGTCAGGGGTCGGGGGCTGAAATTCATGGAACAGAGTGAGCCACAAAGGGCAAATGTACATAGTGCAGAGAAGCTATCTGTAGTCACAAATCTATTCAGTTTTCTATGTTTGGCATTCAGAGATCATGTTTAAATTTACTAAACTAGTTCCTCCCCCTCCTCCCCTTTTTTGGAGTATTTCAATTGCCTTTCCTTCTTCCAACAGCTGTGACAACTGTTAAAACAGTCAGTAAAATTAAGTCTCCTCTATAATCCTTTAGTCAACGTTACATTTTAATCTGAAGTTGAAGGCGATTTCATGTTATGAACACACTGATTCATTTAGAATGATTAAACTGACACATATGTCAAAATGACCAGATATATTTATTGCATCTGTTATGTTATTAACTATTATTAATTATGAGTGTTATTGTTATTGCTGAAAAAGCAAAAGCCCAGTTGCAGCTGGCTTTAAGTTATTGCATTCTTGAACATGCTCTGCCTCAAAATCAAAGCATACCTAATGATGATCAGACAGATGACTGTGCACTCCCAAAATGTTCAGTCAATTTTTAGCATGATCGTCCTCTATAAAGTGAGAACTACTGAAATTAGCTACTATGTTTACTTCATCTGCAAAACTGCCTTTATGTTTCTATGTGCATAAGCAGATGATAGCATACACTCAATATGCAATTAATATGAATATTAATAGCATGCAAAACTGTGGTTTATTAACTGAGACAGATGCGTTTCTGAGCATTAGGTGTTGCTATCTATCCACTCAACCATCTACCTATTAGTTCCCACTTCCGGACAATAAATTGGTATTAAGAAGACTTTTAACTGAGCCAAAGGGGAAAAAAGAATTGGTTTGAATCTTACACTAGAGCCAAAAAGACATGTGCCTCTATTTCATTTAAATGCATCTACTTTAAGAGGCTTATCCAAACTAATCATTCAAATTAGCTGTAAGAACATAAATGCAAGAAAGCTCCTTAAAAGTATCTAAAAAAAAAATTAAAATCTCTATTTTTTAAAGAAAACTTCAAATATTAAATGCAAGTTGTGGCAATTGTATTCATACATATGTGGAGACATTTAATGCTATACAGTAGTTCACTGAGCCCTGATCTGTTAGTGGGCATCCTACCTTTGTTTATTTTCATTTATTTACTCCAGAAATTTTACAGTGGATCCTCCCCCTCTTCCCATTCTCAAAGTGTTTTTCCTTTGGCAAGTCTATCTGCTGCTGTTCTCTTTATTTCCCCAACACACCATCACTGCAAGTCACTTTTCATCTCTGGCTTAATTACAAATAGCAATGTAATATGCAGACACTACGGACAGCTAGTGGGCATCCACCTCTAATACACTGTCTGTCACCTCTCAATACAGCCTTCCTACATACTACATCTAGGGCTACGTTTTACTATCAGCTTTTGCTTTTTCTTCAGTATTACAGTCATTGCGCATCTATGTAACTGGCTCGACATAAAGAAAGATGAATCAGTGACAACTCCCATGATATACTAATATTTAAGCCTGATTGTAGGCTGAAATCAAGTTTATGAGCCATGCATCAAGACTGAATGCTTGATTTTTTTTTTTTTTTTTTGGGGGGGGGGGAGGGTTTCTAGTTTAGATCTCAGAAAGTCTAAGCCCATATAGGTGCACATATATTAAAGTAGGTAGTTAATAGGTACAGATGAAACAACTATATATGCTGTACATTAAAAAGTACTTTACTGTCTTTTGTGGGGAAACAACCAAACAAAACAGGCTAATTGCTCAGCATGCTGCATTCAGCCAGTTCTCTATTAAAGTAAAAACATTCAAATCAGTTCGGCCCTTTTCATCCTCAGTATTTGTCTCTTATTAGAAAGTGCAAATTTCCCTTGTTTCTAAATGGATTTATCCGTCAGCACAGTGCTGGCTGAACAGTATCTCAGACTCAAACTGCAGAAGGCTAGTTTTCAGTATTATTCCTTAAGAGAGGAATTAAGCAGTCATGCTATTTTCCTGACTAACTGCACAGTCAGAAATGACAGGGAGACCAAAATATCTGTCAAACTGCAAATACATGAGAGGTACTGGTATAAATCATTTCTAGCCTATATTCTTTTAAGCGTCCCCCTCCCCCCCCCTTTTTTTTTGCCTGGGAAAAACGTGTCCTACTAAAAGACACATTTTAACAATTCACTAAGCATTTCTGCCAAGTGCCTATTATTAGTACCTGAATAAGAAGTGACTGTCACACAGCTGTTTTACTGACAGTCACAGGGCTTTGACTCAAAGGTAACATTGTAGTCAGAGAACAATTCTCCACTTACTGAATTAGCAGATCACCCTCAGCACACAAAAAAGACAAGACAGACACAAACGACCACTCATGCACACAGAAACCACAGAGCATTACCTGAGTCAGTGTTTACAGATTTTCTCATTAAAAAAAAAGGGGGGGGAAGGGTGGGGGGGGGGAGAAAGGTACCTACTCTTCTTCGTAGTGCAGGGAAAAAGATTCAGGAAGGCAAAGTTCTACCGAATCCATGTGCGCTCGGCAACCATTATTTGTGCACCCCACTATAAATCAAAGTTTCCTTGACAGAGCACAGTGCAATTAACACAAATGTTCTCCTGGTGACAAGCCTATAGGCACAGCCAGTTGGGACCAAAAGCTCTCACACTCTCCTAATCAAGGACTTAAAGCCCCGATTGGAGCTTATTAATATGAAGTAGGGCTTTACATATGCAGTCCCACTGGCCCAGACAGGCACTGGATTGGTAGGACATTAGCCAATCCGCTGGGAGGAGAACACAGGCTGCACAGATTGAGAAGAGCCAGGCAGGTAGAGAGGGGTGGAGAAACTGAAAGAGACTGAAAACAGAGTGGAGAGATAATAAAAAGAAATGTAAATGCTTCCAACATTTTCGAAAGGGCTACAAAGAAAAGCTAATTCACTTAACTCTCTAGACACAAGATGTTTTCTAGACTTAAAAACAGAGTTTGCCAGGTACCTTGCCAGGAAGAAATACATGCAGACTCTCAGTAAATGTTGGGAAGAATTCATCATAAGGTAGAGAATGAAGTTTGTGCTCCCATTATCTGTTTCATTACATTTTTTTGGAGGGTGGGGGGAGTGGAGGGGCAGGGGAGTTGAGTTGGGGTTTGTTTTTAAGGGCTTTGATTTTTCGTGCATTAATACTTTTTTTGTTTGTTTGTCTACCTTCTGATCATCCTGGTTTATACCGAGCACTTAAAATCAAACCTAGTGTTTTAAAGATTCTGGGTAACTGAACTTTCAGCTGCAGGGTTGTGTTATTAATTCATATTTAGAACTGAAATTCTCAGTTATCTGTACATACTGGACACTAAAATTAGCACTTTAAAATGCATGTCTTTTAACAAGATGGTTGCACATGGGATTATGAGTGTGTATGCGTGAACATATAGGTGAATATACAGACTGGGTACAAGTTATCAGGGGTATATTTAGCACCGTCTCACCAAATTCGGACATTCAGAATTTGTTCATAAACAGAAGGAAAAACTCCAGAACAGATCAATTTATTCTGTAACTGTGGTGGGATTATAGTGGACTAAACTCTGCATGTTCATTTTAACAAGATAAGGACTGTACTGTGGCAGGTTAAATTTTGGATCAAACAGACACCTCTACAATTTTTTTAAATTCTTTTAAAAATAAATGTTACTGAACTGGAAGTAAACATTACTCATGTGCATGCCTACATAATCATCTTTAGATCCAATTTCCCCAAATACTAGCTCTGTAACTCATAATTGTCCACCTCTGTCATAAAGAAGGGTCACTGAATAAACCAGTCTCAAGAAAATGATCATATGTAAAGCAGTAGTCACTTTTTACACTGAAAATACACACCTTAGCTGAAAATGTCACTTCAATACATTTCTCTCAAAAGCTATAATTTGCTAGTTTAACATTAGAAATAAAAGCTCATATTTATTTTCTAGTTTAAAAAAAATATTTTGTCCTGTCAACCTGCAATGTATATAAATACTGGCTATTGTGAAAGAGAAGATAACAGAGGAAAACCAACATTTAAAAAAAAAATTCAGTTTTAGTGCTCACAAAGTCTTTTGTGACTGGAGCCCTAGATGATGCAAATGGTATAATCTTTTAGATCAAAACCAATCAGTGCACACCCTCAGAATGCATTAATACCATTCACAAATGGGAACACCAATGCCTTCTCCCAATCCATTTTGCAGGTTCTGGCAAAGAAACCTCCGCAGAACTGGGGTGGGTGTGTGTGTGTGTGTGTGTGTGTGTGTGTGTGTGTGTGAAATATATATGCATAATGGACTTGTTTGTACCTGTTTATGACAGAATGTGTACAGAATTTAACCAGATGTGAAAAATGGGCCTGCTTCTTATTTGTGTGATATAAATACATGCAAGTTTACAGATCAGAACTCACACAGCAAAACTACGTCCCCGACTACTGTATAAAAGCAGGTAGTAAAAGCTTAATTACCAGTAGCATTAGGCTGTCTATATTGTTAAATGTGAACTCTGTAATTAAGATGTAAATTCAGTTGTGAGCAGTGAATTAAAAGAGCTTTGAGATGTAGAATAAAAGCTCAGCATTCTGTAGAACTAACGCACAGAAAGAAAACATTTTTATCGTATTTTAAAATGAGAGGCATTTAATCATATTACAGTATTAGAATGGTCTCTTAGAAAAACATTTTGATAAAAGAAATGCTGTAGGTTTTTTTAATCAAAGCAGCACTTGAAAAATATGTTTA
Source organism: Alligator mississippiensis (assembly GCF_030867095.1). Lineage (NCBI taxonomy): Eukaryota > Metazoa > Chordata > Crocodylia > Alligatoridae > Alligator > Alligator mississippiensis. The sequence continues at coordinate 186,406,597 of NC_081824.1, read as the reverse complement.
TTTTGTTATAGAGATCCTTTATTCCTATGTAAACCCAAAGTACTGATCCCGCTACCCTGTCCATTCATGCATATTTCATAAATAAAACAAAAAATCTCCATGCAAATGTGTACATGTATATTGTTTAATTATATATCTTTAAATATACATATCCACTTATTCTAAAGTAGCTATTTGTCACTATAGTGGCATATGGGTTTGAAATTCCTTCAAACCCCCTTACTATGTGACTATTTTACTGTGAAAGCTAATCCATGATGAATTTCTGTATACAAGTCACTTGACAAAAGTCATTTCAAGTATAATTTTAATAGAATTTAAGATATTATTTAAGATATTATTAAACCCTCTCAAATCTTATCACACCACACTTTACCTTACGTTTACTTTTGTTCATTATCTTTCAGATAGTGTATTTGTATTCAGATGCTGAAAATGTGATGTCTATTGCCTTCTCTTACGCTCTGTCTTCCAGTATACTATCTTTTTCAAGTCCACACAGTTTCCACTACTCCTTTTCTCTTCTCCCCATCCAATCTTTCTCTCACCCTATTAACCATCACTACCTTTCCACCAACCATCTTTCATCCACGCAAGCGGCTGTCTTCACTGCCAGTTCTGCTCCTTGGATGACCAGAAACACACAGTACTATACTGTACGTGTTGATAAACAAAGCAGTTGGCTTCATCCCCTGGGACTCAAGTGTCACCTCCACCAGAGGAGGGTCTGGAATTCCAACTACATGCTTGAAGTTGGGTTTCCCAGTTAGTGATCAGTTAACAAAAAAAAAGTAAGAAAGAAAGAAGAAAGATTACTGCGTCAAAGAACTGGGACAAGCTGTAGCTGAGTTTCTCAGTAAGCTTGCATGTGCCATGCTAGAAATAAATAATAAGTACTAGGGGAAAACACAGTCAAGGCAGACATTGGCTTACAGAATTTCAGCAGGGGATACATAATAAGTACACTCACACATGTCTGCACTAACTTATCAAAATCTACAATGCAAAATCTTACCACAACGAGTCTACAGAAAACAGTACTGGAATGGAAGGGGGGTAGGGGGGGTATCAAAAAAAACCTCTGTCACCAGTGTCTGCATCAGTCGATAAGCATTACACATCCCCATTTCTGTGTGCGTATAACTATCCCTGTGTATAGAACAGTACATCTTCAAGCACCCTCACACTTAAATACTACAGACAGTTCAAGGCATCCAAACAGCCACATTCCTAAACCACAGCTACCTCAAGGCAACCGAAGAAGTAAGATTCAGTGGCACTTTACAGACGCAGCACAGTAAGTCGTGCCAAGTACATGTTTATCTAAAAGAGCAATGAGCAAGAGACACTTGGAAAGGGGGCAAAAAACATGACAACTCCCAAGCACCTGCTGAGAAATTATTTACATTAAAACAAATACCAATTGTGAATCCTACCCTATTTAAGAAAGAAGCTTTCCCCACACAGAGCTGTCCTTCAGCAAAATCTAGCAGAGGACAGCCATGTTTTTAATAAAATTTGAAAGAAATGTTGAAATGACACCTCTTATTGTAAATGAGCTATGAAAAGATCAATTTAATATTTTCTTATGATTTCCTTTCCACCACTCCACAAAGTAATCAAGTGACAGAATTGTCCTAAATAAGAACATAATAGATGGCATGCTGCTGAATGATCAGCAGTAAAACTATTCTGGTTGCTATCCTGTTGCCCCATTGGATTTGGCTTGAGTTTGCCTTGTGTGCTCTTCAAGTAAGGAAACACAACACATCTCTAGATACTGGGTTGTTTTTTTTAAGCTATCAGTAAAAAAGTTACAAACTTTGTTCACCTGTTTTATACAGTTGGGCAAATTGCAGCTGGTTATTGCTTTAGAAACATCTGCTACTACAGTCTCTACTTAGCATTAATTGCTTTTTTTTGGTTTTAGAAAAATATACATAGTATTATCTCAAAATGTGCTTTAGAACTTAACCACAGAGCAGGAATTGTTCTCTCACACAACAAAACTGGACTGTTTTCTTCAATTTTGTTTTTTAAACTCAGAAAATTTTGTACATTGTAAGAAATCACAGTTGCCTTACCATATTATGAAAGTACATTCTATTAATCTGATCTTAACAAAACACTCCGTATTTTCTTTTCCCTTTATTTTCAAGGACATGGTCACTGATATTAAATAAATGCTATAGAATAGAACCTTTCACATTGCTGTAAGTGAATTTTTTCATCCTGAACAAAACACCTTTTCCAAACCCTATAACAGAAAGAAAAATATGTGCTGCCTGTCACCCACCAAATATATATATATATATATATATATATTTCTCACAAGAGAAAATTTGGGCATTCACTTCAATATTGATATTTCTCTATTACACCAAGCTTTTTTCCGAGTGTAAGTTTCTTTAGGGAAGCAGAAGTGCATTACGGTCTCAGACATCCAAGGATAAGATGACTGAGGGAATTCAGTTGCTCTGTTTAATTAATACAGGATTATTTCACTTTCATTTTGTGAAGCTAATAATATGACTGGTGGAATGTCAGTAAAAATTAAATCATAAACTAGTGCAGTACCAAAGGGAAAACTTACTTTAGTTACGGAGTATTCCCAGCAGAAATCTTAAAAATCTTATACATATTTACACTGATAAAATATCACGCATACTTCATAGGATACTGCAAGCTTTCAACAATCCTTATGGCATGTATTTACAGAGCAAGAGTTAACATTTTGAGATTATACATTAATAAATGAGTTGCAGTTATATTGTTTCTTGAATGTTAAGTGCTACATGCTAAACACAGGAATGCACTCAAGGTCAATGTCCTATTTTAGACCTTTTCAGCAGCTGTGATATTATGATAATCACCTTTAAAATATTCCTATAGAAAGAGTAAATTAGCCCGTTTCACCAGAAAGATGATTATGATAAACAATAAATCTGAAAGAGGACAAATTCATATTTCTTTTTTTTCAAGTGCAATGAATTGCTCTTCCTTATTGTGATGGCATTTGTGCCTAAGAATAAAGAGTCCACATTATTCCTCTTTTGAATACCTTTTTTGTTCTTCAGAGGCCTCAAGTTTGAAGAAAATGTTTCTTACTCAAATATTACTGTTTTTCATGAAAACAAAAAATGATGAATTCTCCTTCTTTCCTTCCCATCCCAAATGAAACATAGTATCCTACAAAACAAGGAGACAGAGACAAAAAACCTGGCACCAGCAGCCATTCCTAAGTGACATAAGGGGTTTGGGGCTGACTAATTGAAGGACAAGATCTAATGGGTCTTTTTTTTTTTTTTTTGGTTCTTATTTTTTTTTTTTGTCTTCCTACTAGACTAGAAGCTCAAAGCACTAAAAATAGAAAAGAAGAAGATGGAGTGCAAATATTTCCCCAGTGAAAACACCAATAATCTTTACCGTGAGCTGACATGAATTGCTTGTTACACTGCCCTAGGATATCATGGCTTGAAGCGACAGCATGTGTGCGCACACACACACACACACACACACACACACACACACACACCCCACCCCACCACCACCACCACTAACTATCTCCATAGCTTTTGTAATGTGTGTTTGTGCATGTGTGTGTTTCAGGGGCCCCTATGAAATCTGACTTGTAGCCGATGCACCTGCCGTACAAAACACATTATCTGCAGCTTGCCCTTTTTTCCCCTGACTATCCCAGCCCATCTTCCATCACTCTTCCTTCTCTTTCTCCCCCTAACTCCCCCTCCGCTCCCTTTGCTCTGGCATTTTTATTATTAATGTTATTGCTATTATTACTGTCCAAGCATAAGCTGATCCACAGGGGAGCCTGTGTTATTTAACCCCTCAAGCGCTAAATTCCTTCACATGTGCCAAAGACACAGGTTTGTTGTTGCCTCCAGCAATATCCCAGGAAGACGAGTGATGGCGGTGTCATATCATCACACAGCGACTTAATCTATTGCGACACTCAGGGAACGGGCAACTGAAGAGATTTACAGAACACGCTCTCTGACTGCATACAAAAATGTTATCCCCCTTCCCAACAAACCCCAGTCACATGGAACAAAGTGAAACAAATTTTACCCTCCTACCACTCTCATTTTCCACCACTATTATCCAACCCTCCCACTGCATTAATTGTCCTACTGCACCTCATATAACTATACAACGCACTTGTCTCTCCTTTGTTCTTCCCACATTCTTTGATTAACAAACAGCCAGATCATGTTGAACTGCCAAGTAACATACCCTCAGAAATCTTTTATCCATACACTAGATGACTGGAACCATCACTTTCATCAGGGTTATCTCTGCATGCTGTCTTTATGTTGTCTGACATCCTGCGCATGTTTCTTGAACAATATTTTAAAAAGAGGTTGTGCTTTTTAGAGGTGCGTATAACACTATCAAGCCTTCACTGCTTAACTGCAGGAAACACTGACAAGAGAAAAGCATCTACTGAAAAGTTAGAAACTACATGACATAGTAAGGACTTTTTATTATCGATTACTGTTATTAACCTGGAATACCACCTCCATACAAAATGCAATTAGTCCTCTCAGGAGCAAGGTGAGATTTTCCATCTTAACTCTGATCTTCAACTGAATTGGGACATAAAAAATTGGGATAAACTAAATCAGTGGTGGAATATAGATAATCCACCCTTCTGAAATATCTTTCAACTTCCAGAAGGTGGTGCCCTTCAGAATGACCTTACTGTGCAGGCAACTCGGGGCTTTTGCCATCTAAAACCAGCATCTCTGAAATGGACGCAAGTGGCATCTAGCCCTCTACATGTGAACACAAACCTAACTAAAAGCAAAAAAGTTATCCAGTTTATCTGTTCACTAGTAACCAAATCTTCCCAGAAGTACCTGCAACACCTATCAATAACAGTTATAGTAGATCAACTTTTCAAACCCTTTGTTTAGACAGAACTTTTAGTGACTAAAACAGGAGGGGGGCGGGGTTTCCGAGAGTGAAAAAAGCAGGTTATTTCTTCCTTTTCTTACTAAAACCCTAACTATCAAATGGACAAAATGTAACAAAATCTGAAGATCATCTCAAACTAGTCCATATTAATTTGAGCCCTTGCTTTGATTTTGATGCAACTCTTGCACACAACTCCACATGACTGAGTGAGCCTTTACATCTAAAACTTAAAATGATGATGTCCTCTAGATTGCCAGCCAAGTGAGTATTTAGGAGATACAAGTGGATGCACACATAAAGCACCTGACATATGAACCATCATCTTGTGCTTCCCTTCCCTGACTCCCCTTCCTCCGTCCCTGTCCCCCCCCCATCAGAGATTAGTTTTTAAAGGGTTGTTATAATATGCAGGTGAAAAATGGGTAAATATGATGTTGTTCTAACAGTGCGAAAGAAAATGTGATACACTTGTAATTGTACTACAGCCTGCTGCCCAAGTCACAGTATCAGAACTCAGGTGATTTTAAAGGAAGTCCACAAAAAATACAGCATATTGAGATGCTGTTTCTTGCTCTCATAAGCATTTACTAAGCACTACTAAAGCCGATGGGTATATAATACCTCATTCAAAAATGTAGCAAGTACTTTTTTGCAGCAATACACAGTATCTATCCTGAAAACACTGAAATGATTTTACACTAACATTTAATTTGAACACTTTAACCCTTTTTTACTAGAGTGTATTACAACACTTTGTTAAATATGGTGGGTCTTGTCTATATTTGTTGTGGTTAATGCAATGAAATCATTCACATTTTTTCTAACGGTATTAGCAAAGATGATTAAATGAGACAATATAATCCTAATGTGATCTTCTGCGGCTAGAGCTTTCCATTATTGCTTAAGTTCCTGTCCCACTACCAGCCTCATTTCTATTGATCAGGCAATTAGCTCTATTCAATTATTCAATCTCAATCAATAGATTCAGCTCTATGAGATGTAAACATCACACTTACCCTTGCTCACCTTAATTCATGTACCTGCAAATTCAGATGCATGTCCAACTCTTCTCTCTTATGAAGACATGTAAAACTCGCCTTTATATGCAACTAGCTCTGCCCACTTTGTAGACCAAGGATTTGGTTGAACTCAGTTACACTGATCTAAGTGGTCTTTCAGGGTTCAAGCTGGAAAAGCGATGAAATATAATTGTCTGATTCTACATTACTAAATAAAGGGATAAAAGCAGGCCTAATCGGTACTTCCCTGCAAAACATTCATGTGAAGTGAGTGCTGCAGTTTCTGAGGCTAGACAGATAGTAGTACTTCATTAGCTTTGCCCCAAAAATCCAACCTGCTCCCTGAGAGAAAATTCAAGTGAACCAACTTCAGATTCATATCAACAAGACTGAACTTATATTGGCTTCCATAGCATTTTCCCTAGGTAAAACCTTCAGGAATGGGCCTCTCACTAATGTATGAATGTTTATATTATGTATATATTTCTTGCAGGTTACAGTTTCCAGCTAGAGGAAGCACCAGATATTACACAGGCAATAACGAAATCGTCAATTATCCAGGCAAGCTAGTCAAAGAGAGAAGTAATGGGCCTGACTGTGAGTTCAGAGATTGCTGTCTTGTTAAATACTGAGCTTCTAAAGTGCTGAGCAACTCCATTCCCATTGCTGTTAATGACACAGAATTGGGCCCCAAGTAACTATGGCTTATGAATAAGGGAATGGTGCCAAAGAGATGTAACTGTAGGAAAATCTAAAGGGGCTTCTGCATTCATCTGTTAGGACATCATTGCTCATAGAGATGTAAAAATCTATCTAATACTGTTGGGGGTAAAAACGAAATGCCTTAAGCCTCTTTCAGAAACAAAACGTAATTAGAAAAGACTGAATCTTCATATTGAACTCCTTGCTCCCACTTCAGATTATCAGCTGCTGAGGCATTAACATAAACTGCTTCAGTCTTTTAAGGGCTGTATCTGTATTCTTCAGTACCGTTTGTACTTGATACATGCATTTTCAAAATGCTAACAGTCTTTATTCAATAATGCATTTGGCAGCAAACAAGCATAATTTCTCTTTCAATATATTTTCTAAATAAATTCTCTAAACTTTATTGAGTTAGATCCTTGGATCATGCTTTGGAAGAAGGAACTGTAAGAGTTTCTGAATAAAGTGAAGCACTTAAGCAAATCAGACTTTATTCTTCACCCACTGAGATGGCTGAGATTTAAGATGAAAGAGCTAGGTTGCCTTTTTCTCCACTTACACGGTAAGGTTCCTTCATTTTCCCTGTTTTCCCAGTAGATTTACTTGTAAATCTGGCTACAGCCACATTTGAAGTCCTGAGGTCTGACTCCTGACCTCAGTTATGTTAGCCCTTCCCTGCTGAAGAACTACCCCTTGGATCACTGACTTGCTATTATTCTATGGTTAATAGACCTGACCTGTGCAATATTTTTTATCTGGCTACAGTCCTATCTCTAAATTCTCTATTTTGAATGAATACCGATTTTGTGACATGAAGTCTGCTATATAATGAAATGCAAACAATGAAAAGGCTAAATCAGTTTACAAAAAATCTATTTGTCAAACAGTGTGGAGATGCTCCCAATTTAGTCTGGGCAGTTCATGCAGCTCTTGATAAGGGAGTTAAAACTGAGCCGTTCCACTGCATAAAAATAGAGGCATCTGCAAAAGAGATACAATTTCTTTCAGAGAATCTTTTCTGTAACCTGTAGCTAATTAAAAAAAAATCCTGGATTCTGGGGGAATTTTCTTACAACCAGGAGCACTGTGTTATAGAAGGCAGCAGCAAAAGCCTCCCCAGCATAGCTCCCTTATGTCACATTTGCATTTCTATTCAGCTACATTGCCTGACAATGAAGCAAATGGGTCTGCCTTATCTGTACAATTCTGGACAACAGAGATTTCTAAGCCATACAAAGGAAGGAGCTTAACATTCAACACTCAACACTTCCCCGTGCAGCCCCCCAAGACCCTGTGGGGAATGCAGCCACATAAACACCTGTCTACACTAAAAAACTCCAACTGTCACATATTATTAGAAAAGGAGCTGGTTAAAAAAGCCATAAAGCCTTTCAAGAAACATGCCTGTCTCAAGGAAAACAAAACAAAACAAAACACGGTCCCAAATTTTGAGATTTTAGGGTATTATAATTGAAAGCTGGCTGGGGAGTGGTCCCGGAATGCAAAGAGAGGATATAATACCTAATAAATCATTTGCTACACTCTCTGTCCCGTTTTGACTGTTTTTTAATAAACCAAATACAACTGAGAAATCTTTTTATCATAAGAAATGTTCAACCTTCCCCATCCCTCTAGTTTTCATTAGAAAACCCTTAGCAGGTAGCCTTGCTAACTTGTGCCATTTCATTTCAGTATGAGGAAATGTCATACTAATTCCTTCAAAATTAATATCTTCTGATTTAAAAGTTAAAAATGACACAAAAATTGCAGAAGCTGAAATCTCCAGATCAAACTGTGTTATGACAGGACTTAAGCTAGTATTCTGTCATTTTGTGATATACATATACATGTTTTATCTGTCTTCTTAGTCCATTCCCTTGCCCTACACCCTCAGCTCTTCATCTCCATGGTTTGGAGTTCAAAGACCCTTCTCTGGGAGAGATTTAGCCACATGCACATTAGACTACATGGCAGATTTCTGATAAGGGCAGCAGAGATGGGAAAGAAAGCTAGTCCTCCTTTTGCCCACTTTGAAAGAGGTAGACATCTTAGAGCATATTGTACATTTTACACAGTGTAAATTTGGATTCAATTGATGAGTTGCATGTCAACTCTTCCTTTCACAGCTAGGCAGTGCTGCATACTGCTGAATTTCATGCCAGATGCAGATGCGCAATTCTCTGTCTCTCACACGCACGCAGATGCATGCATAGAGCTTTGGGGACCCTTGAGGTTGAAAAAAGTCAATATAAAATGTAATAAAGTATATCATTAGTGCCCAAATAAGGCAGTCACCTTCAGTGAGGAACACAGAAGGGCTCTTTGGATCCACAGAAAGTGTGAAGAACCTTCTATCCCAAATTTAACTACCTCTGATGCCTGAGAAATTGCTGCCTTTATATCATTCCTTTCACCTCTGCAAGACCCTGAGCAAAGAGGCCACAGTGTATTCTGGCTCTCTAAATGCTAGCAAAAGGACAGCCAATCTATATTGTCCCTGACACTGAAAATGAAATTATTGCTACATATGAACAAAACTATCAAGATGACATGATATCAAGTCTCCCAAAACACTACATATCCTTCACATAGGCAAGGGTGACAGAAACAAGATGGAGGATCAATTTTGTCTTTAAATGTGCAATAACATGGCTCCAGATGACTTCATGGGAGACGTATATGCAGCACAGGACAGACTTTAGCCCTTCAACATTAGTAGAACATAAGGATTTTCCTTGCATTGTATAAAAGGACAATGCAATATACAGAAGCTGCGAGCATAATGTGAATGTTAACCAACAGTTACCGCATTGTTGCATTTGAAATATAATGAAATGCATTGACTTATTAGTGGCCAGTGTCACAAAGGGAAAAAGAAGGAATGCAGCCTTGACAGTTAAAGAAAGACATGCTAGGAAAAGCGTTTTACATTGATTTGTCCAAGGACAACCTGGATCTCAAGTTAGGTTATCCAATAAGCTTAAGTGGTTATCCAAATGAAAATTAACCTCCAGCCTCAGCTGCCTTGTAAACACTATGCAACAGAAGTTGCACCTTGTACTGTACTTTGCGGAGTGCATACATAATTTATATCAGTGTGCTGTGTTTTGAAGACACCTATCACCGTGGTTTCAGATGCATTTTTGAAAGGATGCAGCGCAACAGACCCAGCAGAATTAGAGGAGAAATTCTACTAATTTATGAGCCCTGCAAGCCTAACACCATTTATTCTGTTCTCTGGGACTTTTACAAGAACAGTTTATATTTTCAGCATCAGGTCAGATGCAATGCTTAGTCCACATACCTAGGATTTTAAGAGCAGATCAACAGGAATTTGGAGATAAAACTTAATAAAACCACTGTGCCAAACAATTCAACGTACCTGTATCTGCTGTCCAATACAAAGGCAGAATGCAATGATTTAGCCTTATGAAAGCACTCCCCCGGTATCTACCATCTAGGATGCGTTTTTGGTCAGCTGTTCTACAAAGAAATGTAAGGGTCCTCTGTCCATTATCTAATATTTCTAGTATTGTAAAACACTTTGAAAAGAAAATGGATGTGATGACTAGCTCAATTCAGTCCCTTTCTTACTTTCCATGCTCCTTTTACTAAACATTACCTGGCACATTTTTCCATTCCTTTGCTTGGATCATTTCCCCAAAAGTGCATTGAACTCAAAGAATGAGCCTTCTGACTTTATTTAATCTGAGTGGAACCAGATAATAATTATAAAGATTACCAGCTCACCCCCTCATCTGTATTACTAGCATTGTGTGTGCTGTTACTGTCTAATGGCCTGCCTGGTTACAAAATTGTCCCACCTTCCATCTGTTCTTCTTGCTGGCCTACTGCCACTTCAGCCTCAGTACTTCAGTCTTCAAGATGTCATTCAACTTGGTTTGCTCTCATACCCATTTGTTTCTCTCTCCATGTGAGATCAACCATACATCTTTCCATGTTTCTCTCTCTTGCCTTTAGCTTCTGCTCGATCTTCTTAGTAAGTGTCTACGTTTCTGCTCCATTTATCATAGCTGGCAGTATGCACTATGCAGGTGTCAAGGAAAGCAGGAGAGAGTTCACTATTCATGATATTGCCTCTCCAGCCTTCTCATGACTCACCATCCAGTCTCAGTTCTTAACTCTAAGCTACTTGTTTAGAATGTGTGTATTTGTTCCAGATAAGTCACTTTAAGTTGATACCGAGGTGCATAAAGAAAACAATTCTGCTTTAAAGTCAACAGATGCTTCTTCAGGCTCTCTCTCAGCTCTTTTCTATTTTAATTTTTCTTTTTGTTTACTTCCTGAGTTTTGATGCTGTCATTTTAGCTTTTTATATTTACTGACAAAAAAGTGCATTCAGTCCATAAGAGGATGCTAGAAGTAATGCATATTTACATACCATTCTACTTTTTTAAATGCTCAACACTCAGTTGACAGATATGTTTCTTATTTCCTAATTACTATAGACATACAATGACTAAATACAGTCCATTTTTTTATTTAAGGGACTGTGGGGGAGGTAGTATTCTGGACCCACAATGATGCAGAACCAAGGATGAAATGCTTAGCCAAATTCTGCCCTCATTTACCTTGACTTCCTTAAGATAGTTACAGGGTGACTGGAGGCTGAATGTGATCCACTGCCTCTAAATAACTTAACGTGTATGGACTTTACCTTATATGGGTAACACAGATCCGTGTGCTCACCTGCACTAAAGATCAGAGTTATGATTAAACCCTGTCATCTATTAACTCTATGCACAAAAGATTCTGAACCAAAATAAAACCCGGAAGAGCATTCAACTCAGAATAACACCAAAGTAAAATCTGAGTTCATTTCATTATATTATCTAAGATTCAGCATGAAATTCTTAATTCCAATACAGCTCCCTTCTCTCCATTATAAGTAATTTGAAATTCTTTAAAAAAAAAAATTAAACATATCCAAGCCACACCCCACTCTCTGATCTAACAGATTTCCATTGAGATAAGAACTGCAACTCTGAGAATTGTTAGCATATACCACCTAAGTGAAAATACTGAAAAGAACACAGTATCAGGTGTCACGGTGAACGTAGTCTTTCTGGACTTTAGGAAGGCCTTCGACACTCTCTCACCCCATTCTCATTAAAAAATTAGGCAGCTGTGGTATTGATGCCTACACAGTCAGATGGGTCACAAATTGGCAGGAGGGTGGTGGTGGGCAGGTCATTTTCAACCTCGAGGGATGTGGGCAGTGGGGTTCCCCAGGGCTTGGTCCTCAGGCCCGCACTGTTCAACATCATCATCAGCGACTTGGATGAGGGGGTGAAACACTAAGATGTGGGGGGAAGTGGGCACGCTAGAAGGGAGGGATAGGCTACAACTAGATCTGGACAGGTTCCAGAGGTGGACGGATGAGAATAGGATGGGTTTCAATACTGACAAGTGCAAGGTGCTACACGTGGGGAGGAAGAACCAGCAGCATACCTACAGGCTGGGGACCTCCCTTCTCGTCAGCACAGAGGCAGAAAAGGATCTTGGAGTCACTATTGATTTTAAGATGAACATGGACCGCCAATCTGAGTAGCCTTGTCAGGAAGGCTAACCGCACCTTGTCAAGCATCCACAGATGCATCACGAGCAGGTCCAAGGTGATCCTCCCCCTCTATGCGACACTGGTCAGACGGCAGCTAGAGTACTAAGTCCAGTTCTGGGCGCTGCACTTCAGTTGGGATGTGGACAGCATCGAGAGGGTCCAGAGGAGGGCCACTCACATGATCAGGGGGCAGCATGGCAGGCCCTACGAGGAGAGGCTACAGGACCTGAACCTGTTCAGCCTTCACAAGAGAATGCTGAGAGGGGATCTGGTGGCCATCTATAAACTTACCAAAGGGGACCAGCAGGGAACGGGAGAGTCCCTGTTCCCCCGAGCACTACCAGGACTAACTAGGAATAACGGCCATAAGTTGACAGAGAGTAGATTCAGACTAGACATCAGGAAGCACTACTTCACAGTCAGGGTGGCTAGGATCTGGAACCAGCTTCCAAGGGAAGTGGTGCTCACTCCTACCCTCAAAAGGAGGCTAGATAATCACCTAGCCAGGGTCGTTTGACCCCAGCATCCTTTCCCACCCATGGCAGGGGGTTGGACTTGATGATCTGCTCGGGTCTCTTCTGACCCTACCAACTATGACACTATGAAACACACTAGTTGAAGGGGTGTAGGTCGTAGCCATGTTGGTCTAAGGACATAGGCAGACAAGGTTCTTTGGGTGAATCTGATATCTTTTATTAGACCAACTTAAATAGTTGGACATTTTTTTCTTAGCAAGCTTTTGGGTTTAAAAACCCTTTGTCAGGTTCAGGAAGTATCTGCAGTTGGTGTGTGCTCCATCACTGTCACACTAGTTGGATGCATGTATATGCAATCAATATACATATCAAAATCCTTTTAAAACATGTGTGCTCTGAATAGCCTGCCTGAGCAAAATGATGTAGAGGACTTGACAAGCTGGCTCAGAATCCAGGACCAGACGTGCTGTTTTCACTTCTAGGTCACCCATTCAGCTCCTAGCCAGGGAAGTAGTGCTCAGAAGTTCCAACCATTTGACAACAATTCAAAGAGAATAAAATAGAATGGGTGATCCTGATGGAGTTCCTAGTAAACAGATGCATTCACATTTCAAAACTCCAGGAAGTCTCCACAGGAAGACAAAGGACTGGACAGACATGAGTCTCAACCACTCTCTCCCTGCCGTAAGTGGTCCTTCACTGAACTGAAACCGGAAAGGTATCCATCAAAATTACAGTATGATCCAATATTATCAAAACTATGACCCGCCTGCTCTGTCTTTCACCAACTTTTGGGGGAGAAAATGCAGTCTTCCTTTTTCTCCTTTTTAATGGCTTAAAACTTGCAGCATATGTATGATTTTACTATGGATGAATTACTGACTACTAGTATACTATGTCATTAATTATACTTGGGCAGGAAGATGTGGGAAAGGTTCTTAAACTCTACAGCTTTTCAATTTATCAAACTAGAAAAGTATAGTCCTACAAGAGAGATTTCAGGAGAAACAGGCCTGCCAGACTCCCATGGAACCTTGTGTCTAGGTCTGGTGCTCTAGTTTTCATATTTCAGGCAAGATATTGAAAAAACGGAAAAAGTTCAGAAAATAGCTACAAGAATGGTCTGAGGTCTGGGAAACCGTGCCTAAAAAACAAGAAACTTGAGCTGAAGTGACTTGATCATGGCCTAACAAAAACCTATACTTGACAAACAGATTTCTGACACTAGACAGCTTTTAAATCCAGTTTCAGGATTGCTTGTTTTCTACCCTGTGTAACAAAGGACTGAAGGTATGCATTCCCTATGCTCTTCTGTCAGTGAAACTCTCTGCCCGATTACATCCTTGTTGCCACCCACTAGCATTAACATGACAACATAATAATAGCAAAATAAACCATATGGACAATGTGTTTCCCATTTGCTGTAAGAGGCAACCGTTGTTATCAATTCCACTCTGTAACCATTGTTTAAAGTTGATTTTTTTTACCAGCACAATCAGTTCTACAAAGTAAACCTACAAACTGCTTTACATTTCAGGGCCAATCCAATGGCACAACAAGCAGGGTTTGGCCTACAAACCCTGCAGGGGGTTGTATGTGTAGGCGGGAAGGGGGCGTTTCCTGAGAGCATGAGCAAAGAGAGGCAAGAGTCTTACCAGTCCGTGGTCGTGGCTGCTGCTTCTCCTGCCACTGCCATGGTCTGTCCACCCTGGCTCTTGCTCTTAAAGCAGCAGCAGCAATGTAGTGCCCGTGTACCAGCTGCTGCTGCAAGAGCAATGCTGTGGGGCTGCCCTTGCTGCCAAAGAATGAACGCCCAGGGGGTGGAGGGTGATTTTGGTGCCCCTCCTAAGTTAGCACCCAGGACTGGTGCCCCTCTCACCCATCCCTAGTTACCCTGCTGGGCCCATTCTTCAGTTTTCCATATATGAATGGTTTGAACAGGATTAGTTACATGAATTAGGGCAGAAGAATCAGGGCCCAAATAATAAACTTTGTTTCTTCCCGTTGACCAATCTCTTCCAGCAGCGACTTCTTTTATATCACTAAAACAATGAATGTTATGTGAGTGCCATTTTAAGTTTTAATGTGAATGCTCAGACAAATTAAAATTCCTTAGAATCCTCTCCTTAGAATTGCCCTCCTTTGCCAACAGGAAATAAAAATATGGCCCATTACTCTAATCCTTAATATCCCTCATGCTTAATTTGAGGCAGCTACACAATGTCTTAACTTACCCCAAGGAAAAAGTAAAACATAAAATTGCTTTGAATAACACTGGTAGCCAAAAGTCTAGCACTGTTTTATCCACCTAGAAAAAAACCTGTCTGAGGGAGAATGACAACAGCATGAAGCTGGTCAAGGTTATGGCTGCAAAGAAAGCAAAGTGCAGGGTAACAATATACTTGGAATGGGTAACACAGCTTAGTGGGCAACACATGTGGCGAATCATGAACAATGGCAGATTACTGTGAGATAATGAAGGGATGCATCCCTGCCAGACAAGGACAGCACAAGACAATGACCCATCCAATTATCTCTACTCTTATTTTATTCTTCATCCTTCAGTCAACTATTTCAAGCACGGGAAGCACCCTCTTAAATCAATCTTACATTCATTCCATTTATTCCTTTACAGGTATGCTCATTTTATTCTGTTCCATTCTGTGTCTGGCGCCATAGAAAAGAACAAATTAACGTGAGCATAAAAATCTAGCAGACTCTGTCTGCAATGTGCTAACACACATTTTCAATATTTCCCCCTTTACAGAAGTTCCGTTAACCATCCTCTGTGGCAAACTGCTGTTTAGTAACTAGTGCCATCATGTGCAATGGGGCAAATCATACCCTATTGACCAATGCTACACATTTGTTTGTGTTGTCTCTGGTTCGACAAGTCTGTACTGATGGCACCTGTTAAAGCTGCTTCAACTAAGCTGTTCTGCATTTGTCTGGCTGGATTTGGACTTCCTGGATCCCTGACTGAATACAAAGTGATTTGAAAAACCAGTGTTTGGCAACAAGCACAGTGGGGCGTACACTGTGTGTTGGTATACAAGAGCACAATGTGTTCTTCATAACATCACTAAGGGAGCATGCTGCTAGAATCTCTGTGCTGTTGAGATCAAAATGGTCTCCTTTGTTGTCAGCTGTTTAATAGCAGCTGTTTAATGTAATTCCAAATGATCCGCTTGAATGAAGTTGTCATTCTTGCAGTTCACTTTAATGTAGTAAAAAACACAGCTCAGCCACATTATTTTTCTATTGTTGTTTTCAAAAGTTACATGTTCTAACTAGCCTACTGAAATAAGAATAGCTTTTGTCATTTGTTACAATAATGAATAAAAAGGAAAGAATTAAATATGAACTGTAAAATATTTCCTGTTTGGTATTTCAAATATAAGATTTTGGCTACAAATACCTTCCCTATTTCAAATGTTCAGCAACAAATAGTGAACTTGACAACCAATGCCTGTAGATAAGGATATCTATATCTATTCATTTTTATATCAAGGTGTTTTCATATGAGTTGGTTTTTACTCTCTATTTCATAAAGCAGAAAAGTTGATGGAAAATGTTGATATGGTTCATAGAAATTTACATTCTTGTTAACATATTAAGTGATTTAACTTGGGTAAATGTTCTGTTACAAAATTACTTTTGTTAAAATTTGTTTGATGCTATCACAGATAATACAGGATATAATCTTTAAAAATATTTGCAGTTCTCTGATGAACAATAGAGGGCACTAATGCTTCTAATCTGGAGAAAGCATCACATATCAGACAACAAAATAGCAATGATACTTGTAGCACAAAACCACATCATCTATACCAAATACATACTGGTATATAGTAAATAGAAGATTTCTCTCTCTTTCTCTCTCACAAAAAAAATCTCTTTGTCCTTTAAGTTTCATTTTTTTTGGCCACAGACAGTAGCGTGAAAGCAACATACTAATACTTGCAGCATTTCAAAGTGTCTTTTTTCTTTTGTTCATCGCATAAAGCAAAGACAACTTTTTCTTATGCAACACTCTCTTTTAAGCATTTTTTCACCCTATTGTTGTCCATTTATCCACTCCTTTATACATCTGTTTAAAGGTAAACCAATTTCATTGAAAATTTCTGGTAAGTGTAGAAGCCAAACACTATTTAGCATATGTGGCATGTATGTTCCTACCATCCTAGTACAGAAACATGGGGTAACAAATGCCAAAGATTAACAGGCACCTGAATGCTGCCTGAAAGCAAAGTTTAGAACACTGTTCTTGGACTTATTTTTACGTTTCCACCCAGCTCTAACAGTTTAAATAGTTTCACTTAAATGAAATGCAGTATTCATTTACTTGGATTTTCAATAAAATATGCATACATGTCAGGTGTCTGTTAACTCTTTATTGTTCATAGAAGTTAAATGACCCAAGCCAGAAAATAACAGTTCCTTGTTTAGCTCAGAATAGTTCCCAAGAACAAACAACTTCATTAGCACTGCTAGCAGCTGTGCATCATCTACCTTTTTGAAATGCTTACCAGTCTTTCTCATTGCTATTCAAAGAAGCAGATTTATTTCTCAGCCCTGGAGATTGAAATTTTGGAAAGACACTTAAATTGTGCCCAACACGAACTAATGGATTGGTTTTTCTTAAGTTCATACCGTATTTTTTCCTTTTTTTAAAAAAGGACACCACCTCAATAAAATTAGAAAAATCTTCTATTGAGAAAGCATTAATTCAATTACCTAACTAATTACCTAAAGAAATCTAACAAAAAAGAATACTCCCTGCTGCATATATAGTTCTAGAATATGTTGTTAGGGGAAAGGCCAGTTCACCTATCCAAGTGCAACAACATTTTCAAAGTTTACATTAATTTCTTATGACTTCCAACTTCAAGGACTGTATGTATCTGGTTTGCAGAGGTACTGAGCAGTTTCCAATGATATCTGGTAACATAACCCCACATCTTTTCTGAATCAACTGAAACAGTTAAAAATAATATTAATGGGTACTTTGGGAGTCTGGCATTTCCGACAGCCAGACTCAAGAGGCTTCTAAGCAAGCAACGCAAAATTAAAATAAAATTAGTGAAAAAAAACTGAAGGTTTTGTCCTTAAACAATATAAAATGGTATTAATATATAGCCTCTCATCACAGACTTTTAAATCATGGCTATGAGACAGCCAACACAAATCCAGCTTGTGGAGCCTCTTTATCTGGCCTGCTAAGCTACTGGAATTTGGAGGGATGGCCTGCCACAAAATGCAGGTCTGGCAATGGCCATCAGCATCAAGTTTTTTTGCTGCCATGGCCACCCTCAAACCCTCATCGTGCCCCCACATAGATTGTCACTTCTGTACTTACCACTGCTAACTCAGAACCAACCACCTCCTGACGTGCCACCACTGGACCTCGCGCCGCTGTCACAGTGGCCATGGCAATTACTCCTTTGCCCCACGCTGAATCTAGACGGTGAGGTGCCCCTGAATTCCAGATTCAGCCTGGGCCTCAGGTCACAACTCAGGTCTAAACACATAACCCTCACTAAGGGCCCAATTCAAACCCTCTGAAATCAAAGGAAGTTCTTTCACCAACTGTAGTGGGTTTTGATCAGGACTTACATATTTTTCTTCTATTTTTCTAGGGTGGGTGGGGGGATGCAGGAGGTTGGCTTCTGCATATTTCTCTTTTTCTTTCAGTGAGTCAGAAGATATCATTAAAAGCTACTTGTAAAATGCAAGTCATCATGCAGACAGTCAGAACTAGTTATGCCAGTTACTCCTCACATAATACCAAGTAGGTGCTTCCACATGTGCAAGAAAGGAAGAACAATAAACTCTGCCACATTTTGTGCTGGAGTCAACTGCTCCTGGGCACCAGATCTACACGTGCACCTGGGACCACAGCACTTTGAGCTGGGGTGGAGCAGCCCCAGGCTGGCAGAGGGTCCTGGGAGTCCCAGGCTCCGGGTGGCAGTGTTGGGCAGCAGAGGAGCTGGCTGTGGCACGAGGGTGCTAAAGTACAGGGCTCGGTGCCAGGCAGCCCCCGCACATTAGTACCCTTGTGTCCCGTGAGTATTATTTTATGGCAGAGTTAATTCATTTACTGCACCCTAATATCAGCATACGTGTAGATGGTGATGCTTTACTGCTGAGCTAATTAGTCTACTCTGCAGTAAAGCACAGATGTGTAGATGCACCCGGTATTATGACTAGGAAATACAGCCACCTTGGGAGAAGGGCAGCAGTTAAGCTGATAACCAGCACACCAGTAACCAGAGGAACAGAATACTGGCTATAGAGACCAAGGACAAATCCTACTGTTTATGAACATTATATAGAATTCCTTAGTTTTAAAGATCTCACTTGACAGGCTGACATACAAATGAACTGCATAAAACTTAGTGTGGGCCAGCAAACATAGGCAAACACCTTCTTTCAAAGGAAGTATGTTCAATAATTATCAATGTGAAAAATCAGAAAGCAATTAAAGTGAAACTGGGCCTCTGATGGAGAGGCCCAGTGGATGGAGATGCAAAGAGAGATCTTGGGCAACTCAAACTCTTTATAAGACAGCCAAGAGTCCTATGTAAGTATTAAATCCATGGACAAAGAGAAAAAAAAATCACATAAAAATTCAAGTTTCTACCACTTCTCCATGCATCATAAATTCTCCCTGCCTGGCCTTCAGCAGCTCAGCAATGACTGCTACCCCTATTATTATACTGTAGGTCAATTGGCTGTCTTACAGTTGGAGGCCTTACATAGGCCAGAAACTACGCTGGTTTTAGTATTACTCTTTCCCCTTAAGTCATAAGTATTCTAAGAAAGTAATTTCATCACAAAACTGCTGGATACATAAAAACGTAGATTCCAAATATTTTGAAGGACACATGGGATGACTCCTCTCTGCCACTTGACCCTATCCCTGCATTTCCCCCAAGGTGCTGTCCACCACTTCAACATACTGATCAACTGTCTTCCTTCATCTCAATCACTGTCTGTCTCAACATTATTTTCCCTTCACTCACCAGGTTAGAGATACACTGTGTGCAAAGGGATCCAGAGGCCATACTGATACAGGTATTAGGACTTTGATTCCTAATTCAGTGCTGAGTATTTGTGAAAGGGAGCCAAGCAGTGAGCATTTTTATTCTTTATGACCTGCCAGTAGCAATAAACAAAGTGCCTCAGAAATAAGTAAAACAAAAAACACAAAACAGAAAAAACACCCTTCCAACCCATAGCTACTCACAACTGCTTAAAATACAACTGTATAACTTTATAACTGTATAACAAAATGTAATTTTAAATAACATAATCCAAACCCCTGGGAAACCTGCCTTCAGAATTATTTTAGAGACTTATCACTCTTTATTTTAGGAGGACAGAATGAAAAGAATGTAAGTATGTATGGGACATTATTCATAAACTTAATGCAGGAAACAACTTAGGGCAAGTCAATGCTGCCTGTGCACCAAACCCAGGAGAATCACCAAGAATGGCACCCAGCCATTCCTGTTCACTGTGCACCAAAGTCCAAAAATTAGGCAGGGTAACCAGCTCAGAGTGGCCCTGGGCATGCTGAAGACACCCACCCCAATGGCTGTAGACATCTGCTTAAAGTTGTGCTAACTAACTACATTGCTTGACTTCTGGGCTTTCATGCATGCTGAACAAGTGGACAGGGCCTGCTTCCCAGCTTGCCTTTGGGCTTGACCTGGCGGCTGATTTTATGGTTGTCACAGGACTCAAATTTCAAAGCTTTCTGCTACCAAATGTTTCCTTCTTTTTATGGTCCTTTAAAAGATACAATAAACAATCTTGTGCATATGGGAAAATGATGGCAACAGAGGTAAACTCTGGCAAATCTTCTCCGGTCTTAAATCAGATATACAATAGCCCTAGGACAGTGGTTTTCTACCAGGGTCCTGCAATACATTTTCAAGGGTGCCATGGTGCCATCGCTGCAGCAAGGTGAAACTATCCCAACATGTCTCATTTTCCATGGGATACATGTGAAGTCAGACCAGAAAGCAGCTGTAATTTATCTGATAAACCTCATGTAGTCAGGAGTGCCGCCTCCTGCTGCAGCCACTGCCAGTCTGGCTCTGTGCCCACCTTGTGCATGCAGGACAATTCCACCTGGTGGTAGTGGCAGTGCAGCAGCCTGGAGAGACAGCTGATTGAGAACCACTGTTCTGGGGATGTCTTTCCTGGCTGCTGTACTGGCACCGCTGTGACTGGGTGGAACTATCCTGTTTGTCTGCAGGATACGTGTGCAGGACTAGACTGGGAAGCAAGCCGCTGAGGCAGAAGCAGATGCTCTTGCCTCCATTAGGTTTATCTGACAAAATAGGTAAGCTGAGACAGTGGGAAAGGGGTTCGCAACTGGGGTTACTGTAAATTCAAACAAGTTAGGGAGGGATACCTTGAGTCTAGAGATGGTGAGAAATACTGATCTATGAGTTCTGCACAAGTTGGGTGAGTCTCATTTCTCAGATTAATTCTTGGCAAGGACTTCCTCTCCAGGAGGGAAAAGATAGAGTGAAAGAGGACAGACCTTTGTACCATGGTGGGGTTAGTGGTGTGGACTAGAAGGAGAGGTCAGTACTAACTGAGCTCTATAGCAGCATGTCTTGCCACAGGGTATAGGTAAGCAAGTTTCAAACTTCACAAATTGCAAAAGCCATTGTAAGGTTTCAGGATAAGAGGCATGCTAATTAACAAGGTGCAGAATATTTCTTTAGAATTAAAAATATTCTCCTACCACCTTTCTAGTAACATGGGTTAATTAATTAATAGAATATTCAAAATGAATAGATTATTTGAAAAAATAATATAATAAAAGCCCCTGGTGCTTTCACCTTTGAGGTATTGGTGGAATCTTTGACAGAAGGCAGGGCAGATTTGCATTTTATAGACTAACTAAATCAGAGTTGTATAGTATAAACTCTCATAAGCAGCAGCTCACTTCATTGAATGCTGTAAAGAGACAGAATCTTGGAAGGTTTACTGGTGAAGTAAGCCACTGATAATGAAAGTGTTGCATCTCTGTTTTATGTAGTCTATATGCTGCAAATCTACCTTGCCTTCTGCCTGACTTCAGACTAACATGACAAACACAGTACTGCCTGTGAACAGAAACAGACGTTGCCCTTGTCTCACCACAAATGCCCAAACTCTGTGGCTGCCACATAGATGGCATCAATTTGTGCTGGTTAAATGTGGCAGATGTCTGTTAGGTTTATGACAGGTGAGCAGCCAGCCTGGAACTGCTTACTCTCCAGCTGCCCCAGGCGGGCAAGCCTTGGGCTTCAGGGGCCTGCTCCTGCATACTCGGGAAATTCCGATGCCCAAGGGCATGCAGAACCAGGCCCCTGAAGTCCTAGGAGCACCTGCCTGGGTTTCCCCATTTAGGATTCCCAGGCACTGGTTGACACCCCAGTGAGGTCCTAGGGCTGGAACCACCAATGAGCTAAATCTCCAGGGCATATCTCTGTAAAAGGCAAACGCCAGCTCTGGTGTGGTCCCAGCCCCGGACTGCATCAGAGTGTCAGATTCACTCTGGTACATCCCTGTGGCTGGGACCGCCAGTAAGCTGATTGCTGGTCTTAACCCTAAGACTGCACCAGTGTCAAACTTCCTCCACTGTGGTCCTGGGCCTGGCAGTCTCAGCCCTAGGAATGTACTGCAGTGAATTCAACACTCTAGTGCAGTTCCAAGGCCAGGACCACCAGTCAGCTGATTGGCAGTCTCAACCTTGGGACTGCAGTTGGGTTTCCCCATTGGGGCAGGAGAAGAACAGCTGACCATTGACCCACAGGATCCATGAGCAGGGCAACAAGTGTTTTGTGCAATGAAGCATATCAGCTGCATTGGGGTACATCCTGGCACAGCTGATCTGCTTCATTTGGCAATGTCTATTTATGCCGTAGGACATAAACATAGAAGGTGGCTGTGGTAACCTGGAAATGTTTTCCTGCCTTTGACACCTTATACCCACCATCATTTCTTACAGGTGAATGACAATGCTGAGGCCTTCTCTATCCCATATGCTAGATCCTGAGTCAGTCTTGCAGCACATATTCACATGAGTAGCCCTACCACTGCCCTGAGTGGGACTATCCTTAAATAAGAATTAAATGACTGGGTACCATATTAACAGAAATCATGTCTTAAAATGAAAAGTACAAGTTGAACACTGTCCTAGTGAGGAGGCTGTTACCTCAATAATCTTTATCAGTGTACCCCCCCAGGTCTGATTGGAAAAGACCACATAGGTGGCACCCTTTTCTCTCTAACTATGGCACTCGGTAGGGTGTTTCCCAAACCCCCAGGTCACTTTGTGACCATAATGTATGAGAGGAGTCAAGTGGATGGTCTTATACATCTTTTGGATGGAGTGGTTACTTTTGAATTTAGAGGACTGGACTCAATGGCCCAGGAAGACCCTTCCAACCCTACATCTTGACTAACAGAATTTGAGCTCTTACAATGATATAGAACAGGGGATGCAAGACTCCCGTTGCCACCTTAGACTGGACATTAGGAAGAACTTCTTCACAGTTAGAGTGGCCAAGGTCTGGAACGGGCTCCCAAGGGAGGTGGTGCTCTCCCCTACCCTGGGGGTCTTCAAGAGGAGGTTGGATAGGCATCTGGCTGGGGTCATCTAGACCCAGCACTCTTTCCTGCCTATGCAGGGGGTCGGACTCGATGATCTATTGAGGTCCCTTCCGACCCTAGCATCTATGAATCTATGAACCTCTCCCCGCAAATGTCTACTGCAGTAATGCAAAACAAGAAGACGAAGCCTTCAAAATTCTAGTGTGCCTGCAACTGCTCCTTTGATTCTTGCATAAAGGTTGCCTTTTTACCTTTTAAAAAAGACATTACTCCAACTGATTCGATAATTCAGATTCTAAGTCCTTATAATAAAGATTTCCCTTTCTTTTAAACAGCAATTTTGTCTGCTTTGGCAGAAAAAAGAATGATTTAGTATTTTTGTTGCTGGTTCTTTATAAGATATCTACTCTAGATTAGTCCTGCTTGAGTGGCATCATAAATGGCTCCATTCCCCAGCAGTAGTCTACTTCAGATGGGAACCTGACAACCTCTACTTAGTATGTCTTTCATAGTACACAATGAAGTGTAAAACTGCTGTGAAAAAGCCTGTGTTTCAAAACAAACCGTCTCTGTAATAAGCACTTAAAACACTTTTCATTAATATATTTCTTTGTATATAAAACAAAAGCTTAATGCTGCAACAAGGCCTTTGACAGTTAAAAAAAATAGAGTCTTACTTCAGCTTATGCAAAGTCCAAAATACATTATTTGAAATACAAGGTGAAAGAAAAGCTCATGCAAGGATTTTACCCTCCTCATTGCTTAATAATATGGGGGTTTCAAACAAAAAAACCCCATAAAGCTCCATCAAAATCCAGAGTGGAAATCCTAAATTAGTAAATATTGAATTTAAACACTTTTATATCTCAGGTATTAGCAAATACCTTTGGTCTACAGAGATACAGACCCTTCTAATCCTTATCTGAATTTGCAATTAAGACTTCAGAGCTACAGATATCTGTACACAGCTCTGTACACAGCTCTGCTCTCTTAGTTTTAAATGATTGGACTCAAATCAAATCAGTCTTCAAATACGCTGAAAAGCAAATGTCTGATGTCTAATTGAACTAATAGATAACACTCTTTTTAATATTGTTACTGCTTAGTGCAGCTTCACACAGACAGGAGCAGTAAGAAAAAATTCTGCTCAGAAAACCTTGTCATTACATTATTACTGTTCAGTTGCTTGGTACAGAGATAGAGTCAAGCTAATATTTACAAATTATTTGCTGAATACAAAAAAAAATCTAAATGTGTTTGGAGTTAGGTGCCTATTCTCTTCTACTAATTGTCACCTCCAATAGGACTTTTTAAGAGCCTCAAAATGAAGCACTTATGAGTTTTCTTTTCCAATCTCTTGTGGGCTTCTCTCAGTTTATCGCAAATGAACAATCGTGTTGGAAGGGGCTCCGTCTGTTTAATGTCATTAGTGATTGTTTCATAAAACAAACAGCCGCTCCACCATTCTGCTGCAGTTAATCTTAAATCTAAACGTGGCGGCACTCGGAGAGAGTCTCAAACATGGTTTGTTCTAACCAATGCAGGTCTTAATCTATTGCAAGTCAAGACGCTTATCTCTCTGCTCAGCTCAGAGCAGTGATTTCTTTGTCCAAATACTAAACCAAACCTAGTTAATATTGTGTTTTAAGCCTATTCCTAAAGATTTTCCAACCTAAATGACAACCCACAGCCTAAGGCATATTTAATTACTGCTGGTGCAGTTTTACACATCTTTTTCAACACTAGCAAAGTCAACCTATTTCAGGTTAATGCACAAGAGTATTTCAGTGAACTTGTTTAGCCAGGTAGACCACTAACTGAACACTAAAGTAACTTCCAAGCCTTGGAGTTTTACCTGCTTATACTAGAAAACCATCTGTTCTGGAGTGAGCTTACAATGGCAAAACAGTAAAACCATCAACCCTGCATTTACCCTAGGACCCAATTCATCCAGGGGCTTCTATTAGTTTTTCTGGAAACAGAGGTACTCGGCACTTCTCAGGATCAAACCCTAAGGAGCAGTCGCTGAACAAAAATTACCTGCAGTTTATGTGTGAATTCACAGTAGCTTCTCCCCATCAAACATTCCTTCCTTGCAAAAGGACTAAATGCAGAACATAATGTGCTCAATGCTATCACACATTTGGACAGTGCATAATTGAGGCTGCCAGGAGGGACAAAACACGGCTAGCAGAATTCCCTCTGCTTTTAAAACATATTTGTGAGGATACAGAGAATTTATATAGTAAAGAAAGCTTTCTTTCTATTCTTGCTTTTGATAAATCTGTTGTGTCTCAAGCTTAGAATAGATTATAAATTCCTAAAATTGAAACAAATTCGGAGTATGCTCTTGCAATGTCAGAAGGCAAAAGTCTCCCCACCCCCCAAAGTAGCTGCAATCCAAACACGTGGGTCTGAAAGATGGGATGACCCTCACAGTGTTTGCTACTGAAACAATGGTTTGCTGCTGTAGGTAAGCCTGAAGCATTTTTTGGCCTGCCTGGCTGCATTGTCCTCTAGGCCCTGAGGAGGAAAAACCTTGAAGGCAGAAGAATACTGAAATTCTTTACTCACAAATTTAAAAGAAGAAGAAAATGTCATGTAGGATTAGCCTTCACCTCTTTGTAAATTCTTAAGAGGTAAACAAAGCCAGCAGCAACCTGAAAATGGTGCTCTGGTATACCAGGAACACTTTGCAACATGCCACAATACTTATGCTTTTGTAGCTTATGTATAAATCCCCCGGTTAATCTGAACAAGCAGGTTTACAGACATATGCCGACATATGTGTTGAAAAGAACGAGCAATGTTTTTCCTTGTAGCTATAAAAACCAAAACAGACGCACACAAAAAAAACTGTTACTCACATGAGCACTAGCTCTCTTGCGGTCTATCCCTGAGCTCTTGTATCAAAGTCCCTTGATAAACAAAAGAGCAATTGTCTTTTCTTTTACAAAAAAAAAGGGAGGGAAAAATCAATTCAACTCAGGTTTTTCCACATCTTCATATCACTTCCCATCTCAACTGGATGGAGTAGAATTTCAATTAACTGGTAGGAGTCCAAGTAAAGCCCGGCTGCCGTGTGTTCCTCCCGGTCATGCCCCATAATTGTAGAGGGACCTGCATTTTTCAGCCAATGACACGGCTTACAAAAATAGATACACTGAGTTATTTGATAAAGGAACCAAAGCCTGTCACTCCTGTTCAAGTGCCAAACAACATGAGTGCAAGCGAGATTGTGTTCAGATCCAAAACTGGCCTGGCTTATTATTTCACATAGAATGTTCTTGTGTGGGGAAAAAGGCGACCTCTGTCTACAAGCCAGCCTACATTCTCTAGAAAAGCTCTCTTTTTTAAGGGAAATAAGCTACTATGTTTCCAACCTGCCATCCTCCTCCAAAAAGTCTATCACAAAAGCTGCATCCCCACTTATCTCCTAATTATCTTTTTCTAAAGAGATATGAAGACTGGCAGGTATACTTTCACTCTTACTCTGCTTAGAGGCTGGCTTGATTGCTGTGTTAAAGTCTTCATCTTTTCCACTGAGATTCAAAGAGTCAATATGCAGAAAATGCACAGTTAAATACAGACCCTGCACCAGAATTTTAGGTGGCAAAGTGGCTCCCAACCTGGTTAAAATTACTAAATTAATTTGTTTCTCTATAGCTTTCAGCTAAATCTCAGAGAACTTTTTTTTAACTCTAAAAAAAATGCCTTCTTTCCTCAAATTGATTTTTCTGAATGTATTTTCTATGAAATACATTCAAATCTGTAGCAATACAAACACAAATATTAAATGCTCTCTGAGGCTCAATATTACCTAATAATATGAATAACAGTGATATATTTGAAGTCACATTTTCACAACTAGGTAAAAGATTGCATACATAGTTTCATAGATTGTAAGGCTGGTAGGGACCTCAGAAGATCATCGGGTCCAACCTCATGCACCAGGCAGAAAAGGCAACTGGGGTTCAGGTGACCCCAGCAATATGACTGTCTAGTCTCCTCTTCAAGATTTTCAGGGTAGGTGATTGCACCACCCCTGGAGGGAGCTTATTCCAGGGTCGGGACACCCTGACTGTGAAGAAGTTTTCTAATGTTAAGCCTGAACTGATCTTCCAGGAGTTCGTGGCCATTACTCCTGGTTTTCCCCTTGGGTGCCCTGGTGAACAGTTGCTCGCCAAGCCCTTGAGGTACTCCCCTAGCACAGCGATAAGCTGCTACCAGGTCCCCTCTCAGCCTTCTGTTCCTCAGGCTGAAGAGTCCCAGATCCCTCAGCCTTTCCTCGTATGGCTTGTCTTTTAAGACTGTGATCATATGGGTGGCTTTTCTTTGGACTCTCTCCAGCTTGTCCAAGTCCTTGTTAAAGTGTGGTGCCCAGAACTGGGTGCAGTACTCCAGCTGTGGTCTCACCAATGCTGAGTAGAGTGGAAGAATCACCTCCTTGGCTTTTCTGGAGATACATTGATTGATGCATGCCAGACTATTATTTGCCCTACTGGCTACAGCATCGCACTGCCAGGTCATATTCATACTGTGGTCTGTTATTATCCACAGGTCCCTTTCATTCATGGTGCTAGTCAGTTTGGTGCCACCAAGCCTATAGGTGTGTTGGGGGTTGCTCATCCCGAGGTGGAGCACTTTACATTTCTCAACGTTGAACTTCATCAGATTCTGATCCGCTAGCATATCTAGGTCTGTCTGTATCTGTAGCCTATCTTCAAGCGTGACCACACTTCCCCATAACCTGGTGTCATCCACGAACTTGGCCAGTGAGTTCTTCACCCCCACATCCAAATCATTAATAAAGGTGTTGAAAAGTACTGGACCAAGCACCAACCCCTGTGGGACACCGCTCCTCACTTCTCGCCAGGGTGAGACAGATCCATTCACTACAACTCTCTGGGACCTATCCTGCAGCCAGTTTCTCACCCACCTGATTGTCTCAGAGTTAAGCCCACAATCCTCCAATTTTCTCTTGAGGACATCGTGGGATACTAGATCAAAGGCCTTTTGGAAGTCTAGGTATACAATGTCAACCAGCTCTCTTGTGTCCAGGTGGTGAGTTACTTGGTCATAGAAGGAGATGAGGTTGGTAAGGCAAGACCTGCCCACAACGAAGCCATGCTGACTGTTGTTCAGAATCTTAACTTCTGCAAGCTTATCACAGATAAACTCCTTGATGAACTTTTCTAGGATTTTCCCTAGGATGGAAGTTAGGCTGATTGGCCTACATATACAATTATAGAATACACATATGTGTAGGTGTGCAGTACTAACACATATTTTACATTGATTCTGCTACAGAAAACAGAGAATTATTTGCAAATATATAGGTCACTATTCTGAGGACCCATTTAAATATTGTGTGCATTCTTACAGAGAGTTTGTTACCAAGGTTAAAGTTGAATTTTGAAAAGGTCTAAAAACAGGAAAAACATATGTAGGAAACATACTGACAGGTAAAAAATTGTCTTTCAATGCGGGATAGATTATCCAATTCTAGCATAATACATCCAGGCAAAAACTGATCCAAATATCAGCCACAACCCTACACCAGACAATAGCAAATCATACCTTGCTTAGACTAGCAAAGTGAACCCTTCCCCTCAGACACCTGTACTGGACAGATTTCCTTCTCTTCTCATTGTCATCCCCAACTGTCATCTACGGAGGAAATTGTCTCTCCCCATTAAAGAAATCTATGGTAAAACTCCCAGAAATTTCACCTGACATGCCTCTGTTCAATATGAACATGCCCAGGTGAAGGCCTTGTTCATAAAAGCAAAATACAAAGATGATGTAGAAGGCTGTGCCTGCTGGGAGCAACATGAATATCTGGAACACTACAGACTCTGATTTTATTTTTACTTGGGTAATGAAAGAAAAAACTAAAAGATGCTGAAAATGGAGACCTCTAATTTATGCTTTGCTGTTTCTTATCAGATATGGCAGAGGCCTTTGTGCAAGGGAACCAACAACTGTACAAAACCATCTGAGTATTCCTCAGGGTCACCCTTCCAGCTTCTACTAATGGCTTCCATTATTAATGTTCCTTATTTCCAAGTTGCCCACGAGTCACCTGTCATCACCATATAACTGTACGCCTTCTTTCTTCTTCCCTAGTAACACTCACCCTCCACTTCACATTTTCAACTGACCCTTGTTTCCTCCCCAATACTAGTCCCAGTTCTAATGCTAATCCTAACCCTCCTAGTCTCCCCCACATTAATTCTTTGTGGTCTTCCCTACAATGGTGACATTCAATCCCCTCTTTTGCCTTCCATGGCAGCTCTCCTTCTCCTACGTCAGGGGCAGGCAATTATTTTGGGCAGAGGGCCGCTTACTGAATTTCAACAAGCCATCGAGGGCCGCATGACAGGCAGCCCAGGGCAGATTAATATTAATTTTCTAAATTTTTTAGGGGCCCCGTGGGCCGGATAGAATGGCCTGGCAGGCCACATCCGGTCCCTGGGCCGCATTTTGCCCACCCCTGTCCTATACACTTTCACCTCTTGTCCTCTTAGTCACATAAATGCCTGGGCTCCTGTCACTCTCTAATGACTCCCTTTATGCCTCTTTTTCCCCACCTGTGTCCTTCTTGTCCTACCCTGGTCTCTTTCAAGATATTCCCTTCTTCAATTCTATAAATCTAAGGTTTCCCCATTGCCAACCCAGTAACTTTAAACCAACTAATCCTAACCTCTGAATATACAATTTAAACCAAAAAGAGGGAAAAAAGCCCAAAAAGCACAGTGGTATTGCTGCTGGCTGGAATGCCAAAGACATAAATGTGCTGTTTATTAAAAATAAGGGTACAAAGCTGGCAAAGGAAAACCCAAGACTGTTGCCTGAAATGCCATCCTGATAAGCTAATCTTAATGTAATCACAAACGCTATTCTATTGTTGCTTATGAAAAGGCTGTTTAAACAGTGAGATACAAGCCATTTAAATAACGTAGACACTGGGACTTTGTAACAAAGGTGGCCATGCAATTCAGAACTGGCTTTGATTTCTCAAGTATTGCAAATATGGAAAATATAAGTAAATTGTACCCTTCTGATTAAGACTGGGCAGTTTACTTAATCGCATTCATTTAATGAAGGAATGGAATACCCACTGGACAACAGCCAATCTCATAGCTTGTTCACTAGGAGTCTAGCGCAGAACCATTTTATCAAATGACCCTTCTATATGACTTTTTTCTCTTGGCCAGCTGGTTGCATTACTATGGCCTCTCCAAGGAGTCTGCCCCTAGTATACATAATTCATAAAAACTTCCACCTTTAGTGATTCCAACTGGAAGAAAACCAGAAGATTTGCCCTGTAAATCAAAATATTGTGCCATTTAAGCAAGCATTTTAAAATACACGGCACCTAGACACATGCTCTGGGGATGGAGGTGGAGGACACTTTAATTAGAGCGGCTCTGAAAGCCACTCTAATTAAAGCACCTGGAGTGTCTCATGTCAGGTACCCAGGTTGTAGCCATATTGGTCTAGAGGAAAAGGCAATCAGGACTCATATTAGAGATGGTATCTTTTATTAGACCAACTGGAGCGTCTCATGTATCATTGTCCCCTCACTTCAAAATGGTGGTGGGGGTGCTTTCTCTATAGCTTGTTCAATGAGCTTTAGACAAAGTGCCCCCACTGCCCTTTTGAAGCATGGGGATGCTGATACATGAGATGTGGAGGCTGGCTGAATAGGAGCAGCCTCCATGCTCGTGTACAGGCACCCATACTGGCTAGATTGTTTTTCTTCCTGGGACAGAGGTTTAACAATACTACTGTACAGTTTTATTTTAAAATTTGTAGCAAAGTAGGACTTATTTTGTGCCAAATTCTGCCCCTTATCACTGACTGCCAGAATTTTTTGACACAGGACCTATATATCAAATTTTAGAGTAGAAAGAATTTATTCAGCTGAGCAAATATCTCTAAAATACAGGATGATAACTGAAACATTGACACAAACTTAACTTGTCTCTTTGCTTGGTCTGCAATTTTGTTGTCCTTCAGGGCATGCTGCAAGGCCTAGCTATTTTACCAGGGTTTGGAGACAGGGGTTACATCTGAAATTGAAAAGGGGTGTAGCATTTATTCATCTTGACAGTTGAAAGGGGCAAGAAGGGTTTGTAATTTGTGTTTGGCTTATTTATGAGATGTATTCACATTTTTAGTGTTTCCGTGCCTAGAGCAAAAAGGAGGGGGAACAGGGCTCTTTGTTTTAGAAATCAAAATAAACAAACAAATGTATATAGCTTGAAAAGCACTTGTATAATAAACGGAATACTTCAGAGGAACAAATTTAATCATGTTGAATTTCCAGCAGTCCATGAACACAATAGTCTGGGAGGATTAAGTATCTACTGCTCATTGTGAACAGAGCACAATGGTGGGCCCATTGCACACTAGCTGCTACAAAGCCAGAGTCAATTGCCTGAACACTAGTTCCAGGCCAACAGATACCTACTGTGGCATCCAAGTTAATAGCAATAACAAAACCTATACAAGAGGGTGGAAGTAAGAAGGGATTTCCATGACTCCGCTGTGCTACAGTACGCGAGATTCTCAAGGGCACATTTGTTGTCAACTGCTACCACAGCTCCAGATAAGATCATGGTGGAGGTTTTTCAAATTCATATTTATGAATGGGAAAAAAGTCTAAACCTGACTTTTATGCTGATTTTGCATTCATGAGATTCCACTTTCAAACTACACAGCTATATAGCAGTTCCACACAAATACGCAGGCAATGACAATCCAGTATTTGACTATATGCAATAGGTTTGTCTCCAACTTTATTGTGCAATCCAAAAGTGGGGTGCTTGGTAACAGAAATGAATCAGTCAGGATTAGGACACCAGAATATTATCTTTTAAAACATGGCATGTCCATATAATTTGGATTGGGGCCCTCAAAATTCTAATCCCAGTTTTTGGTTCTGGTCCAGGAGCACAGTAAATATAGATGTTTGGGGGGAAAATATAAGGAGTTGTTTTCAGTTCTGGGATCAAACTTCTGTTTTCTTTTTTAAATTCTAAACAAGAACAAGAGCTACAGACCAGCTAGATAATTTCCTACCTTCTTTATTTCACTGCGTTTCATAACCAGCTTGCAACATCTAACTGCACCCAACTGCTGAAGTACAGTCAGTCTTTCACAGTTCCACAACTGAACTGCCAGGCTGTAAAAAGGGGTGGATTTAGGGCTACTGTCCTAAATCCTTAAATCAAGCAAAACATTAAACATGGGTACCTGTGTGCTCAGGTGCCACAGCAATGAAGGCAAAGACAGATGTTAATAAGAGTTCTGACCAATGAAGAAGCACAACATCTGTCTTAGTAAACCATTGCTGCAAGCTTAAAGTAAGCACAAACATATACTGAGAAAGAAAAAGACTTTAGTTATGTTGTGCAACCATTTCCAAAATCTAATCACCATCCTGATATATTCCCTTGGAAAAATAGGAGTCAGGTTTACCTCAGATGACCTAAGCCCTGTGGCCTCTTAAAGAATAATGCATTTCCCCCACTGAGTTCTCTGTTAAATCCAAGAAACAAAGAAACACAGCAAATTTGCCATCGTGCTGGGTAACTTGGAATTACTCAACTGTGGGTAAGATGGTGATTTAAATCCAGAGCTACTTACATGAAATATAACTAATTTGTTGTAGCATAATAATGGGGATGCCTCCCACCCCCGCCCTTTGGCAGAAGAGAGAAGGGGATAAATAAAAGAATAAATGGAATAGGCAGCAAACAACATTAACAAATAGAAATAGTTATTCCTCGCATTACAGAGCTCTTTTCACCCAAGACACCAAAGCAACAGAAAAGTCAGCAATAGACCTGATGCTTCTTGCATCCCAATGTGCTCCTGAACCTAGCTGGCTTGCTCTTTAGTTTTAAACACTAATTTAATTTCCACTAGAGATGCAGTGAATTACACTGATCTAATTTAAGCATCTGTGAACTTTATTAACCTCCTAGGATTGCCTAGATTTACAGTTCCTTATTTTGGGACTGTATATTGGCATCCTGAGTCCCCTTGAAGAATTTTCAGCAGCAGGGGTTGGTCACCTCCTTTACTGAATTTTCACATCAGAATTTTTCTTATACATGTAATGATAATTATTTATAGGCTACAGGCTGTTCTCCTGTAGTGTTGCTACAGAGGCTAAAGCAGCAGTCAGTAGGAGACTAGCTTAGGGACAAATATTGGGAAAATGCATATTATTTATATTATATAATTCATGCTCACATTACTATTACTAAAACTTGTACATGGATCAACAAAGACTATAACCCTTAGAGTCTCCAAGGGCCAGAGTCTCCCAACTACCACAATCCTAAATCTCTCTCGAATAGTGTTTGCAAATTGGGCCACATGATGTTTTTGGGATGGCCCCAGGGGATTAAGTAAAAATGCCAAATGCCATGTTACTTAGGATTTCAAGGTGGACTTAAACACTGACTCCCAAAGGTAAAATGCTTTACATACTAATCTCTTCCCTCCTTTTATATCCTATTTCTTCTATTGAGAGAGGGAAATATGACAACTGGGATAATAATAAGCAGTTCAAACATGTGATGCACAGCCTATTCTTTGCTACCACCAGAGGCCTTCTGCATTTTTGGATTTTTTGTTTTGTTTTAACAACAAGGAGTATTCTGTGCTCAGCATCCTAGGAATACACAACAAAAAGATGGTGCCTGTCCCAAAGAGTTTATATAATCTAATATTAATAAGATCCTTGGTTGGACATTATCTTAAGTAATTGTTTTACCTGTCTAATTAATATATAGGAATTGCTACACTGGATCAGACCCGATCTCATCCATTATCCTCTTTTCAACTGAGAACAGAGGGGCAAAAAAGCCATAACTGGCAGATGCTGAGATAATCCACTCCTCTCAACAGAAGCATACTCTTTATCTCATTTGGTAAGAAGAGTTAAACTTGGAGGCAGAAAAAGCCCAAGGCAGAATTGATCTAAAAATATGTGGTTTTCTGTAAGTGTTGTAGTTTAGATCAGTAGCGAACAGAACACACATTTGCCTTTTGGTGGGGGAGCAAAATCTTAGACTGGGTTCTGCCATTTTTAAAACAGCCTGTGCACCAAGCCTCTGGTCTGTTATGCGTATAGACTGGTTTTGTGTGCTTTTGTGAACAAACTTTTGTTCTGTTATGGGTATAGACTGGTTTCCAATCACTTATAGCAGTAAAAGTTAGTACCTGGCCACAATAATGTGGTTTTGGATCCATTTCCAAACTATTTTTGTTAATATTTCTTATAACATGTCTGGATAGGCTCATGTGCAATCCCTCATCTGCTTATTTTTTGGCATCAACCACTTCCCATAACAATGAGTTCTATTGTTCAGGGATGTGTCATGTGAAGAAGTAATCCCTTTTACCAGCAATGAATTTGCCACTTTGCAGTGAATGCCCTCCTTTTCTTGGCTTGGGAGGCAAAGAGAAAAGAAGCTCCTGATTTACCTTTCCATACAAAATAGTGAATGTTAGATTCTTACATTCCCCTCCTATTCATCTCCCCTTTTAGATGAGCAATCCTACTCCTTTCTCCATGGACCATCATAGCTACAACATCATCCACACACACTAATCTGACTCTATAAGATTTTTCCTTGTCACTAATTATTTTTGTAGCCTAACTCTGAAACCCTTGAACATCTCTTGAATCCTGTTTGAAAAGTTCTGCCCTGAATTAATGAAGCTATACCACTGATTTGCATAATGGCATCATAATATGTTTAGTATTCTCTATTATTTGCTTTATATACTTTGAATTTCATTTTGGGTTTTTTGGGCTTTGTTTTTTTACTGCAGCTGTACACCGAGCAAGGGTTTTCACTTAACTGTCAATAATGGTGGCCAGGCTCCTTTCCTAAGCTGATACAGGTAATTTAGGTACCAGTAAGATACAAACACTTCAATTTTTCATTGTCAGTGTTCATTTCATTTTCCATGGCTTGCTCTCCTAGGTATAGTGGTCAGGAAAGCAGGAAGGGGTGGAGTTTTAAAGTTTTAGGGTGTTAAGTGGGGAGTCTCTCATTGTTTCTTATCTTGTGGGTTGGTTGTCTGTCATTGTAAGATGCTCTGAGCATTTCTGAATAGGGCAGAAAAAAATATAAACAACAACAGCAGCAACTTGGTTAGGTCCTCTCAAGTTCCTCATACTCTCCTATAGACTTGACTAACCCAAATAATTTTGTGTCAGGTACAAATTTCCTGTTTCACTGCTCAACTTCTTAGATGCAGGTATAACACAGGTAGCTGCTTCCTTCCATTGCCAACATGCCTTAATCCTAGCCTGGAGATCTAATTTTTCAGGGCTGAGAAGCAGTCTAGTGTTTATGGACATTTCGATCTTGGATTCTCTTCTGAGACCATGAAAATTCACTGTCCCCAGCCAAGGCATCCTCAAGCACTGCTCTCAATGGTCTGCCTCCTGACCCAGATGCAGGGTAGCTTCTATGAGGCACTGGAGAATAGTAATTAGCACTGCTGAATACACAATGCCAGCCAGTCCACCCTCAGTCTTATGACCTGACCAACTGTAGTAACTACACTGCTTCTGGTTCAGGAGGTAGCCCACTTAGCACAGCACACCTTAGGGCACTATCAGCAAGGGCAGTGAGTTTACTATGTAGATGCTGGCATAAAGGTTAACAATAATCTTATGAAGTATTCATAAACAAGTGGACCACTTTGCATAAGCCTCCATTCTGAACAGCCATTTGTTGGCAATGATTTCTTGACTACTACCAAGCCAAGCTGAATTTAAGCTAGAGTGGAAGCACTGAATTATGCCATGGGCCAAATTATTTGCAGGTGTAATCAACATACCAGATGTTAGTCTCAATTACATGGATATAAATCCCAGGGCCAGTTTAAGAACAATGATAGTAAATTTGGAACAACATAGATCAGAATTTGGAACAACATAGATCAAAATCTGACCCAAATGGAACTGTTCCTGCTAATGCAATTTGTGAATTTGCTCCCATTTCTCAGTGTCCAAACTCTGCACCCTCAGCTGCCCTAAATTATTTTATTCTTGGTCAAAATATTGCTTGCTTAATTGGTGTACCATCGAGCAAGACTACACTATGGGCAGTGGCCTATGGATAGATAAAAAGGTAAGGTAGATATAAAGGCTTAATCTTAGTTGCACCATCATTTTGTGTCACTGACAAGGCTTCACACTGTGTTACATTACTAAGTGCATGAATTATGAAGCAGTCATGAAATGCTAATCGTAGCCTGCACTGAATATTAGTTACATCGTATTCATATTATACTCGTTCCCTGCGACTGAAATCTCTAAATCAAATCATTTTTCCCATTTATTTTGAAATTTTAAAAATGCTTCTTTTCTCAACTAGCTGTACTGCTTTGTATAAATGATTTCCACAAATTAGCTTTTTGAAATAGGTTTGCTTAATTCAACAGCATCATCAAAGGCTCTGATAGAAAAGAGAATATAATACTCCCTAGGACAACCAATTTCTTTGCATCGCTCAGTCATTCTTTCTGTAACTTGGCCTTTGCATTAAGGAGCAGTTTACTGGTTAGACTAAAATAAGAACCAGCCCAGGCTCCAGCCAAATCCCTAATGTTCTTCATGACAAGACCCCTCACCCCTCACTTTTAAAGTTGCAAGAGTCCGTGATTAGTGTCAGCCTCTTTGCAACATCCCTGGGGCCTAATCACTCTAGCTTAAGCACCTCAAACACTCCTGATGCCAGAGAAGAACATGCGCGCACCCCAGGGGTATAACATTTTGAATACAGAGTTGCTGAGAGGGGCTGTCTTTTTTGATGATAATGATAAATAAAGATGGGCTGGCCAGGTGATGGGAAATATTGGGACTGGGAATTTGAATAAGCTGTTAGGAGAGCAGGTGCTTTCGAGTAAGGCATCTATTAGATGTGGCAGAGGGAGGGCTGTTGAGTAAAAAGAGCTTGAGGACAGTTGGAGAGAGATTAAGATGCGAGAACATCAGCAAGGGCTGGCATTCACCCAGAGGAAGACACCCAGGTGGAAGGCTGCAGCATGCTGGAGGTAACAGGATCAACTGAAAAAGAGAAGGGAAGCTGAGCATCTGGCTATTCTGAGGGGATAAGTATGGAGCTGGGGGACTATTCAACAGACTGCAGAGAGAAGTGATAAAGAAGCCCAAAAGGCTGTGAACTCTTTAACATTTTATGCCGACCAGACCACCAAACCTTTCAATGTTCACGTGTCAGTTCTTTTTGGCTTTGTCTTTACCTTCCAAATCTAAATATGATACCAGTGTAAATCACTGTAGCCAGAATTCTTCACCCATAGGGCCAAATCCTGAAGTGCTCACTCATGCAAAACTCCCAAGCTGTAGACTTAGCGTACAAAGTCCTTCACACCTATTAGCATGTCAAGGGACATCTTACATGGTGGCAGAATTTCATATATATTGATTCAAGACATTCCCCGCCCCACCCAGGATAGTAACCATATAAATGTCATTTGATTTTTGGTAGAAGGTGTGTAGGATGAATTGCATTTCAAAAGGTACGGGAGAAGTACCTCCTGCTGCTCCTTGGCGCCTTTAAGATTGCTGGAACCACTAACAGTAAAAACTAGCACAGCACTGGCGCTATTCAGTATGTGCAGACAAATGCAGGGCAAATAGGATTTTAACACTCTCCCAAGTAAGCATGATGACAGCAGAAATCTTGTTCCCTCTCCCACCTTATGTATCCATCAGTGTCATGTACCATCCAACCGCAGCACAATAATACGTGTATGAACAGCAAAGATCTGTAACATTCAATTCACAGTAAAATTCCTCACTGCTTGTGCTCCAGACCTTAATGAAACTTGGCAGTTTTTATTTTCATATAAATACCACAAAGACCTGTAGCCCACATCAAGTATTCCAAGCTTAAGGGTTAGAATTGAAAACAACAAAGCTGTTTTTAGAGAGTTTCTCTGTCAAGGTGTTGACAGGCTCAGAACAGAAACAAATCTAAAAGTAGCATTACAAACATTCCAGATTTTAGACCTACTAGCAATCCATCTGAAACAAGGGCGCTGACATTGTTAACATCCCACCTCCTCTGATTTCTTCAGCTTTGTTCCACACCTTGCAAGCCAGGCACAGAGGAAAATTTCTTCCTAACGTTGCAATGCCATGTCACTGCCGTGCTTCATAGATTTGCAACAGAAAGGAACACATTGTGGCCTCACTGCATCACATCAATGAGCCACAGCAAGTTAACACTATGCCATCCCATCCAGAGAAACATTTTGCAAAAGCCCAAATACTGTAACAATTTACTGAGGTACCATGGCAAAATACTGCAAATATATTCTTGTGTCAAGGACAAAATTATATAGGTGACAGTCTGCTGAAGGACCTATGATAAACTCAGAGCATTTGTACATTTACGAATACAAAATGTTGCATGTATCTGGTTAGCATCCATAAAACGCTGACCATCTATTTAACTTGCCCTCTAAGTTCTGATATGCAAGACAAGGATAAAAATTCAGCAGAACCCTGGTCGCAACAAGAATGAATGAAAAAAATTACCGTCAGTTTTTAATTCTGCCAGTGTTAGCACCAACTCCTTAAGTTACAGGAGATCCTAATTAATCCATCTACAGCATTTAAAACTTTATTTTACAAGCCCATACAATTTATAAGCAAAGATGGTTGTTTGAAATGTAGTATTGTTTAAAACAGGGTGTTTTTTACATTGACCTCAGACCATGAATATTCAGTTTAAAATTTAAACTCCTTGATTTATGACTAAAACACTTACAGAACTTAGTGCCCGATCGTTAACTATAGTAGTGCTATTAGGTACAGCTAAATTCCTGTTTTTTTATAGAGAAGAGCATTTGCACTTACAAGATGACTGAGTAACTCACTCATGGCTGTGCTACTTATGAGTAATGGCACGATTCCCTCATTCTTTGACTGTTAAGAATTGTCTCTCTGTCTCTGTCTCTGGCTGTATATATTAATATATAATCTCCATGCTGGTTATCAAGATGCATGCAAACAATACCTGGTGTTGTTCAGGAAAGAAAAAGAACATTTTAAGCAGCTATTGAAAAATTAACTTTCCAATCAAGGTTCTGACCTGTTTGATTTACATTAATCAACATGCATTATTTCCAAACTACCTTTATTTTACTGTTTGTTAAAAAAGTTAGCACATAGCTGAAAAATTAGGTCATTTTCATTAAATCTTCTAATTAACCAGTTCTTTCTTTAAAAGAAAACTGGCTCTGCTTTCAAGAATACTCCAGCATTTTATCAATAGAGTTCAGAACAGGGCTAATGATTATCATTAAAGAAAGCCCAGAGTGATTTAAAGAACTTATCTTTCTGTATTTTATTCCTTTTATCAAACTGTGGGATCCTGAAATGAAGTCGCCTCAGACAACAGTTCACGTTTAAAAAAAAATAAGAAAAAAACAGGTCAGAGAAAGAGAGAAATGAAACTCTGTGTAAGAAAAATAAAGAAAGCAAAATACTTCAAGTCTTTAAAAAAAAATCCTGGGTGAGAGGTTACTCTATTTGGAAGATGGTGATAAAAGAAAAATCCTTAAAGCCCATAAATGTGTTCATTCCAATAGAATGAACTAGTTAAAAAGGCTGGGAGAGGGAAGAATATGAAAGTTAGCATTTATACCTGAAAAATACTTTCCTTAAGCTATTCTCTTGTTCTGATCTCGACCTTTGTAGTTTATTCTATTTACGTATACTAAGAATTTCTTTAATAAAATACTACCTAAATTCTTTAGTTTCTAGTCCTTGTCTTAGAGATATCTCCTGCTCTCTGGTTCTTGTGTTTCACATTAACACATAAAAATTTCTTTGTAGGGTCTTTCCATTAAATTCCTTGTAGAATTCTTACAGACCTAACATCCCCTTTGATGACCTTTCTGATTACACCTTAATATTCATCTTAACCTATTGTATAGCTTCCCCTTTCACAGCTTTTCACATGATTTTTTACACTTTTCCTTACCTGGTGCTTAGGATTCAGTCCTGGGAAAAACTGAGAATCCTAGACCTGGCCCTGTCTCTGACTTCAAAAAGAATGTGACTCAGCATCACACTAAATTAGGTCCATTTACTTTGCCTACACTGTTAGATACGTTGGATTACCTGCTTTATTACTTATTTTTTTTAATTCCTGATACACCACCACCAAGTGGAAACCAATAATATTTGCGAGCAAATTTTCCTTAAACGATTGTCATTTCTTCTCTGTGGTTTTTGCTTATATTTCTTCACTTGTTATCCGGTACATCCCGCATCCTCCAGAATTTGCTAAAACCAATTTTTTTTCCTCCAAAACTACAGACCACATTTTCAGTAGTAATTCAAAAACCTTGCAAGTGAAAAAAATGGTAGCAAGATATGAAAATATTCAGTCCTGGAAAAAGAGGATGTTTGGCACACAAAGGAATGGAACAGGGAGACCGTGAACAACTGTGAAACATGGTCCCCCCTACACTGCACAGAAACATCTTTGTTCTCTGCAACTACTGCAAAGGAGACCTGCTTTGCATTTGCCTGGGGCACATGATCACAGGGAAAGATAAAAGGTAGTCATATTATGGGGATATGTTCTTCATGAAGTTCATAAACTATGTACGGTCTAGCAGCATCAACAAACTCCTGAACGTGCCTTCCTGAGTTCAGGCTTATGAAAGCTTATGGTATACATTTTTGATTCAGTTAACCAATAAGGTGCAAATCAACCCTGCTTTCTACCTTCCTTACACTATCAGTAGGGCATGTTATTACAGAGGAAACCTAGTAAACATCAATCAGTGCAGGGAATGGGGGCAAGGTAATAGGAGAGGTGTGAAGAGAGGGTCTGGACATGTGAAAACCCAGAAGCCAGTTTTCCTTTATGAATCCCAGCCTCTGCTACCATTGCAGGAGAAACCCCATCCACAGCATCAGAGTTCCCCCCTCATAGAACGACAAAACCCAGTAAAAGCTCAGAGGCTACAAGTCTGGTTATGACTTCTGTACTTTTTAATGTGCTAAAGGGAATGTGTGCGCCCAGATTATGTCCTGGTAGGTGAAATCTCACATAACCACTTAGTTTGCTCTTTTAATAAATCTTTTTTATTCCTGGTATCTCCTGATCATGCTATCTCAGTTCCTTAGAAATGTTCCTTTGCATATAAGGTTACTTCTCTTCCCTGCTGCTTTCCTTTTTGATCTCCTCTAAGGAGTCTGAAATTACTGACTGGGCAACTCTGGGTTGATTCTCCTGCTTGCATTGAGAGTGAATTATCATCAGAGTTGATTACAAAACTCTACCAAAAACAATTATATCACGAGGGACACAGGTTTAGTGAATAATTAGCTAAAACCGTACCTTTTTGACTTGTAGTAGTTTTATAGTTCAAATGTCTGAATACAGTCTAAAGCAAAAGTCCATAAGAGCTCAATGAGTTAGATGATGGTCTAAAATAAATAAATCATTGGGTGAAATCATGATTCAGCTGGCAAAATTATCACTGAGCAAAATGAGTGGGAGCAAATTCCACTCAGGGTATCCATATCCTTGCAGATCTCTTGCTTTTTCTATATAGGTAGTCACAAATCAAGGACATTTTGTCAATACTTTAGTGAATGTAAACTTTTAATTAGATGTATAAAATACAGTTTTGTTTCGAGACTGAAACTAAAATATGTCAATTTGTTACTTCCTCTACTGTTAGCTTGGAGAAAAGTTTTTTGGGCCAGTATTATTTAACCAAAAAAAAAAAAAATTTTTATTTAAACAAAAATAAAGACGATTCAGGTGTACATTGAACAATTCTTGAGTTCTGATTTTACATTATTTTGACATTTTATGATGGTTAGTATTTCTGTCAATAAACAACATTTCTGTGCTGTTTTCACCTTAGATTTCTGTGAATGAGCAGATTATAATATTCACAACACGCCTTCTGAGCCGATGCTCTGAGCAGAGTCACAAACATTCATGCCCAGAGCTTGGAAGAGAGAGAGACCCTGAGAAAACCTTCTGCCAGAGTTTCGAAGTACAATGTTTTGAAATGATCAAGTTTGCTGGTGGTTTTGGAGTTTGTTTTTTTAATGCTTATTCATCTAGTTTTACATCCATGGTTTGATACTGTAGCTTCAAAATAGTGTCCCGGCAGTGGCAATATTACTCACGTACATGTTGTCACACAATATTTTTAATTTAAAAGCATATTCTATTTCACTTCTTAAGGTACAATTACAACAGTAACTATGATTTGGTTTATTAAAAATTAGTAATGGTCAAAGCTAGCCAAAAGCATTCAATCTAAAGGAGGGAGAATAAAGGATGAAGTAACAGAAGTAGAAGTCAGCAACCAATACTTGCAACAACTATAATACCAGTTTTGCAGGCGGAGAAAAATCAAGGGGAATTATTATTTTGTACTTATGTAGCAGCTTTTGCTCAAAAGAATGTTATAGATACGTAGTCAATGTTCCCCTGAGGATATTGTTCTATATATGGGTAAACGGTGGTTAATTACAGACAGTCAAAAAGCCAGAGGAGGAATCAATTCAATCTTTGCAGGTTTCTCTATGATGCATATAGTGAACCAATAACAAACTAAACTCACATTTGGTTTTCAGTTGGGAAAGGCAGCCAGATGCCTTCACTAGCCCAAGCCTAAAGGCAAGGGGTACTAGAGCACTCCTCCCAGACTATTGGCCGTTGCTGAACCAGGCTGAGCCCAGCCAAGCTGGGGCCATTCTAGCACATGCCCCCAACCTCCTGCTGTCCCACCATGGGGGTGGGGGAAGTAGCCCCTGTCCCTGTACTAGGGGCTGCCACCTCAGGAGGCTTCCCCCAGCCGGCCCAGGGTGGTCTCCCCTACTGCAGAAGCCTCCCAAGGATCTCCAAGCCCCAGCCTCCCCTGCTGCCTCAGGGATTTCCCCCCTGCCCCCTCTGCCATGCAGTCCAGCCATTGCTCAGCCAGCCACACCCCTGGTGGTGGGAGGGGAGGAACAATCCCCCATTCCAGTGCTGGGGGGCTTTTCCTTGACACCGGGATGGGAGACTGCTTCCCACCTCCCACCTGCAGAGGCTGGCCAAGTGTGGGGGAGGGGGTGGGCAGCTGCCCAGACCAGGGCTTGAGGGTGGAGCTGGGGACATCAGGGGCTCTGTTCCCCCTTCTCCCCACCCCACTGAGCTGACAGGTGTAGGTAGGACACAGGCTAAGGAGCAGAGGCTTTGCTGCCTCCGCTCTGTGACAGCCCAAGGGTGGGACCAGCCTAGCTCGACTGGAGAAGACAGTGAGGCCAAGGCTAACCTGCCACCCCTGCAAGGGGGTTTGGAAGAGCACAAGGCATCCTGGGATGCTGGGAGACTGCGATCTAACTTGAGTCGGAGGGGGTTCTGGGACAGGAGTTTGACAGACCGGTTTAACCTAAATCGGTTAAGTCTAATACTACATCTATCCAAGGCTACATTAAACTGTGTTCAGCCATTTTGAAATCGATCTATGTGCACTGAACTTCTGTTCTCTTACAGGTTTAAACCAGTTTGCAATTATTTATACAGACTGATGTGTAATTTCTGTCCCTAGCCTGTGTGACTTGCTCAAAGTTGCATAATGGGTCCTCAGCAAAGTCAAGAATGGAACCTGGTAAACCTGACTCCCAGGAGCTTGAATTAATCCATACAGTAGATGATGCTCCCTTCAAGTCAATGAAACCATTCAAGGAAGATGAGGGTAGCCATTATGGAAGGATGTGAGCAACAAACTAAGTGCCAACCAAGTGAATGAAAATGAAGAACAGAGAAAATATCAGTGATAACCCCTTCCCTCCAAACTGATAGAGAAAACTGAGCATACATACGAAAGCCAATCAAGGAGGCATATTTTAAATAAAGTTTTCGTTTTATGGTGGAGGAGTGTCATTATTTCTCTTGATCCCTAAAATACCATTCTTAACAAATCATTTGTGTTAGAGACTGGATAAGTAAACCAAACCATTGTGGCAACATTTTTCAAATGTTCTGCATGTGTGTGGAGAGTGAAAAAAAACAGATGGAGAATACTATAATGAATTGAAATGTTCTATTTAAAAACTGTTTGTCAGCTGTAGTTAAGTTGATACTGTCAGCATGGCAACAAATCACAACACTTTACATGTTATGCTGTGGACTCAAGTTTGCTACAAAGAGTTGAGTTGTTGGAAACTGGAGGGCCTTAAGCAGCTCAGCAAGTAGAGCGACAAGCAGGCAGTGGCTAACTAAGGTTTTTAAAAGCAATGAGAATGGCAGAAAAATGCTATTGGCTTATTTGTTTTCTATTAAAAAAACTCGATGGTCATCTCTATAAAAATAAATAAAATGAGTAAACCCACCCCCTCAAACCTACATGAACAAAACCATTTAAACAGGGAGTGCATGCCTCCGGTCACTTATAATGGACTATGGAGTCCTTCAT
The DNA here is from genome assembly GCF_030867095.1 of Alligator mississippiensis. Classification (NCBI taxonomy): domain Eukaryota; kingdom Metazoa; phylum Chordata; order Crocodylia; family Alligatoridae; genus Alligator; species Alligator mississippiensis. The sequence goes on along the minus strand of NC_081824.1, from coordinate 186,361,751 downwards.
TTCAAGGTCACTGGCTGAAATCAAGTTCATTCTACATGTAACTCAAAGTCATTACCATCTGATTGCTGTTCAAATCGTAGCCTACGAAAATGCACTTTTGGTCTCCCTGTAGTCCCTAGTGGACTAAAGACCTCACGTATTTAAAAAAACAAACACTATTTCAATTGGCACTAATTGGCACCTTTGTTGACATTCCCAGCCAAGTACTGAGTGGGCACAGAGACAAAACTGCGTGAATACCCATGCAGTACTGTCTCCAAGTGCAGGTTTGAGGCACTTAAGCCTGAGGGTGAGGTGAGGTGAGAAGCTTGCACTGATTCTGGATACAGCATACTTGCTCCGCATACAATTTCAGCTTGTAGTGGTACCATTATTGGACCTTTCATATTTTATACTCATAATTACTAATACATAATGTATATTTGCATGCTTATGAGTTAATATCCTAATATAAGGCCTCTCAATTTGTGAAGTGGAGGAAACAGTTATAAGGCCTCTCAATTTGTGAAGTGGAGGAAACAGTGAGCATTGTGCAAAGCTACAGACAATCAGGATCCTAAGCACTAGCTGTGATTTGGCCTCAATGCCAAACTGAATCCAAATGTGAGTCTAGTCATAATCTTCTTGCCTATCTATTTTTACAATTACTGGTGATTATGGAACATATTGCAGAAATTACCCAAATTTGCCCAAATTCAGACTGATGTCATCATTTAATAGGGTTTTGGTAACTTTAATGTCATGCTGCTAAGGTATAGTCTATGATCCTAAACTGGTGTAGATTAATTAATAGGGGGTTTTCTGTGCATACTCTTTGCTTTGTGTTAGTTAAAGTTACACAAGGTCAAAAAGAGTCATGTACAACCACTCAGAAACATAAAAGGCTGGTTTTCCTTAACATCACAAGCAAGTCCACTGAAGCTGATGAAGTTATGCTTGTGTAAAAACAGCATAAATGAGAGAAGAAGGCAGCTGAAATACTCTTTATTTGGTCCTAATTATTCCACTCTTTTGGGAGTGGGGGGAGAAATGTCTGCAAAACAGCCTATTCAACAGAGCATAAATAATGAAAATAGCCCTCCACTGCTCATAACCTCCTATACCAATGGCTTTTAAAAATAGCACCATTATCAAACATTACAGCAAATGCACAATGCTAGTTTTCCCACGCTATTTCTTTTTAATTTCATGTTTTGCTTCTGTCCAGAGTTATTTATATTAGTTTGGGGTATGGATTTTTGTTGTTATTGCAATTCTCACGCTCTGAGAAAGATACAGATTGTCAGGAATGACAATTCAGCATAGGTTTTAACAGCAAGGGCTTGATTTATTAATGTTTTAAACAAGTTTCATGCACTAAATATCCCTGTATAGACATGACATGTTTTTCTTTAAAAACAGCTACACACTTCAGGACAAGTGACATGATCCAAACGATCTAGGCTGACTTTGATGGCTATTCTAATGCAGCACAGGAATGTCTTCATTGAGTCATCATGTATATTATTGTTTTAAATGGAAAAAGGAGCATAAATATTCAGTTAAAATGAAGGATTCCTTTCCACAAAACTTCACTCTTCATCTCACCTTCTGTTTTGGCTGCCATTTCCAAGGTTAAAAAATATATATTTGTTAAATATCTATTCCATTCAGAGCTGAACTTTAATATCTGATAGTCATTATTTTGTTAAGGGCCTAATCCAAAATTTAATGGAAAGAAAGTCTCTGGATCAAGCCTACAGTAACTGTACAAAATAAATTGCAAAGCAACTCCGCTGAAGCAAAAAAATAATACAATTTGGCATTTTCAGACTGACATAAGGAGGAAAGGAAAGGAAAGGACAAATATAAAATGGTACGATACAGGATATAGATGAAACAATATTTTAAACTAAAATAGCACCTTTCATCTTGAGAAAAGCTGAAAGCATTTAATATAAAAGACAATCAAATCAAATATTTTGAGATGTTAATATATTAATATTGTCTTAACATTATAACAAAAGGCAAGAAACTGATAACAAAGATGAACAAATCATCTTAACTTCTTAAATTCTGCTCTCTTGCATAATCCATGAAATATGGATTATGACAGTTTTAGAATTATGTAATCATGCTATATCTTAATAATATGGTTGTATATTAAAAGGCTATATTTTTTTTTTCTTTAAAAATCTTTAAAAAGCGGGAAGTAGCTCTAATTTGAGTTACTGCTCTTTAAAAGCACTGAGTTGACGTTCTTTAAGATTCCACTGAAATTTAAAAATCAAACCAAAAAAATGTAACAAGCCAAGTTTGAAGAAAAACGACATTTTTCAAGCTGTAAAGGTTTGATGCTGGGAAATACATCTCACTGTACTTAGATACATATTCAAGGTCAGAGTTTGTCCACCTTAATCAGAGTGGTACCTTGTTCCATAAGCAGACACAATGAAAAAAACCAAATAGGAACACAAGGTCTTAAGATGGTATAAAATATTTTTAGGCCACATCCAGATGGCAAACTTATACCTGGCAGTAAAGCCCTCCAGCATGTCATATAGCTCCAAGTATGCTACTACAGTCCATATGTAAAAGTAGCCACATCCATGAAGCACAAAGGGTATAGTACATCAGTCAAACCTCCATTAAGAAGGATGGTGCCAGTAGGTAACCAAATTTTTAATTCTGGTATGGATAAGAGCAGAGGCTACAAGTCTAGGACACAAAAAAAGAGCTGGGCTTTATTTCTGAGTTTAGCATACCTCTTGCAAACCAGCTCTGTTCCATAGCTTTCATTATCTCAAACAGATCTATCACTTCCTATGAAAAGCATTATTTAAGAGTTAAATTTTAAATTTTATTTTAAAATAAAAGGTCAGACTAAGTTGGACTAAGCATTCCCTTCAATGAAAGCCGGTCTCTCAACCAATTTGGCTGCTTGCAGATGGGGGGAGGAGGGAGAGGAGGAAGGTGGGGAGCATTTTACTGGGAGAAGCATTACTTCAACCCGGCTGTGCAGCATCTGTATAGATCAGGCACTACAGTGGGGCCCTTTTGGCGCTTTTATCTAAAGCTGATTCAATAAGTGACAAAAAAGCCTCACTAAAGCACCTGATCTATACAGATGCTGCAGAGCCAGGTCAACGTAACGCACTGCCTCTTCTGGGCATGTGCTGAACTTGGCGCAGGAGCGCACCAAATTTTAAATGTGTTATTTTGGGGTTTTTTCATGTCTGCAAGCAACCTTCCTGATCTCAGTGTAAATATGGAGTAGTACCAAGTCAATGAAGTTACATCTATATAAATGGGATCAAAATGTGTCCCTCAACCCTCTAGGCTGAAGGAGGCTAGAGACCAGGTCATTTGAATGTCTAAATTAAAAAATGTATGTCTTGCTCTGCCACCTCTGCTCTCATTTCCTCAGTGCCCCCTATGTTCGCAGCTCCTTTCTGTCCTCTTCTCTTTTCTTTTTCTTGCTATGTCCTCCTCTTGTTTCAGCTTGCCTGCACACTTCTCATGCTATCGCCCACACAAAACCATCCCTGAATGCAGACCTGCACAACTTCATTCCCATCTTCTGTTTCTGCACATGCTCTGACAATGGAGGTAGAGCTGACTGTTAATCCAACGGGCCAAGAAAAACACATGTTGTCAACAAAGTGGGCAAGGTCATCAGGTAATGTCAATCATTACAGCTCCACCAAAGTTAACGGACATTAGCTTATTTATACCAACCAAGAATCTAATCTATTGACAAGACCAGTTGCTTTGGATCTCACATCATCTCGTAATGAGAGAGAGACCATATGCCAGAGATTCATATGGCCTTGGAGTAGTGGATGGGGGAAAAGAATATGCTCTCTGAAATGCCCACTCCCTTTAATAAAGAAGGTCCAGTGAGCCAAAAAACTTCAGTAACCGAATGTTAGAGTTTATGTTTTAATAAAGCTTCTGATAAGTTAACAAATATCTGGAAATTCTAAATCACACAGGTCAAATCTTGAGAAGTTTTCCTCAGTTTTCCTCAGTCTTTATTCAGACAAACTTCTGTTGGCTTAAAAATGGCATGTAAAGGTCTATTTTTTGGAAATTAGCTTATAGTTATAGATACATGCATTATAAGGGTTCAAGATGGGCATCGGGGGCTAATTGGATTTCTAGGAAGCTGGGTCTAACACACACAAAGTTTCTCATAGCCCTGGAGGCAGACAGGCTGTCTAGCACAACAAGACCAACCGATGGACTCAGCCTGAGAACTGAGGGGGGCATGCCATAACTCAAGATCACAACCCTCAAGGCAAGCAGGTTGTCTAACACAACAAGGACACAGAGCCTGGGAACCAAGGAAGTATGCACCATACTGTCCCATAACACGAGATAAGTGACACCAGCTACAAGGTCCCACAGCACCAGAGGGGCCTGAGTCCTGGGTTTGGGGGGACAGACCAAATTAGGAGAAGGCCAAGAAGGCTACATGGACATGTGACCACAGAGAGACAACCAACCAGAGATAACCATGAATGAAGACTCATCAGGAGTCACGAATAGGGAAGGAGAATACAAAAGCAGAGACTTGAGATTAACAAGAGTCCCTCCCTGTTGTCCCTCCCTGTCCCTCTCTCTCTCTGCCTCCTGGTCCCTCCCTTTATCCCATCCCTCCGATCCCTCCTTCCCCTCCATGAGAAGGGTCCCCATCCCCATCCCCGTCCCCTGGGAAGGGTCCCCAAGGCCACCATGGACCAAGGACATACCAGCAGCCCATCTCATGCACCCCACCGGAGGGCGGCTGTGGACCTCGGCATCCCACCTCCAGACTGCTGACACCCAAGAGAAAGAGCCTCAGAGTGGAGCCTGCATCCTGACCAGATGTACTTTGACTCTGATGACAGCCCTGGGATTGGTAGATATAGAATTGTTTTCTTGTTTGTATTGCTTGTTTTTTGTTACCACTCTGTATCAATAAGCTCACCTATTATCAGCTGGCGGGTGTTGTGGTCGGTCTGAGGGTTGTGCTCACCCAGAAGAAAGGTATAGGGGGTGGGTCCCAATCCAGTGCCAACAATTCCACTAAAGAACATGGTCCAGCAGAAGGACAAATATAGTAGCAAACAGCCAGAGTATAAACAGATGTTTACTGTTTTCCTAGTCTAGGCCTTTAACCCACAACTGCCAATACATGCTTACATTATAGGAGTGATGAAGGATGTCAGAACCCAGGAACTTTTCAAGTTTTATTTTTTGAAGTCAAAGTTTTGCCTACACCCATATCCAAGAGGTCAAATGTATCTGCAGGAGACCATAATAAAGCTCAGCAGCAAAACTGTTTTGTGAAGAATGACAATCAGCATACTGCCATTGTTTTTCACAATCTCTGTGAAGCTATCACACATGATTTGCTAAATCTCTGATTTTGCATTATGTCCCATGGTTATTCCTCCCCTGGTCCATTGCTATCTTAAGCAAGGACTATGTAGAAATATAAAGTGATGCCAGAGTAATTTATTCTTCCCCATTCTCTCTTACTACCAAGCTAAAGATTCTTCTAAAGTTTTTGCCAAGATGTTTTGAAAGAGCAAGTTGGACCAGAGAGAAGGATAGGCACGCTTGCTAGATTTTCTCGTCATTTCAGAAACAAGAGTGCAGAGCAATTGTTTGACTAATTAACTGTACAGCAAACATCTCAGTGTCTACATGTGCTACTATTAGGGCGCAGAACACTAATAAACTTTGTAGCAGGTTCGGAGTTTTTTTAGGTTCAGCAGTGCACATGTAGACTCTGCCCCTCAGCTGGCTGGAGCACAGGGTACTTCTGTACAGGGCTAGCCAGCAGGCAGCCCCCATGCTGAAGCACCCTTATACCCTAGCCATTTCACAGCATGTGGAACCCTGTCAGAGTAGCCAGCCCAGGGCTGCTCTGATGGGGCTCCACGTGCTGCAGAGGGGCTGGCTGGGGCACAAAGGTGCTTCAGTGCAAGGCTAACCAGCAGGCAGACCCTGCACTGAAGCACCCTCAAGCCCCAGACAGCCATTTCACAACATGTGGAGCCTCACTGAAGCAGCCAAGGCTGGCAAGGGAAACTAGTGGCTTAACTTGCCAGTGCAGGCTTCTCCAATGGGGCTCCACATGTTGCACGTGAATAAACTCTGGAGCAATAAGCTCTGGAGTTTATTTGTGCGCATTAATTGCACATGTAGATGCACCCAGCATATTTCAACTTAACTATCAAAGTCTGGAGGTGGGGGGAAGGGAAGGAAAATACACTTAGCTTTAGCCAATTCTCAATTGAGTCCACAGCAAAGCTGGTATAAATTATTCTCCTACTATCTGCTAGCCTTTTTTCTTCTTGCAGCTATATGGCAAACTTGTCACCCTGTATCTAGGACATTAACAGAAATCATTACATCAAGACAGATTCTACTTGAACCAGACTAAATCCAGAATGCCCTGCTCATGCAAGTAGGACAACTCTCCATTTAACCAAGAACAGGTTTTCTGCCTTTGTTAGTACATGAATTCAAAGGACCTGACAAAGCAGATCTTGGACAGCACTTCAGACACAGTATCTACAATGTATGTATTCCAGGAAGAGGACTTTCTGTAGTGAAAAAAAACCCAGTATTAGGTCCTTTGTTAGGTTTCAAAGATGTGCCTAATATCCAACACTGAACATGTGAATATTTATGAAAGTGAACAATTGTTTATTCTAAGCCCTGACAAAATATGTCACACCACTGATCTGAATGGATCAACCTCCCTTCAGGTACCCAGTTAGTTTAACTAAACTGTTTGGCCTATGGCTGAGACTACATCAACTTTACAATATACACTTTTGTATCTAGTCCTGCTGGGACTTTTGAGTTTTTAACAAAATCAAACTTACAGGGTCCCTGGTACATTCTGACTCCACTTAAGAAAAAGTGATTCTCTGCCTCACTTGTATGAAAACTGCTAATTCATTAAAATTGTAACTACTAATGCCAAGGCATAAACTAACATCTTGTAAAAGACTAAATTTTAAGGCAGCCTCTATTAAGTGCTAAGTAAGTAAGCAAGCTGGATCTTTCTCAGGTCTTCAGAAATCAAACTACTCCATGTCTTTATGGAAACTTTTAAGGCATTCAACTCTTAAAAAAGCAAACAGCAGCAGAAATCTGTCTTTACATTTCTTCTTTTGGCTGTCTACAAACTGTCTGACTGGTCAAATCCCAGACACTATACCCATCCCAAATGAATAAATGACATTTGTCATAAAATGTCCTAATAAAACATACTAGAAAGTACTTAGAAGATATGTACCCAAATGAAGGCAAAATTCAGCTTGCTTCTGATTCAGAGTAAATTTGGAATAGTTCAAATAATGAAAATAGAACCGCCCAAAAATTGTCACAGCAATGACTTTGGATATCGTGACACCTATTTTAGAGATAACTGGCTATATTTTGTCCCCAAATCATTAGCTAACATACAACTGACATCTTGCTGCCTAGGACAAGGCAGGACTGCTAGACTTCGGAAATGGCCAGAGTGCAGTGTTCTGCAGCAATCTCCAATCAGCACAAGAGCCGATAAGAAGTTGTACTTGTAACAGCTTGCTTACTTGTAAAGCATAATACAGAGTTGACCTAAAGTTGCTCTGAAGTATGTCAGCACTGGAACCAATGAAGAATCAGTACTATGATTTGGGAGTCTCAGAGAACTCCTCTGAGGCTCCTATCTCAATTGTACACAGTACAATCTAGCCCTGGTCTTTTAAAGCAGAGCTTCCCAACCCCCAGGCCGCAAAGGGTTGGCTGCTGGTCCACAGGAGGGTTGGCTGCCAGACCGGTACTGAGTATAAAAAAGGGTTGGCTGCTGGTCCACAGTATGCCAGTCACTTCCAGTCTGCAGTATCCTGGTCCGCAGTTTGCTGGTCTGCAGTCATTTCCGGGCCACGGTTTGCTGGTCCACAGTCTAAAAAGGTTTGGAACTACTGTTTTAAAGGCATTACTAGTACTGTATTTTCTCACATATGACACAACTTTCTCAAAAAATTGAGCTCCCAAAATTGGGTTGTATGTATTAAGAGGGAAGCTGATATTTTGCCCAGGGTTAGAAGCACCCTGGTTTGATTCTTGCTTCACAGTGCAACATATGCATTACACAGTGCACATATGCATACAGTGAACATATGCATGTTCAGGCAGCTGAGGGAGTCAACTGACTTAAGAGCTCACCGTTATTCACTTTACAGGTGTTAACGATCAGCTCTCCTTTTTAATGGTCTTGATGTTCTGCTAATTAAACTAACCTTTCATAGATTCATAGTCTGATAGATTTATAAATGCTAAGGGCTGGAAGGGACCTCTTGAGATCATCAGCCCTCCTGTACTTGGGCAGGAAAAAACTGCTGGGGTCACATGACCTCAGCAAGGTGAGCTTCCAGATGTTTTCTGAAGATATCCAGAGTAGGTTATTGTACCACCTCTGGGGGGAGTTTATTTCAGACCCTGGACACTTGAGTTGTAAAGAAGTATTTCCTTATGTCTAATCTAAAGCGGTCTTTCTTAGGGCAATTTTGGTGCCTGCTAGCTGCTCCTGAGCTCCGTATGTCATAGCCTCTTTAACTCTTTAGGACAGACTCTCTACCTCTTTAAAATCATAGATCCACCCATGGAGGCTAGTCTTCAGCGATAGCTATGGATTTGGCTTTAGTTATGCAGGAAAGGGAGGGTGATGTCAGCTGAGGACTAGGCTCTGTTCCTGCTCTATGCAGCCATATCTCTGGAAAAGTCTTTTTTCTTTATTCTTTCTAAAACCAGGTACAGACTATATTTGGGCACATGTTGTATGCAAAAAATATGGTACTAAGGATTCTCACTGTATAGGGCTAGGCAGAGGGCCTGCAAGTGAACACACTTTATAATACATTCCATACAGCTATATAAAAAGACCAAAACTCTGAAACAAAACATTTTGTAATAAAAAGATAGATTATAATAAAAATCTTGAGATATTTTCCTCCTTGTACATAGAGGAAGCTAAAAGCCTGATATATCACCCTGCTCTGATTCCCATTCTTTCTACAGCATTGGTCATAGACAGATTTGTTTTTTTAGACATCAGGACATTTTCCTTTTAGAAGAAATGATTATATATCAGTTAAGACAAAATCATGAATCATGCCTATCAATTGGGGAGGATAAACATGTATGGTACAATTTCAGCTGATCTGTCTGGATAAGGGACTGAAACTATATATATATAAGCTTAGATAACATCACTTTTTGTAGCTTGATATAGTCTTTATCTCTGGAGCAGTATAAAAAATATTGCAAGACCTCTGATAAAGGCAGCTTCCACGATAGAAGAAACTGACTTTGATTTCAGTCTGTTCTAAATTTCACACACACACTTTTATATCATGAAAAAATTCTCATCGCATGTTGCATCACATTTTTCTTGTCCATCTCTTTCACAACTCTAGTGGGGAACAGACCAATTGGCCTGTGTAAGTGTTAAGTGGGACAGAGAAAATGTTTTCAGTGTCAAGGAGCCCTTTACTTTTTGTGTCTGTTCAGGCATGCGTAGGGCTTAAGCCATTTGTGTTAGGATGTATTTTTCCAGTTTCAGCAGGTCTACTACAGCTCAATCTCCACACACAAACTGCATACTTTTAAACCCATTTCTATATCTATTAGTTCAATTGTTGCATGTAGTCAATCTCCATACCTTGTTGTCTCCTAGTACTAGAAGCTGTCCTTCCTACATCTTCAACTTTGGACAGGTGCAGAGAACAGTCCAAAGGACAAGAATATATGGGAAAGAAAGCAACATTCTTCTTTAAATTGCAAGCATTCCTTATTAGAGAAAGCTGATACAGATAGGTTGTGAACAATACTGCAGAGCATGCTATTGGACTTCAGTTTAAAGAAATATTTATAATAAAAACCACTGTGGCATATGGACAAACATACCCTACTCTGTTATCAAGATTTAGCCATTCTCTAATGCCAGATTCTGCACCAACTTCCTGCCAAACATAAAACTAGCACTGCATATGTGTAAAACCAAGAACTAAATTATCTCACCAGAATGGATTATTTCCATGCAATTCTTTGTTACCACTATAAAGCACCACAGAATACAATAGAAAAAAAAATCTTCCACACTGGGAACTATATCCAATGCAGACATTGAATCAGGGACTTTTTCCCATTATTTCAAAACTGCATAGACTAGTCCCCCTCCCATTCACTACTGCAACTACAATTGCTAAATTGGAAGAATAAAATCAGGAAAACTTTAAGGCACCTTTATCTATATTTTCACGCAGTTTAATAGCTGGAAGCAAAGCAAACTGCCAATACATATGACAAGACAACTCCCTACTGACTGCAGGCTGAACTCCTCAAATCACATTTTTTAGAATACCTAGTATTCTGTGTTCTGAATCTTTATCGCCCATATGCATCTCTTTCCTGTGTTATACATACATGTAGAATTCAAATTTACAATCACTCCATGCCACTATAGCATCCCTGTATCTTTGCATATATGAATCTATTGGACAAAAATCTTGAAACTTGAAGGTCCATTCAAAAGTTTGAAAATGTTGATTTTCATATACTCTCTAGATCAGGGATGCTCAGCCTCTGTTGCCCATGAAGCCAGGTAGGCAGCCTGCAGAGGTCCCTTGGGTTGTGAAATTTGGCAGCATGAGAGCAGTTGCAATTAATACAGTCACCCTCCCCTGCTGTCAAAGTCCCAAACCCTGTGTGGTAGGCTGGGGCCTAGTCATGTCCCCTCCCTTCTGTGCAGCTGGATCAGGGCTACGATCCCTTCCCTTCTCTTCCCCCCCAGCAGCTGGATCAGGTCTGGGCCACACCCCTCCCCACCTCCCTGCAGCTGAATCAGGGCTGGGCCATGCCCCCTACCCCTGCAGTGCTGATTTAAGACTCCCCCCACACACTTACACACAGCCAGATGGGGTCTTGCCGTGATTGCCCTGTATGCTGGATCAGGACCACTGGACAAATTCAGTCCACAGATGGACCAGGCACTGCCCATCTGGCCTGCCAGCCAAAAAGATTGGGCACCACTGCTTGAGATCAGTGGCTTTCAACCAGAGGCCTGTGAGACACTTTAGGGGGAGCTGTGGCACAGGTACTGCCCCTGCACATGTGAAGTCAGATCAGTAGATGCAGCAGTAACATCCACTCTCACCGCAGCCCTTACCAGTCCAGCCTCACATGCTCCTCCTGGAAACAGAGAAGTCTAGGACAGTTCCACTTGGCAGTGGTACAGTGGCCTGGGGAAACACAAGAAACACACAGATAAATCTCCAACCTGCCATACTACTGTTGCTGCTGAATGGAGATGCCCTTTTTCCAGGGGAGGCATGTGGGGTCAGACTAGGAAGAGCTGTGGCAGGAGTGGGTGCTCCTGCTTGCCTTAGGTTTGTCTGATAAACTTCGGTAAAGAGTACTGTGTTGCAGCAGATGGAACCAGCGTGCAGTCTGCAAAGCTGATGACTGCTATTTTGGACTACAACTCCCAGAAACACCATGGGGACTGCAGTTCAGGAGACAAGGAAAGAGAAGGGAAGAAAGCTGAGGAGGTCAAGACACTGGTTGACCTTACATAGGAGGAATTCACAGTGGAGCTTGGGATCCCACTTGCTTGGTCAGCCAGGACTGCGTGGACTGATGGCACTAGACTCAAACTCAGGGGCAGGGTAGCTGCAGACTGCTGCTGTTTGAGTGCTCTGGGACTGAAGGCTTGACTAGGGACACCTCTGGAGGTGTCTGGGGAGAAAATTAAGGTACTGAGTGTACATTACCACAGTTGCTAATGTTCCTTTACCTTTTACCTGTTCCCTCCTTTGGCCCACAGGAAGGTGCCGCTAATTTCATCAATGTTATGGAAGGGAGCCCTGAATCTAAAAAAATTGAGAATTGACACTCAACATACCAAAGAGGAATTCTTTCAAAAGAGACTGAGGAAGAATATTGTTCATGTGGAAGGGAAAAGAGAAGAGGCAGAAAAAAATCTTCAGGTTTCTTAATCAACTCACATCAATAAAGCTCTGCCTTTGTAGCTCTGGCTTGTGCTTTAGCAAATAAAGAGAAAAGGGAAAGAATTTCCTTTGTACAGTAGGTACCAGCTATATATATTACATAATAATATATATTATTAATCTTCATAATTTATATTGCATTTAAATAGAAACAAAAGGTAGAATCTATATGGATATGTTATATATTATACTTATATATATATATAAGTATAATATATAACATATATATATATACTTATATGCATAAGATGTTATATACATGTGTGTTATATATATATAGAGAGAGAGAGAGAGAGAGAGGGAGGGGGGATTCTACTTACTGTTTCTATTTAAATTCTTTTCTTTTTCTTCTCTACATGCTAAAACAAATAGCCAGAGCTATAAAGGTAGCAGACACAATTAAATCTTCACATCTCTTGACTCAGGAGTTTGCCCAGCCTGGAACCCAGTAGCACCTTATCATAAAATTCACATGGACACAAAAATATTTAATTTAAAGGCACAAAAAACCCCAATGGATATACACAATGAAGTTGCCGACTGAAAACACCTCTCTGTATCTTTAATCATCTTCTACAAGGGCAGGCAAGGTTTTTAGAAGCAGAAGCTGTTGTTCAACAATTCAAACTGTTAGAACAGATTAGGAGAGGAAAGAAAACTGTCATTTCGTTAAAGTTTGTAAACATTTGTGGTCAGATCCTATTGGACATCTAGGTGGACATAGGCACCTATGTTTAATTCTTTTCCACCCTCTTTACATCCCTGAAAATCCATCCATGCAGGGCTACTCAACCCCCAGCCTACAGAGCCAAATCCAGGCTGTGGAGCCATGGTATCTAGCACATGAGGCTCTCCACATCAGGAAATGTGGTGGCAGGGGAACAGTGGCAATTAATACTGCCACTCCTCCCCTGCTGCCATATTCCCAAACCCTGCATAGCCACGTTAGAGCTAGGCCAGACCCCCTACCCCACGCATGGGTGGGTTGGGGCCAGGGCCAGGCTAAATCTCCTTCCCCCACGTGACTAGATTGGGGCTAGGTGGCCCCCTGCACAGCCCAAATGAGCCCCACTACACCAACCCCATGCATCAGATCCGGTCCTCTGTCTGGACACAGTGTGTACTACCCATCCAGCCCATGGGGCAAAAAAGTTGAGCACCACTATACCAATGCATCTACTTTCATAACACACTGACACTTTATCCTTAAGTGTGAGTCATAGAAAAACATGATGAGGAAGAGGATCCACCCACCTTTTGAATTAATTATTTTTCAGGGACTCAGGCAGGATAGAAGAGCCACTTAAGTTTACTTCATGTGCCCAATAGGTAGAACACATCTGGCCTTTGTTGTCTTAAAATTCAGTTCCCACTGGAACATTCAGTTCCCACAAAAAAAGGAAGAAAGAAAAGATGGGGGAGGGGGAAGAAATCCAGAAAGGAGTGGGAGAGAGAAATAATTCAAATAGTTTTAGTATATAGTTCTGAAATCTAAGACCCAACAGTAACCATCAACTCAAGGTTTATCTAGTGGGCAAATGAGCTGAGGTCCCTTATTCTTGACCTCCAGTGTTTGCACAAGAAAATAATGTCTCTTATTTCTCCAGCTACTGCAATGATCCCCCCTGGTCCATTCATCATACTGCAGTTGTCTTTCTCTCAGAGGCTAGGGACAGACATTACATATAAACTGGTTTAAGTGATCAGAAACTGATTTAAACCTGTAACAGAACAGATGTTCAGTGCACATGAACTGGTTTGAAAACGGCTGAAACCAGTTTGAGATAACTACATTCAACCAGGTTTATCAGACTTAACTGATTTGGGTCAAACTGGTTTACGCAATGTCTGCCCCAGACACCCTTGCTGGTTTACGCTAAATCAGACTCCCCGAGCATCCCAGCATACTCTCTGGGCTGGGCGGGGCTCTCTGCTTCACAACAGGGCTGGCTCCTCCCCTTTATTCCCTGGCTGCACCTCAGCAGAGACTTGTAAGCAGAGCGGTGTCTGCCTGGCTCTGTCCTGCTCTCCCCCTCCTTTCACCACTCCCTGCTAAGCAGGGATCCCCTATGCCCTCTGCCTTCCACAGACACCTCAGCATTAGCTAGCAGACCACAGGCTGGCTACGGACTGTGCTGTGGCAGACAGCAGTATCATCTTAGGGCTTTTTGGAGCTAATCAACAGCTCAGCTGGTAATGTCCCTCCCTTCCTTCTTTAAGAAGAGCTTGAACTAATGAGAGGCTGTCTGTTTTCTGATGGGGTGATAAATGATGATAACAGAGCTGATAAATGCTCTGTTATCAAGGAAGCGGGGAAACCTCTCCCTAAACCTGTTGAGGCCTGGGCACACCCCACTCAGCTCAGCCCTGTGAAAGGGTAGGGAGGGCTGCTCTAGCAACCCCCAGCTTCTAGCCTGAGCCACTGCAGGCATGTGCCTACATGTCTGGGATATCTTTACAGTTACAAACTGATTTAGCCTAGGCAGGTTACACTAAACTGCAAAGATTGAATTAATTCAGGCTCAGGCTTTTTGCATGTCTGTCCCTAGCCAAAATGTCCCAGCACCTCACTTTAAACTTCTCCCTACTTCTCATTCATTCCACCGTACTCTCCAGGAACTTCAAAGCCCATTACTTTGTCTTCCAAGGCTCCACGTGGCGGCAACTTCTGCCTACATATTGGCTCACAATCCAGTTTCCTGGTAAATGTATGTGATTGCTTTAATTAAAATGTGCCCAACAATACTCTGGGAATATCACTCTCTACTCTTTGGTCACAAATTTTGCCTAATACTTTTTTCATCCCTCTTTCTATACCTGGAACACTCTTCTTTGACTCCCCTCTTCAAATCCTTTTTTACAGATTTCTTTTTCTTGGCCTAGGATTCCACTACCACATAATCTTTTAATTTTGTACATACTAGGAAAAACAAACAAACAAAAAAAGCATAAACAGAAATTTTAAAAAACACATTCCCAATTTAACATTTTACTTTTATGTTGCATCTCTCCTCTACCCTGTTTGCCTGTATTTTGCCCATCTGGACTAGAAATACTTTAATATGAATATATGAATAATTATTATTCATACTGTATTTGTTGGTAGCACACAGGACCCTCTCTATTGTAAAGAGTAAATGTATCTGAACAAGAAGCCTGAAAGTGGCATGCTCCTGAGGATCAAAAGAACTAGGGGTTGGTAATACAGCAGTCGGAGATAATGGAACAAGAATCAATATTATTAAACTGGTGTAAAAAAGACTCTGATCAGAATCAGGCCAAGATGCCATGCTTGTTTCATTGAAACTTTAGCAATATCATGCAAATAAACCTATTGAAATTGCACTGCAGGAGGTGGAGAGAAAAAGACAATCATGATTGAAAAATTTTTTGAAGGACACTACTATCAAACATAAATTATCATATATCCCATTTCCAATGAGGAAGCAATATTGAGCTGAATCCCATACTGAATTATAGCTCATGCAGTCTCCCTCAAAGTCAACAGCAGTTTCAAAGGTTTCAAGCCAGCACCAAATTTGGACCATTTTATTTCCCATGACAAGTGTACTTTTGTTGTTAGAGACTGTAGGTCATAGAAATTAAAGCCAGGAAAAAATAATCGTATACCTACTATAGTTTTATGCTGGGACAGGCTTGTGTTATACCAGATTCCTAAACATGTGTCCAGACTGCTTGGAAGCAAGTCAAACAATGGGATCATAAGGGTGAGGTAATGGGAATGAATCAATGAACTGAAAAATCAAAGCACCAAGTACTGAAAGCCACCTCAAATGTTTGGAAAAATGTTTTACTGGGACCAAATCCCTAACCCTGAGCATCCACCCCAAGGAAGGACCAGCCTGGGACCAAAGGTTGACCATATCTAACTGAGAAACTGGTGAGGAATATCTCTTTCCCTATCTCACCACAGCTGAAAACTTCAAGTTGAAACTGCAGCATCCCACAGCAGCACGATACCTGTTACAGATGCTGAACAATGCCAGATTAACCGCAGTGACTTCAATGGAGTGCCTGAGAATTTGCACTGGTGTAAGCAAGAGTAGAACTGACTCCTAAAACTCAATAGGTATGACAGGACATGCAATCTGCACAACTGATTATTAAAATGATTTCTCTTTGAAAACCACCACTCCACAAACAAAGGACACAAGTATTTATTTAAGATACTTTGACTTTTTTTGGATAACTTGTCATTAATCTGTTCAGACATTGTTATCTACTTTTAATTTAGCTTGTGGCTTTTAATGGTGTATTTCAAGATATCTGCAAAGTATCTTCTTTCTTTAGTATTAGTTCCACTTATGCATCCCTTCAAGCTCAGAAGCTCGTGTGATTAATAGCACTGCCAGCCATCCCTATTTAAAAACTATTCCTATTTTATCTCTTTTTCCTCTGTCCCTCATTTTCTTCCTTTTTTCTCTCTCTGCAAAATACCCACTGTCAAAGTCTTTACACAGTCCAAAACCTTGTAACTTTATTTCTCATGTAATTTTGTTGTCCACGTCACCAGAGAAAACAATATTTTTAAAAAGCTGTGTAGATTTTGTTTCACTGGATAATAACCAGGCTGGTTAAAAGCGCATTCCTAAAAGAAGCTGAATGCCAGTGTTGCCAAGTCCACTTATAATAAGCAGAATTGGGCTTCTTTTTTTTTTTTTTAAACATTGCTTTAATTTTTTTATATTCATGGGTTGATAAGCACCCCCACTCCCCTCTGTTTGAAATGGGTTCGCCTTGTTTTGGGTTTGTTTTTAAAAGCAGTGCTGCTTTTTCTTTTCTTGCGAGACTTGGCAACACTGGTGAACACCCTCCACAAGGTAAGCTGACATCAACAAAAGTTGCAGGGAACAGACTTCCATCTTAAACTTCATTTTTGCACAGAGGAAGCTGATTTCCTACCTATGGGGACTTCTTACCATCTTTAATTTTCCCTGAGCCTGAGGAAGGGCATGTGAGCCTGAAAGCTTGCAGAAAAAGAAATTTTTTTTTGCTGTTTCTTAGTTGATCTAATAAAAGGTATCACCTCTGAACCAAGAGTTCTAGGGTTTTGCATTTCTTTTTGTCTCAGACCAGCGCAGCTACCATATACATCCCTGAACCTTGCAAAGGGAGCTCAGCAGCTGAAGGTTTGTGCCCTTAAGAGTAACCCAGCTTCCTGAGCTACAATTTGCTTGTACCTCTTTTCTCTAATTACAATTCAGCTTCTCCTTTTAGGCATGTCTTTGAAGAAAAAAAAGAGAAAAGTATTTAAACAACAAGATTATACATGATTTATCACCCAACCAGCCATGTGGGCTCCTTACTGTAAGCATTCTGACTGTGCTTTGGAAGTGTAAGGTATATTCTTAAAATTATTCTGTCAGCCCCATGACAATTTAATTATATTTTTTTTTATCTAGTGTTTCTTGACTCTGTTTAGGTAGCAATGTCTCGTCAATATCTCATTCAGGTGTAGCATGGAAAAGTCTAACAACCCTGGGCTGGCAGCCAAGCTTGCCTTTGACTGACGCTCGCTTAACTGAGCAAAGATTTGCTCTGCTCCAAGCAGGAACTTGACTACACAAGAACCAGTAGTGACAGCAAGGGTGTAGACTTGAATTCTAACAACGCTGTTTCCAGCTTGTGTTCAGGCAAGTGGAACCAGCACTTAAACTGAATGCTAAAGGGCTTCAGTCTCGTGCTTTTTCCTAATTTACCTCCTGTATAAGCCCAGGACTTCTTGGTAAAAGCAGTATATTAGCACAGCTAAGATTACTAATCCTGGTATAATTTTAAGCCTAATGAAAGACAATTACAAATGTATTAATTTTTGGAGGGAGGGAGGGAGCTGAGATAGCAGGGACTGAATTGCTTTTAATGTGTTTTTTTTAATTTATTCTTGCCAGTAAACTGATGGAAATAAATCAGGAACATGAAGTAACTAGTAGCAAAATTTAAAACACAGTTTATGATCATTTGCTAAGAGGCCAACATAAAACATAAGCAAAACTAATAAAAATATAGCTTCAACTAGAAGCGATCATTTTAAGCTATTAAAACCAAACCACTGATTTCAGTGGAATTACAGTAAAATTTCCACTGATGCAGCTGCAAGCAGACTTTAACTAAAAAGTTCTACCCCAAGGAGTTACAAACAGCCACAAAGTAGCAAGGGGGACACAGATGCTGGGATTTTCAAAGAAACTGAACGGGAGTTATGTGCCCAGCTCCCATGGAACTTGAAAGAAATCTGACTCTTGGGCTCATTTCAAAATCTCCTTCATCAAGAAAAGCAATTAAAGGATAACAGTTTTAATATTATCAGTTGTATGACTTTGGAGTGAAGTGTTTGTCTCTCTCTTTTCTTATCTAGCCTACATCTTGTTGGCCAAAGTGGATCAGTACTTTTGGGTTTGGGGGCTCCACAGGCTAAATACTATGCATCATACTCAGGTGTAGAAGGAAACAGGATTTAGCCTTGTGCATACCTTATACCTACCCGACTTCGGAATCTAGTCTCTGACCCACAGCCTCTTAAGTTTACAGGTGCCACTTACTGAACTCTGGCTCTATATCATCATATGCAGTTTATCAACCTCAACTCGATGTCTGGGTCCAATCCTGTACTCCTTGTGCATCCAAAATACCTATCAGCACATTCACTGTGCAAGACAGTACCAAGATTTTGTAGCATGTACACTGTGCAAGACAGTACCAAGATCTGAACAACAATGAAGGGAGTCTAGGCTGTGTACTGAGGTAACCCCTAAGTTTCCATCTCTTAAAACTTCAGTTCACATTTCAGCTGGGTTGCAAGTGAAATCCATTTGGTCATGTCAATCTACAGTTCACATATCTTGATCATAAAAAGCACCATACGGCAAGGGACAATTGGTACTCTCAACAGCAAGCAAAGCTACTCAAAATTAGAAACTTGTGGGTGGGGAATGTGCCTGTCCTATTGGCCCTCAGTAATCCACCTTTATAAGTAATGTTGTTCTGTTGTGTTTATGTGAGTGTAAAAGTTAAGAAGGAAAATGCTCAAACTAAGGTATACAGAGAAACAAACATTAATAGGAATGAGCAGGAACAGCTGAGATAGAATTGAAACCCTTTCAAACTGATGCCTGATTGTCTGTAAACTTCTAAGAGAGCCTGCTGCTAGTTCTGTGTTTTGTGTTTTAGGAGACAGAAAGCTTAAGATCACTGAGAACTTTGGCACCATTAATATCGAAATAGCTTTTTTCTCCTCCCTTCTCTCTTTCTGTCTCTCTGGGATTTTTTGAACCTGGATCTTATAATTGAAAGCCAGTGGATTAAGCATAACACATCAAACCACTGTTAACACCCAGCCTCCCGCAAGGCTGAATTCTAACAACTCTGTTTTCTGCCTACAGTATGTGCAAGCAAGTGGAACCATCACATGCACTGCATGCTAAAGGCCACAGCCTTTGTCTTCTCCAAGTTCTGTCTATTTCAGAGGCTAACATGCTGCAATTAGTCTAATTAATGTGAAACAATGAGCTGTGTTACCACTTATCAAATTGATTGTTCCCCTATCAAAACAAAACAGGCTGGCTTTTTGATGTAATTTCAAGAGATGATTTGAAATGTCATGTTGCTGCAAGCCAATTACCTTATGACTGGAGTCACGGTCAACAGAATACATAATTAGCATGAGTTTGGGAAGGCTGCTTACTGCTAGTATGCTAATTAACTGTCTTTTGTCATAAAACAAAAAGGTTGTAGCTAGGGTTGTGAAATAGGTCTTTTTTATTTACATTTCTTTGTGCTTATCAACGTGAGGCATGACAATGCAAAAGAATGGAAAATTTTAATTCCACTACTTCAAATTAATACTGAGCTGCAAGGTCAGGCATAGTGTTGGACTACAATAATGTTCACTTCTTTGCCATGCAAGGCTCAGGCTGCATATTGTACCAGACACAGTATAAAATTAAGTATCAAGTGAATTTCATACCCAAGAGCCATTAAGTCGCACCTAATGAATGACTAACAGCACTCAACCAATATCATAGCTATTGTTTTCCAAAAGAGAAAGTGCCTGTGATAGCCAGGAAGTCCTGGGAGCTGCCCTGCTAACCCCCAAATGCTCCAGCTGAAGGTCTTCCAACTGCAACCTTGAAAGCTAAAGAGACTAAACCTGTAAACAAATGATATTACTGCTTTTATTTCTTGTGATTCACATAAAATTCTTAAGGAGGGTCTGTGGGATTGGAAATTAAACCTGATTGTATTTTAAAAGGTTCGTAACTTTTCTGCTGCCACCTCCCTTCCATCAGCTCATCTGGCTTGTAAATTCTGTATTCCACAAGCATGCGTTACAGGCCCAGTCCTACAAGCTGCTTGGTGACCTCTGCTCTGACGGATTTTGGTGAGAGCTGAAGGCACTCAGTTTGTCACAAGATTAAGCTCTGCCAGGAGTCATTTTAACTCTGGACTATCAGCAGTACAAATTTTTGCCCTTTGTTCCACCTGTGCAATTCCATTGACTGCAAAGTGGCTCCTAGATGAGGGCAGAAACTAACCTGGCAAATCATCACTAATCCCCACCTATTTAAATCCTGATTTTCTTTTTCCTGCCTGTAATTCAAAAGCTTATTTTACATTTTGTTTGGCCTGAGTGACTCCTGACAGCAAGGGCTGAAAGTGCAGGAACTTCTAATGATGCTGTTTTACTAATTGAGCCACTGACTTGCACTTCCTGCTACTTCTTGCAAAAATTCTGAATTCTGCTGCACTGTATATACTTCAGAGAGCTCTTTTTGAGCCTCAATTCTTCATGATACTCTGAATGTTCCTACAAACAACAGAAAACTGGGGAACATTCTCTGTGTCAGAAGGACAACTAAAATGTCTAACTTCAAAAGTTCTTAAGTCTGCCTTTTCTGTCCCCTTCTTTTCAATTCAGAGTCACATTATGTATATTAAAGTTTTAATCCCATACAGCTACCAAATACATTGTCACTTTTAAAGCAATATCCAACAGGCATTCCTAAAATGCCTCCTTGATATCTCCCTTTCAGTGTAAGCCTAACTTAAAATATAAAAGAAATTAGGTATGTGTGCAAGAATGATAAATTTTGATCTTAAATTATGAAACCTGTAACTAACAGGAAAACGCTCATTTCTTCTGGTGCTGTCATTTACTAGAATCAACACCATCCTTCCTGTCTTTATTCAGCAGAGAAAACAAAGCTAATCCCAATTTCTGAAGAGCTGGCTAATAAAGGAGTCAAGGGATCATTAGTCTAATTAACTCATTCCTGTTTTCAGTTTACATTTCATTATGCTATTACACTCTTTGAAATGTCAATTTTAAATACCAGGGAAAACTTATAACATATAGACAATATGTTCAACAAATCTAGGTGCATATAGAACTCTATAACTCAATTCTAGTAAGTTAATGTTACTTCAGTAGGTAACTGGGCATCCACATTTGAAGCATTCCCATAGACTACAATTAATATATTAAGATTTACCTCATACTTGGTCACTAGCATTTCAATGGCATTGTGTAATATTTATTACTGTTAAGAAGGTTGCTCAAACAGAGATCCTTATATTCACCTCTAGCAATCATACCACTTCCTAGTTTTTTTTTAAATTCCAATTAATTTTCTAATTTTTGGTTAATAGTCAAAGTAGAATCCTTTAGGTCACTAATCTGGAACTTCTTTCTACCTCCTGTGTCATTTTATTTGGTCTATCCCTGCAAATTAATCTGATAAACCATTACAATTGTATTTTAGTTTGAGTTTTAATTTAAATATAAAACTGGTGGTTTGATTGTCTGCTAACCTTTGCAATACTGCAACTGCTTGGAGCAATGTGAGTTATCTGTACAGCTTGTTTGTACCAATGGATTTTTGAATTATATCTATACTAAATGTGTATACTTGTATCTGAAATATGACACCTCATATATAAAATAGAAAGCTAAACTCCAAGATTACAATATGTGCTCTCTATTATCCAGTGAGTGAACTTCATGGTTTTCAATTTAATATTTGAAGCCTCAATCCAGTGAATGTGCTAAACTTTAAGCATGAGTAGTCTAAAGGACTATACAAGTATTCAAAATTAAAACATATGTTTCAATGTTTTAGTGGATCAGGGACTAAATTTAAGGAGTGTATTTCTATCTGCTGGATCAGTTGTGGCCTTCTGGGCCATCAGAGTAATTAAGACAGGCAAGATGGCTCCAGATTATAGAACAAATCCAGGTTGACCTGAAGACTGTATCTGAGAAGAACTGAGTCCCTTCCGTTCTCAGCGACATCCATGACAGCTGAGGGAATGAAACACCAATTAAGATACACTCAGCAATTCACAGGATCAGCCTGTATAAGCCTGAGTACATCTGTGGCAGTCTTCCAATCAAGACTGAAGACATTATGGTTTCTTTTTATGTATTTTAAAGGATGTATTATTGATTCCATGTTTAAGAGCTGAGTCGTGGAGAACTTTTGTTTTTTACGGCAGCTCTCAGTTTGATTTTTATTTCGCTTTAGGCACACAACTTTGAAAAATTTGCCATTAAAATACAGTATGCATTAGGACTCACTTACCAGGGGAACCACAGATTGCTCAGTCTCTAGGGAGACGTGGCAAGTGTGCTTAGAGGTAGGAGACATTGGTTCAATTTTTAAAGTTGAAGGGGAATGTAAATGGTCTGCAAAAGATATATGAGCAATGATGTGCCAGAGAATTGGTGCAGCATGATTTTGGGTTAATAGCACAGGACACCAACCAGGCAGGAACCAAAGAGGGTAGATTTTGCCTTTTGTCACAAACAATTGTTTCAGTGATCGAGGAGGCAAAGAGTTGCCCTTAAAGAACAAAAGGGGAGAAGTCTAAAATGTATAAACTAAGTATAGGAATTTGAAACATGATTTAAGAAGAAATAAGCCATGTTTATCAATAAACATATCTGGGCACAACATCATTATCTGTAACAAAAAATAAATACATAAATCTAGTTAGCATGCAATTTATAGTAGAGGACAAATTTGAGTTCTTACTGTGGCTAACAGAGTACCTGCTAACGCTCCAGTAGTAAAAGCTAAACATTACATCTCATTAACTCATTCTCTTATGCTTAGTCCTACTAAGCATCATAATTCACAGTGTAACAGGGTGTTGTACAATAGAGGGTACATGCACACATTCATGAGGCCCGATCTACAATTGTGTGACTTGCTTTAATAGTGATCGTAGACTAGATCCCTCTTGTGCATATTTTCACTGGTGCTGGGAGCCAAGCTGCGTACATAACAGAAGTCACAGTGGCTGAATTGGGAAGCGGGGAGGGGGGAAAGGGTGCTAGCAGGTCCACAGAGGGGAGTTGGTAGGATCAGGGGCAGCTGGGGGGTTTCGGGGGTTTGTCTATTCAGGGGTGGGGGTTTGAAGGACTAAAACTAGCCCAGTCAGGGTGGGGGTAGTAAGAAGAGTGTAGCCCTGGGACTGGGACAAGCAGATGAGTTTTCCCAGCCCCAGGGCTGCGCTCCAAACATGTGCAAATGTTCCTAAGATCGGATTAACCTGTTCCCAATCTAACTTAGTTCACTTCCTCAGATGAACTAAGTTAGATCACAGGCCTATTTTTTACCCAATCTAACCTCCCCAGACACCTGTACAGAGCGGCAATTAGATCAACCTAACCTTAGTTATGTTGATCTAAGTGTAATATCTGCATGCACCCAGAATGTTTTACATGTCCAGAATCATAAAAATAAAACATCCCTAGCAACTAACCTCCTTTTCCTTTACTAGGACAGAGGTAGATACTACTGAGCAGAAGCGATCTTATCTTTATTATCAATATTCTACAACTTCAGTGCAAATTTCTAGCATCTGCTTTTTAAACTGATGAGAGCTGGTCAACGTTTTTTCATTTAACACAGAAAGCAGTTGCTTGAAACAGTGCCATTTGACTTAACTCGCCCCTTAAAAAAATTCTACCTCCTTTTCTTGCATTAATATTATCATCATCCAAATCCACCCACTGCTAACGAAGACTAAAGTGACAAAGAATCTACACAATTTCTATAGGAAACTACTCAAGAAATCTTTTTTTTGGGGGGGGGGGGAGGGGGGGGAGTTTAAGCAAACCTGAAATGTTAGAGCAAAAACAAGCACTAAACCAAAAGCTATGGCACCATAAGCCCTGTCTAACAAGGTGTTGAGCACCAAAGCCCAAGGGACTGTTGGTGTTCTCACTGTGAAGATTAGACAAGAGCACTCACGCAGGACACAGCGGGAATATGAAGGGACATGAAGTGAGCAATCCCAGCAGACACACTGTTGAAATGTCAGTCAGGCACTCTGCCTCCACCACCTTTCACAGAGCTAAACATCTCTTTATGTCAGAACAAATTGGGCGATCCTCAAATCTTTTTTCTTTCCCCTGACTTCAATGCGATGAGTGCAGGGAATGAGAGAGAGAGAGAGAAAGAGGGAGGGAGTGTGAAGAGACAGTTCAGTTCAGTTCACATGAAAGCACTGTGACACACTACAAGACTGAATACTGATATTGGCAATTCTTACAATCTTATCGGAGAGGCAGTAGCAGCGGCAACCACATACCATAGACCTTCCCACTTCCCAAAAGCAACGGCTAATTTTTCCTCTTTCAAACGTTCCACCAGGTCCTTCAGAAGCAAATACTTATTCTTGATCAAACGCCATACATGTAAACGAGTCACTACATTGTTTACGAGCGTATTAACTTTTGTCATCGCTTCGAGCTTGTGTCCATAGTTTTTCTAGCATTATACCAAGGGTTTCAATTCCAAGAAGTGCTTCTCACGCTGATAAAAAGCAGACTGCCATAGTCCTGTACAGCAGTAGTTCCAATGCCCACTAAATTCAATGAAAATATTCCCAGACACTTGCACAGTCATTAGATCAGGTCTAATACAATTAGCAGAGATGTAAGCATTTGTTTTTGACCTGTGAAATTCTGCCCTGGGAGGAATCTTGACAAATACTGTCTTACTGCATGATCACAATTCTGAACATACTTTACCAAAGAACATTTGAAGTCTGACCCAGCCACTGGAAGAACCTAGATAAGAAAAAGAGGCCAGAAGCCAATGGAACTTTTGCCACTGACTGCAGTGAGAGCAGGAGGATTAGACTGCTGGTCCACTTTTAAGTTATAAAAGGGCATAACAATCTCTTTTTTTTTAAAAAAGAATTACATGTTTATCTAACTAAAAAACCTCATGTAATTTAAAAAATACAAAATGAATAGTTGATTTTATTCAAATAAAAGGGAAAAGTGATAAAGAAATATAATTAATCAGTCACTGTCAGACCAACCTCTCACTCTGGGCTGGCAGCTTACTGCAAGCATTATCATTTGCAAAGAATGATCCATTTCTATAGCTTTATTATAGATAGAATTTTAAAAATCTTCTGCCTACTCCATAAAACAATAATTTCTAATTGATTATAATTAATGGTCAGATTAGCTACTTTTTAACACCAAGCTTCTATTTATAACATTCAGCTAGGTAAATGTGTGTGTCTGAATGGTACAGACATTATTAGACCATTTACTGTCCATTATAGCAAGCAAAAAAACCCACCCTAGAATGAACTATGCATTATTTCAGCATTCGTTAAAGAAAGAGAGCTTTATAGGAAAAAGAAACACCACTGATTTTTACAGGTGTTTAATAAAGATAAGCTGAAAAAGGGCCCCTATTTTAACACTGGTGATAGCTAAAAATGCATTTAAATATGTTCAAAAGCAATCTGAAGCCTCCTAAAAATGGGTGTTTAAACTATTCAATGGATACAGCAAAAGTGCAAATAATATTTGTCGTATTATTGTGGAATACGGAACAGAAATACTCACAAATTCAAAAGAACCCTGCTGAGCAAACTCCATCTCATTTAAATACGACAGGACTTGGGAGTCATTAAAATAGAAATAATACTGTTTATCAGTTGCATAGTAAAGCTGACCACAAGAAATTAGCAAAGTTTGCACCAAAAAGAATATGGAAATGAGAGGGAGCATGAGAATAAGTCCCCTAATTTGGGTTTTGAAAATTATGTAATGAGTAAAAAGTGTGTGCTAATGCAACTGGTAATCCACACATTTAGAAACATTCTAGTAAAGACAGTGAGAGCATGCCTATGCTCCCAAGAAAGAATATCCCATTTTAATACTGCAATTTGTTTTTATAAGCAGCAGAATGGGACCTGATTATTTTAAAGGGGAAAAGATAAAAAAGACAATCATGGTCGCTGCTGAATGACCTATTCAGAAATACGTTGGACCTTTCAGAATGAAGTGTGTTGTATGGTTTGATGCTAGTAAAAATGTATAAGACCACTGTCCTTTCCGCAACTCAGTGTTGACTTTTTTTCCTTTTGATCATCTATAAAATTCAATTCATTCTTAAAAAGGTGTGCCAAAATTTGCATTTACCTGATGGTGCTCTTAAGAACATACAATTATGTTGAGACATACTATATGTCCACTATACAGGAATGAACTAATACATTACTTTTAACATAAACAGACTGAATCTTATGATTTCTTAAACATTGGACCTTGTTAACAAAAAATAAAATTCCATCATGCTCAAAGTTCAAACTAGAATTTTCATAAGACATCCCATACAGATTTGTTAAAGAACACTAATTTTCTAGCTATAGCAATGAAGAATATTTCATACCTTGAACTCAAATTATTTTACATTCAGCCAAAATAGTTTAAAAAACCACACAAAGGTTAAAAAAAGCAGTCCCAAGACCAGTTGTGCCTTTTTTTTTCCTGGAACAGAAAAAGTACAGGATTGGTGTGTACACACATCACCCTTCCAATCTGGGTTCAGTGGGTGGTTGAATGCACTACTGCTTTTCTGCCATAGATTCAATGGGTCATCCCTAGAATAACCGTTCAGATGTACTTTATGATGTCCTGAGACAAACCGTTAGCACTTCTTATGCCACAAAACTGTTTATGGTTTGTCCCAGGACAACAGATATAGACATCTGAATGATCACACTTTGTCCTGGGAGGAAATGGTTTCTTCCAGGATAAATGTGGTATCTGTTTGTCGTTTTAATGTAATACTCTCTCTGATGCTATAACAAATTGAGGAGCTAAAAGGTCTAAACTCAGCAGCAGCACTAGCAGCTTAGTCTAAGCTTGCTAAAATCAACCATGCAAGCATTTTTCTTGATCCAGAACGTAGGTAAGTCAGTTTCCATGTTTTTAAAATGTGATCTATTATGTTTTCCTCTGTAAATTAGGTCCTATTTTACTAGCTAAATTAATCATATCACTTGGTAGCGTTGTCTTAATTCTCTTGTGAACTTATACCTAAAAAGCTTTTCTACTGCCTAAATTAAGTCACGAAAACCCATTACAGTTCTGTTATAAATCTATTAAAAACAACATATTTGTCAGCAAAATCAACTACTGCTCCTTGTTGAATCCTGCTGGTTTTACTGTAAGCAGTGCCATACATCTGGGTCCTTTATGAGCCTGAAAAAATGTACACATTCTGATGGGCACTTTCAAATAGAAGTGTGATACTAATGGCAAGTCAGAGTGAGAGATTTAACCAATACAGTGGTAACAAATACTGTACTTCTGAGGAAGCTTATATCACTGCAGAGTGCTGTGCAACCATCTAAAAGTGAACTATGGGTCAAAACTGGCAGCACTTACTCTGTTAGACTAAATACAGACAGTCAAAAAGCCCAAAGCTGAATTGATTCAGTCTTTGTAGGTTAGAGATTAAACTACAGAGATGAAACTAAGAAACAACTGGACACACATTCACTTTTGATTCAGGAAATGCAGCTGAACGCCTACTGTGGCTCAGGCCAGAAGCCAGGGAACACTATAGCACGGTTCTCTGGCTTGTAGCCACCGTGAGTTGTGTGTTTGCTTCCTCTTCCTGCTGTCCCCAAGGTCTCTGGTATTTGCAGTCCAGACTCACAGGAGCAGGACTCTACAGGGTTGCTCATCACTTCCTCTTCCTGTTTCCAGGCACAGGCAGGGGCTGCTTCCAGGTGTCTCTGGGATTTGTAATCCACAGCCACAGCCAGCAGTAAGTTTGAGCAAAGGGAAGGGGTGTTTAACACCCCTCCCTGGCCCCAGACCCCAGCTGGGCAGTCCCTGTCCCCCTTGCCCCCCCTTCTCTGCTACAGCAGGTGGCACAGCACAGCCCAGGGCTAAAAAGCATGCTGGGGGACTGTGATTTACCTTGAACCAGGAAGGGTTCTGGGACAGAAGTTTCATAAACCAGTTTGACCCAAATCAGTTAAGTCTGACACTACATTCAACCAGGTTTATCTTAAACCAGTTTCAGCCATTTTGAAACTGGTTTATGTGCACTGAGCTTCTGTTCTATTACATGTTTAAACCAGTTTTTGATGACTTAAACTGGTTTATGTATAACTTCTGTCCCCAGCCCTAAATGAGCACACAAAACTTCGCTTGATAACAAAGGGTATACTGCCTAAGAGCACCCTTGATGCAAAAATTCATAGGCACAATGTACAGAGCTGTACAGCTGATACAATAGTTATTATGCAGAATTTTCAATTTGCAGATCTGTTTGAAGCTTGACATTAGCATTATTTTAAACATATTTTTATCAAATTTCTGTTCCTCTGGCGGTAGAATTACCACCAATGTTATTTCCATTTTTCTTGACACAGCCTGTTGCTTCCACTAAAAATATTTTGGACTGAAACTGAAGTAATAGAAGGAGACTTCGGCCCAAGGACTCAAGTGCAGATAAAATCCATATTGAACATACGCTATTTTGTCATCCTAAATTTTTTCACATAGTCTACAAAGAGTTGTACTCATGTTATTTCTTTGAGTTTGAAATTGAACTGTGATGTTCTCTTAAAAGACTTACAACTCACATCATTTCTTATTATTCTTGTACCACAGAGCCCTCCATATACTAAGCTAAATTCTTCTCAATCCAGTGAAGCACTTAACAGTGTGCTTCACATAAAACATGTCACATAAGAGTCCTCTGATGCTATTCACATGCTTAAAACTAAGCACATGCTTATCTGGATCAGAGCCAGAGAGTAGAATAATGCCACAAAGTTTAAACTACAGCCTGTTTCAATTTAGTTACTCCATAGTTACACTGGGTACCTAATAACTTAAAGTAGAATTTGGCTTTTTGTTTCCATAGATCTGTGTTAATATAGTACTGTCTCAAGACATCATTTTGTTTTCATACCAAGAAGGAGATTTATTTTTTATGGATTTGTGTAAAGAGCAATTTGGAAACTTTGTGACAGTAATATTACTTCCCACAAACATGAAAGTATCATGAGAGGCAGCCATTGCACATTCTCAGTCTCTAACTTTTCCATCTTAAATGACCCGTTAATTTAGATAAACGACATTCCTAAGTATTCTAGAGAATTATTAGTTCATTATTATTATACAGCACAATATTGTTGCCTAAATCATGCTTTATCTTTCCCATCTCCCACTTATGTTGAAATGGAGTCTTCATTTAAATCTCAATCAGCATTTTGAGCACCTGTACAGTTCAAGTTGAAAGTGATATGTGCAAAGGTAACATACGGTTCATCTTTGCTCTTCTCTTACACAGGAGATCCTGTATGCAAAACAAGTCTCCAGGCATAAGCTGCTGTTTAAGCACCAGTTGCTTATAGCTCTGAGGGCGCCCAATATCAGCTGGTTATAAATATGCCACAAGAATATCCTTGTGACCTATTTCCTGTGCTGATAACATACTTAATAGCACCCTTAAAAGTCTCAAGCTAACAAATCTACTTCTATTAAAGACACTGACAGCTTGACATGAGAGCAAAAATTAAAAGTTCTGACTCTATCATTTTTTTTCTGGGAAATCTACAGTGAAGTTTTAAGCACACCATCTCCATGGGTGAACCTCAGGCGTTGTGATCTTTTAACACACCCCATAAATGTAGACTCGATAACAGGTATTGATCTTAGTGTTCCTGGAAGAGGACTCCTGGGCTCAGCCGTGAACAGTTATGCTTCTTGCTGTTCAAAAATACAAGCACAGAGCCACTGCACAAGAAAAATGACTGCCAGTAGAATTTCAGTGGAATAGAGAGACATATGGTGTCAACTCTTCTTCTACTATATATGTATTTTTTTAAATAAATGTATAGGTAGGTAAAATTAAGTACACAACATCTTAAATCAAAAAATGTGGAATAAAGGATTATTATGCGTGACTAAGTACGAACTGACAACATTCTCTTTCTGAAAGGCCAGTCAAACAGTACTATGCATACAAGGTATTGTTTTTATTTTACTTCTATTCTTTTCTTCAGGTCACACTGTCACAGAATCAAAGCGATCACATCAATGAATTTGGTCTGACAACAGTCCAGTGAGTGATGGAAGTACTATCAAACCTATTTTTATAAAGTAAAATGAGTCTCACATGTTAAGAGACTTGCCCAAGATCAAAAAGATATCTGTGTCCAAGGCAAGAATAGCAAATGAATCACCTCAGCACCCACCTGAACAATTTGTTACTAAGGAGTCACATTCAGCACTTCCTACTCAGGAAAACACCTGCTGAAATCTGTAAGAGCAATTGGGCCCTTAGAATGGAAATGGTAGATGTGTAACAACTACACTCAACTGGAGTTTGACTGAATAGGGATTATCACCTCACCGCTTCCACAGCAGAACCAAATTGCAGAGACATTTAACAAAATCACCCTAAAGCTCTGCCTACGCTTTTCCTGTGCGTGGCTTTTCCCTTTAAAATTGCTTGATTGGACAGTCAAAACAAAAGCTGCTTTCAAAAGTTTTTGTGATGCTGTAGGGAACTTCTGTGTCATCAACATATATTATGTTTTAAATATAGAAAATTAATCCAAAAATGTAGAAAATTAATCCAGACAAATTACTGGAGGAATGATCCCTGCATTTCCTGACCCATGTTTCAGATTAAATCTGGATGTTGCAAAGAGAAGACCCAGGAAAGAGTCGCACGTCCCTTCCGACTCAGATTTAAGGAAAAGCTACAGTAGTAGATGAACTGTTGAACTCAATCCTGTGTCTTAAAAATACATTTCACTGGGATAGTTAATGCATGATATAAGTACCCAAAAGATGTAACAGCATTCTGAAAAATGAATTAAGGACGCATTGCCATCAACTCCAGCAAAATAATAAAAGTAGAGAGATTAAGAGGCAAGCATATCTTTCTGAATTGTAAAATAGGTTTATAGGTCTTCTAATAACAACTTTTACTCAAACCTTACATAAATAGGCTTATATGATACAAATATTATGTGGGGTGTGTGGAAACTACAAGGTCCCTAATCATGTTTAGGGATTACTTGACAGAACAGAGACATTTCATTCCTATTGGACCTAGGGATTACAGCAAAGAAACATCTAATATTCCATTTTTTAATTTCATGCATTTTTTATTTACCTTTAATGATGCTGTATATATTCATCATCCTGAAATATTAAAACAGTATGAAAAAAGTAATAAATTGGTGGAAAATTTAAGGAATGGGAATGCAACAGCACGCAAATCATACACTATCAAGTGCTTGATACACATTTAAAATTACTGCCTAGTACGGCAAAGCCAAATTCCTGGCAGATTTCTGAAGCGCAAAGTCACAATAAGAAGATCAGCAGAACAGACTGAAATAATAGAATATTCATCCCCCTAATCCATATGCAATTCTTTAGGGCTTTTTTTTAACAATGCATATGAGGTCTGACTGTATTCAGGATTTAAATAAGTTGTCTCTCTCTCTCCCTCACTTATTCTCTCTCACACACATACCCCCTCTGTCTCTCACAGACACACACACGCACATGCACACACGCTCTGTATTTTTGTAAAAAAATGTATATACAGTTATCATTTCTGCTCTGTTGCGCCCACGTTGACAAGGTTAGCACATCTCCTCACACCTCAAATGAAACAATAGCATTTTTAAACAACAAAAGTGTTAAAAGAAATACATTTATTCATACCACCAAAACCTCGTGCAACAGCTTTGTTAGGAGGAAGGAGTCTAGTTTGGGCTGGGGGTAGGGAATGGGATTTTTATTTAACTCTTTCTTTTCTCGCTCTAAATAATTAGCAATTAATATAATATGATTTCAAATTTACTCATGGGCAATTAAATTTTGAAATCAATATTCAATCTTTGAGAACATGAATCCCCCTCCCAACAGATGTAATTTTAGAACTAGTATTTTACAAAAGGGAAAGAGACTTAGAGAGAAATAAATCATAGTGAAAAGACAGATGCTCATGATGATAATGAACGATCCATGTACAAAATGAATGAGTGGTGTGGTATAGTACAAAAGTTTCCTTGCCATGGGTTTGAGATAACAATTATTCCTGAGCAGTGAAACCAGAAGTGAGTTACACATATGGAGAATGGCTGTACAGTACCTCCAGGTCCTTACAGAAACCTCCATAATCATAACACTCCCTCTGCTAACACAGCTTCTTTAATACAGGGAAAGCAGTATGAAGATGGTTGAAGATGCACATAGGCTATAATGAAGCAAACAGCTCAGGCAAACAGTTCACATCTAACAACCAGATCCTTTTTTATATTTAATTTGCTGAATTCTAGGCAGCAAATGTAAAAACTTCTTAAAATAGGAGAGTTTTCTTTCTCCTGTAACTAGACCTTGCTGTGATTTACGTGGACATGAAACTGGTGTTTGGCCATTATGTTATAGCTGTCTATTCAGACATGGTATACATATCTATGTGCATATTACATAAACAGACATATAATAATTAAATATACTAGATGCAGTTCTGGCCCTAGTGAAGTCAATGGGAAAATTCTTATTAATTGCAATATAAACACAATATCCTTTTTTTTAAATATTATTTTAAAAATCATATTTCATGTGCATATAAAGAAAAGAGTTAATATTTAAACTACGTCTGCCTGGTGAAAACGCATGGCAGGTCATTCTTAGCAGTTGCTCCTCCTCAGCTCTGGACCTTCCTCCCTTCTGAGGCCCACCAGACCCTGAGGCTGGACATCTTTTTGAAGTGCTGTAAGACCTTTCTATTTGGGCAGACATTTTGCAAACAAAGCTAGGCTGAGATATTGCTTGGGGTGGGTTTCTGCTTTACACTGGTAGTCTAGTTCCCATTAAGCTGCTTTGTTTTCTTGTCACTGTTTTATAAGCTAGTCCGTCCTTTAATTGTAAGCTGATTTGAGCCTTTGTTGACAGGGGCATCAAATAAATCAAATAACTAAGTAACTAGATCAACTATTTTTACTTAGTCTGTAACTACTTAGGATGACTCCACTTTGCTCCATGGGTTTACTGCCCTCTTCCTTTTTAAAGTGGCTGTTTTCGTTTACAAAATGGGCTTAAATAAGAGGAAAGGTTCAACCTGATATTTATCTTAGGTTCTATCTGCTTCTCTTGCAGACGTGAGGAAGAGCATCATAGACAAGCTTTTAGGCGCATCTCTACAAGCTATACAGTGGCCCAATAAAAGATACGGCCAAACAAATCTTGCTTCTCACATATTCCCTGTACCACCACAACTACAACACAATGACAGATAATAAATTGGACAAATACAGTTTAGTTTTGCAAACTAACCCTCAGAAAGAAGGACTGATAGATAACCTTTAAAGTTCTATTGGTGCACATCTAAACTCAAGAAGTATAGGCTGCAGCTGCTCAGAAGCAAACCCACCATATTCTGCAGACAGGGCAAGCAGGGAGCAGTGCAAAATGTCAGCTTTTTATTTAAAGACATTAAAAAGGGAAAGATGATATAAAAGACTTATAGAAGAAAGGAGAGAGGAGGAATACACTGCTAGTGGAAAAAAGTTACCCCTACCTTTTTTTTTCTATACTGTGTTTTGCAGGATATAATATACAGCAATTAACTGGCCGTTTATTATCAAGAAGAGTGTTTCCCTTTGAGTTGAGAGGTGATAGCCAGTGGGCTGTGCTCATTAAATCTTACTGCCAGTAACTTACTCAAGCTATGAGTCAGTTCTTTTCTACCATTATCCTCAAATCTAGTCTATATACAATTACATGAAAAAAAACAAAAAAGAAGACAAGGAAAAATCAACAAAGTAACACAAATGTAATTCAAAAGTTAGGCAATTTCAGAATTGAGGTTCTGCCCTTATGCCCTTGTCCTCTCTGTCCCTCATTTT
Source organism: Alligator mississippiensis (assembly GCF_030867095.1). NCBI lineage: Eukaryota > Metazoa > Chordata > Crocodylia > Alligatoridae > Alligator > Alligator mississippiensis. Next base: position 186,327,480 of record NC_081824.1, on the reverse strand, counting down.
TTCTGTTTCTTGCCTCACGTTATCTGTTCCTATGCACCTTATTCTCATTTCTTGAGCCCAATGCCCTATGAACTTGCTAGGCAGCAAAGATAACAAGGAAAAACTCAATTGGGACCTACAGCCCTGTGCTCAGGCATGATCATTTGCACTACAGAGATCCACATTCGCAGTCTGGTCACCACCGGATACTTGGAAAGGAAGGAGTATGTTCAGTGCAAGTATAGTTTAGGACAGGGCTGGGCAATTATTTCAGCTGAAGGGCCACTTAGTGAGTTCTGGTGAGCTGTTGAGGGCCAGGAGGGTAACCCGACCCCTTGACAGGTGTCCCGCCTCCTGGAGCTGTGTGGTGCCAAGAGGCAATGCCTCCTGCTGCTGCTGCTGTTGCTGGTGGCAGGGGCTGTGTGCCAGGGGGTGAGTATGTGGGGGGTCCCCACACCCCCCAACCTCCCTCATACTCACACCCTGCCCACCCAAGCTCTGCATTCCCAATGCCCCCCTGAGCGTAGACTCCGTGCTCCCGCCAGCCCATGGTCCACACTCCTGCCCAGGTGTACCTCTCCCTGCCCCCGCTGCAGCTCCCCCTGCCACTTCCCTACCTGCTGCCTGGAGTAAGCACTGCAGCAGGGACACAGGAGGAGCTGCTGGAGGCCAGGAAAGCCGAGCAGGTCCCCCAGTGGCTGCAGCAGTGGCAGCAGCCCTGCCCAGAAGCTGTGTGCTGGCTAGGCTGGGGCCCTTCTGCACACGAGGGTGGGAGTGAGGCTAGCTGGGGTATAATTAGTTGGTGGGTGCCCATGGGCTGGATGACATTGTCTGTTGCTCCCTGGTTTAGGAGCACTCAATTGTTAAACGCTTATAAAAAAATTGCTGCGCTAATGTGAACTGAGGTTTTTTTGGAAGACTTATAGTTTGGCCATATATGGGCAAATTTTCACAAAAAGTTCACTCCTAACATAGGGCAACCCCTCTGTCAAATTTAAAGTCAGTGTTCAGGATGGAGATACCAAGGTTCTCCACAAAAACCTTGTATGAATTTAACATGGGCAAAAACCTATTTTTTTCCCCCCCCCCAACATCACTGGTGAAAATGACTGGACCATTTTATCTATAATTACCTGGCCAAGAAAAATCCAACTGGAGTAGTTAAAATCTGATAGGATTATTAGCAACTGAACCTGGGGTCTTCCAGGCTTAGCAAGTGGTGGTGCAACCAGCTTCAACTACAATACATAATCTTGAAATAAAAACTAAAAACAAAAAATGACAGTTTTGGCTTAATGCGTGTTTCCTTTGATCTGATTTTATACAACATAAATCATAAATCTTCAAAAATTATGTTTTTATGATCCTACTAGACAAAGAGATAACTTACTGTGTTGTTTTCCTGTGATGAGGAATAATTCAAGTTCTTACCCTGCCTGATTAATCTCACAACTAATATTTAGAAAAGGTTTCACTTAGAGCTGATCAAACTTGGCAAAAGTAATCTTCAAACTATGCCACATTCACTGATTTGTAAGATTTTTCAAACTTCTGTTTTATTAAGTGCAGTTTAAATTAGCAATAGCACTAAATCCACTGGCTTATGACTCCCTCTGAAGCTTACAAACAGCCCATGGATCACATAAAAGAAAGCACATGCAAATCAAGATTATGACACACTGATCTCATCCAGATTGCCATTTCAGCAGTAAAAGCTTAATTCAGTGAAGTCCTTATGCTCACATTATTTTGCATTCCAGAGGTTAGTTGCTCATGGTTTGGAATGGATGAAGACAGCTCTCTGTTTTGCATTTCAGCCCAGGTCTAACAACTAATCCTTGCACTATTTGTTCAGAGAAGCTACAGTTTGATGAACAGCTCATGGAGCTCTTCACTAGGATCCCGCAGTGGGAGAATCAGGCCCTGCTGGGACAAAGTGGCTCTGAATATCATTACCTACTTTGCAAAGGGCAATAGCAAAGAGCAAAGACCTCCACAAACTGCTGCCCCTTAGAGATTCTATTTTTGCTAACCAAACTTTGAAGGATTCAGCTTGCCTTCACTTCACTGCCTTTAGTTCAGTAAATATCTTCCTGCAATAGAACAGGCAAATCCCACAAATAGCCCCCAACATGTATGTGTGAGAGGGTGTAAATGAGAGATTTGCTTATTAACATTTCCCTATCCTTCTGCAAAATCTCAATGGAGTTAAGGAGCTTCATGATCATAAAAGGGACAATGCTATCGTGGACCTAACTCAAAAGAGCAATAATGGTGTGGCCCAGTTGTTATGATGTGTAGAATTGACTGGTGTTACGGGAAATATGCAAATAACATAAAAGTCTGCCTTAATACTGGTTAATTCTTTCTCTGTTAAGGGACAGGCATTTCAAGGGAGTTTTGCAAGTATGATGGTCCAAAATGTCTTAGTTGTGACTATATGACCTCTTAGCACTGAATCAGGGGAAACAGAAAAAAAATACCACTATGCTCAAAGAGTTCTGAAACCCACTAACTAGATTCAGCTAGTATTTATTAATATATAATTTCCTTTTATTTTTGCAGACAAGCATGGCTACTAACAATGAAATATATTCCTGAATATATTCACTCCAGCCAAAGGGAGAAAAGAAAAGTCTGGGCACAAATAAATACTAATGCTAGTAATGGAAATATTCCAAAAGAAAAAATCAATCTTACAGATTATTCTCGATATCTTTAATCACCTTTGTCACCTGGGTAAATAATATTCTAAGCTACTGATTTGAATGCCTGCTTCGTATCTTCATGGTTTATTGCAAGGTGAAAATTGTGTCTGAAGGTAAGTATTGTCCCGATGCAAGCATATAAAATTACTTTCTTTTAATGAAGATTCAAATATGCTGGAGACCAGCAAGGTAGCTCCTTTCCAGACACTGCCAAGGGATTTCTGAGCGTTTGGTAAAACACTCTATCTGGGTACAGTAGACTATCAGTGAGTTATTCTATTTGTTTATATAAATGGGCCAATGCCTTTTGAAATACTTCAAAGCACTTAACTAAAGCAAACAAGCACTTGAACTTTAGATATCTAACAAGAGGAGCTATTGACAAGTATGACTTTCCTTAGTAAATCTTAATATCTTTGGGAACTATAATTCATATTGTCTCACAGCTCTGCATGAAGGAACACATCAGACTCTTATCTGAACTTGGGCTCCACAAGACTCACAATAAATGTGAAAAACAGAAGTGCTACTGCCTGCCCCCATTATTATTTTTATTCCCCTTTTACTTTCCCAAAAATGACAACCCTGGAGCCCAATAACATCATCTACAACACAAGTCATGGATACGCATTACATCTGTGGTGCTATATATGGCCCTATTACACACAGGAACTTCTATGAATCACTACAGGTAATGTGTGGACAGTTAGACGTAGCATTATAGGAGGTCTCCTGGTTCCCAGTATCCCATAATGCTGAACTTCCCCTCCTCTCCCTACCCACCAGAAAGAGAAGGAGAGTGGCCGTCATAGGGCCAATGCTACCTTGGTGAAGCAGCAGCGTAGCGTTGCTGGGGGGATTCTGCTGCCACCACTAGCAGTGGCACAGCTGGTGCCCACATGATGCATGCTGTAGTGCCAAAAATGAACATGTGTCCTTGGGCAGACCTTGCTGCTTCTTCTGACACCTGATTTCTTTAATTGTAGACGTTTATATGTTTTTTACCCTTTTCTAGAATGCATGTGTTCTTGGATGGCCATCCTAGGTACAACTTCATAGATATTTGATGCATCCCTATCTGTAAAAATGAATTTAGAAGGAATTAGAACATTGTAAGTCACTACTTTTGTTTACTAAAATATGACAGCACAGTTTGTATTTAACCTAAGTTGTTCTCCCCATGTCTACATTTGAAAGTTTTGAGCCAGCCAAATTATATTCTCACTTAACAACGTGTGCATCAGAGATGAATATTCAGAATTACTCCTGAACTTCAGCAGTATCAATGAGAACAGAAATTGGCCCTTTAAATAAAATGTCATCGGTTTTGTGAACCTACTAGACAATTCCTGGTCACCTCTCACTCCTGGTAACTGTGGTCTAGGTGGTTACACTTTTACCAAATATTTTTCCAAAAGGTGGCTAAACGGCCAGCTTATTGAGCTTCAGAAGTTCAAAGTTCAGTCAGTAGTCAAGTTTCTGAGCAGTACTTTAACGTGTTTAGCTATTTGTAAGTGTTTACATTTTCTTTGCAAACAAAAACCAAGCAAACAAAAACTCAGGCATTAGCTAAAATCACAATGAGCTTTCTGGCTTAGAATAGTAAGATCTGATCCACATATCCATTTTTGCTTTATGTATACTTCAAATATGTCAAACATCATACCGCTTCTTAGCTGGACACGGTCAAATCAGGTTTACTATTACAAATCATCTCTATTCCAGTATGAAACAGTAGAGATTTTGTGGCATGGTGGTTATGGCTAATTTTTATCTGGGGAATACCAGGAATGTAGACCACATGGCTAAGTACAGACAATCAAAAGGCCTGAGGCGGAATTGATTCAATGTTTGCAAGTTAGTCTAAGCTGCGGAGATTGAACCAAGAAGCAAGTGAACAGACATTCTGGAAATGCAGTCACATGCCTGCAGTGACTTAGGCTAGAAGCTGGGGGCTGCTAGCAGCCTTCCCTACCCTTTAGCAGTGGCCAGAAGGCTAGGGGGAAGCTGGGAGAAAAGCCCTCCAGGCTTTTCCTGCTCCCTGCATGAGCAGAGTGGGGGTGTGGGCAGGGGTGCGCCTGACTATGGTTATAGAGAGGGGTTTAAACCTGCAGGGACCCCAGCCAGGATGCCCCTGGGGTGGAGGGAAAAAGCAGCACCTGCCAGGCTTTTTCCCTACTCCCCACTGAAGCAGAGGAGGGGGTGTGGCTGGACCCTGGCCCAGGCCAGCATGCTGAGAGGGAAGAGGGGGGTGGGTTTAAATTCCCTTGCCTGCACGGGACCCCAGCAGGGGTCTGCCTGGCAGGGGCACAGCAGCCACTTCCAGGCTTTTCCCCACGCCCGGCTCGAGTGGAGGGGGTGGAGGCATGGCCAGATGCTGTCCCTGAGCCGCATGCTGAAGCAGAGGGGAGGGACAGGGGTTCAAAGCCCTCTCCCTCCTTCAGCCTGGGTCTGCCTGGCAGGGGCGCAGCAGCCCCCATCTGGCTTTTCCCTGCGCCTCGCTTGAGTGGAAGGGGCACAGGTGTGGCCAGATGCCAGCCCTGGGCTGGCACCCTGAAGCAGAGGGAAGGGAGAGGGGATTTAAACCCCGTTCCCTCCCTCAACCCAGGAGGCCCAGGCTGAGAGAAGGAGAGGGGTTTAAACACCCTCTTCCTCCTCCCTGCTTCAGGATGTAGCCTGCGGCCAGCATTTGGCCATGCCCCCACCTCCTCCGCTCAAGCGCAGAACTGCCTGGCAGGGCCTGGAGCTCCCTCTCCCCCTCTGCCTCATTCTGCCTGCTTGGCCGCAGGGTCAGGCCACCTGCCCTTTCACCACTCCAGTGGCGAGTGGGAGAAAAGTCTGGCAGGGGCTGCTCCAGCCCTTGCAGGGAGACCCGGCTGCCTTCTGAAGCCAGATTTTTCCACCCCCACCCCCTTCTCAGCTAGCCAGAGCAGTAATAGTGCTCTGGCTAGGGAGCAGACAGAACAGCTCAGCCCAGGGCTGCAAAGCATCCTGGGATGCTGGGGGACTGTGACTTAACTTGAACCAGGAAGGGGTCTGGGACAGAAGTTCCATAAACTGGTTTGACCTAAATCAGTTAAGTCTGATACTGCATTAAACCAGGTTCATCTTAAACCAGCTTCAGCCATTTTGAAAGTGGTTTATGTGCACTGACTTTCTGTTCTGTTACAGGTTTAAACCGGTTTCTGATCACTTAAACTGGTTAATGTGTAACTTCTGTCCCTTGCCCATGAGTACAAGTATGTGACAGCTAAAAAGCAGATGTTTGAGACACACCTTTCAATTCAACAGCAGGTATACTTCATTCTACATAATACTAGAACCCCTTCTCAAAGCACAGATAAGAAATTTCATTCTGGATTTGTTCACCATATGCAGTGTTAAAAATGCTTAAGGAAGCTCAGTGAAAAATCCTTTGCATGCCCCTAATTGTTGCAATTTCAAAAGGAGGCAAATTATATTTTGCAGGTGATTTAGGTGTCCTGAGATTTCACAGCGCTGGTTAAAGGAAGCTGTTATTCTTTAAATAGCATAAAGTGGGGTTAGTGGTAGCATGGGTGTATTTTACGTGGGTTTTCAGACTTCAGTTAACTAACTGACTAGAGAACGGTTGAAACTGCTTGAATCAGTAATGTAACATGAGGTGAGCGAAAGTGGCACATGCCCCAGACACCACCTAAAGGGAGGGGCACCAGAAGGATGGGGCAGGGGAGGGGTGTTCTCAACTGTAGCAAAAGCCTAACCACAGTAGGTCTCTAAACTGTCACAAAAGTAAAACCGGTCCTGAGTAGAATAAATTTCTGTTTCAACCCACAAAAGATCATTTTTGTAAAAAGATAAACACATGTTGATCTAAGAATACAATTTCACCCTTTAAAATGACGAAGTATGGTTTTTTTGTTAGATTTATCAAGAACTTCAGTGTTACAGGGCAATACCTGATGTCTGGTCAAGTGTCTTGCTGTTTTTCAAGCACTGTTCTGTTAAAAAAATAAAGCTGTATTTGAGTGCAAGAACTCCTCAGTGATAAAATGCAGGTCTAGGCACAGTTCCTCAAGGAAATAGCTTTCAAAAATCTCTGAAATACTCTGTAAGTTATAATTGGGTTTTAATGCATAAAACGGCTGAGTAATTTAAATGTTTGGAAAAGAAAACAGTCTTTCCTAGAGTTTATGAAGTGGCAAGCCTATTTCTTATAACGATTAGCTATGAATCATCACTTCAAACATGAGCATCTACTAGCATATGCTCCATACAACTGATGCTGTATAAGTCCAAAGATTTAACAAATTAACATTTAAGGGTTGATTCTGATCTTAATCTAAATCTTTTATACTAACAGTATTCCACTGATTTCAGTGGAATTATCCCTGGCGCACACTAGAAAATAGTAAATGAGATCAGAATTAGGCCTTTTCACTGGCTGAGAGCTCCTACCACATATTTTGCCCTATGGAAAGAAAACAGAAATATATATAGATATATTGAGAAAGTGGGTATATCACGACATTGTCATGGGAGACAGACAGCAACAACAACAACAGAAAGGTAACATAACACTCATTATTAAAAATGTCATAAGGAATAAATACATATTAAAGGGAGAATGAAATGAGCTAGGACCGCATAAAGTGTATGTATGGTTAACAATATCCCAAATGGCATGCTATTCTAAAGCACAGATAAAACAAGAGTAAAACAAAAGATAATATAATAGAGTTTGGAATACATTGCAAACAAGCAACAAGATCTAATTATTTGGAAAGCTCTCCAAGATCCTGTGGCTTTGGGTGAACTTAATTAAAGAGAAGGGAGAAATTAAAATGGAAAGGAAAAATCAGACTAGATAGATTGAGAGAGAAAAAGAGACAGACAACAGGACACAGGAAGAAATATTGTATCATTTTCTACACCAGAGTAATTCAAAGGTTCTATGAGCATTTTTCAATATTACAAAAATGCAAGATATAGTTTTAACATCTTGAATCCAGAGCCTCCCCCTCTTTCCAAATGTGGCACCTTAATTTAAAATATATATACAGTATACTGCTTGTAATTTATAACTATATCCATTATCATGAGTAATCTAAAAAAAAATGATGTTTTTAATTTCATCTGGAAGATCTTAAGAGCTGTAGTTATTCTGATTTCCTAAGAAAAGCTCTATTTCCCACAGTACCTGATTTCTGTAGATAAAAGTACTTGCTCTAGAAAACGTATACTGATCTCAGAGCAGAAGAGGTAGCCCTGAATTAATCCAGGTCCAATTAAAAGAGGGTTTAGAAGATTAGGGCCAGAACCTTTCGTTCCATCCAGTATTCCATGACAAACTGATAAAGAAACTAAGAGAGAAACTTTGTAAGTTGTGTATGGGTCCTACATCTATGTATGGCAACACCTATTTCCGCTACCTTGCTAACAAGGTCCTGATCCCGCAACTAGACCTGGCCAGATAGATCCCCCACAGGCCCCACAGAGTCAGCACAGTCCCATTACAATTATCATTTCCTTGTGTGAGCTCAGGAGAGTCTGTTCCTACAGAGAAGCTTCCAAAATTGAGGGCAAAGTCAACTTACTTGACAGTTTTTTCCCCAGTTTTACCCAACTACATAGCCTTTTGGACCAGACAATGGGTGCCTCTATGCATGACGCTATGTCACCATAACAACACGCTACAGCGCTGGAATGTCCACGGGTGTCTACACATGACCAGCAGTTACTTTTCCACAGCAATAGCAACGAGCTCCCTGGGTATAGCATGCCCCAAACAAAGTAGCTGATAAAAATAACTGTGCACCACCTTATTTAGTTAACTTAATGGAAGTACTAAATCACAGCACAGTAACGTCACCATAGCGACATGTGTAAATGCACCCAATCACTACCTCACATAGTCTCGAGGACAACAGTTAAACCCACAAACTGAAGAAAAGACTTGTTTTACTTTCCATACCACCATGGAGCTAAGCAGGAGGTGCCCTAATTTTGGATTTTGGCATACATGCTTAGCATGGGTTGTCAGCCAGAGGTGTACCTGGCCAGTGCTGTGACAGTACATGGTGTGGCTGGAGGTTTGCTGTTGCTGGGGGAAATGCCGTCAACATGCATGTGGAGCAGCCATTTAAACACTGGTTTTCAGAGGCAAAAAAGGGAGATTATGTTTTCTCCAGCAACAGCAAACCATCGGCCACTGCTCCTACACAGGTCGCCACACACACCTCCCTACTGCTAAAGCCAAAGCAACTGAAGGAAAGGTACAGAGTATGAGAGGAGAGTGGGACAGGGAAAAGAAGGGTGAAGCACCTCCTATCATTCCTGTGCCCTGCTTGGGTGTGTGTCCTGCTTACCAACCCATCCTTGTGCTATTGATTTTAACCACCATAGTAGTGAACTGCTCTCTATTTGCCTTGGCTCAGTGCAAGTTAAGCGAGCTCTTTTCAGAGAGAAGAGTTGTTAGTTTTGTCTGAGATCTAATCAAAATAAATCACTAAGAGGACTGCAAAAATGGGAGCTAATTTACCTGGTTCTTTACAGAGTAGCCAAAGGACCCAAATTATCGTGTTTCTGTACTACCGCGAGTTCTGTTCTAAACATTAAGTTGTCAAAACTGTCTTTGCCCCACAAAACACTACATGTGAAAATCCCAATTGAAGCATTTTAGTATTCTAACAACATGCCTAAGCACAATTACTTATACACTTAAGAAAAACCACAATGTTCCTCTAAGTGACATTAAACCATGAGATCACTGTCTTGTTGGGAGATAACTGTTCCTTTTAAAAATGGCAACTAAACGAGCAACCATAGAGTTCCATTCTTCTTTAACCTAAGTCATTGCTTGTCAATTTTAATGGGCTTTGGATAGGGCCTCAATAAATATTTCTCCTTTCCATACATTTGTGATATCTGCTTTGTAATATATAGGACTTCATCCAAAAACTACAGATTGTCAGCTCAGATTTTTCCATAATACTTATTCAGTCCTCACATTTCTTCTCTAAGTCACTACAAGAGCAGAACACCTAAGAATGTGTGATTAGCGACAGCATTTCTTTGACGCAGACTGATCACCAAAACCTGTGATCTGAGTGCCCCAAACTCTTAGGAAATTCAAGATCAGGATTCCATATTTAATGTTCCTTTGAAGCAATATGTTTATAAAAAGGCAGCATCCCTAGTTCTAGTCTCCCACCATCCCCAGAGGCTCATTTGTGCACATTTCACCCAATGTTTGCACACCAGAGGGAATGACTTCCCTTCATAAACTCACCATCCTTTTCTAATCACATTCACTATGCATTGCATTAGAAAAGATTGTAACGGTGCTTAAATATTTTGGCAGGTTTTGTTATGGCCAGATCACTCACTTCCTCTGGGACACACAAAGCCTCCTCTGGGAATGAAACAGCCAAAATGTCAGCAACCCCTATAGAACAGAAAACGGTCTGTCAATGTAAAGCCTATGTGAATCTCAAAGAACAAAAAAAGAAAGAACCCAGAAACACCCACTTTTTATTAACGTTTCTTTACCCTCCAGAAACTTTTTAACAGCCGTACAATGTATTCATCACAAGGTGCTATTAGAGCACAGCTCACTTCAAGTGTTACCAATTCATGGACAGATTAGAGGGCACATTAATAACATAGTTAATATGAAGTGTTTAGAGCCTTTACGTCGGTGACAAATACGACTCAGCCAAATTTCCTGACCACTGAGGCCACGGAGGAACAATTTGGTAGATTTCATCAACAGTTCTAATTATGTTCCTGTCAAGTCGAGAACAAAGCAATCCATAACTGGGGGGCTGCTCAGAGACAGTGGCACACAAGAGTAATTTATGCCCAAGACACAGGGCCCTTTCTGTAGTTAGTGTGCACAACACTTGACTAACAAGTGGGTTCAAAAAGGAATTTATTAGGGAAAATGCAGCCCTCTAGCTCTGAATGGCTTGTCAGGTATAAGCTTATGAGGAGTTATGAGGTAAAGACTTCTAGTAAGTCTTGTTTATACAAGCATCTGGAGTTCATGCTCTTTGCAGCCTCTGTAACTGCAGGTTGTAAGATGTAGGATTTCAGCCCAAAGCTTCCCTTGGACTTTTCCTTGACTGCTTATATTCTTAAAGCCACCTCTCTATAGACAGTCTGTGGGCAGAGTTTAAATGTGACAAAAGAACTGGTAAATTCAATGCCGCAGCAAAGGTTCAGCCTACATATATTTTTTAAGGATACTTCAATCTTTGGAATGGCATCAGCAGCATCACAGAGGCTGAATACTGTAAAGACCCTTTTATGATTCTATAAATAATACACTAATGAAACATGCAAAGAGATTATTAGGAACAGTAAACTAAAATGTCATGAAAAACTGAGCATGTTTCATACTGCAGCTGAACTAAGAGACAGACTGAGAAAAGGAAGGGGGGAGGACAGGGGGAGAAGCTGTCATGTAATTTTGAGTCATTTTCCACTGTGATCTATATTGCGATGCAGCTCCTATTCTTTCAAACAGGGTAATTTTATATATGACATTCTTGTTAGATTTTGAAAAAAAAAAAGAGTAAGAAAGCCTCCCTAGTGCTTGGGAAAAGACTAACAACCAGGGTTGTTAAACCTACACCAGGGTTGCCTGGCTCTATTAGCAATAAGTTGCTAATGAAAACAGAATGGTGCTTTTTAAATGTATTTAAGGGCAGCGCATATAAGTATAGAGAAAAGCCAAAATTGACAGTATTAGCAAAAACTACATTTGAAAAGTACGCTTGCATAACTATCAAATTCACAATTGTTTCTGCTTAGTGAATCTTAAACCAGAGCTGTCTGTAAGTAGCTGTGAGCATGCATTGTGGTCAGCAGTTTTTATGTTTCTATTTAACAAGACAGAAAAACATTGAAAGCTAAAACTTTGTCATTTCCCAGCCTTTCCTTTTATAGGAGTACACATATGTATAAAATAACTGCCAATCTGATCAGAAATGCAACACAGATCAGTGGACCAAACACAGGCCTAGGCATTAGGAATAAGCACATTCTAAATCTACTTTAGATATTAACTTGCTAACTGGCCTTGAGAAAGTCTCTTATCTCAAATTCCCCACCTGTAAAATGGAGAAAACAATATTTTCCCTCATGTGACAAGGATGCTGTGAATCTTCAGGGTTTGCTCTATTAGGCTAACATGCAGAAATGTGTATTCCTGCAATATCCTTGGTGTCACAGAAATGTTGTATACTCTGTCCATTGACATTTTCATGCTACTTCAATACCATCTTCTAAATACTAGTAAAATGCTGAAAATGGCAAGTATGTTGACATTTGTGAATCATTAAAATGATACCATCTAACCAATGTTATTATTTCTGTCTTAACTTTATTCAAATGCATCATTGTAAGTTGTGCTTTCTTCCATAGTTAGTTTTTGGGATTCTCTCATTAGCTGTTGAATGAAACAGAATTATTCCCGTACATCAGGAACACTGATATTGAATCATTATTATTCTTTACACTTACAGAGCCCTTTCCATCCCAGGACATCAAAACATTTTATACATATTTGTGGCTCACAACTAAAATCTGTGGGGCTGGGTAGGATTTTAACCCTATTTTACAGATGAAGAAATAGAAGAAAAGTGATTTAAATCACACAGACAGAGCCATAACCAGCACCTAGTTTTTATAATTCCTGGTCTCCAGTTCCTGGTCCTCCCCCTCCTGGTGAAACAACATGCTGCCTTATATGTATGTTATAGAATTCATTTTAACCAAGTGTAGCAAAAGCATAATGATCCCATTAAGTATCTAACATCTAATACCTTGTGAATGAGTGCTAGAAAACTAATTTAGTGCTTTATCAAATCTCTAGTTTGTATGTAGAGCATAAACTGGTTACGTTTGCTAATAGGGCAGATTGACCCATGCCATATATTATCAAAACACATCAAAGTCTGTTGGAGGACACAGCCACAGCCACTCATTATCCTTTGCATTAACTCCCTCTCTAGCACCTCTACCAATATATTTTCTTGTAATACATCTGTCATGATTTAGCAGAGAAATCAGCAATTCTCAGCATTACAGTGGTTAGAAAGAGATAACAACACCAAACCTAATATGGCCTGCTTCCCCATTCTACTGTTACTGGGTGCAAACTAGAGCCTGTAATGCTCGACTTACATTTCATATCTCTACTGCTGGGCCTTAGAGATTCATACAATTAGTTAGATCCATGTTTCTGGAGCTTTAGAATTCCGATTATTTTTCAAGATAGATTATACATGTGAAATAGGAAATACAGACAAGCAGTAATGCCTTCACATTTTTACCAGGGTACATTCTTCAGACAAAAAGTTATCTAATAAAATAAGATCATGTTATTTACTAATCAGAAAGACAAATGATGGATACAGATTAGTTTTAAAAATACAAATGAAAAAACCTCTAAGTCCAGACATAATACAACCCTATTCCTGCCTATGCTGCATTTACAGTCTTTAGGGACAGTCTTGTAGAATCAGGATCTTTTACAACTGGCATCATATAACCTGCATATCCGGCTCAAGTTGCTCTGGTATCACATTAGCTATTTTGCGACAAATTCTACTGTTTTCTGGAGCATTTCTTCCCCACCCCTCAAGTTCCATATTCATCTTCTTCCAAAGCACTGGATACTGGTCATTGCCAGGTGCAGGTTCCAGAACCAACAAAATTAAGGTCTGACCCAGTGTGGCAAACCGTCTGTACCTATTTCCAAATTTCCCTCAGTAATGCTTGATTCAAACCACAGCACAGATTACACAGACTCACCCGTTTCCCATGCCTGTCAAATACCCCTATGCTTACAAAGGAAGGGCACTGTCATGGGCACACATATGGCCCCCTAGTAGCATATGTATGACGGACCTTGGAGTTTGCTTCCTCTCCATTGATGACATCTTCATAATATGGATGCATGGGAAGGAATCTCCAGAGAAATTTCACCAAGACTGTAACAACGTCCACCCCTCCATCAAACTAATTCTGGAGCAGCAGATTCATTTCCTAAACACTACAGTGAAGCTTTGAAGGGGCCACAACATCACCACATTTTATCAGAAACCTATCAAGTGCCACAGCTACCTTCATGCTACCAGCCTTCATCCTATGTACACCACCGCATCTATAGTCTACAGCCTAGATCTACATTACAATCAAATCTGCTCTGACCCCACTGACCAGGATGAACACCTTAAGAATCTAGACCGAGGAATTCTTAAAATTACCAGAGTCCCCAAACTGTAGCCATTTAGATCAACAAAACCAGCCTCAGACCTCACTCTGACCTGCTACAATACTAACTCCAGGACAAGGACAACAGAATTCCCCACCTATAGCCCTCAGCTTGAACACCTTACACACATCACTGATGACCTCCAACCTCTCTTGGAAAAGGTAGCCTTTGGGGACAAACCTGTCCTGGTTTACAGACATTCCCCCAACCTTAAACAGAGTCTCTCAAACAACATTTTCACTAAGGCATGAGGCCTTGCCATGGACCCCAAATGCTTGCTGTGTCCCTACATCAATACAGACCACATCATCACTGGACCTCATAACAAGGAGTGCAACATCCAAGGTTTAGTCACCTGTATCTCTACCAGCGTCATATACACTGTCACCTGCTTACAGTGCCCTTCTGCTATCTACGTTGGACAGACACAGCAATCTCTACATGTAAAAATGAATGAACACCAATCTGAGGTCAGCTGCAGAAAGACACAAAAGCCTGTGGCAGAACACTTTAACCTCCCTCCATCACTGAACACCGATTGCTGTTCTCAGGCAAAAAAAATAAAAATAAAAACCAGTTTGAATGGGAAACAAGAAATCATCCACAAACTCTACTGTGTTAAGTATGATTCAAACAGGGACTACCAATTCTTATCGCATTACCTGGATTAGCTTTTGTGACCCTCTTTGTTCCGATGGGTTTACTGCTGGCTTGCTCTTCCTAGCACTGCTTCCCTCTCCCTTATCTCTCTTTTTCTCTCCCCACACCCTCCCTTGTCTTTTGTATTCTAATTTATCTCTCCTTCTTATACTCCGCTTTCTGCACATCCTTTCACAGCATCTGATGAAGTGAACTTGGGTTCAGGAAAGCTTATGCTTTCTATAAATATCTTATTTAGTCAGTTTATAAAGGTATATATCTACCCTGTTTTCTGACTGATTTAAGATTAACATGGCTAACTGCTTCTCTCTCCTATGCCTGTTGACATTTCCATATGGCACTAAATTTGGTTACCATGAACCATTGTGCACACACTAACCATGAATTGCCAGTCCTAGAAACCTCTAAAATAAAGCCACTGTATCTCAAACTGTCTCTCAAAGAGGAACCAGAGACATGAGGGCACAAGATACTCAATGATAAAACACTGTTACACCTCAAGTAGTGCTCTAGCCCATCCTCATTTAACTGTGTAGCACCCATGGTATTAGTGTAATCTGTTTTTCAGCACTGTGCACCAAAAAACTTTCTTATTCTGTTCCATATTAGTTCTGGATACCAGTTTCTTTAGACAGCAATACCAATAATAATAGGTATTGAGGTCATGGTAAAGTTTTGTTTTTTCAAGGGTGATTCCAGAGTCTGCTAATCCCATTAACAGCCAATGCCTTTTGATCAGAAGAATGTGTTAAAAACTGCTCGAGCCCCATTTGGGGGCTTAGCACCATAAACTCAAATAGGCCGTGGAAGACAGCTTTCTCCTGGTTAAAACTTCCAGTAAGTAAACTTCAATATAGAGGGAATAGAATAAGAAAGAAATTAAAGAGCTCTCTCACTAGTGAGTTAAAACCCAACAGCTGTAAGTCACTGAATTTAACTGCACATCTTTTGAGGGCTTTTTTTCTGTTTTTATTTCTGAAATCACAGGAACTACCCAGCCTAGCAAGACTGTAATCACTCAGCGGGAACCTGGCACAAGGACAATATAACCACCAGCCAGGCAGCAGGAAAATGAAGGAAATCTTTCACTCCCTCCCTCTATGTTGTTTAAAAGGGGCTCGGCGTGAATGAATCTTCCTGGTAGCCACCAACAATTTCTTATTCCTTCTGAGCAATCATCAATTTCAGCATCAAGTGGTTCAGTGGATCTACAACTGGTCGTGGCAGCGGAGTAAGCCCAGCATGCAAGCATTTTGGCTAATTTAAAACCCTTGTGCTGACGAATCAAAGACGACAAGACAACGATAAAAAGAAAGGCTATTATCCTAAATGAGAGCTGGCGCATGGCTGAAATTGGTTTGAGTGGCAGAGATAAAAGGGGTGGAAGGAGCACGAACAACCATGAATAATAATCCCAGAGAAAGTACACAAGCGTGCACACATATGTATACGCACATGCACACATGCACCACAAGGAGAGGGCAAAAAGTAATACTCCAAAGTTCTGTGGCCAGGCAGAAAAAAATGCACTTAAAAGGGATACAAAATAAATTGATACATGATAAAACATTTGCCCCATGGGTAAGGAGATACTTAACTTACAAGAGATGTAGCCCTTTCAATAGGAAACCTAACTCTTAGAATACTAAGGCTGTCATTTCCTACCTGAATTAATGTCCTGCTGCCCAACATTCATTACCATAAGGTGAGAAGTCAGAAGCACTGATTTAGGATAGAACAGTCTTAAACTGACAATAAGCTGTTGTGCAGCTATTTGTGAGTGCCCGTAAAATCCACAGTGCTCACCAGGCTCCCAGATCTCAAAAAGCTGGGTGCAGGGGGAGGGAAAGTGGAGGGCTGGGGAATTAATTCTGAAAGGCATTTGGGAGACCACAAGCAGACTGATGATGTTCAGAGCCATGAACCTTGGCGATGGCTTATAGCACACAGAATGACGACCTACGAGATCACTGGAGAGCAAGCAAGTTGTCTTTTGCAAGATTAACAATTTAAAAGTGCTGAAATTAATTTTGTTTAATAGCTGTGGGTGCAGACTCCTTACAAAGTAGGTTGCAAGGTCAGCAAGCCTCCCAAAGCCTTTTAAAATGCAGCTTTTTATAGGGACAGTCGATTTAGAAAACCAAGAGAAGTGTAAAAGGTCAGCTCCTACTGCTTCCCGGATCTTGGGTGAACATATTTACTCTGTTCCGCTTCCCAATTTACAACATACATTTACTGGTACATTCAACACTTCTTGAACAGATATGGGTTTCTTATGGCACAGAAGGTGAAACTGAGATGCTGTGAGGCACATGAAAGAAGTAATATAACCTGATGCAAGAACCAGAGTAACCAGTACATAAGCAGATTTGTCTGCATCATGTAAGAGTGTCCTTACCTGTACTGCTGAGGGGTGGGAGGAGGAGAGGAAGAAGAAGGCGGCAAGGGAAGGAGATGGGAAACAATACTTGCATCTTTTTCACCGTACAAAAGTAGGCTGTTCATGATTCACATCTTCCTGCTTATATGCGAATAGTACAGCACAAATTAAAGCCCTGCACAAAGCATTTTAAGCAACAGCTGGGCTGAAATACTCAAACCCCCCTCAGCCATTTCAAACAGACCTGCTCAACCTCATACCCACCTGGTCCCAAATACATATAATGTTTCATCCTTTAAAGACAGCAGTAACATATATTGCATGCAACTCTAATAGTACAGGCTTACATTTTTAAAAAAAGTATCCAACAAACCCCACAGGTAGGGTTCAAATTGGTGCATCTGAAAATTGTGCCTGAAAATGCACACCCACAATATTGAACATCATGAGTATGGAATTTGTGTTACTTACTTAGTATTGCCTTGAAAATTATTCTCATGTTAGGAAGGGGGGCATAAGCATCCTGGCAGAGCTCCAGCCCCAAGCAGGCATGCAACAACTACTGTTAAACCCATTTGAAAAAAGGAATTAAATGTTATGGAATGAACAGGTGCAGTCAGTCATCCACCTATGCCACAGAGTCACAAACATATCTCCCCAAGATGTATCTTACCCCACCACAACACCCATCTTACCACAGTTTGGTAAGACAGGTGACAATCTGAACTAACAAAATGATGCAGGGTGTCAGGCTTGCTTCATCTTGCTAACACTTCTTAATCTCTTCTCCAGCATGAGGTGGAAGCCAAACCCCATGCTCAGGACGGAAATGGCCATAAAATACCAGGGCTCCAATCTGAAGGTTTTTTGTTATATGTAACCTATTCTGGAACACAAAATCTTTTTGAGTGAAGAAACTACTGTTACTTTAAGTGGTACAGGCAAGCAGGAATGCGTTTGGTGTATGGGGGAAACAGGTTATAGAGAAAGGTGATGTCCCACTGAATGAAAATTAGTTGTGATAGGTCATTATGATTCTTCAGATTGAAGGGGCCATTTCCTGATGATGAGGTAAGTTGCTGGTCATTAGGGAGGATAGAATTAATTCTGCTATAAGCCTGTCTCTGACAGTGGCCAGAGCAGATGCACCAGCCATTTTTCTCTATCTGTCCAACTGGGAATTAGAACAAAGGAAAATGAGACTCACAGAAATATTTAAGTCACCATGAGGAAATCGTTTTAGCTCCCTATTAACACTGATGGTGAAAATTATGTACTGTTAGCTGATACATGCTGCTGTATACCAAATTTTTGCTCCTCCTTTTTTTTTCAAAGTAGAATTCATATCCTCACATGCAGTTCAAGGAAACCCCAGTTCACAGTTCAGCAAGGCACTGCTTAAAAGACAAGCCTGATGCAGGTCCTTAGGGCATCTCATCCATCCTAGCTTGGATGGCATTCGCCACCAAGGGACCCCATTAGGAAGGAAGGGCAAACTGAAATCCTAACCCAAAGCAGTCTGAAACGGAGCACCAGTGTACTGGTACGGCAGCGATGGATGAGATTCCATTTGTCTTCAAAGCATGGGAAGTCAATATATCTACCTTTGCTGCAAACTCAACTTTACTTTCCAACCTTGTAGTGTACTTAAAGCAAAAATGTAGATCAGCTTCCTGTTGGGGGGGATGCAGTAGCAGGAGTGTCACCCAAGACTCCAATTAAATAGATTGTAAGTGATGCACTTAAAATGCAACCCCATCCAGTCAGATCACCCTGAGATACAATGGCTGTGTTTAAAATCAATTGTCCAGGAATGTATTGCCACAAGCTACAAAAGGTTTCATTTCACTTCACAGTGGAGTAAGACTCTTATTCTGGTATAGAGCTTCTTTCTGTACGAGTGCAACAGCTATTGGAGATACCACAAATACTCATACCCTCAGAAAAAGTTTGGCCTTTCCAAAAGGGAGGGAAATATTATTGTCATTCAACTGAGAATTATTTAACTGGCCTCATCACTACTTTCTGATAAGTATGTCTTCTTATTAATATATTATTATTATTATTTAGACTTATAACCCATCCTATCCAGAAAGGCTCCCAGTGGCTTGTAATAAACAATAAACAAGCCAAACGATCAGAAAAAAACAACAGACTCCCCAACCGACACTCCAAAACTTTAAAACTCCACTACACCCCACCCCTCCTGCTTCCCTGCCTATCGACTGACCCATCCCATATAAGCTTCCCAACCCCCATTTACATTTTGGTATAGAAAACATCTTCCCGCTTCCAGTCTCCCCCCTGCCCCCCTGCCCCCCAACAATTGTTGCTTTCAAGTTAGCTGGTTTTGAAACTGACTCTACATATTTGAATATATTTGAGCCAAATTTAGCCCTGGCATAAATGGATGAAGCAGCACAGACTTCATATAAGTTGAATTTGTGTATAATAGGTCCGAATTTAGTCCGGTGAGCTTCATTCCTTGTTAAAATATTTGAGAAGCAGCAGTGGATTTCGTTCCCCATGAGTAATGTTTCTCCCCAGAAAGACAGACTTCTCTATGGATATCTTTGAATTGACATGTCTGGGCAGCTCCTCTGCATGAAACCACATTTCCTTTCATATGTGGGCATGGGCAAGCTGAGGTAGAATGAGGCTACAGAGATTTGAATGCTGTGGGATAATCTATAATGTTTCATAAGAAAGGACTAACTTAATTACTCTGCAAGACTGGTCTACTCTGCAAGGCGTATTGGGATCTCTAAATAGGGATATCATTTATACTACAGCAGTGCCCAGCGTTTCAACTGTAATCAGGGCTCTGCTGTGCTCGGTGCTGTACAAAAAACATAGTGAGGGACACTACACACCCTGCACATTTTATCAAGTCAAAGAACAAAGCTAGGGACTGATTCAGGGCTCCTATACATGTGCATGGAGCCTGCTGCGATGCACTGGAAATCCAGCGTGTTGGAGCAGTCAGCTGGAGCACAGATGTTGATGAGCTCCAGCAGCCTTCTGCATCCGCAATGAAAAAATGACGATGGGGGACTTTGAAATAAAACGCATGCGATGAGCTTTAGTTCAAAGCACCCCACTGCCACTTTTTAGCACGGGGATGTGTGGGAATGCTGATACACATGACACACAGGCAATTTTAATTAGCATGGTTCGTTAATTAAAGTGCCTAACACCACATCCCACAGTACGTGTAAAAATGCCATGTTTCCTGAGTCCCAGGCCTCAGACTTGCACAATTCCATACCACAAAACTTCCCTTCTTGTCTAGCACACCAGGAAATCACTGCCAATGCCAATAAGGGTGACTACTCTTACAACCCCTTTCCAAGAAAAGTCATATCAAGAAGAAATAAAAAGAGGCAAGGCCACGTAACTGCTGCATCCAAATCGGTTGCAATCAGCAAACAGTAACTTCACACAGACCAAAGCCCTGACCAACAAGGAACTCATCCTCATGCTGATCAATGTAAGAGACATGGTCAATAAATCCTTCTCCACCTGTGCTCTTATTCATAATAAGTCACCCAACCCAGCCTCTACCTAAGGAAATCTGCTACCACCTATCTGTAGTCAGCTCGCTTTGTCCCTGCATTCACCAGAGGCCTAGGCTCAAGAACATGCACATGGAAATAGCATATCTATTCTAATACTTTCTGTGCTCAAATGCAGGGAAAAATGTTCAGATCAAATTTGAGTGTGTTAAATATCTCTACATGTCCAGAGAGAAGCTATCTCTCAGGCATCAAGGCTTCCCAGGTGATAGGAATGCTCTCTCATGTGGCAATGAAGTTCCCAAGTTGTTGTGCAAGATTTCAACAGTCAGGCAGCTGATGCCTATGATACAGAGAGAGGTTTGGGGCTATCGCACTCTGTGTCCCAGTTGCCCTCCTGGATTGGTAAATGTCTTAGATTACCTGCAATGATAAAAAATCAGCAAGGAATGAAACTTGAAGGAGAGTGGCTAGAATGGACATTTGATCCAGACAGACTTAGAAACAAATAGTTTTTACAACTTATGCCACAGTTCTGATGGAAATAAGCACTGCTTACTTCTCCTCTACAACAGAGACAGCAAACTCATGTCCTGCAGAAGTTTTCTGGATGACAGGGAGTGTCTAGGAAACCAGCATATATCTCACAGAAATCACTGCTGGCATTGGGACTACTAAACCCAGTAGTGCATTTAAAGGTAGGAAACTGGGGCACAAGTCCCAGGCACTTAGTTAAAGGGGGAACTGGAATGGAGGTAGGTGGGAACCACAGTAGAGGCCTTGAGCGGGGGCTTGAAGCTCCAGTCACATAGAGCAGAGAGGAGTGGATCAGAGGCAGGACTGCTGCAAGAGGAGATTTTGCTGCCAAAAGCCAGGTTAACCCTTCTCTGGCCCTGTAGCTGCTGCCGAATTGAAGGCTATGCATCATCGCTCAGCATGTAGGTCTCAGCAGCTGGAGCCTCAAGGTTCCCTGCCTCCTTTCCAGTGCCTCAGGGAGGGAGCAAGTCCTATACCTCAGTTGCCCAGGATGCAAACTCCATCAGTTACACCTATGACTAAACACTCTCATTGGCAGTGCTGTAAGATATGTCAAGGGCTGAGAGGGCCTGATACACTGAAACATGTATCACCCTTCCTGTTCGTCTGCCCTTCATCCACCTCCATTAAGTGCCCAAGATGGCAGCATCTTGCAAACTGGCACTAAAAAGGGGTTGGCCCAGTCATTTGAGCAGGGTAAAAGGAATTCAGCACATACAGCCAAACCTGCTGGACAGCCAGCTACTTCTATTGGACAGTCTAAAAACTTGAGCTACAGCGGACTCTAAATGCAGTTGACCATGTCCACACTAGCGGGACAAAAGTTTTCAGCTACAGAGTAGGGTTCTGGGAAAGGACGTTGTCATTAAATATCTAAATTTAGATTTCTAAAATTAAAATCTGTGGCTTATCCAAAGAACAACCACAAACTTATGAGATGGTCCCTGCAGCTTAGCATGGAGGCCTCCTAGTGAGATCTACTAGTGAGGGATGAATGCATTGTCATGGCCTGTCCAACATCTTTGCGCAGTGAATTAAAGGTGTGATCCAAGGGCCGCTAAAGTTAGGGAGATTTTTTTCCCTTTACTTTCAGTGGCCTTTAGATTCCAACAGAGGGCTTCCAAATCCACTCCACTTATTCTGACATCAAAATCAGCTAAGGCGTCCTCACTCCCTGCCTCCCCACAAAATCCCACTAAGGAAGCAGATATGAGTAAGCAGACAACCATAGCACCCCCCTCCATCCCGCTAATACTAAAGGAAAATTGCAGTCCCAGGGGAAAATAACAGAGCAAAGATTGAAAAAAAATGTAGATTCTTTTCCCTCAGGCTAAGAAAGGAGCTATTGGGAAAAAAACAAACAGTCTGCCAGAGCTGCAGCACCTTTATTACAAATATTGTTGGCTGTAAAACAAGTTTGGGGGTTTACTTGGTTCTTCCCCCCATCCCCTCCCCTTTTCATAGAGAGACAGAATGTGGAGAAATTTGGGATTCAATATTATTAGAGAAGTGAAACGCATCTCCAGTAGTGTCTTACAAAATATTCCATCAGCAGAAGTGTGAGGCAGGTCGGAGACTGACTAACTTTTCCAAGGTATTAAATTAAAAGATGTTGAATTAAGTTAAACGCCCCACATTGAACTGACATTTTCCTTTTTTAATGCAAGCTAAGATTGATGAAAAATACCACTTATCTACATTAAGGGTCAAAATATCCAGCAAAAGAAGCCTCTGGTTCAACGCGTCAGAGCAAAGTCAGTCTTACATAATCCGAGGACCAGAACGCGGATCACATTCTGATGATCCAATTAATGGTGGGATACTTTGCAATCAGCCAGGAAGCAAGGCCCCTAACAGATTGTGGGGCTGTAACATCAATTTCTTAAGTGCATTTAAAGGATTACAAATGTTAGTCCTGGCTTGAGATTGAAACACCTATTGAGGTGCTCTGAACCACATTACAGTAATTGGGTACCTGAATTAATGCCATTTCTTCTGATGGGTGAGTCGAATACATTGGAATTAAGGGTTTCTTTTGCTGTATTTCACTTTACACTTTTTTTCCCCTCCTCAGAACATAAATCTGAAGCAGAAGATCTCTTTTTATCTAGATAGCTTTAATTACAGCCCTGAGGCACCAGAGTACTGTCCTAATTTTACCTTCCACATTGTTTGGGTGCATTTTCCTTTTGTGCTTATTATCTTACTATGCACTGATATTAGGATAAAATAAAATTATTTTTTCCTGAAAAAAAGGAAAACTATTGAGAGAGCAAGAGAGCGGGGAAAACCCCTCTCTTCCTTCCCCTGTTCTCTAGTCTACTATATACACCTTTTTATGCATGCACCAGATACATGCATGCAATGTTTTACACCTCTAGAGAGCTAGAACTAGGGCTGCCTCAATTAGTCTTCTATTCCTTCTGAGGTCGGTTCAAGTAAAGGTCTCAATCATATCAAAACAGGAAGAATGCAAACTATCTGGGTATTTCAGACCATCAGGAGTTTCAGATAAGGAGCTTTTTAAAACATGCAGTTGGTTTTGAATGCATTCAATAAATATACAAAATGATTTACACAAAGGCTAAGCTAACACCCTTTTTCATTTTGGTTTGTTTTGTTTTTTGAGGAGGAGATGAGGAGCAGTTTTGTTCTGATTTGGTGGGGGTGGGTTGTTTGTTTTTTGGTTTATTTCGTGTTGTTTTTGCATTTGGAACAAGTTGAAAACTAAAACATGCTAGAGATAATGTTCCTAAAGTTAATATGACCAGTAAGAGCAACTGAATCTATGTAGCATGTTTAAGTACTCACATTTTTAAATTCTAGAAACATCCAAGGCTACGCTTGTCATGTTATCTCCCTAAAATGTTCCAACAGATTTCCTATTGTACTCAAGATACTGTAGTATTTTGTGTTCCCATTGTAAATTATTGTTCAACTTTAGTTTTCCTTAGAATAATTATAAACAAAAAATACAGTAGATATTTAGCCTCATTTCCAGTTAAGTGGAAATGAGGATAAATCTTAAGGATAAATCATGGTACATCTCTTAAGGGATTTCAGAAAGTACAGACTTGAGTACAAAGGGAAAAGAAACATGCTAATTATTCAATTGAACTTTCTGATTTGCACAAAAAAATACTTTGCATGCTTTCTTCCTGCAATATAAAAATAAATGCTATGTTTTCCATCAAAATAAAAACATGAGAGCTAATGAACCTTTAGGGTCATCTATATACACCACTAACATCACCCCCTTTTAATATTCCTTCACATGCTAACATGGGCAGACCTAGAATTTAGTAATACTGCTTTAGAAAGCATCAGTGACTCATGTTTTCTTTTCACAAATTGTCCTTTACAGAGAAGGTGTTTATTCAAAGCATCACCACTGGTTAGCTATAAGTGCCATATAGGGAAATAGGACATCAGGATGAAAACAAAAGTGTCTACAGACTTTACAAACTGAGATCCAAATTTCCTAGCAGTTTTTGACTCATTAGATTGTTCTGGTTGAAATGATTTACATGCAGATAATTAAAGCATGAACCCCAAGGACTAGTTAGCTGTTTAGCAGTGTATACATTTTATATAACCATTTCCATACATCTAGTTTTAAATTCATTAACAAAAATTAATTGCTATCCTGTGCTCTACATCGCACAGCATGTTCCTGCAGCATGCTTGTTAAATTACCCCTTTCTATCATTCCTCCAGTGATATTATAGACAGTTAAACTTTGCTGTCTTGGTAATGTTGCCTACCAATTTGTAGCAATGCTCATATTTACTGTACTTAGTGTGAAACATTGCCTACACTTCAGAAAATATTTGCCTCTTTTTTATGTACCTTTGTAACAATTCATTAGCATGGAGTAACAGAAGCCATGGTTTCCCCCTCTTCTCCCTTTGGAAAAGACAGTGTAATGCCCTTAAGAATCTACCTTTGAAGACATTAGAAGGAAGAGAGTAATAATGCACCAAATACATACAATGTATTATACTCTCACTTAGCACCTGATCCAAAGTCCATTGTAGTGGCAGGGAATCCCTCTACTGACTTCAATGATTTTTGGATCAGGCCCTTAGTGTTGGTTTTTGTTTTAAATTTGATTGCACTTAATGGTGCTGACTATAAATATATTACTGTTTCTGTACAGTCAGGGTGAAGTCCAATGGCAATACATCTCAAATGCTGATGCTTTCCCTTGAGCTAATATATAGGAAATATAATATATAGAAGCATTATTTCTCATAAACAAGTAAAAAAAAAAAACCAAAACAGAGCTAGTATTTTATGGATAAATTTTAATGAGTTTGCAGTATTTTGGGAAAGTTCTCGTTTTTAGGAGCTTTTAATGGATAAGAAAACGAATCTTTGCATACTCTTTCCATCGTATTTCACAAATATTTACAGTGTGCACCTCAGGTTTGAAGTAATCCAGGGAGAACTAATTCATTGTTTACACTCTGAATCCTAGGTGGCCCAGTCCCATACAGGTAGTACAATGCACTGTATCTTTCCGTTCTTAGTACTTATCTTAATCTTAATAACTAGCCAGACAACTGACTCCAGAGTCCTGGGCTTATCGACTGGAATTTGTCACATGCACACAAGAGAAGACAAGAAATGCATTATATAACAATGCCATACAAATCATTATCTTTTAATATTTAAAAGTATGTATTCAAAGACTGATATGAAACCAGTTTGGTTGAACTCAATTTCACTGGTTATTATTAAATTTGATAGCAAATGAACAAAACTACACTTGTTACATATTTATCTGCAAAAACGCTTATTTGCAACAGATCAAAAGGCTGCTTCTTACTGCATTTTAGTTACTACTATCAAGTGCAATCTTTTTTTTAAACATGCTTTGATATGGAAAGACTATAAAACAGGTTAATAAGAAAAAAAACCTCTTTTAAGTACTGAGAAATACCCAGTGTCTGAATAGAAAGTCTATTGTGCCCCCATTGTAAAGCTACAACATAATTTCTTCCATTAAAGTTTATATAAGCAGCAAGAAAGCTATCCCTGCTGTACCACCCATAATCTCAGATTATACCAGGGTTTAAAAATGGAATGTGAGACTTATTTCAGCTGTGCAAAACTGCATCTTGTACGGTAGCAAGAAGTTCATGACATCTCTTGCCAGGGAATAAGGACTGCTCATTAACATGTCTAAAAGCATTTCAGATTGACATCCTGTGTATATAGAGACATCATGGGACACACTCTGCTTTACCTTATAACCTTTTGGAGCAGATAAATTTAGCTCTGACAGTTCTCCACTACATACAAGGCACTGTTACATCCATGAAGACAGATTATTTCTGTCCCATTTCAAATCCATTGTCAGTACATGAGCAAGGAATTTACCTGACATACACGGTCAAATGCATACATATGCTACAGCTGATCCTAAAATGTTGGGTTCAGGCCCAATTCCAAAATACAGTGTGTGCATGAGTACACAAAGAGAGCGACAAAATGTTCATTTCTAGTTAAAAAAGAACCCAAACTCATCCCAATTCCCATTCAAACTGCTATGGCTCAAGCCAGAAGTACTTCACTCAGACATTGTCAAAAGGAGCATTTTACAAATATTCTCTGCCCTATAAGGCTACCTACAAACTGGACCTCAAGCTAGGCTCCAAGAAATAAGTAACAGAGTTACATGATACATTTTCCAGCATCTGACTGACTGAATTTTTCCCATGAGGAGAAAAGGTCAATGCTACTCAGCAGAAGTTTTCTCACTTGGTTTTTCAGACAATGAGACTATAGTTTAGATGAGTTCCTTCATCTACCTAATAAAGTCAGAAAAAATTATCTCAACACCTGTATTTGACCGCTTCCTGGAAACAGCACCCTAGTGTATTATTCATAGAGCTGAGACAAAAAATAAAAATAAAAAAAATCTAAAACATTTTATACAAAATTGAGAAAATTTAAGTTGTTCCAATTTTTTAAGCTTTGAAATAGATTCATCATCCTTTTTTCAGTTTTCTTAATACATTTCTCCATATTTTCATTAGTTTATCAATTTTATCAGTTTGTGGATTTTCTTCTTTAAAGAAGAAAAATGCGGTTTTCCTCCATAAAACAGAAAATCATCCTTCCAGCCTGCAAAGTGCTGCTTGGGACTGGAGGGAACGGGGGCAGGGCAGTTGGAGGCACATGGCTGGCATTCAACCAGGCAGGGTGGTAGAAGCAGCCCCAGCAGCTGGATGCAGGTAAGTCAGGATGCAGGGGGTGGGGTTGGAGGGTCAGTGCTTGGGGACTGGCTGGGAGTTGGGGGGAGAGGGGGTGGGCATGTGAGTCTGTGTGGGTGTGGCAGGGATGTATGGAGGGTGTGTGAGGGGGGCGGAGGTACCTGCCAATGCTGGGGGAACCTGTCTGGGCACTGGGGCTGCAGCAAGGTGCCTGGCTCCTCCAGCAGGGGAACAGAGCAGGGGGGGTCCTTTGGGGGAGGTGCAGAGCTGCATGGCCGGGCTGGTGGCACTGGGGCTGGTGCCCATGCTCACAGGGGCAGCAGTGGGGTGGCTGGGAGATGCTCCTTGGGGGAGGTGTGGCCAAGCCACCTGGTGCAGTATGGGAGGCCCAGCCCAGGGTGGGGGGTGCCTCTTCCTCCATCCAGCCCATGGTGGGGCCAGACTTGCTCTGCCTCCATCCGCATGTGTCAGAGCCCTCGCAGCCGCCACACTCCAGCCTGGGTGAGACAGGATCTGGAGCCCTTCGCCCTCAATCTGCTGCTTGCAGTGTGGCTGGGCCAGAGCCCCACACTGCTTCACGCTGCTGCTGTGGAGTGTGGCATTGGTCCTCCCTGCTGCACTGCAGCCCCAGCCCCAGCCGGCAGCATGGGGCAGTGTGTGGTGCCCTAGCCACTACCTGTGCACCCACATGAGGTGTGCTACATGCACCTCATGCTGGAGGGCATCCCTGCTGTGTCCTTGCAGACCAGCATCCTGTAGTCTGCACAGGGTAGGGCAGGGGCAGCCAAATTTCTATAAACATGACAAGCATAGCTTTTTCTGGGCAATGAACACCGTCTACAGCCCAGCTGAGGATCCCCTCCAGCAGGGCTGGGAGAAGCAGGGGGCTGTGGGTCGGGAGTGAAGGGCACCCGCAGGGCTAGGGGGGTTGTGACTTGGGAGTGGGGGGCACCAGAGAGGGGCAGGGGACTATGGGTTGGGAGTGCAGGGCACCGGCATGGATGGGGGGCTGTGGGTTGGGAGTGAGGGGCACCAGCATGGCCCGGGGGGGCATAAGGCTGTGGGTCAAGAGTGATGGGTACCGGTAGGGCCAGGGAGCTGTGGGTTGGGAGTGAGAGGCAACAGCATGGGCAGGGCACCAGCATATCAGGGTTGCTGATCATGTGGTTGCTGCATCTGTGCAACACCTTCCTTGTGTTAAACGAAATCATGTGCAGATTTCTACCACAGGAAACAACACTGCTCTCCTGTACCAACCTCCAGAAGTCCTGCAGCAATGGGCAAGTGTTGACAGAGACATAGCTAATGAATCCAGCAGTCTCCTGCCATGCAGGCAGTAGCCTGATGGTCATCTTGCACCTGGGTTAGAAACAGGGGTATAATTTGGCAGCTCTTACCGTGACTAAGCAGTTCTATTCAGGAACTCTGAATAGATAGCAGATGACCCCATGCTCGTCCCACTTGGAGAAGGGGCTAAAGGGTGCCCCAAACCTAGGCTGTCTTATCTGCTCCTGGCTGGATAACCATGTCCAGCAACATCACCCTCTTCATGGTCAAAAACATCAGAAGATAAGGATTTCTGCAACATGGGATGTTTGCACCTTGTTGGATAACTGAAACAATGAATGATCAGGAATAACTGCCATCGTCTCCAGGGAACTAAGATACAACATCAACATTGCAGCACTCTGGTAAGATGACCTAGAGGCTATACCTTATTCTGGAAAGGGAAACCAGCCCAGGATAGATGTGTTCATGGTGTCAGCTTTGCCATCAAGAGTCAGCTTGTCAGTCAACATACAGAGCTCCCTATGAGCTTTAAGAAACATCTTACGACCTTCTATCTTAAGCTCTGCAACAATTAGTATGCCACTGTCATTAGCATGTATGCCTCAATGCTTGATGCTGACAATGATGTCAAATAACAGTTCTACTCCAGCCTTGGCCACATACTGTCTAATATTTACAAGGAGGGCAAGATCATTCTCCCTGGTAACTTCAAAACCAGAGTCATATGTGACCTGGAACTCTGGAGTGGCACCATTGGGAAGGAAGGAGTAGGGAAAGCCAATTCCAAAGGCATCCTTCCCCTGAGCAAATGTAGAGAGCGTAGTCTTCTCATCATGAACACCATATTCAGACAGAGGAACAAATACAAAACCACCTGAAGACGCCCTCACTTTAAACACTGGCATCTCCTTAACTATGTTATTGTTGGAGTCCGTGATCAAATGTATGTCCCTATCACGTGAGCCATGCAAGGACCTGCTAACTGCTGGACAGATCACCATCTTGTCAGATCCATTATGAACTTGGCTTGCTCTGAAACATCAAAAGCAGTCAAAACAACGTGAAGGACTCTCAGCACTAAATCTCTTCAAGATCCAAAGGTATGTAAGGATCTCCAGCAGCATTTCTGCCCTCTGCCCTTGTCAAAAGCTCTCTGCCCTGTCCACAAATGAAGACAAAATGAGGAATGAGGAATTCTGGAAGGGATTTAAAGTTACCATCCATAGATTCATAGATGTTAGGGTCGGAAGGGACCTCAATAGATCATCAAGTCCGACCCCCTGCATAAGCAGGAAAGAGTGCTGGGTCTAGATGACCCCAGCTAGATACTCGTCTAACCTCCTCTTGAAGACCCCCAGGGTAGGGGAGAGCACCACCTCCCTTGGGAGCCCGTTCCAGACCTTGGCCACTCGAACTGTGAAGAAGTTCTTCCTAATGTCCAGTCTAAATCTGCTCTCTGCTAGCTTGTGGCCATTGTTTCTTGTAACCCCCGGGGGCGCCTTGGTGAATAAATCCTCACCAATTCCCTTCTGTGCCCCCGTGATGAACTTATAGGCAGCCACAAGGTCGCCTCTCAACCTTCTCTTGCGGAGGCTGAAAAGGTCCAGTTTCTCTAGTCTCTCCTCGTAGGGCTTGGTCTGCAGGCCCTTGACCATACGAGTGGCCCTTCTCTGTACCCTCTCCAGGTTAACCGCATCCTTCTTGAAGTGTGGCGCCCAGAATTGCACGCAGTACTCCAACTGCGGTCTGACCAACGCCCTAATGGCCATATGGCCTGTGCCTTCATTTGTGGACAGGACAGAGAACTTTCAGTGGAGATGCTGCTGGGGATCCTTACATATGTCCTCGGGTCTTGAAGAGATTTGGTGTTCACAGGCTCCAACAATAACACAGTCAAGGAGATGCCAGTGTTTAGAGTGAGGGTGTCTCCAGGTGGTCTTGTATTTGTTACTCTGTCTGAATCCATTGGCTATACCACCCATCAACACCAAGACTGATTTGATGAGAGCAACCCCAAGATACAAACCCCCCTCAATCAAAAGCGAAGGGATCTTTCTGCTTGCAAAAATATACCTCATGTCAGCAGGAGACATATTGGGTTCTCAAAACTAAAGCTCAAAGGAGGGTCCAGAAAATCAAAAATAAGTGGTGGCAAAATAACACCAAATCTCTATGACGCTAAACATGACAAGAATAGCTTTTTCTGGGCAATGAACACCGTCTACAGCCCAGCTTCCCATAGTCCTAATTTTCTGTGATTGCAGGATGGCTCCATGCTCCTCAAAGACAATTAATCTATCAAGTTATATGGAAAGAGCACTTTGAAGCACTCCTAAACAGTATTCAGTCAACTGTGGCAGATACAACCATCAAACCCATCTCCCAACACCCTGAAAAGGGGTCCCTCACCAACCTTACTATTCTAGAATAAGTCTGGTGTGCCATCAAGGAAACCAAGAGCAACAAGGCTACTGGATCGGATGGCATACCTGCTGAAATCCACAAAGGTTGTGGTGAGGTACTGAGACTCCACAAATTTATTCTATGTATTTGGAACAATGAAGAGATCCCTGGGGAACTGAGAAGTGCCAACATCATGACTATCTTAAAGAAAGGAGGTAAGTCTGTATGTCTCTGATACTACTGAGATATCACCCTCCTTTCCAGAGCAGGGGAAATCCTTGCCTGCATCCTCCTAAACTGCCTTTTCCCTCTTGCTCAGGAAGTCCTGCTGAAATACTAGTGTAGTTTCAGACCATCCCACAGGGAAACTGACATGATCTTTGATGCCTGCCAGGTCTGAGAAGAGTGCTGGGGACAACACTAAGATCTCTATATGGCCTTCATTGACCTCACTAAGGCCTTTGATTTGCAAAGTTTTGTGGAAAGTACTGGCCAGATTTGGATGCCTAAAAAAAGTACATCAAGGTCTTAAGACCTCTTCATGAGCAGATGACTGCGACCATTCTATGTAACGAATCCGAGAAAGAACTATTCATCATCCAAGCTATTTGTCATCCAAACTGAGATTGGATTGGTCAAACTGAGGTAAAGTAAGGATGCGTCATGGCCCCAACTCTGTTTTCCATTTTTTTGACATCTTGGGTCTCATTAATGATCGCTTTGCTTCTGGAATTGGAGAGATGAACGGTTCTTCGATCTAGTATATTCTTCAGTCAAAGACCAAAGTATTCAAAACAACTATCCTTGACCTTTAATATGTCAATGACTGCACCATCCTTGCACACACTAAGGAAACTGCCAGACCAGGCTGGATCTTTTTAGAGAAGCTCTACTATCTATCAACAGTGCCAAATGAACTTTGGGCCTCTCTCTCAACATCAAATGACTCAAGTGCTCTAACAGCCTGCCCCAGGCCATGAATGTAACCCCCCTCCCCAAATTACCATTGAGGGAAAAACCCTGGAGGTAGTTGAGCACTTCCTCTACTTTGGTACCCACCTCCTTCAGAGAGTGAACATTGATGAGGAGGTCCAACACAAGATGCCTCCTTTGGGAAACTGCTTCAGCATGCTTTATTCATTGCAAATTCCAGAAAGACACCAAGATCCAGGTCTACAATGCATTCATCATCCCCATTTTCTTTTGTGGATATTAAAACTGGGTGACCTACTGTCATCCTCTCAAGCACCTGGAGAGGTATCATCAACGGTGCTACCAGAAAATCCTTCCGATCAAATGGGAAGATCATCACACAAACACCAGCATCTTTGCTAAAGCCAATATTACTAGCATTGAGTTGATGATCCTCAAATATCAACTTTGTTGAACTGGACATTGTGTGCAGATGCCCAACTCTTGACTCGAGTGGCCAGAGGACATGCTATAAGGGCACATTGAAGGCATACCTCAAGAAAACAGATGCTGATGTCAAGAGCTAGGAGGAGCTGACTGCTGACCAACTCCAATGGCATCTCACCCTTGAAGCAGAGAAGAGAGCACAGAGGAAGGAACAGATGAGAAATCCTGACCTACAGCCTACTCTCCCCTGTGGAAACACCTGCAACTTCTGTAGATGGATATGTAGATCAAGGATTGGACTCTTAAGTCACTTAAAGACCCATCAATGAGCCATGGTAGAGATCATCCTCGAATCAAGGGACTGCAACCATTGCCAACTTATGGTTACTACGCTTCCACAAAGGGAGTTGGGTGAAGTAGGTAGGTGAGCCATACATTCATACCTTAGCATACTTTGTAGCATATTATTCATGTAGACAAACTCTTACACATGCTAAGTAGCATTAACATGATTAACAGAAAGACTCTTCAAATAGTAAGATACTACTTACAGGGTTTGTCTTTCCTAGAGATTTTTAGCAAGAATTAATTTGCAATCTGTTAACCTTATAAAGACTATTGTGGATGCTACCTAAGCATTTGTTACAGGTTGCAAACATTTGTAGGTTACACCCTAGACAGGTTCCCCAGAGTAAACCACAAAACATCTGCCAATCAATTAACATGCCTAAGAAACCCCTGAGTGGACAATTTCAGCCTGTACAAAGGTCACACAATTGGGTCCCTTACATTATGGCTCGCATTTGGTTGAGGTTCAGAAAGGTAAATTTACCTATAAATCAGAGCTCTTGTATGGATGTATCATCAGAAACATCTGATCTGAGAATATTCCTGGCAGAACCCTTCTATATTTTTCACTTCTGTAATAACTATAGGCCTGCTTTACAAGGGGGAATTTGGGGTCAGAATTCTGCTGTTGCATTAGTGTCGAGACCTAGTTCCTCTTCTTGTTTAGGCAAAAGGACTGTCATAAAAGAGCTATAATGAGATCTTACTTCATGAAAAATGGATTTGTTCAAGGATACTACCTTTATAACTCCAGCATCCATGAGCTCATGCCCCAAAATGTATAAAACCATCTTGCAAAACAAGTTTTAAATCCAACCTATTTCAAATCCAACCCCAAAGGAACTGTGCAGTTCTACCTGTATAAATATAGTTTAGTTACAACTTTTGCTAAGAAGATTCTGCCTATAAAGTCTTATTCCTGCAAGTTAAGTCTCACTAACATTAAAATGCTTTACACTTTAAGAAATACTGTACTGTAGAGCCATAGTTTTCTTTGATCTCTAATCAATACTCTTAAACAGTTACACTGATTAATACTATTTTGCATTTACATAGCAGTCTCCATCCAGGGATAACAATTCATTCATTTTAGTTTCACAGCAGCACTGTCACCTGAGTAAATATTATCATCCCCACTTACAAATGGGGACCTAAGTTTTAAAAAGATTAAGTGATTGGCACAAGGTGTTACGTCTCAGCTCTGTGTTCTTGGGCAACCCTGGCACAGGATGCAGTCTGTCTGACTCACAAGGACTCACCCCCCCCCCCTCCTCTACCTAAACGAAACTGATTAAGATGCAGTGAGAGACGCACCTAAAACTCTCTAGATAAGGGTGATAAGAGTGAACAACTGCCCTAGGTCTCATTTACATCCGAGATGGAACCAGATGACCATTCATTTACATGAGAGATGGAAAACAGAAAGCCTGAAGCAGAGACTGCAGTGAATTCTGGGACCAGAGAAGCAGGAGAGCGCTGCATGATGGGGAATCTGTGCTTCCAATGTTAATCAACCCATGTTCACACACACCCAGCTCAGCATTTATCAGACCAGTTCTAATCTGGATTTGCTAAGGACTCCCCCCCCCCCCCCCCCCCCCCCCCCCCCAGACACACACACAGCTCTAAGTTTAATAGGCATCTCGGGCCGTACATTCCCCGGTCCCACTATGGGAGGCCTATTTAAACTTGATTGACTAAAACTCAGTTGCCGGGTTAGGGAATGCTGAGGCAAGTGACCGAGTCCGAGGGGGTATGGGCAACATTTGAACAATGGTTAAGGGTTCATCACAGCATCCAGCCTGCTGGAGCCCTAATTACAGGTGTTGTCATATCTTTCCCGAGACGACTGGTGGGAGTCCTCTCCACAAAAGGTTATGAGCACCCCAATAATTGCTTTAAATCTGGAAAAGTCATGCTAAGCTGAGGCTTGTGCACAACAAGTACAAATCCAAAATCCTGATGCTGCAAGCTATCTATTGTTCCTGAAGAAACCATGAGAAATCCCATCAGTATATCTGCCATCCATAGGAATTTCAAGCTGGCTCCCAAGTATTTGGGTTACTCCCTAATCTTAAGTGTTTCCTGATTATCAATCAGTTTCCTGAGATGGTCCAAACCAGATAACCCCTTGTCAATAGAAAAGACAATGATTTACACTACTGAGGGTGCTTCGAAGCAGCTGAATTGAGGGTATAAAAATCTGTAAGTGTGTGTGCTGAGAAGAAGAGAGAAAGAAAAAGAAGAAGCAGGAGGAAAAAGGGAGAAAAGGAAAGAAGAAGAAAACTCCTGTGCTGACACCATCCCCTGTTACTCTTGGGACACTGGAAGAACAGATCGTCTCTCTCTTCAAGGATTGTTCTACGGACTGTGCCTGTCAGCTTTGCAGCCTGAGTACCATGGACTAGGTGAGACCCCAGAGTTCTCTCTCTTCTGTCTAGGCATAAACTTCTGAACCTGAACTGTATCAGTTAAGCTTGAGCTAAGTTTCCCCAAATACTTAGTGAAACCAGGGTAGTATTGTCATTGTTTGTGTTTGTTTTTCTTTTGCATGTCTATTACTACTAGTACTATTATATATTTCATATGCTTAGCAATAAATAACTTTTATAGTCAAACTGGTAGTAATTGGGTATATTTTTCCTTCTCTGCTTCTTTTTCCTCTCGTGCTCTGCAGCAACGATTCTTTTACCTATGCTAAAGATCCCTCTGAAGCCCAAATTATTGTGGGGTCTGCTCATCAAGAGGCCAAAGATTGGGACGTGCTGAGTTTGAAACACATAAGGAGATCAGCTTGTACAGGCTGATTGACCCAGTTTGACTCAGACGTGCCCTTATGAACTGAATGCTGGCCCATGAGGGTGTCAGCTGGACACCCAGCCGGATTCAGAGGGATTCTGTTTACCTGTGTGCTTGTATCTGACTGCATTTTATTGTTGCTCTTATGAACTGATTCTTGGCATATGAGGGTGTCAGCCTGTCCATGCTGATCAGCCACGCCAGATCAGGCGTGTCACGTTAATTTGTGTGTGTTTGTGTGTATGACTGATTTGGTGACTGGAGGAACCCAGTCCCATTGAGATTGAGTCCTGCAAGATAGCTCCACTGGGGGTGAGGGCTTGCAGAAGGGAGAAATACAGCTCCGTATAGTAACACAAGCAGCACACTGACAGAATCACCAAGACCCTAGAAACTATCCCTAATAAATGAGCACACCCCAAAGTAGTTCAAATACTCTGATAGATAGCAGCAGGTGACAGTTGGCTAGGCTCCTCTAATTCCAGCCAAACCCACATATAATGTGAAGTGTGGAGTATCTGATAATAGGTATAACATAAGAAGGGAAGAAAAAAGCACAGAATTCTAGTGGAAACAACAGGCAATTAGATACAACAGTAATGGGCTACATAAGCAGATTGATTGGTCTGATGACATACAGAGATGAGATCAAGCCCATCACTTTAGATCTGGACTACGAATACTGCAGATGTTAGGAGGAGCTGAGACTCAGGGTTTCGGTTCTGTCCATTATAAAGATGGGGCCATTTCCAAAATTTGGAACTGGGAATTCAGCTTTGAAACACTCCTAACATTTCAGGGTGTTCAGAATCAAAAATCCCATTGGTGAAATCCATTTTTGAGGACAGTTCTTCCCAGAAACATAAGATAGGTAAAATGAAGCCACCACTGGTCTATCACCATTATCTAGAAAAAGACATGTCAGGCCATTTGCACCCATCTGCCATGCAAATGTACTTAGAGGAAGGAAGAATAAATATCTGAAACATCAATGTTTAAATGTTACCCACAAAGGAATAGTGGATCCACTGGAAATACCTTGGAAGCAAAGAGCCCTGGTAGCTATGAGGTAGTTAGATCAGCAATAAGTAAAAGAGTAAATGTACTTTCCCGGACTTGGAGATACATTTCTATTTCTCCCCAAGTGATTTGGGAGAAAAAAAGGTTATTGTGAAATGAACTCCTGGAAAAATTAAAGTACTACCTACCAGATGATAATGTGGTAGAGAAGTAAAAAAACTTGCAGTCAATTTTCCTCTGCAAAAATCTTAGGCATAGGATGCCCTACATGGATAACATTGTAATTCACATACCTTGAAACTAGACGACAAGTCCAGTTATTAGTGAACTAGCCATGCTGGGAAGCATTAAGATGCCCTGAATGAACCATTTTCTATTGCATGGATGGTACCTGAAATATGGAAAAACTCTGATAATATGGAAGTCCACCAACTCAAACCAACCTGGTAGAACCATTAAGTTTTAGGTGAGACTATCAGAAATAGCTCTGATTAGTCTATTTTCCTGACAAGCATTTCTATCCAAAGCAAAAAGAGTTCCTTGAAAACAAAGGACTCCATGATTTAATATTATCAGTCTTCATGTCTTAGCTTTTCATGGGCACGTCTCATCACACCAAACATCTCTGTATAACACCCAGAAGTTCAAAAGATACTAAGAAAACAGCAACAGCCACATTGACACACAACTTGTACCATCAAATCACTTTTTTCCAAATGCTGCAGTCTGTAAATTAAAAAGGCTTTTCTCTCCTCTCCTGCCCCAACACCTGAGACCGACAAAGGGTATTCATGCAAATTTAGAGTGCATCCATGTTGCCATACATATATTTCTTGCAGGGATCAAGAGGGACCACATACAAATACAGTATATGAGAAGTCTGCTGTTCTCTATTTGACTTTGGTGTATACTCAAATAGCACTGCTAGATATACCACTGCTGACTGAAAACACTCGATTAGTCCAGCTAGCATACAGTTTCTTGTTAGTTTAGAACACAAAAAGTAGAGGAAAAAATTAATAAAATGTGTTGCCCAGCCTTTTAGCTTACATCTCAAGATCATGCTGACCCAAGGGAACAATACAGATGAACAAATTTATTCCACCTAATTGAACCATTTCTTTAAGTAGCATCTGTATGCAATTCCTCCCGACACATTTTTCTGTTTGCCCACTGGCTAGCTGGCAAATACAACAGAAACATCAATGCAACAGATATGCACAGATGTAACTGTGCTGCAGTTGATCCATTTGCACAGCATGCCACATATCAATTGTTTGACTTAGGGCACAATGAGTGAGAAATCCAGGTGAGTGAGACAGAAAGCTCACTGTATAGCTGAAAAAGCACTACTATTTTTTCTCTTCTCTTACCAAACAAAAATGTCCTGGTGTGTGTCTATTTGCCTATTTCACACACATTTAGGATTTTGGTAAGTATTTTGGTAGCATCCTGGCAAGCAGAACATTGTGAATTTGACGGAGTCTGATGATGAAGCAGCATTGTAATTCAATAGGATTTGGGTGCCTAGCTCACACTAGCCCCTATAAAAATCCCAGCTGTTATCTTTTTCTGGACTAGAATTCAGCTCTGGATACATCTGTATTAGGACTTCTTTGGCTCATGATCAGTAGGTAAAAGATTGCAATGGATATTGATACATTAAAGAAAAATGAAAGATAAAAGATATGCCCTTTTGTGAAATAACATAGCAATGTGAGCACAGGTTTGACAGGTGTACTGTGGCTTGTTTGGGGGAAAGCAGCCAGACTTACACTGAATACAATACAGTGTCCCTCATATTAAAACACAGGATACTCAGCAAGGTGTTAATCCAATGCGACTCACAAACTGGCAGTTTATTTAAAACAAAACTTGATCCTTATTGGGAACTGAGATATTTGAAACACACACAAGTAAAACTAATTTAACCTTTGAAAAGTTATCTCCGGAGGGAAGAATAGAAATCCCTTTATAAGATTTTTAAGCACTGCAATTATTGACGAGGACTATATTACTTCAGTTTTCTCTGATCAGAAAAAAAGCAAAGCCACGGGAGACATCAGCAGCTGTCAGGCTGTTTTCCAACTGCAATGAGGTAGTTTACAGTGGGCTTGTGCCAGTCTCTTAAGACCCAGTTAAGAAGCCTTTTTAAAATGCCTTAAAAAGCCAACTCATACATTAATCAAGTTGAGCCCTCATCCATACTTACTGCAATACATCAATTACCATGTCTTTTTTTTTAATAAATTCCAGTTGACAGCAGACACCTTATTAAGGCTCACTAAAATGATACAATAAGTAAAAGGCTATTAATATTGCTTTTTTTTCCCCTGCTGCTATTGTCTTGCCGCACTGGTCTGCAAACAAATTCAGGCTGCATTACAATTAATGCCAGTGGAACTCCTTCTAACGACTTCCAGCTTGCTAATTTTTTACGCTAATAATAAAAAAAAGGCATTGCTATGCAAGAACGGCCCCCTTTTATCATGCTCACATGGCACACTAGAGAGCTCCTGCCATTGTTCACATGAAAGACAATTAAACCCAGGAACATCAAACCCAAAAATGACAATCTGCTAACCAGCACTGGGTATTGCTGAATTCTTTTCTCTATTTTCTGAACTAATAGAAAACAATTCTCCAAAGACATTTCCCTCCCCCATGCCCACCCTTTGGAAAAAAAAAAGTTTGAAAAATACCCTTTGCTGATTTATGCATCTCTGCTCAGAATTTATTAACTGTCTAGGGCCAATTTCACTCCAGCACTTCTATAGCCTCCAGGTTTGAATTCTGGACACATTTCAAGAAATGCACCAATAATATTGTCCATATAGTTTCATATTTAAAAATAAACATAAAAAAAATTTCTGGTTCATGTTTTTTTGAAACACAATATAGAATGCCCAAGGCAGAAGGATAAAGCTAGTACAGTAACAAGTTTATTTCTCACAGTCTTCTGGGGACAAGGATGTATAGGGTGGCAGGCACAGGGTTTGTTGGCAATTAAGTACATCTGATATGTAAATTTAGAGTAAAGATACCTTGTATTAAGGGGACTTTAACTTCCCTGTGCCACCCAGCTTAGGACTCTGTTTTGCAGGACTGTGCTACAGTTTGCATCCTAAAACTGTTTTTGGTTTTGGGGTTTGGGGTTTTTTTTGAGGGGGGGGGGTGTTGTTTTGAAGAGCTGTACTCGCACCGCACATGTATTAAAAGGTATGAAATATTATTCCAGACATATATGATTGTAATACTTTGCATGTTCTGTAACTGCCTTTCATCCAAAGATCTCAAGGCACTTCAACTTTAATTAATTCTCTCAAGACCTCTGACAGTGAAGTGCTTCTTCTTTTTTTTAATCCATTTTGCAGACACATAAACTGGGTCTTAGAAAGGTTAAGTGACTTATTCAAGGTCACAGTGAGTAAGGCACAGAGTTGGGAGCAGAAGCTAAAAACCCAACTCCTAACCTGAAGACTAGGAATGTTTCTCATCGACTTTACCAAGTCTCTCATTCAGAAAAGTACTTAAGTACATAATAAAGTCATTTTCTGTTTAGAACAGCACTTCAGCAAATAATTAACTTTAAGCATGTGATTAACGTCCCTATTGATTTTGACAAGCCTTATTCAGGTTACTGATACCTTCTAAACACAGGTCCCAAATGTCCTGCCTGTCTCCCAATCTAGTGACTGGACCCACTGCATTATGCTGCACTGAAGCATACACCAAACAAACATTTACTGTGAAAACTGATAACATAACAAGAACAGTCTAATGCATGAAAGTCTGTATTTTGCTATGTGCAGATTATACAGGAATACATACATACACACTTAGATGTATATATGTCTGTTACATACATGATAGTATGTTGTACTATAACTATTCATTGGTATGACTTTGGGATGGCTGCATTATCTGTAAATAAGTCATGTAAGAATTATGCAGCCCTCACCCCAAAGGTCCTAAATTAAACTTCATACATAATATACAACTTTTATGGTATAAAAGATGTGACATGTTAAGTCCAGTATTTTATAATCTTCCACGATTAAAAGCAAGTCTCCAGAGGACATTTTCCCTTTTCTTACTACGAAGCTCAAGTTTCTTGCCCTATGGTTTAAGAGCTATTAGACCTTAAACCTGTCATTTGAACAGGCCTCAATATTACCAGTACTGAACCTAAGACCAGTACACATTTTTGGGTAAATTCCATATTTGGGAGCTGAAAGCCATGCATACAACCCAGTAATTGTGGGGTTTGTAGGGAATGGCCAGAGGAAGATGTAAAAGGAGCACAATAAATGCAGTTTATCATACAATTGCAATTTGTCAAATGGCTGCTGCACATGGCATACCATGTTCTGTTTAAGGGAGAGGAATAGGGGTACAAAGATTATATTCCAGGCTCTGCTAATGGTTTCCTGTGTGATGTAATTTAAGCCAAAATGAGAAGTAATTTAAGCCAAAATGTTCAAGATCAACCATTTTTGCTTCTTCCAGTATTAAACTCGATTTAAGTCCAAGCACTGGATGCAACATTTATGCATCACCCCAAACAGAGACACTTAAATTAGCGCATACTTGAAAACTTGGGTTTAATGTGTCTTCATCTGTAAAATAAAGAAGATAATGCTAATTATCTTGAAAGAAGTATTGTGAGGATTAATTTGAGACTCAGATAGAAGGAATTATATATGCAAAGTATTTATTTAATTATTAAAGTAAACTAAAATTACCCAAAATTAGCAACTATAGAAAGCCATGTACAGATGATACAATACCATGTAGCCACATACACTTTGCAGTCCAGAAATAATGCAGTCCATTCTACTGAAATAGAGCTACACCATCTAAATCACTTCCCCACAATTTTTTTAGTCAGTAGTTTTTAGGAAATATCAAATACCTCCTAAGAGGTACCAGCTGAGCTATGAGCACATGAGTTCAACACAGAGCAATTCTAATGGGATTGAGGATCCAGCTTTTAACTACCCTACCCAAATGGCATGTACCATGAACTTCTACAACCATGAATGAATACTGGTTACTCTCAGCTACCTCCTTAGTTCTGCTTCCCCCATCTATGTCTATCAATACCCTCATCCAAATCATATTCTCTTCCTGATCTGAAAGCCAGGCTGTCTCTCCTACTAACTACTGGCAATGTGGACCATGTAGAGGTTCAGGCAAACTGAGAGATAAAGGCATATAGGGATCAGTAACTAGGCATAACTGTTTCTTTGACTATTCTCCCATGAAAGGCATGTACCTCAGGCTTTGGGTCATTTGTTTTATATCAGGGTATAAAACAGGTGGGCCAGACTGCCACTCCTTGTGGGATGTCACAAATATTAAAGTAACTTTCATGACTTGCATTCATGCTGTGCACTCCTGGTCTAGCCTGTGTACAATGATAGCAGACATAAATACTCTCTTCTTACACCCAGGCTCCTTAATGGCCCCTCCAGCCCTTTCCCCTCCCTTTCACAGAGCAGTTAACAATGTGGTCCTGCAAAAGGGTACAGGATATTACTAGTACTCAACTACTTTGGGAGTGGAAGTGGTACACTGTGACCACACATAAGGAATAAGCAGGTGTTATACCTGCTTAGAAAATTGTTGAAAATTTCAGTTTTGAAATTCTTAGGTGAAAAGGAGAGAGATTTTCACCAAAAGAAAAAAAATTGAGAATCTTCTTCTTAGACTAGTGCAATCAATTAGGAAATTGATTTGGACCTTTTAAACAGTGCTTCTAAGCCAATGCCATAAAACTGTACAAAAAGACATGAAAAAAGTATTCTGTTTACCACATATCAGACATATGAACATCTTCTTTGTTAACAGGGCTTAAAGGCAACACAGTAATTCACACTGTATGGAGGCTGCAGATGCTAAAAATGCAGTACACAGTCAATACAAATCTTTCACTTGATAATATCAATAAAAACAGTGGAAATTAGTATATAGTTTATTCTGCTTTCAGTAAATCTGTTAGAACATATACAGCCAGATTCAGATTTCAAAGTGCTGTAAATGCAATAACTCCATTCATCTCAGTAGCATTACTCCAGGCTTGCTTGGATGAAAAAAGTAGATTTCAGCCCATACTGACTTGTTATGAAACAGCATATTAACAATGCTTTCCTTATCAGTAGATTCTCCAAATGAGGTGGTGGTTTGGTATGTGTATTTCCCCTCTTTTTTTAATTAGAGTGTGATAAAAGTGGAAAGCATTATCTTTTGTCTTAACTTACTTAGATTTATAATATGGCCTGTTACCCACACTTAGGCAATATAACCTTTCAATGAGGCAATATTAGAGTACCACATTCTGTATCCTAGCAACGGGTTAGGACTTGCCTTTGATGTCAAAATAATGGGGCCTGCTTAATCTTCTCCTTCAGAAGTAGGGGGTCAAACACTGAAATCTAGGAGTTGGAAGAATGTAACATAACATTCTAAAAGCATACATAAATATGTATAAAACCAGGTGTATGTGCTTCGATAGACAGATAATCATATG
Source organism: Alligator mississippiensis (assembly GCF_030867095.1). NCBI lineage: Eukaryota > Metazoa > Chordata > Crocodylia > Alligatoridae > Alligator > Alligator mississippiensis. The sequence goes on along the minus strand of NC_081824.1, from coordinate 186,284,466 downwards.
TGCACACAAATTAGATGATCTAATTTTTGCCTTTGAATTGTTTAGGAAGATAGAATTGAAGGCAGAGAAGTGGAGTGACATATACCACTTTCAGCTTTCAGAGGCTTTTATCATACACCATCTACTCCCACTTTTATCAGCCCACCTTTTCCTGTAAATTAAAAGAGAGAACAAAAATAGGGTCTGAAGTTACACTACTGATCTGAAAAGCTCAAAAATATCCATTTGCTCCTTTAAATTTGTTTTGCTCAAACTCAAAACCTAAGTAAATCTGTTTCCCTCTTTCGGTCTCTTTCTTATCCCACCTACAGTTAAAGGATTTAAAATGATCATTTGTGTGTGTGGGCTTGCGCATGGAGCAAGTTATGAAACAGTTGATAAATAACCCAGATCTGCACTCAGGTGTTTAAAACTTTGAGTACTTAAATGAGACTGTGAGCCCAACCATTTGTTTTGTAGCAGATCCATCGGAAAAAATCAGGCACTATAGAATAAATGGGCACTATGAAGTGATCTCTCAAGGAAGGGGCTGGAGGGGTTTCTGCTAGAGCAATTTTCAACCTTTGGCAGCTTTAGGATGGTACTTCACATATCTGTTACTGATTCAGCAGGGAAAAAGATGGTTCAGCTTAATAACAGGAAAATTTGAAACAGTTTTAGAGGGAACTTGAGTGTCCTACCCTAAGAAGCTTCTGGAGGTAGATACAGAAACTTTGTTCTGTACATGCTCTTTTACTGTTTAAGGACAAATACACATTAAAACCATATTAACCACATGTAGTAACAGAGCATCACTGAGCTAGAAAGCTGATCTCTGGACCTGCAAGTATATTTTGTTGCCCCACGAGTAGTCGGTAAATATTACTTTATTGGTTTAGATCTAGACAGGTTTGTTCAAAATCTATTTGATTTTGAGACATTTACTGTCCTTTGCCCCTATGACTTCAACAAAACAGAAACCAAAAGAAGTGTACTCATGACACTCTTTTGTTTTATTTCATAATAAATCAGTTTAGAACTTGTACAAAAATATTTCACCTTAAAGCTGAGTTACATGTATACCTCAGTATGAAACTTCATGCAAAAACACCCCATTCATTCAATAGCAAATTTAATAAAGCTTCCAGAAGCACCCACTTCAATTGCTTTTTCTCAACTCACTGCACCCCACTAGTCCACTGCCTCAAGAAAAGCCTGCAGTGTACCCTCAGAGTTAACAAAATCAAGCTCTGTTGCACCAGGGGAGGAAAAAAAAAAAATCAGGGGACCCACACTTGGGTGCCAGGGGTACAAAGAGTAAAAAGAAACACAATGTTCCTAGTATTGGGAAGGGGGCAGTGGAATGGACAGGAAGGTTATGATGAATCACATTCTACTTCCAAGTGAAAATTAACCATAAAACCTTAAAACAAAGTCCTCACTAACTCTCTTTGCTAATTTAAACGAACTCTCCTAGCCCTTGCTCTTTCTAAATAAACAAAGTCAAGAGTTTACAGGAGCATGTTGACCAGAGTTCAATTTTCTTGGCAAATGGTTTGCTGAGATTCTAATGAAAACCAATACTGAACTGAAGGGCTTTCCCCTGTCTCTCTCTCTTTAAAAAATGTTTACTGCACATACACTGCAATTCACCATTCTCTGCAATTGTCATGGCAGTCATTCTATTACTGATATTATTATCCCCTGAAGATGGTTCATGGACAGCCCTGTCCCCTGCTAGGCTGTCCCAGTTTTATAAACTGCAAATCTAGTCAGCTTACTCTACAGAAAAAAAGAAAGCTGTTTAAAAAGGACAGCTGCTGCTACAATGCTGCATTAATGCAGAGACAATAGTAAAGACACTGTCTCTTCTTTTTTGAGGTTAGCCTCTACCTCGCACCCCCCTCCCAGTGACAACATCACCAGTGAGCTAATGAAAGGGCTGCCATAAATGTTACAAAATGTGGCCCAACAGTAAGTATTTGACAGCATCCTTAAGAAAGACGGGCTGAGCAACAGAGTCAAATCCCTCTCCGTCTTAAACCTCCTCCACCACTGGTAACAGAAGCTGTAATTCAAGTAAACAGCTTCTATTCAGAACAACATTTGCACATTAACTTAACTTTAAATCAGTGGCATTCAACCTAAGCACAAGTGTACATGCTGTCCTGAAGAGAGCTGAATTTAAAAGTGCATATAAGCGTTTTCCTGAATTTGAGCCTAAAATAAGAGGAAAATGCATAAAAGTAAAACAAAGCTTCATAGAATCATAGAAATTAAGGGCTGGAAGGGACCTCGAAAGATGGTCGAATCTACCCCCTCTGCTCTGGGCAGGAACACTGCTGAAATCAAATGATCCCAGCAAGATGTCTGTCCAGTCTCTTCATGAAGACCTCTAAGGTTGGGGACTGCACCACCTCCTTGGGAAGTTTAGTCCAGATTCTGGTCATGTTTACCATAAAGAAGTTCTTCCTTATCTCTAACCTGAAACCATCCTCTAAACAGTTTATGGCTGTTGCTCCTTGTCCTCCCCTAGTGGACAGTTTTTCTCTCAGCTCACAATATTCACCCTTTACATACTTATAGATGGGTCACCAAGCCCCTCTCAGTCTTCTTTTCCACAGGCTGAACAGTCTCAGATCCCTTAGTCTTCCCTCACAATGTTTGTCCTCCAGGCCCTTAATCATTCTTGTGGCCTTTTTCTGGACCCTTTCACAATTCTCCACATCAATAAAAGGCCTTTTTTCCTCTAAGGAGCTACATGATTCAGCATAAATCTTGCGTGCCAAAAAAAAAAAAGTTTACAATATATTTTCAAAGAATGCCTAGAGCAGGGCTTCCCAAACTGGGGTATGCATACCCTGGGGGGGGGGGGGGCGGTATGCAAGAGAAGTTGTGTAATGGTGGACTTAATTTTCATTATAATAATAATTGGCATTTAAGGGGTTAAAATATTAAATGTATACTGGAAGGGGTAGGCGGGAAGCTGCTAAATCTGGAAGGGGGTACACAATAAGAAAAAGTTTGAGAACCTCTGGCCTACAGCCTATACCTGGACTTCCAAACAACTGCTGAAGCACAAATATAGGCCTTTATTTACCTATGAACCTGTTTAAGTAACTGAAAGCAAAATGTGATGCCCATTCTAGGTAATCATGTTTGGAACAGATTTCCTTCCTCAACATTTTTTAATACCTTGAGGTCAAATATAAGTCCCATTGCTCCAGATCCAACAGTAGCACTTGGATCTTAGAATCTGGCAGGTACTTACTAACTTCAAACTAGCCATCGTGGAAACTGCTGTTTCATATTAGATATACAAGAAAAAAACATTTTTAAGGTGAGATTGGTAAAGAGAAAGCATTTGTGATAAATATCTGAGGCATTTGTCCAGTGCTTGCTACCAGTTTAGCAAGTAAGTGCTTACCTTATGAAGATTAAGGAGTAATACTTGGTAACTTCAGCCTTTTGTCTGCTTTCAGACTGGTGCTTTCCTTGTATTTAATCAGATAAGTTTTGAAGGTGTTATTGGAGTTTTAAGAAATGTATTCAGTCCTAAACAAGTGTATTCAAAATGTACTGCTTAACTATGATTCCATGGGACTTATATGACCAATGATTTCTGTTTTTTGATTGAATGAATATAACTTTATAATCAGGAGGAGGACATGAAGAAGCCAGTGGGGCTTTGTATATCTAAAAACAGCAGAATTATAGATGAGGGAATAAAACAATAAAATTCCAAGAAAAATTAGACTGCTGTCATATATGTTGGCTGGATGCAGAGCTTAATTTTATGTCTCTCTTTCCCAATTTCCAAAAAAGGAATGGTGCATGTGATTATGACTTAAAGGGGGCATCTACCTTCTCTAGTTATCTCTTCTACCGAGATCCCCTCAGAAGGCTTTGGGAACTTTGTTTTTCTGATGTGCCAAAACAGTGTCCCATCAGATTTAAAATTCCCCAGCATGTAAGGTTAGATTTTACCTTTTACAACCAACCAAGTGAAAAAAAAAAAATCAAACAATTCATATTTGCATAAAGTACTTACTTACAAAAGGGATATAAGCATGGATGGCCAAGGTGAGGTTTTTTTTTAATTCCACTGGATTTCCATCCTTCTCCCCCTTATTCTTAAAGGTCCTTGCCTGTAGACTCCATTAAACTGAACTCACTAGAAAAGCTATTCTGGATTTGCAGGGGATGAAACCTCCCACACCTCTACAGATTGGCCAGGGGAAAATACTATCTACCTTCTAGGGATATTGCAGGGGTTAATTCATTAATTTTTTTTTAATTGTTGGTGGTCTTATTCATTACATGAATTTGAATTTCATTGGTCATAGCATAAACACAAACAGTTCTATTTTATAATCCGCACAAACGACAAGACCTTTGTTAAAACCAGGAAAATGCCTGTCAGAAATGATTTTCCTGGGTTAACCTAATGGCAGGCTAAATGAAAGGCCTTGGTATTTATATAAACATCCAAAAGACCATCTCCTTCACCCAGACTTATCTAAACATCTTGGGCTTGCAAATATGGACCAGAACTCTCACCAGATCATTTTTGTAAGGTTTCTATGCCTTGTGGTTCTGGTTGTGGTACAAAAATAATTAGAATTCTGTCTCTCATTTCCAGTCCTGGTTAGGACTGAAATGAAAAAAAAAAGTTCGTATTTACAGGGAAAAATTATGGATGATTTAATTTACAACCTAGAAACATACCATGATGATAGACTGTGCTAGGTAGCTAAAATCTTCAGACCAAAACAAGGTCTAACTTACCTTTTCCCCCCTACATCTTTTGTGTGTGGGAATCTAAAATTATTACTGGTATGTGTGCTCCATTTCTCGGAAGGTGTACTCTACTAAAATGGTTTCAGTGGATTCCAACTATGAGTAGCAAAAGTGAACAGTTGATGAGAACTGTGATTTGTGACTTAAGGGGAGTGCAGGCATGGAAAAGATGTTATTATAATATAATGTGAATAAATTCTAGCATCTCTTTTGCATCCATGTGTGTAATACTGAAAGAAACATGTAGTGAATAAGAAATGTAGCAACATGTACAATCTAATACAACATTTTCAATGTATTGCAAATTCTGTAATGACAACTCTAGTTGATGTACAGATCTGGTTAACTACTTGGAGAAAAAAAAACTTTGGGTTAACATAGACTAATTGTATACCACCTGCCTTCCCTAGTAAGCTCTGCTGTTAGTAAGCTTTTGATCCTGATGTAGTGAAACTTTGAGCCTGAGTCCCCTTACTTACAACCAGGGACCAGGTAAATTAGCAGTAGCACCATAAAAGTCAATACAGTTGTGTTACAGTAAAAACTGGGCAAGAATAGAATCAGGTCCTTTCATTCACTTTTTAAACACTCAATAAAGGGAGATTTGAAATGCAATAGAGTTGAGTCAAATAGAAATACCACTACATAGTAAAATTAATGGTTATGAAATAAACTGCAAACACAGTTAGGATTAATATGTTCACTTTATGTCTTTAAACTGAAACAAATTAAGATCCTTGCTAAACAATTCTTAGTTGCTCTTTGGCTGTTTTATTGTTCACTTAAGCCTGACACAATTTAGCACTGAACCGAGAAGACAGTATTTATTACACATTTTTGAATGGGGCTCCAAAATGATGATATTTTTTTTCTTTTAAAAAGAGATGTACACAAAAAGAAACCTTGTTTATTCAGCTCATCATAAAGGCTGGAATATACTCCCTGACCAGGGTTTATTTCTAAATGCACCATTCAGCTTGATTATTCCTGATACACACGCTAAAATAAATGCCTTCAAACTGCCAGGTTACAATACAAGGAGCCAGCTCTTAAATGACAGAGACTTTCTGTTGGCTGAGACATAACAGCTATTTATATGAACTGTCTGCCAGAGTGGTGGACCAAAGAGGGAAAGTTCATTGTCTATCAGATCTGGGTTGCCATTCATTAGACATGTCTTAGTGCTTACAAGTGAACTCTCTGCAAGACAAGACTTCATTTAGCATGTAGGCAGAACAACTAATCAGCAGTTTTTTCTCTTGCTAATATACTTCACTAATAGTTGCACCAGGAAGAAGATTCAGTGGAATGCCTCTGTCAGAGCAGTGGAATTCCAGATAGTTATGGTGACAAATTTCATTGTAAATGAGGATCAATGCCCAATACCACTTTGGAATAGTAATTTCTTAATTCTTATTCAAATCCGGCAGGCGAGACAATATAACTTGATCTGAATTGGCCATGTGATCCTGATGGCATCCCGTTAATGGGCTGTTCGCTTAATTTATGTAATTTTTAAAAATTAAAGTCATATTTTAAATCCCCACTGCAGTCCTTCAGATTGAAAGTACATGTTTAAAAGTTATAGTATCTTTATAAATCAGTATGACTGAACTTCTTATCTTGTTGACTGAACTTTCCCAAAGTTTTACTTCATCTCTTTTCATCTTTCTCTCTCTCTCTCTCTCCTGCCTTTGGGAAACACTACAGAATCCCAGAATTGACTCATTTTACACCCATTCCTGGTCATATTCTATATTACGGAGCAAAGCCAGATTTGTAAACTCTTGTGTGAGCTGACAAATTAACCAAGATTTTATATTTGTGCAAGGAAAGCGTAAAAACTTAGCTACAGACATATTTGCAGAAAAAGGATACAAAACCAAATAAATTATGTCTGTAAGCAAAAAAGATGACGTATTGTGATGGCAAGTATTATTACAGAAGTCTACAGGCCTGATCCCAGAAGATACTCAACTGGTGCTCAAAATCTTGTAGATGTTCCATACTTTGAACAACTGGCCCCTTATACAAGCCTGTTAAAAATATGTTAGTGTATATTAACTACCTCCTGGGTGACACTTCCAACTACTTTGTGAGAGACCTAGCCAGCAGAAAGCACCCTTCCTAGAGAAAAATATTTTAACTTCAAGGACTTCTAATGCTATTTATGAAGTTTGCTCTAAACACCAAGAGCCAAGCCCTTAATTGGCTGAATGTCAAGGACCACACTGAAATAAAACTATACCCTCATTAAGAAAATGTATGCAGCACTGATTTTTATTTTTGGCTGTAGTTATAAGCACTGCCAGGGTTACAGCTGCTTTATTGTGGTTTCTTAAGAATTTCTTTGATAAAGGAGGACAACAGGATTTAGCTGAGCCTTTTGGCAATAGTCACACAGTCCAGCCAAAAAACAATGTCAAGTAGCTGGCAAAAAAGAAAAACACAACAGTAGCTGCATTTCTACAGATGTTAACATATTTACCCTTTGAAGACCTTTATCTGGAATTCAGAGGAGAAGGTATTTGGGAAAATGGATTCATAATAAGTGGTTGCTCAAAACTATAAAAGATCATTTCAGTGGAGGGCACATTATGATAACCTGCTGCAGAATAACCCTCTGTTTCTCAGACAAAATTATCAGTGCTCAAAAGTCGGCTGTGGGGGAAGTGAAAGGAACAGACAAAGCCCAATGGTAGTGTAAATTGAGGAGAAATGCATCTGAGTGTGTGGTAAACTTGGGGCAAGGATTGAGAAGCATGCTCAAGCAGACCTTGAGATGAATGACTCTTCAGCAATTACTGTCTTATACCATATTCAGCTTCCAAAAGCTCCGTTGCCATTTGCAGGTAGAAGTATGGTCCTATGCCCTCACCACAGAAACTAGAGTCAGAAAGAGGGACTCTAGCAAAGATCTCCTGGTTCACCTATGACAAATAATTTAGGCCTGTTCCTAACAGGCAGTGATCACATGGCATACTTACTGATTTAAATAGAAATTAAAAAGGGCTCGGTGATCTGTCTCTCAGGATCAGATAGTGAGTAGGTGGGTAGGCCCCCATGTTTCTCTTCTACAACATCAAGTGAATGATCCTTACACCATTTCACCCCAGCAAACAGTCTAATCTAACTAAATGAGAACCAAGATCCTCAAAGGAAGGCATTATACTATATTATGTGGATAGTGTTACTATTTTTATGCTATTCTCTTTCTTGATCAAACTATGCAGAAAGTAGTCTCCACCCTCATACTCCCTTCCCTTAAATTCAGAAGTGCTGATACTCTGTTCTTACTGGTAAATAATATGTGCCATAATTTAGCTCTTGCTTCCTCAGAGCACTGAATATAGTGGTTGGACCTAGTGCCTAATTGGTAAATAATAATAATATTTTTTTACTATTCATTAATTTTGCATTCTAAAACAGAATATGAAGGATTTATTAACACTGCAGTGACAACTTACAACAGGTTTTTCATCAAATTAAGCCAGAACAATGCATTTATTTTAATTTCTATTTTAAGAAAGGCTTTCATTATGTCCCATATTAAGACACACCGTTGCTTCAGCACTAATTGAGGTGTATTTTTTTTCTCAGAAACAATCCACTACAGAAATCCTGTTTAGGTACTGTCTTCTTTTTTGTTGTTTTTTTTTTAAAGGGAGAGGACAGGTTTTTCTGCAGACAACAACAAAGGCCTACCTCTATTTCCAAGGAACTGATTTGGCTTTTATTCCATTTGCTAGTTAGTCATGAGGCAGCAAGGTGAAGAAGATAGGTCACTGGACTAGGAATAAGAAAACATGGATTATGTGTGTAGGTTGTAGCTGTCTTATAAAAGATACCAGATTTACCCAAAGAACCTTGTCTGGGTTATGGGAGACATTTTAAAGTGACCCAAGGTCCAGATTTCTGGAAGTATTCAGGCATTGCCCAAGGTCCAAAAGCCTAACTTTCACTTTCAGAGTGCTTTAGGTAGGATATGGCTCTTTGCTACAAGGCAATACTGCACATAGATACACAAACCAACTTTACATTTGCTATCTTTCAAATCAAAAGCAGTAGGGCAGAGCTAATTAGTAGGGCTGTGCAAAGCTTCAGTCACTGATTTGATTTGGCAAAGATTCGGCGGCCAAATCTCCAAAACCAAATCGAATCAGGAGACCCTTTAATCCCTCTGAATCGAATCAGAACCCTCTGGACCGATTCTAAGAGATTCTACAATTCAGCCATAGACACAGCTTTATATGTTTTTTCTACATACCTCAAGGTACCAGGCGCATCTTATGAACGCTGAGATGGTGGGCCAGATGGAGCATCCCATGGGAACTCAGGGGGTCCTCTGTGTGCTCAGTGGCAGACCCAAAAGTGTGCCCAAAGTACTTCCAATCCACTTCCGAGTCCGCTGCAAAGCACACAGGGGACCTGTACCCCAGCTCAGTGCCTCCTGAGTCTGGGGTGGGGCACATGGGGTCACCCCGCGGCCAATCACTGAGCCAGGGGAGCGCGGGGGGGGGTCCTCCACACACTTGGTGGGGGACCCCCCTGCGCTCCTGTGGAACGCTCCATCCATCCCGCCATCACAGTGTTCATGAGCTGTGCCTGGTACCTCGAGGTACGTAGAAGAAACATAAATCTGTGTCTATGTCCAAATTGCTGATTCTCCAAATCAGAATTGAATCTTCAGATTCGGCTGAATCAAATCAGGACAGTGATCCGAATCAGCAAATCACTGTCCCCCAAATCAGGCTGAATCCAAATCCAAATTGAATACTGCCTGCTTTGCACACCCCTACTAATTAGCCATGGCGCAGCACTTGCAAACATGTCTATACTGCTGCTGGGTCAAGAGCTGGCATGGGTATCTCTCCACAGTAGGGCTGCGTGCCATGTACATACACTCTTAAGCTCTCCATGTCTCTGTTTCCCTTACCACTCTTTCTTGTTCTTCTCATTTAGATTATAAACCCTTTCAGGCAGGAACTCTTTATTTGTAAGTATGTGACTGTACTGTACTATACAGTATCGTGGAATCCTGGTGTGACAGAAATAGAAAAAAAAATCTTGCCATCCCTAGAGCTGATTTGCTTTTTAAAAAGTAGCATTAAAGTACTAGGGTTCAGTGCTGTTGGTACTGTCTCACAGCCCTCTGTAGATTTGCATTTAATCATAACAACCATTTGCATGTCACAAAGAGTGGTGATAGGCAAGTCATATTTTTCCTCCCTGAGCACTAACAAGGTGCAGCATATTAGGCCTAAATACTTCTTCCCTTTCTAGCAGTCAACTTATGCTTATAGTTTCACCTCAATACTACAGCCCCACTGAAATGATTGCTACAAAAGAATGGAAAAGCAGTTTGCCTCAGCTTGCTGCACAGTTCAGACATTCCTACCACACCGTGCATTGTTAACTGCTGTTTTAATTTTGTTCAGTACAGAGATGTAGCATGCTTGTATGGGTGCATGCACAGACACTCAAATGTATATGAAAGATCACTTCTATCTTTGGATTCTACAGAAATGTCCATCCAGTTCCTAGTAACCAAAGTTAACTCTTCCCCCAGAAGGAATACTCCGCATCCCAAACAGCAAGTGAGTGAATGGAAAGCCAGAAATAGAGCCCTGTAGATCAATAGATTTGACTGAGAAAGCGTTTGCATTCTCAGGGGTAGAGATCATTGTGTTTCTAAGTGGATCAGAGATATGATCCCTGGCCACTGTGAATGGAATGGAAACTGGATGCCATCAGAGGGAGATACAAGTGCTAATGTGGTGAGGTAATGGGGTAAGGAATAGAACAGTGGAAGGAATGCAGTTCTGTCCTAAAGAATCTTAAAATAAGTGTGATCTTACATTAGAATACCAAGAAAAAAATTATAAAAGCATTTCTACATGATAATCATTTTAGAAAAAGGGGGGGGGGAGGGTTAGTTCCTGTAATTTCCTTGCCAACTAGCTGTATTTATGGCATACCCTCAGCATATTTCTATGTGTCTAGCATGAACAAGTGACTGCCAGTCTCTTGCCAATCTGGGGGTAAATATATTGACTCTTCATACTGAGAGCTCTCCAGTAGAGATGGTGAGATGCATGTGCTTACTGGACATCCAGAAAAGGTTGAACAGGAATGCCTGACCATTATGCCCAGGAACTGTCACATGCAGAGGGGAAAGCACATGTCAAGCACACTTTATGAGCTATTTTTTTAAAAAGCAACCTGGTGCACCATCAATCAAGACCTATGAGGTAGCTTACAACTGGCAACCCATGAGCACATAAGCACTCACCTTGACAAAACCACAACCCTGATGAGGAAAAGCAGTGCTGAAAATGATTGATTGCTCCTGGTGAAACAATCTATAGTCAACACAAAATGTCTGCATTGGAGGGGACTTCCACCCCCACCCACCCCAAGCAATATCAAAGGAAAGGCCAAGTTTTTCTGTAACTTCTAGACCACCAATGATTTAAAAGCCTGAACCAATTGTAGCCAGTGGCAACATTCCCTTTATCTCCAAGTAGGCAGGGTTCATCTTAAAATGAATATTTGTTTGAGGTGGAGTTCTTCGCAAAGAGCTAGGAAACTACTGTGCCAGAATCGAGACACTGCTGTTTAGTTTATCTAAGGAAGGCATCTGCCTTTTCTTTGTGCTATACGGGAGGTAACAGAGCAGTGATGCACACTGGTTATTATGCAGCCACCCCACCCCCCGCCCCCCAAAATACATTTTCATTATTGTGAGGAAGATAGGGGATAAAGTACAAATCCAAACCCACCTGAAAATTTAAATTACATGAACTGGAGAAGAATATGAATCAAACATCACACTCCAATCTTTCTTTCTATGGCACATCCACTAGTTTGGGGTACTATAAATGCAACAAATGTTGGCAAAACTGATTTTTCTTCATTGGATGGTATTCACAACCCATCATACAAGTTAACAGACACCATGGACATACTCATGTCAGAGCTTTCTTATTTAATACAGTAAATGTCATAAATCTAGTAAGCACAGTATACTTTTCTGCTGCACTGCATATAAATTAATACAGCACACTTACAAATTAGATTTGTTTAAAATGCCCTCCCTCATCTTGGGTACCATCTTATGATTGTTTAGTAACCTGTGCAAAAAGAATTGATGATATAAACCTAGAATCTCTCCTTGAAAAACTCAGCAAAAAAGAACCCTCATTCCAGGTGCAAACATTACACATAAATCAGTATAAGTGACCAAAAACCAGACTATATCTGTAACAGAAGGTCAGTGCACATAGCAGCCAGGGACAGAAGTTACACATAAACCAGTTTAAGTAATCAGAAACTGGTTTAAAACTATAACAGAGCAGAAGTTCAGCGCATATAAACCAGTTTCAAAATGGCTGAAACTGGTTTAAGATAAACCTGGTTGAATGTAGTATCAGACTTAACTGATTTAGGTCAAACTGGTTTATGAAACTTCTGTTCCAGACCCCTTCTTGGTTCAAGTTAAATCACAGTCCCTCAGCATCCCAGCATGCTTCCTAGCCCTGGGCTGGGCTGTGTTGTCTGCTCCAGCAGAGAAGGATTGAGTGGGTGGGGGGGGGAAAGAAGGCAGGGACTGCTGGGGTCTGGGGCCAGGGAGGAGAGGGGTTAAACTTCCCTTCCCCTGAGTACAGAGCTGCCCTGTCCTGCTAAAAACTTACTGCTGGCTGTGACTGTGAACTATGAACCCCCAACTGAAGGGCAAACATCTGTTTTCTTTGCTCCCAAGCTAACTCTGAGCACGTAAACTAAAGTGTGACACTTAGACTGCTTCTGTCTCAGGCTTTTTGAACACCTACACTTGCCTTCAGTCTTTGAGAACTGAGTATCCAGGTCAGGAATGAGGCTCACTGGAGCTTTTATTGCCCCTGCCAATTCTGTACCTGGTTCTAGGAATTAACTGTAGAAACTAAGTTATCAATCTTGCACCTGTTACTAGAATATTTTTCCCCCCAGCAGTATTTTGGACAAAATTCTCTTCTGAGCCAGAACTCCACTAGGGAAACTGGGGCATATTACCAAGCTGGTTACAGCTCTCCAATTCTCAGGTCCAAATCCAACCCCCATATTGGCAGCTTTCATTTCCACTGCTAATGTAATGTCATTAATGAATCCTATGGCAGTCAGGTCAGGTCAGGTCAGGCTGGGAGCTGGGCGGCGGGAAATAGCCTAGCAACCTCTATCATGCCAATGGCTTCAGGCAGAGGAGCAACCTAGAGGGGGAAGTAGTGTTTACCCCTAGTGGAGGAAATGCCACCAAAAGGCAGATGCTATGGCAGGGTGGACTGGGCTCTGCAGCTTTGGTTGGCAACCAGTCTAGAAGTGAAGCCCTGAAAGGTAGATGAATTGAAGATCTTGTGTATAGGCCCAGAGAAAAGAAACACACCCATTCCTCAAGCAGTTTTCCTTCTGTTATAGTGGGAAATTCTCTCTTGGGCCCTTGGAAGCAGAGAACAGATGTTCTGCATCTAGGGGCCATTAACTCATTAACCTGGCCACTTAATATCCAGAAATCAAAAATCTATGTTAGGAAGCATTTGCACCAGATCTAGTTTTGCTTCAAAACATCAGACCCCTTCACTTAGCTATACTATATCTATAAGATCACCTTCTGAGAAAGAAAAGATAATGGAAAGTGATTTTACTCTTTTTTTTAAGCAAAAGCTAAATACATAGGTACTAGGCACCAAAAATATGGGTTCTCAGATAAACCATAGGGATACTCATATGGTAAAAAGTTCCTTTGGCCAGAAATTCTGCTGTTGCATTTTCACCCATACATATATGATATTTTTCCATGCTTCTGCTGTACAACGCTGCTTACCGACGGATTAGAATGTTATAAATTCACATGCAAATTTCACAAAATGCTCCACTGTTATCATCTTTATTAGATTTATGAATACAGTCCTGCTTATATATTTTTTTTATTCTCTTAATCCCTTTCATCACTTAATAGCTTAGAAAGTAATGGATTTTCAGTAAAAAGGAGAGGCTTATTACAATCAATCCTGTTGCTCTATCTTTTCTCGATGCTCAACTAATGAAACTTATTTTTCTCTAGGACCTCAACAGGAAATCCTTTCCTAAGGAAAAAAAATGTTTAATACGCTGCTGACTTGTAATACTGCAACGGTATTATTGCTCTCCTTTGGGTGTCCATCCAGAGCTTTGTAAAAGCCACTAATCATACTTTATTCACCAAATTCTAGCCTGTAGTGAAACAAGAAGCCACTGGAGCTTGCTTAACAAGATGAGCCAACTTACAGTTCAAACAACAGAGACAGTCTCATACTAACTATGAACTGTGTGAACTGATGGTGTCCTTTTGCGGAGTGGGGGTGAAAGAGGTCAAAAAGGCATCTTTCTCATGCACTTTTCATTTTAAGTAACAGACCACAGTGCCCGAGATCTATTTTTTTTAAGTTTACACCAGCATTCTATTATTTTCTAAGGAACATCTTCATCAATTGAATGCAAAGAAGACAATTATCTTTATTAATGTCTTGTATATAGGAGATCCTAGTCACAGTAAGGAATCTCAAGGTGGTTTACATAGCAAATGTGTATTGCTGCTACTATTTTTTTAATAGTTCCTAAATGTGTTCTAGGAACTTTACAGCACAGATAAAAACCCATGGCCTTGACCTAGAGAGCTTGCTATCCAGATTTAGACAAGATGCAGCAAGCAAATGCAGCAAAGTATTAGGAACGGTAGCTGGGATGACAAAGAACAAGGGATATCTACAGACCTAGCTCCCAATCATTTCCATTTTTCACTTTTACTATCAGGTCATGTTCCATTTTTCATTATAAGTGAAATCCCCTTCATGATATCTCCAACCTTTCCTCCAAATTTTTCCTTAAAATGTAGTCTCCAGGAAGCTCATTATCTTCTGCCCCAGTTCCTACCCTGGAGGTACAGAAAGAGAGCTGGGTAAAAAGAGTGCAAGGGGAGAAAAGATTTTTAAAAAAAGATCATAATGCAAACATTTTAAAAGGTGGATCCAAAGAAGGTAAGATCTTCAAAGCAACAAAGTCCCATTCTCAATAGACTGCTTTTCAGGGGAAAGTGACATACAAGTTTAAACCTGCCTAAATGTCTGAAGAGCCTAAGACTAATTTTCAAAACTGACTTAGTGCCAGATTGTTAAAGATGCTTATGGCCCTGAAGAGGCAAACAAATTATCTGTGGGATTTTCAAAGAGGCCTAAGCACCCCTCTCCCCCACCCCTCCTTCCTTTATGCCTCTTGTTGAAAACAGGTCCCTTAGGCACTTAGGAGCCTACGTTTAATGGACCTACTGCTTGTCACTTCTAAGAACAGGGCACAGGGTCTACTAATCACTTAGACAATTCCAAAAATTTTACCTGTGTTGATATTACCTGCTTTTCCTAAAAATTGTCCTCCATCTTTCTTATGTTCAACTAAAGTGTTCATTTAGATTGCAAATTTATAGGAGTAGATATTTTATTTCCTCTGCTTCCTAAGAGCCTACTACACCTTTTGCATACTTTCTAAATAAATTGTAACTGTATTATTACACGTAATAGGGGAATCATCCCACAAAACAAACCATAAGGCATACATCTTCAATACGGAAGTCAGCAGCCATGATGTGTCAGCAAAATTGCCAAACATATTTTTAGGAAAGGAAATGATTAACCCCTCTACCTGTACACACAGGGGAAATTTTATGTGGATGGAATGTAGTATTTGGCCAGGATGGCACCCTGTTGCCAATATTTTTTAAATGTTTTTATGGGCATTTAGAAAAATCAAACTGTGGACTATATTCCCAGAGTGGTAGAAAGGTTGTTTGATAAGCTTTCCTATTGAGACCTTGAAAACTGACAAAAGGATAAGTATCCAGATATTTGTTTACTCTTTTAAACCTGTGCCTATCCTAGTAACACTCCCTCTCCAATCACACATCTCTGCCTTCTTCAAGCTCTGCAGATGGCCAAGAAGGCATTAGTTCTCAGCTCAAACACTGTGGCTAAATACAGACAGTTAAAAAGCCTGAGGCTGAATGAATTCAATCTCTGCAGGTTAGTTTAAGCTGCATAGATTGAACTGATAAGCAAGTGAACAGACATTCACTTTTGATTCCAAAAATGCAGCAACATGCCTGCAGTGACTCAGGCCAGAAGCTGGGGAGTGCTAGAGCACACTTCCACACAGCTTGGGCCAAGGCTAGCCCACCCACTCTGCACAGGGGAGGTTTGCAAGGGAGGTGTAAAGTGTCCTGGGATGCTGGGGAACTGTGAGTTGACTGCTCTCTCTCTACAATGACTGCTTGCTCTGTACAGCAGCCCCTATTGACAAAAGGTTAAAAATTTCCTCTTCTCCACTTTCTTTCAGTGGATCATCTGCCGACTGCTGTCAACACAGAAGGGTACTGTTTCTTTTTCCTAGAATTTTTTATTTTTACTTGCCTCTACAGTTCTGACCTAGACCACAAATGGAAATACCACGAGATGAGCTAAAAATACTACAGAAGACACCATAGGAGCAAGTGGTACCAAAACTGTTGTGGGAACAGAAAAAAAGAGACAGTCCTTTCCAGATTTATATTTCAGTCCAAGAAGCTGTGTTTGCAAAATAGACAATAGCCATTCTTGCAACCTGATTGACTTTCAACAAATGGAACTGCTAAATCTGAATAGGCTAATGAAGTTTGGTCTTTCTGCCACTGTTGGTGAGCAATGTCGGGGGCTTCTACGATATATAATAGCACTAAGGTGCAAACAGACATCACCTTTGTGCCACCATAAAAAAAAAACAGAAAAAATATGTGTCTCAGCCCCTCGTCACATTTCAGGTGCTCAAAAATGTTGCTGTGACTAAAGGTAGTAATAGTTTGTGACACCTCAAGCAGGAAGATGTCTGTTTTGTTTACTGCACATCACAGGAATTCCCTTGCAGACCCTTGCAGATGCATACCCAGGGAATGGCTTCCTGCAGTGTGCATATCAGGTTATCATGCCCCCAGCTAAAGGCAGAGTGCCCAGGGGCTTTGTCCTGCAGAACCAGGCCCCTGAAGCCTCAGAAGCAGCAGGGGCCTGACCCTGTGGGACAACAGGCCTAGCAACATCCATAGATGCCAAAGAAGTAGATCAGCTATGCTGCTCAGGCACCTGCTTATAGCCTAATTGCTCAATACCTCATCACAGAGGAAACAATTCTTTGTTACCCTATTCAATGATTAATTTATGTCCTAAAACATCAGAAATGAGTGCAGATTCTCTCATCTGAGTAAAATATACTCCTTTCTTTACTGACTACCATGGAAAAAGAGTACAAGTCAATGATTCTCAACCACAGTGCTGTGGCATCCCAGAGTGCCTTGAGATCCCTTCAAGGGTGTCATGGAGTTAGCACTGTTAAGTGTACAAATATGTTCATAAGATAAAATCAAATATTTCAAATAGGAAACAACAATATTAAAAGCATTGTGATCTGTTGTGGTCTTCCTGAGTGCCTTGCAATAGAAGAATTACTGTATTATTTTTCTGCAGTCAAAAACTGAGTGAAAAGTTAAGAGTTGACATTTTCTTAGGGATGCCTTGGGTCTAAAAAGGCTGACAACCACTGGCATAAGTAATAAATGAAGCAATGATAAGCTATATTACAGGACTTGATTCTCTGAGTACTTATGCACATGATTAACTTTACTTGATTTTAATAGGACTACATGTATGAATAGAGTTACTCATATGCAGAAACATCTGTAAGTTTGAGCCCTAACAGAGGAAATGTATAAAATATATACTTGATGAACAAGTAAATTAGGATTCCTCTCAAAAGTAAGTAAGAAAGGCTTATCAGTTAGGCAAGCGCTCTCTTCTGCAACTGTTCCTGATTGATAGATTTGTATAAGGCTGACTTTCTGATTAGTCCTGAGATATGAATGCTTCTGAATGTAAGAAAAAAATGAGAAAAGACTTTCTGAAAATGAAATGCAATACTCAATTCAATTAAAAGAAAATGCTATGATCTGGAATAGAACCAAGACTTTGGGATAATGTTATTTATTTTGTGCCAAGTTTAGTAGATGTTTTCCAAAATGCCAGTTTACTTGAGTTTTATGGAAAAATTGACCTTTTCACCCAGAACAGAAGCAGCTAATTTCATTAAAGTTGTTAGAGATTTTCTCAGAATGTGTCTGTGCCAATTTCAGTATTTCATTCCTTTATTTTCATCTATATTCTACTTTCATGAAGGTTGCCTGACAAAGCTATAACTATGGCATGATGCCTCCTTTTCTTTCTCTACCTATCGCCAATTAATTTCATATCATTATTCAAACCCAGAATACCTTGTGAGGCTTGAAAAAGTAAGTGCCATCCATTCACAGTCCCCTTTCCCCTAAAGGCCCACTATGGTAAGCCCCTGGGTCAGGTAATTTGCACTGTTAACATCCCAAAAGTGCCTGCATCAACGAGACTGACTCAAGATAAGCCAAGTCTGTCAATTTGTATGGCAGCTTGAGCTCATCATCTGTATTTACGTAGTCCTTCAATCAAACTCCTGTGCATAGTAAACGGTGTTTATTACCTTTAGTTTGGGTCTTATATGGCTTTACAGCTTGCCCTCTTTACAGTAGAAGCAGCCAGAGATCCATGCTTAATAGCAATTTTTTCCCTTAATTCTGTCTTTTAAGAAGGAAGAAATAGTTATTACTTGCCAAACCAGCACATGTTCACAGAGAGAGTGCGGTCAAGTGGTCAGAAGCAGAGCTGATGTTAATTAGCAATGAAATGAGGAATGAACCAGCATTAGCCCTGAGACTAATCAATGGGAAAATCACTCCAAGCAGGCAGCTTAATGAAGTACTATACAGCTGTTTATTTTTAGTCTGTTTTAGCCTGACAACAAAATCCCTATTAATTAAAAAAATCTTTCTAAAATGTATTTCCTTTTAAAGCTGTGGTATAGCTCTGGTTTGCTTGGGGGTTTCTTTTATTGCCTTTGTCTATACCTTTTACTGGCAATTAAAGGCTTCACTAGAAAAATTAAGATAGGTCAAAGAAGCCTGTACCTATTACTAGCGCATGCTTGTCATTTGTCATAATCCACCACCTTGTGGAGATCTTCCATGCCACGTAGATTTGTGCCATTCCATAGCCATTGAATGGACTGGGACATGAATCCAGAGGTACTGGACTAGGGAAGAAGTGAAGGAAGAAGCATGGCATAGTGATCACTGGCTTGGGACTTGGATGATTTGAGATCAATTCTCTGCTTTGCCGCAGACATCTGGGCTGATCCTGGGCAAGTCATACCTAGGTCCTCAAAGGTACTTAGGGGCTTAATTCTCAATGAAATCTATGGGAATGATGTAACTACTGTACATCCCTCTGACAATCTGAGCCTTAGCCTTTCCATGCCTCAGTTTCTGATCTAAAAAATAAGGATAAAACTGCGTCTTGACCACCGCAATACTTACAGGGTTAAAAGCATGGAAAGCTGTGAGATGTTCAGATACAAGGGTAATAGATGTTACGTAGGTATTTAAGATACTAGGCAATGGATGCACATGCACTGATGTAAAACTTGTGTTCAGGAAATCTTTGAGGAATAATGTGGGTGCTGTAGACCCTGCTTACGACAGCACTTAAATATGTTTTGCTTCAGGCACCTTTGCTTGAGGTACCTGTTTCCAAAACACAAAAGTTAAAACACAGCAATAAAGATTGGAACCACAAAGTAGTGGTGACCATATCAGCATCCCCAAGCATTTAAAAACCATGAGGGTGGCTGAGAGGTTAAAATGTGGGATTGTTGTTGTTGTTGCTACTGTTGCTTTCTTTCTGGGTTTGGACCTCTTATGGCTTGTATTTTAACACTTTTCCCACAACTGGGAGAGTGAAAAACTTACCTTTAATCCCTCTCTCTTCTGTAAATGAAAACTGAGACTCTTGCCTGATACCAGGCACCAGGGCTGTAAGGAAAACATCAACAATCACTAGAGCTCCAATTAAATCCAGGGAGCTGACAACAGAGCAAGTGGAAGAGCTTCACAGCAGCCCTGGAGCCTGCCCACTGATTGCTTTGGGAGATGCCGTCCCCATCTGCCCCTGTAATGTAGGCATGAGCAAAACGTTTTGTGCAGGCTGGTTTTACCCAGAAGTGTTTCTCAGAGTGTTTTCACCGAGCATCAGAATCTTCATCTGGGAGGAGTAAGTTCTTGATTTATTTGATGTAATCGACAGGCAACCTCTGTAACTGTATCACAATAAAAGACTGTCATGTGCTGCTACTGGATTAAATAGCACGCTATCCAGGTGTAATGCCAGCCTTTCTTCTGGGGATTTTCTAGTCTGTTGCCTGTGCATGCATTTTAATAAGCAATGCACAGTGATTCTTTAGGATAATATTGATACCCTGTGTCCAGCTAGGATAGCACAAAGCACAAAAGCTTTCTTAAAGCAGAAAAATAAGAAGTCCTTAAATTGATATCATCAGCCACTCTCTGACAGGGACAGTTTCTAAGTCAAGTTCACCTCCGGAAGATGGAGACATTACTGTAAATGTATTAATTAGATCTGGACTGACAAGCCTTAATTAAAATGTACTCTGTTTGCAAACCAGGAACAAAAAGTGAAGAAGCATCCTTTGTGTCAATATGATTCCTTTTGTACTGAAAATATCTAGAGAGTAGACCATGGTTTACATATAGCACCTACTGTAAGGGGGAGTATGTATAGTATTAAAATGTGAATTCTATAAGATATTTAGGAGCATATACGCTGTCATAAGACTTAACAGAGGAAACCTAATCTCTGCATCTATAAACACGTATGTGGTCACATAAGCCTAGAAGTTCAAAGCATAATTTGTCTGGCTCTATATTTTATTGGACTGATCATATAAATGGGGAAAATGCTAGACAAAAGAAAGATTTGTCTGTGTCCAAAAACTTGTGTGATATCTCCCCCAACCATGTAGCTGAACCAATAAAAATAGTACCAAACACTTACTGCTTCTGACACATTCTCTGGACCATCACAGCTACAACAATGCTAGATTTTCAAACACAGGCAGACATTTGCATATTTGAAGACTTGAAGATGTTATTTTATATCTATAAAAAGTTGTTCCAACTTTCCTTCATTTACTAATTCATGATATATTTAAATAAATACTAAAACACTTTGCATTTCCATAGCTCTATTTATGCAAAGATTACAAAACTGCTAACCCACTTTGCTTTAAGCCAGAGGGCTATGAAGAAAGTGTAAGAGAGAACCACATCATTTAATCCATCACTGTAATGCAGCCACCTCTGGGGTTGAAGGAGGCATCTGCACATATTTGTATCAGAAATGTTTCAGGCTTATCATAAAAATCAAAGGCCTCTTTTGAGTGGAAATGTATGTAAAAGATTAATTCTCTTAGGAAAGCCTAGGTTGTTTAAACAGATCCACAATTTTTTCTGTGTATTATAATTTATGTATGATTGTTTGAGACAGAAGTTAGGAGAGTAATAAAGCAACAGCAACAAAAAAGGGCATCATTCCCTTCTTGCACGATTAGAGTCCAGCTAACTGCATGGTTTATGATCTTCAGAATATTTTATTGTTTTTTTAATTAAAATAAATGCAAAAAAGAATTATCCAAAAAAAGAAGTGCAGACCCGAAAAACAACACAGCCAGGTAATCCCCTTTATAGGCTGATTTGATAGCTCATGGAAATCTAAACAAAAGCACAATGGTATGCAACCCCAACAGCTGGTTTGGAAATTGCTGCAGATTGTTAGGAGGAGCTGCAAAATAGCGATAGGCAATGAAAAGGTTAGAAATGATAGTTAAAAAAAAAGACAAATTACTCCAAAGACCATATTCTTTAAATCGTTGAAGCAAAACATGTTTATTTGATTTGTTTGTATGCCTATTACAAAAATGCTACTTTGGGATTCTAGGAACCCAGTCTGTCAATTTTTCAGCTTCTGCACTTTCATGGTTGCTTAGAGATGTTTAATGCAAATACACTTCCAATAAGAGATTTCATGCCCCTAAATTACACCCAGTTAAGGGCGAATGAAAATGTAAGGTAAATAACTATAATCAGCCATATTATCTTTCTCTTGGCACCTCTCACTTTACAGGCATATTTAAAGGCATCTCTGGGGTCCTATCCTTTTTAACAAGCAGCAGCGTATTTCCTGGAATATTACTTACGATGCTGTGCTGTGAACATTACACAGGTTAAAATGTTACCTAGAGACCTAGAAAGAATTGCATCTGTTGCAGAGCCATGCTTGTTGCCATGTTTAGGAACATCTGAAAAGATGAAAGGACATTTTCAACTACAGGATGAAAAAGAGACTGAGAGAGTTTAAGTCAGGCTTTCATGCTTGATTGTGTTGATCAACAGTGGTAGGAAGTACTCTGCTTGAATAGCAATTCCAGGAAAGAAAAATGAAACCATACAACCTTTGGTACTTGCTCAGGATGTTTTGCAACTTATATTAATAGTGGAGTAACTTTAAAGGATTTTAATTTTCTTCAACAGTTTCCCTTATTCTTATTTTTAAGCTGGTAAGAGCATGTTCAAAAAAAAAAAGGAAAGAAAGAAAAGAAAGTTAAACAGAATAGGTTTTAACAGCCCACATGCCATTTTCAAGTAAAAGTATGAAATGATGAGTAATAATAAAGCAATAACCACACATTCAATCAGCAAGCAAAATAAAGATGAAACAGAAATGATACAACAAAGCTGCTTGGGAGGAAAAAAAAGAAAAGTAATTTATTTTATTTTAAGTGCAGTTTTTATGGTTAGGATTCTTTTGGGTTCATCTATATAAAGAACTCACATCAATTTAACTGAAGATGTGATGTTTGAGACTGATTTAAATAAACTACTGAAATTTTGTTCAAAGACATTACAGTGCTTTAAAATCAGTTTACATCAGTTTAACTTACCCCTGGTTCATGCACTAGGCCTCTGTTTTCCATTTAATTTTTTTCTGCAATTAACTTATAAAATCTACTTATTTCTAAGTCCAGTTTTTCCCCACAAGACAATCTCTCTGCACGAAGTAGTTATGCAGTCCTTTGCCTTTCCTGAGTCGAGTCACACAATGAAGTAAAGACGGGATGAAATTTGCTCTGGTGCAGGTCTAACAGAAGTCCATTTTGAGAACTCAGGTGAATAAGCCTTGTGCCTGTTTTAATCCTACATGATCAACAAAAACAAAGGCAACAGCAAAAGGATGGGAACTAGGTTTCATGGCGCCTAGTACTGTCTCTGCCCCTTATTCATTTGATGACCTTTGGAAGGTCACTTAATCTACCCATGCCTCAGTTTCCCGTCTATACTTGAGTATCATAATTCCTATCTCAGAGTGGCATCGGAAACCTGGTGTTTGTAAAGTTTAGTTCCTCTGGTGAAAGAGGCTACAGAAAAGCAAACTGTTAAAATAAAAGGAGAATCTGACTTGAATGCTCTGGATGTCAGCTCCTAGACTGGTTCTCTTCAGGGTTATCCTACCATTTCTGCTAACTGACTGAAGTAATGCAATAGCCTCCCTCCTGCTTCATCAACAGAGGACTGCCAAAAATACCTGTTCAGTTTATGTGACTAGTCTTTCTGAGCATCCAGAGGGCCATATGCTTGATTTCTATATTCCATTTAAGGCTCAGCGTAAAGCTCAATTGTTAAATTGAGCAATATAAACAACACAGTTTTAACAAATTATCCCATAAAACTATGCCCTGAAATTTTAGAATTTTTAAAATAAATATTATAAGGATATTTCTCCTCCCTTCATGAAAATTCAGTAACATTTTAGAGCAAGCCTGAAAAAATGCAACCAGACATAAAGAGGCTCATCTCCCCCAGCCCACTTCCTTTCTGTATACATGCCTGCCTTTTGATTGTGTGCTTGTTTGCTTCAGCTTTGCTGCCGCAACCTTCTGGCAAGCACCCTTTTGCAGGGGTGGGGAAGAGTGTACAGAGAGCTTCTGCCAGAACAGTACACGAGAGATGCACTATTATGTGAGTTCATGAAACAGGAAGTAGAAGAGACTATTAGCCCAAGAGACTATCAAATCCACTAAGTAAACTGAAAAGACAAGTTCTCCTCCCATTTATTTTTGTTAAATTCATGCTAGGTATACAATTTCAACTGGAAATGTGACTTTCAAGTTGATGAGTTCTCTTTAATTGCTCACTGAAACCTCATCTCACCACCTGACAGAATGAAGCCTCACACAAGCCTTCGATTTTTCTTTTTGAATTGGAAGACATTAAGCACCCAAACTCTCTCATAAAAGATCTGAGGCATAAGCTACATAACATCGGTGTAAGTGATGTTTTTTTCCCACTTAATCCAGCCCTTAATGATCAAGAGATATCAGAAAAGTGTCAAATGAGATAAACCAAGTTATCCCTAATAATGCATCTATGTCTTTTAGCCAGCAGCAGCAGACCTAGAAGCTTCCTTTCTGTACTGGGAATATATAAGGATCTGAAAACTTGCATGTTAAGACAATGAGCTTGTTGATTCACTGAGGGGAAAAAAAAACAATTCATGGTGCATTCAATTTCCTGTTACAATTTGTGATGTTTTAATGAACAAGACTGACCATCCCAAATTTTCCTTGACAGGCACAAATTAAGGGGCTGTCTCCCCATAGCCCCCCACAGAGATCCTAAAATAGGATTTTTGTCCCCAGTCCGAAAACTTGGTCCCAGAGCATCTCCCTGCTGGATAGTCTCACAATACCAGGCAGCATCCAGTTGCTAAAAGGAGGCAGCAGAAGTGGAGGTAAGCACACCTAAACTGCTTCCAGCTCCTGAGATAGCCATACACTACCTTCCAAATTGGAAGCAGTATAGATGTGTCCATGTGAGACTGCGCCAAGCTGAATTAGCTCTCTCTCAGCACTACAGTGGTTACACTAGCCAGGTGCAGTCAACCCTTGAGTAATGGGAGAAAGCATAAGTGCTCTTGCCTGGGAGACCCAAGATCCATTTCCTTTGTTTTCCAAAGAGTTCAACTGCATGCATTTCAAAGGAAGTAGAGAACGTAAAATGCAGGCAACCTGTAGTATAAATTTATAATCTGTATAGCTTCTTATACTGTGTTCATCATTGCACTCAGTGCCTTCCAGAAGTGCACTAAGCCACATGGCTAACATCTGTCTTTTTTTTTTCGTTCTCTTATCCTCTCCCCAGAGGGAAAAACGTGTGGTGGAGACTTCATTTTGGTAGGGACTAGTTAGTTTTAAAGACACATATTGCTATGTATTTATGTTAGAGAAGCCAAGGTCAAACACCCCCACCTTCCATTTGTACCTGAAGGCAGTAAGGTTTTTGAAGGTTCTGAGTTTCTATGAGTGAGTATTTGTTCCGAAGTCTTGGCCCAACCCTGAGAAAGTTTGGTTGGTCTTTCATACAAACTTGACCCTTAAGGTAGATTTCTCTTGTGCCTGAAGTATGAAAATGGTGACTACAAACTTTATCCACAATGTTAGGGTATCTTATAGCTATCCTGGACCATCGCACTGAGCACCAGATAAGGATCCAGTGGTTGAAGATAAGGATCCAGATCTTGAACTTGATTTCGAACTTAACTGACCAACTGTAAACATGTAACTTTAAGCAGAGGAGATGACATCGTGGCTGTGAACTCTTCAAAAGGCTTTTCTTTGCCCACCATTATCAACTTGATCTTGCTTAGGTTCACCATCAGCCAGCTTTGTACATGGAATGATCTCACTGAGGTGCTGGACCATTCTTATGGTTAATGAAGAATCCAGTTTATTCAGTTGAACATGGTGTACAAGGAGAGCACTGTATTATTATCTGTATATTGCTACCATTTGAGTTCATGTTGTCTGGCCAATTCATCTAGAGCTAGTAGGTAGATATTGAAAATAATCAATAAGAAAACTGATCCTTTGAGGATTTCACAAGTAAGAAGTCTGATTGGGAAAGTGTAGTTTTCCATTGCTGCTCATTGCAAGCATAACTTCAGGAAGAATTCGAAACATACTACTCTACTTAAAACCATAAATCTGTATCGCCATATGACCCTTTGCATGGTTAGTGCCAAAACATAGCACAGAGTACCGGATACAAGTAATACAATATTGAAGGCCGCTATGCAGACTCACCACTCAGGGTAAGAAAAATATGTCAGCTGCAGTCACTTCTCATCCCTTCCCTTGCTGCTTACTATTTTTCAAAAAAAAAAAAAAAAAAGGAAAAGAAACCCAGAACACATCAGCACAAACTACTAGAAACTCCCCATCCAAGACTCTTCTAGCTTCTGCTAGATGGAAGTAGAGATAATATACATTTCCCTAACCAGGTGAGCTTTGAGACAAGCATGGACGCAGGGAGATTTTACATAGCAGACAGTGACATCTTGTCAAAGGTGAGAAACACGATACAATTCAACTCTCAATATGTTTCTCTATTGACTTGAACAAATCTGGATCATCTCAAAAAAGGGCAGTCTCTTAAAGGAAGAGATATATAGCTTCTCTATTTCACAGAAGATTTTTAGCATTCATTTCTTGTGTGTGAACAGCTTTTTAACTGATTTATCAGAGTAATTTTTATTCCCGCAACCAAATTCATCAGTCATTCCCAGTCCCCTATGTGATATCCTGTTTCTAAAACTGTAGGGAGGTCCATGAGACAGTCTAGTCTAACTTTAGTTTTACAGGAACAATGTCAAGTTAGAAGAATACACACAGACACACACAAACACATATATATGTATGTATGTTGAAACAGAAATGTGTGTGTGTGTGTGTGTGTGTGTGTGTGTGTGTGTGTAGCTATAGGCATTCATCCTGCAAACAAATATACACAAACAGATACTTAGGTCACCAGTGAGTCTTGTTGAAGTTAATGATGTTCGATAGGGAAGCTGTGGTCCACCCACATGGAATTACTTGCAGACCTTGGGTTCTGGTTGTTAAAAGTGAAGGAATTCTAAACCTGTAATTTGCATCCCTTGTATCCAAACTGAGATGAAAAATTATGTACACAGACAGAGAGACAGACAGACAGACAGACAGACAGACAATGGTGGAGATGCACCTTATGGACCAATATTTCTCAACCTTTTTAGATTCAAAGCACCTCTTCATAGATTCGAGGCACTTCTCAGAAATTACCAGCTCTGTGTTTTCATTTGTTTTGTGACTACACAAGAAGATACATCAATTCCTCTTTTGCAAAGAACTCAGATCACAACAGGTCAGAATGTTTTTAACACCATGGATTCCTATTTGAAAACTCTTGATTTATCTTGTGAATTATGCTTGCACACGTTGAAAGAATCTCAAGGCATCCCAAACTTTTTAGCTAAATCTGTACGTTTCTTAAGCAGCCTATCTGTCTCTTTAAAGAGAGTGACAGGGCAAGAGAGGTGAAAATCTAAACATGGCCACTAGCACACCAAGCACGCATTTTCCCCAAACTCCTAGTTCCCCTTTTGTGATGGTTAGGCTTCAGCTCCCCGCTAATCATAATTTGTCATTCAATGAAGTCTGTATCTTTAAATTGCAAGGCACACATGGGAAGAGAGGAGGAAATGTACATGCACTAACAAGGCCCAAGCTTTTTCAGTTCTGCTCCCAGAGCTCGGACACTAGAGCTGATAAGAGCAATCTATGAACTGGAAAAGCATTCTGGGTATCAGCATGCAAATAAGCACAAGAAGCATCCTACTTTGCATCTCAAATTCCTGTTTTCAGTACTGAGGAGCACAAACCAACTGCAGATGCTTCCTCAGCCTCACAAAGGGTGTTTTGTGCCCGAAAGCTTGCAAAGAACTTTTTCCAACTGTTTGAGTTGGTCTAATAAAACATATCAGATTTACTCAAAGAACCTCTTCTACCTACGTCTTAGATCAACATGGCTACAAACTATACCCCCATTTTCAGTACGGCCACTGCAGACTTTTAAGAAGAGCAGGGGATCTACACACTGAATTATTTTGCTCATTGTGCTTTACAGGCCAGAAGTGTGGATGGCTTTATTATTAGGATTGATACCCTTTTCTTAATATGCTTTTAAATAAATTCTCTGCCCGTTTTTGGGAGAACTCCATTGTATCATTTAGTAGCATTCTGGCCTCCAGGTCAGAGGGCACTGTTGCCACACCAGAACTTAAATTCTCTCTCTGACACTATGACAAAGTACCACTAGGTGGCTACTGCTAAACGTGCTCTCCTTTGTATGAGACGTTAAACTTGCATCCCTTCTGTCTTTGGTGGTCAACCAGGACCCCATGGCACTTTCTGAAAACATATCCCTAGCTTCCTGGGCCAAATTCCCTCTTCATAAAACAGGTTTTAATGTCCAAGGCTGCATAAGAGCTATTGCTGAGTGTATAACAGCTGCTCCTTCTGCCGACACAGTCACTGCATTATCAGCATCTAACTCATTACTTTCTAGAGTGCTTTGAGGTTCTCTGAATAAAAAAAATACTACGTATAATCAGATTCTATAGATAGAATGTAAATGTTTCAGGATGGAAATAAGAAGTATTGCTCTGTGAGAGTATCCCAACTCTGTTTAGCAGTCTGTCTCTTGAATGTCACTCTTGTATTTTAGGGAGCTTCTAAATTAAGCATGATCTTTCCTTTTCCTTTTTTTCTTGTAAAATTAAAACTTTTTTAAAAAAGCTTATTGCAGTGGAATGCCAGAGAAAAATTAATTAAAATACAGTTTCAAAATCAGTGAAGGATCACCAACGTAGATTAAAATATTTTGTTATTGCATATGGGATAAAAACAACACAGAAAGATGCATTTTCCAAAGTTGTGTGCCTTCAGAAGTTTGTATTAGTCCCACTTCTGTGTTATATACTCAGCTGGCACGCCAAAAATCTGGTGTTAAGAGTACAGTGTGAGCTTTGACAGTTACCAGGAAGGCATGCACACTCTTACCACCATTTATTCTGCTTCAAAAATGTAAACCACTACTTTCAATAAAGAATATCCTCAGCTATGGTGCTAATTAAAAATAATAAGAATAACAATCAGAGAGAAAGAGAGCAATAGAAATCCTACAGCAAGGTTCCACAACTTGTGTAAATCAACACATAGTTTCATGGCACTGTGAAAATTTACACCTGCTGAGAATTTCTCTTTCTCTGATTTCTTAACTATTTGATAGTTAAATGACAAATTAATAAATGCCGGATTAGACAGACAGACTGATAACCTTGGCCTTTAATTCCTTCTTTATTCTTCTTCCTTCCTTTATTTTTCTACCATGTGATTATTGGAGGTAAACGTGTTTAAAAGCTGAGTTATTTTATTTATTTAAAGAATGGCTACCAACCACTTCTTTGGCAGGAGACCATTTTACAAAAAAACCAAGATCAAATTACGCTTACCCCTGTGCAGGGCAGAGGCCATGAGAGACAACCCACATATGACTGGGCCCAACTGCATTCTTTGTATTCCCTGATGTGGCACCCACAGTGCTACTAGCCTCATCAATCTGCCTTAAGGACAAAGTTGCCTAGTGCTCCCACAGGGGTAGTGCATATTTATATCAAACTGAATGCCTGACTGTAGTGCTAGGATAAGAAATTCAAATCTGCCTAAGTGATTTAGGAGTTTTGGTAATGTCGACCTTCAGTGAGATTGTCGATTTGTACTCCTAAATGGCCACTTCTGAAAACACAACTCATAAGTCACAATTAAAAAAAATAATCTATTAGTAAGTACTATGGATCAGAGTTTTGCATACAATTAGTTTGCAAATACATGTCTAATATATGCTTACAGTTCCTGATACCGCATCAGCAGATCGGCTAATTGTGTGTTAATTAGCCATTTGCATGCGCAATTACCTGATTTGTACAAGCAGTCAAGGTGATTGTGCATGTAAATTAGCTGCAGTTTTGCACAATTTACTCATCTGAAAATCTGCAACTCCACTTACTTTTAAATGTCAGACAACAATGGCTCCAGAACAGTTTATTGAATTAATGTGTGCTTTTAAGACTGAGGCTGTTGTCAAATACAACATTCCTTATAGGTGGTGTATACGTGCATGCACGTGTGTGTGTGTGTGAGAGAGAGAGAGAGAGAGAGAGACCATGCATGATTATGCAAATATACCTGTTAATAACAAATAAAGTCATTCAAAAGGCTCCTCGCCTCCCTATGCAGACAGACAATTCACTTCTTGTCTCCTAAAAATCATATTTTTTTCCCCTGTTATCTCTTTACTGCTGGGAACTGCTGAGCTTAACAAAGTAAATTTGGCTTTACTTATCAGAATGAGCTCAGGAAGCTCTATGAGGAGCAGAAACCCAAACAACTGCGATGCAAATAGTGAACCTGAAGCCCTGAAGACTGCTTAATGCTTACAGCTCTCCTGCTGCCATGCTGACGGGTCGATTAGGATTTTTTAAACACAAATGGGTCATCTACATTTTATGTGAAGTTATACCTTAGCCTGCCAAACAAATGGAAGTTTATGTTGCTGGGAACATCATAGGGCTCTAAAAGGTTTCAGGGATTCCAGCTTGAAGCACAAAAGTGATATAAAGACAGAATGTTTTGAATAGAATACTGTTCACCTTCTCTCTCTCTTCCCAAGGTAACATCTTTAGTCGAAGAGGGATTAAGGACAGCACAATACCAACAACAAACTCTCTATGATGGCATAGTTCAATGCTATCTCAAATATATGCAATTCTCTACCTGCCTACAGAGGCAAGGTGACTCAAAGGCTTCAGTTCACCAGGGAGAAAACCCACTAGTTCAAGTCAAGGAAAAACAAACTTACATGCTGATGAAAGGTAGTACACCTAGGAAATATACCCATCATGACAACAATTCATCAGGGGTCTGTTTACCTGCCCATCACAAGAGGGTGTAGTACAACTTGTCAAGTGAAAGGTTAAAAAGAGAGACTGATTCTCAGCAGGGGTAAATCTACTAAAAAAAAGAAAAAGAAACAACAGAGCTATGCTAATGCTCAACATTTCCTAAGATTTTCTTTCTTGGAAAGGGGAAAGTAAACTTTGGTAAAGTTACTATAGATTCTAGTATAATTGCCCCAAATTGCTAGGATTTACAATCGTAATAATGCAGGCCACTAGAAGCCCTTATCATTTTTATTATTTATAACTTATGACTTGATTAGAAGAGTCTACAAAAAGAGATTTGCTGTTTTCTTTTCTCCATTAGGTATACCTTACAATGTTTGCTGGGCTGTTGTCCACAGTCACTCTTTTCTCTCAATTACAAGACACACCACAGACATCAGGGCTGTGACACAGACATTCAAAAGCCTGAGCCTGAATTGATTTAATATTTGTAGGTTAGTCTAACCTGGACAGGCGGAATCAGTGTGTAACGGCACAGACATCCCAGAAATGCAGGCACATGCCTGCAGTGGCTCAGGCTAGAAGCCAGGGTGCACTAGAGCAACCCTCCCTTCCTTTCTATAGTGCTGAGCTGATGGGGGGCATGGCCAGGCCCTGGCAGCATGCTCTGATTAGGAAGGGTGCCCCCCACTTCTGACCAGCCCTGCAGGGAATTGATAAAATGGTGTTTATCACCCCATTAAGAAAACAGAGGAACATTACTAGCTACCTGTTGATTCTGCCTTTGTCCTGTGTGCCTCATGCTGGCTACAGTCCATGCTGTGGTTGGCTAGCTAATGCAGAGAGGTGTCTGTGTAAGGCAGAGGGGACGGGGAGGGGAGGGGAGGGTGGAGCAGGGGGAAGCCAGGCAGACGCCTGCAGTCTCTGCCAAGCTCCAGCCAGGGAGCAGAGGGGAGGGGCAGCCCTGCTGTGGAGCAGACAGCCCCACCCAGCCTAGAGCATGCTGGGATGCTGGGGGCATCTGGTTTAACTTAAACCAGGAAGGGATCTGGGACAGACATTACATAAACCCGTTCAACCCAATCTAGACCCAGGACTCTTTCCTGCTTATGCAGGGGGTCGGACTCAATGATCTATTGAGGTCCCTTCCGACCCTAACATCTATGAATCTATGAATCTATGAAAATCAGTTAAGTCTGATACTACATTCAACCAGGTTTATCTTAAACCAGTTTCAGTCATTTTCAAACTGGTTTATGTGCACTGAACATGTGTTCTATTACAGGTTTAAACCAGTTTCTGATCACTTAAACTGGTTCATGTGTAATATCTGTCCCTAGTCTTATTGGTCTAAGGTATACAACCTTTACCTATGTCTGATCTTCCTTCCTCTCCTCAGTATCACCTATTAAAATTAGAATTTCCCAATCAATGGTTCTGCCACTGAGGCACTTAGATCTGTTCGAGAAAAAGGGAGGGAATAATATCAATCAATTTTTTGGCATCACCCATAGCTATAAAATTTAGCAGGGCAGCTAGTGCGAAAGGATCTGCGTGATCCAGGAGGAGACTCTAAGGCAAGTGTAGGACTTCACTGTACATCCTTTGTCACATTGGCTCTTGGACCCTGAAAAAATTATTTAAACCCCAATTTAACATTCTAATTTAGGACTTCCATTGATTCTCTTGCCATGGGAAAAGGAGTCTGACTCATCTTCCCATAGATATTGTATCTCCTACAGATATATATTTATTAAATGTACCTATTTTAATGCTGATTATTTTCTCCAGAGAGACTATCTGGGAATTGAAGGCCTCCTTCAGTCTGTGACTTGATGAAAAAAACTTTCCATAATCCCACTGTGTTTTCAAGTCTTTCCTAGAAAAAAGTATAGGTGCGACTCTGAAGGAGCACAGTTGCATTTAGTTTTATTGAAAAAGGAGGCATGGTGAGCTTTTATCTGCTCTGAAATTCTGAGTATAAGATTTGAATAGTCATGATTCAGCATCCAGATACATTTCAGGGGCCTTCCTCTGTTCTTACTTACACACAGTAAACTGCAACTCACTGTACTATTCCTTTGAAGTCAATGGAGTTGCATCATTAAAGAAATGGTGTAAGCAAAATCAGAATCAGACCCTTGGTCAGTGCTGCTTTCCGGTGCACATGTGTGAGTGTATCTGAAGAGGCTGGGATCAATTCTGTCGCTCTAGGAGAATCTCCTGCAGCTGGAACATTCTGAGCAGGTAGCACTCCATGTTGTAAACTGCTCATGCAGCAGGACTGAGGAAAAGGCATCTCCTGGCCACCGGCTGTTACTGACTACAGGAAAATGAAAATACAGCATCTCTGCACCTGTTCACCTGATGGTGAAGGAAAGAAAAGCCATTACCAAGTGACAGGAGACAAAAAACCAAAATCCACTTCAGCAACTCATCCCAGCACTGGTGATTAATCTCACACTCCCACAGCCTGATGCACATTAACCAGATAATTAATAATTTCTTTAGGGACTCCAGCTCGGCAACTGTTTTATCAACCTGCACAGCATTAGGAGGGAGGATGCTGCATTTGTGAACAAACTGCTAGGACTAGGAAACTGTTCTAAAGAAACAGAAGAAGCTTCATAGCAATTTGTGAGGCCGGTTCTATAAGTAACTATAATGTGCATATAGAAATCAAGGCTACTCCTTTATCAGTACTGTATTCTGACTCAAAATCTGAGAGGGAGCATTAAATAGGAATGACTAATACTAACAATTAAAGAATATCTTCATTCCACCTCTGTCTCTCTGCATCCAAGAGCAAGCTGAGGTGTTTGGGGTTTTTTTTTAGCAGATTTTGCCCAGTGCAGAATGTTATACCCCAGTCTTGCATTATGTACTTCACCATCTTTGTTATGGATAATAAATCGTATATATATTATCTCCAAAGAGGTTTAATATTGAAAAAAAAGTTACATGATGTCAGAGCTCTGTAAACCAAATGCTTTCAGGTAATTGAGTGAGGAGAGCAATGTCACTTAGCATAATATTTGCCATCAACTTTTTGCTGTCTTCTGCTCGCTCACACGCCATTCTCAAGGACAGAAGTCACAAAGAATTAGAAATACAGCACATAAGTCCAGGTGTGTATTCCACTATCTTGCTTGGGATCTTAAAATGGGCTAAAAGGAAAGGCCATCAAATATCCTCTGGGATGTGAAATTCAAAAGTAACCAAACTCTCTTTGCACCTGCACTACAAGTACAGACATTGAAAAAGCCCGAGCCTGAATTGATTCAATCTTTGTAGGCTAGTCTAACCTGCATAGATTGAACTGATTTGCAAGTAAATAGACATTCAGTTTTGATTCCAGAAATGCAGCCACATGCCTGCAGTTGCTCATGCTAGAAGCCAGGGGGGAACTAGAGCAAGCCCTCCCTTCCCTTTGTCAGGATGAAACTCCCATCTCCCCTCTCTCCCATGGGCACAAGGACCCCAGCTGGGGTTTGCCTGGCTTTCCACCCTGCTGGCCACTCACACGGAAGTGGGGGCGGGGGGAGCGGGCAGAGCTGGCCGGGGCAGAAGCCTCAGGCAAAGGGAAGGCAGGGAGGGGGGTTAAACTCCCCTGTTTCCCCTCTCGGGCATGAGGACCCTAGCCAGGGTCTGCCTGGCTTTCCACCCTGCTGGCCACTTGTGTTGTGCAAGATGTTGTCCAAGCCGGCCGGCAAGGCCCCACCATCCACCCACCTCACCTGGGGCTGGGATTGGGACTGCAGGGCTGAGCCAAGCTGGCTGTGGGTGCTGCTGAGGGTGGCTGCAGAGGGGCCAGACCAGGCTGGGCTGAGGGTGCAGGTCCCTTCCCAACCAGCTGTGGCTTGAGCTGGGGCCATGGGAGCTCTGTGCCCAAAGTGCTCCCAGCTCCCTACGTCCAGGCTGGGCTGGGCTGTCATGAAGTTGCAGCTGGCTGGGAAGGGCCCTGTTCCCTTGGCCTGGCCTGGCTCAGGTCGGCCCCTCTGCACCCACCCTCAGCAGCACCCACAGCCAGCCTAGCTCTGCCCCAGGCAAGGCGGGCGGAAAGTAGGTCTGGACCAGGCTGGACTCCAGGGGCAGGGCCCTTCCCAGCCAGCTATGGCTCCATGACAGTCCGGCCGGGTGTGCATGGGCAGTAGCTGGACAGGCAGAAGCATGGAGGCAATGCCACTGCAGCTGCAGGAAGGCCCCTTGGCAACTAGACTGGCTGCATGGGATGAGTCCTTCATGCTCGTGGCTGCCCAGGCTGGCTCAGAGGCACCAGGAGGCCTGGAGCCTGGCACTCATCTTCCGCGGGGGCTTATGTGCCCCTGTGGTGGGGCTCTGGGGTTGCTGGCTCAGGCAGTCATGGGTATAAAAGATGTAACCTGCACAGCCAGTCCAACTACCAAGGTGCCCACCAGCAGCTGTAACAGCGTTGCCTCCGTGCCACTGTCTGGCCAGCTGCCATCTATGCACATCAGGCCAGGCTATCATGGAGTCTCAGTTGGCTGGGAAGGGCCCTACTCCTGTGGCCCACCTGTGGGCTGGCTTGACTCTGCCCCAAAGCCCCAGCCTCAGCCCCAGGTAAGGAAGGCGGATGGCAGGGCCATGCTGGCTGGCTCTGGCCATGCCCCCGCCCCTGCTGCTGGAGCAGCGAGCGTGGGGGATCCTGACAGGAGGTCCTCCACCCCAGCCAGGAAGATCCCAGCTGCAGTCCCCTGGGGGGAGAGGGGATGGAGAAGAAATAAACCCCCTCCCTGCCCTTTTGCCTTAGGCATGCCAGCTGGCATCTGGCCACAACCCCACCCTTGCTCCAGCTGCAGAGCAGAGGGGCAGGGGCAGCCCTGCTCTCTGAAGCAGGCAGCACAGCCCAAGGCTGAAAAGCATGCTGGGATGCTAGAGGACTCTGCTTTAACTTAAACCAGGAAGGGGTCTAGGACAGAAGTTCCATAAGCCAGTGTGATCCAAATCAGTTAAGTCTAATACTACATTCAACCAGGATTATCTTAAATCAGTTTTGGCCATTTTGAAAGCGGCTTATGTGCACTGAACTTCTGTTCTGTTACAGATTTAAACCAGTTTCTGATCACTTAAACCGGTTTATGTGTAACTTCTGTCCCCAGCCCAACTGTATTATCTTTAGATGGATTAGACTGATGGCTAACTAAAACAGCCATGGAGTGACCCATTACTGTTTCTTTCATCATTTGAAGTACTGAACACTATTCCACCCATTAGGTGCCTAAATTGTCTTAAATGCCTGTGTATTCTCCTATTTCAACCAGCTTGAGTCCTTAAAAAACACTTGACAAAAAGGAGGATAGATAGTCCTCCTCTTTACTGCTTTTTGTAACTTAGTCCTAAGGGCACGACGATGGCATATTACAAAAGTAGCAACATTAATAGGTTTTTTCAGTACATAAGCAGGATGATACAGAATCACACTTAGGAATTTAAGTCCACTTGGGTGAACAGAATCAGACCTTAGATTCAGGTCTGTATACAAAAAAAAATTATCTTCACATTATATTTACAATATTTTTTCATGAAAAAAAAATATCTACTTGGATTGCTGCTTACAGCAGTTAGATTTTTCTATTTGTCAACAGGCTTTACAAGCATAATTTAGCTTAGCCAACTCTCATGTGAAGTGTAACAGGAAACATTTTACAGGAAACATTTTACAGCAGAGCTTGCCCAGGGGATATTGTGCAGGTTCAGGTGTGGTTCAGCCCTCCCCAAGCCCCCTCAATCTGATCCATAGCTTTCCCTATGGTGCTTCATATGGGGCCAAGGCCCATCTGCTCCCACCTCTGCCCACCAACAGTACAGCCCCGGCACCAGCCAGCAGACACAGCATCCCAGCAGGGCTGCCTTCCACCCACTTGGCCATCCATAGGTGGCTGCTCATTGCACCGGGCAGCTGGAAGCTGGAGCTGAAGCTCTGCTCATTAGGGTAAGAATCACCTGGCTCCAGCTTCCCCCCCACCTGGAGTAGTGCAGCAGGAGGAGGAGGAGAAGCTGCTGGAGGCAGGGGGATATGAGCAGTTCCTGAGCAGCTGCACCAGCACTAGGAGCAGCCCTGGCAAGCCCTGGGGTCGGGGCCCAGCCAGCGCTGTTGGTGGGTGCAAGCTGGGTGCAGGCAGGAGCACGGTACAGGGTGCCCTAAGCAGATGCCAGCAGGGCTCACCCCCATGCAGAGCACAGCAGGGGCAGCCACAGGCCACATTTTGTCTACCCCTGCCTTAAGGTGTGACTGTTTCAGACCTGAGCTAGTACTAACACTGATCAACATCTGAAGAGTTCAAAGTGTAACATGTAACAAGACCCTACCACTTCACATTACTTTAGCATTAAACTGTGTGTTTTTTTTAAGGGCACAGCAACTCTTAATTTATATATTTTTCAAATGTATTTATGTTAATTGAAACCTAGTAACTCATCCTTTTTTCCTCAATCCAGGTACTTATAAGACTCTTACCATCATATTATCCACGCACCTTCATATTCGTGGTGTCAGCTACCATTATTCCATTAAATTAAATCCTTTTACAAGCCTATTCCTAGAAACATGCACTGCAGATAACATAGCCACATAGTGAGGATTCATGGACTCTAGTAAGCAGATTACACCTGTCTTAACTTTCAGTGTTACTGTCGGTAGAGTATATTCTCCCATCAAACTACATGCAGATCTTCTCATTAAAGCTACAGGGGAGAATAATTATAGCACAGTACATTTCAGTTTATCAATTGGTCTTGCATATGTAAAGGTGCATGAAAGAAAAACTATATCCGCTGGCTAACAGCTGGAAAAATCTTTAAATTATTATTATTACCAAATAGTTAATATTTCCAAAATATCCAGCAACCTGCTTCCTCCAAGCAAAGCAGCTAGACACAGATAATCAAGTCTGAAGGGTAGTGTTAGAATGTCAGCCCATGAATATAATTTTTTTCTCTCACACAAACCCTCCCATTCCATAACCTTCACTCATTTCATTCTCTCTTAAGGCAAATCCTACTGTTATGAATGGCATCTATAGAGTGGTGGGGGTGGTAACATTAAAGAATACTATCAGTATGATGGGTCGGTCCGGAAGGGAAAAAATGGGGTTTCTGGCTCTACTAAGCTCTTACACTGCCTTTACAATGGGAAGAATAAAAGAATACAGACCACAGATTTGGTGAGGAAGCAGAGAAGCTTCAGGTTATTTCATCTGTCCATCCCCCTATCTCTTCTTTGCATACACACTGGTGGGAGGAGCATCACTATCTACCATTTTCCTACCTATTTGATCTCTCTCTTTTTGGCCCCTCTCTCCCTCACAGACCTTCTGAGGCTGGTCAGCTGGCCTGTTTCTCATTACTGCCGTATTTAAAAGGGGCCTGACAGGACTGTTCCCTCCCCAATTCAAATAAGGCATGGTGAGGAGGCTTCAGGCTGTATGTACATCTTCTCCAAATTAAGCAGAAGGAAATGGACCTTCTGGTCCTGTGACCCTGGCCCAAGGTTTCGTCTTCTCCACTGCTGCTGTCAGCAGAGGACTGTCCATGTTTCTGTGTTGGAGGCTTCTTTTTAGAGAGCATATGAATGATACGCTGATGTTGGTGATTTTCTGTATTTCAAGATCCTATACAATCCTTCCAACACAATCACCATAGAAATCCAAGTCTTTTCAGCCATTATAAAAACTCAGCACTAACCACTGTATCTTTGGTTTGTAAGACAACATGTATAAAATAAAGAAGCCCGTTGATGGAGACCATATCACCACATTCACAAACTGCCTATGACAAGCAAGGCCCTGCTGTTCTATCAGGATTCTGGTGTCTTCTGCGGTACAGAAGACAGTGAAAGATACTATCAGGTTCACAAACTATTTCAAGAGACACTATTTTTGTACACTACATGACAATGACATTTAATGAGAAATGTATTTACAAGGGCTCGGCACAACTTAAGTGCATGCTTCCGTGCTTTGCAGAACTAGAATCTGGAGGCCTAATGGAAAGACTCCCGGTGACTTCAGCAGCAGCTGGAAACAGCCCCATGTGCTAAGGTTTTTCTAATATATACCTACGTGACTTAGAGAGCCACTTCTTATGCAACTAGTTGCATAATCATTTTCCCTTATTTATTAACCCACAGAGAATTTGCATAAACTACCTTAGCATGTAGAAGGACCTGCTTACCATGTAAACAGCTCTAACTGGTCACAGTGTTAAAAACCACCAAAGAACAAAATTGCTCTGCCTGTGGCACTGATTTTCAACCAGGGTGCTTTCAAAGGTGCCACAGGATGCTACACAATATTATCCCTGCAAATATGATTCACAAGATAAATCCAGATATTTCAAATAGGAATCCACAGGGTCAGAAACATTCTGGCCTGCTGTAGGATTTCTGAGTTCTTTGCAACAGAAAAATTTCTCTATTGTTTTTCCATATTCAAAAACAAGTTAGAGCTAGCATTTTCCAAGGGGAGCCTTGAGTTGAACAAGGTTGAGAACAACTGGCCTACGGAAACGGCTCTCAGTCCCAGCACTGTGAATGACATGCTACTGTACTTTAACCAGCTGTACCTCCCAGACAAGCTGGCCTGCTCCAGGCTTTATTCTAGTCTCTGTCAGTTTATTACTTGTGCTTGGGTAATGGGTATGCACCGGTGACAGAAGTGCAGCCAAAAAGCTGTCTGTACATACATACATGCAACCTGTCAGTCCTCTAATAGTAACAGGGTACAGCCTGCACTGCACAGAAACAAATTCAGTAAGTGGGCAGGTGAGAAGTTCGAGGGTTTGAGGGTTCTGCATTATACAATTCAGTCTGAAAAGCTAAAGGAAAAGCAGGTATCACTTTTCTGTAGATTCAGAGAGTGTAAAGCCTGAAGGAACCACTGGATCATCTACTGCCCTCCTGCATAACCCAAGCCACTGTGCTTCCCCCAGCTAGTCCTGTTTTGAGCCCAAAAACGTGTGCCTTGTTTTCAAACAGCAGCTTGAAGGATTCATGTGTCCAGTGAATGCATCCTTTACTAAATATTTAGATTTCAATTACATAGTTTTACAGCTACAAAAGTAAAATGGTGGGGAGGAAACCTGGACAAAAATATTACTGGCTGAAAAATAATAAACAGCTTTAGGTGGCCACTACCAAGTAAATAATCTAACACTTCCTTCCGAGAAAAGGAAGAAAAA
This sequence comes from Alligator mississippiensis, assembly GCF_030867095.1. NCBI lineage: Eukaryota > Metazoa > Chordata > Crocodylia > Alligatoridae > Alligator > Alligator mississippiensis. The sequence goes on along the minus strand of NC_081824.1, from coordinate 186,244,633 downwards.
AGGTGTTAAAGGGAAGGTGAAAATAATATCAAGATAATCTTGGGGGGTGGGGGAGGCAGGGGGGAATCAATCACACCCATTTTAATAGATCAGGACTTTCACTACATAAAATAGGAGCACTGATCATGTCACATGCCCTTTACCACAGAAGATAAGATCAAAAGGTTTCAAAGGAAACAGAAAGTGACAGTATCTTCATTTGTATGCAATGTGACAGACCAGATCCAAACTGTTGGCTACTTTTTGAACTATTTGTCAGGGGAGGAAGACCATTATTTTCCTTTATATCGTACTTTTTAGAACTTTTAGTCATTTGGGGGTTCTCCCTTCTCCCCATGTCTCATTTCCCTCTCTTTTTTTTTTAGTTTAGATCCAAACATTAACCTTTGATGTGATATTTTTGCTGCACATCAGACTAGATCTAGCAAGCTTCAGAAAGGCAATTGAATTCAGAGAATGAAAAAGATGACATCACTTCAAACATGAACTTTTAATAAAATTATCCTTAAAAAAATCCTCCCTTGTGTTTTTTGCCTTGCATCTCTTTCTCTCTGCCTCTTTCTATTTGCAGTCGTTCAAATTACTGATAGGCTAATGTTTGCAACTCCCCAGTGAAGGGTTGAAATAATCATGCATTCATTAACATCATTAGTTTAATCTGAATGATCAACAAAATATCAGCACAAACATCTACCTGAGCTTCCTGTAGCCTTTATTAAGTGTTAAGAATCATAATTTTGAGAATATATTGCAATATCTATATATACACAAACAACTATTATCTGATCAATTAATGGACTAAGTATATGATGATGACACTCCTATGATAAATGAAATGAAGGAAGCATGTTTGACCACATCAGGTGGTCGATAACTCAGATCCCACCAGGATTACAAGACTCTGCACTGTCTCAGTAGCCATTTTTTTTCATAATGGCCTACCTTCTTCCTCACCCAAAATATTTCCTTCTTTCAATCAATATTGAGTTTCCCTCCAAAATTAAGCTGGTCTGATTTAAAAGCAGGCAGTATTCACTTCTGGACAAATGACAAATTTAAAGTAATGGGACTTCCCTAACGCAAAGTGGTATTGTGAGGCCCTGGGAGTAATGAGAGCTCTACAAGTATCTGAAGCAGACAGACAAATAGCATGCAATCTCATATAGCCATGCAATGTAGAAAAGAGAGATTCTCAACTTTCCAAAGGGACATACATTTACATCTGACTTTGGAAGTCATTCCCAAGATACCATACTTCAAAATCATGTCATTTTAGATATAGAAAAGATTTATGTGATATAGAAAGAAATGTGTCCTAATCACATTTTTTAGCAAACTAATTTTTTTTTGTTCTGGTGATGTGTAGTTTGCATGGATTACATAGTGATTCAGCACAGCACTTGCTTGGGATAGTCTTCATAACTGACTTGTGGCTTCACAATTGGAAAGGAAGGCAGTTGCTGAAAATTTACACTAGTAAAACCATTATCTCGCATAATATCATCGGAAACTATAGTTAAGGTTCTCTTTCTCGCAAACAGCAGCCAACGGAGTACTGAGAATACTAGATACCCCTTTTGGAAGGTTGATAGAGGTCCCAATAAACCTGGAATAAAGTCAGTCACTATATGTTTTCCAGGCTTCAACTGAAGCGCAGGCCTTCTCCATCCAATTCAGGCTGCAACCCAAAAAACAAAAGCAACATCAAAGCTGATTTTCTTATCTATTTATTAACTATTATTTTATGATCTATTTTTAAACTTAAAAAAATATGAAATCAGTCTGACACGTTGCAAAACAATTGTGTTTGTGATCCATGAAGACTTAGCTTTAACTATACAAATTCACTTTAATGAATCAGCTTCTTCATAAATTCCACCTATGAATATATGATCAGCCATTAGCAGATGAAAATAGGAATGAATCCTTTTCCTAGACATACATACTCATGGTCTCACTTGAATTGTAAGCAACATAAAGCATTCACCTGGACCCTGCCCACATGTCACTATCCAGTTGCATAATGAGGCTCCAGTTTGACGTCCCACATAAGACTTCCGTAGGAAACTCGCAGAACACCTGCATAATTTTTATTTTAATGAGCACTACTACATGCATCTCTGCCAGCACATCAGGCTGCTCTGGGTGATACTGACATGTCCCAAGTATATACAATATAAGAGTAGAACTGTAAATAAACTTTAAAAAATTACCACTGCCCCCCACCCACTTTACCCAGCTGCAAACTGAACTCAAAAATGTATATACAGAGGTTACTCACACCAGCGGAGCCACAGTGGCTGAAACTGAGAAGCCCAAAGATTGGGAATGCACCTAGGCCTGCAAAGGAGTTTACAAGTCTCCTTGTATTAATAACCGGTAGCATAGATTTGGGGAAAACCTATCCCTAAAAGCAATGTGCGAAACGGGTTATATTCAATTCATATTTGGCCCGAATTGGGGACAGTGATTTGATTCATTGATTCGGATCACTGTTCCCAATTCAATTCGGCCAAATCTGAATCTGAAGATTCGATGTTGATTTGGAGAATCAGCAATTCGGCCACAGACATAGATTTAAATGTTTTTTCTACATACCTCAAGGTACCAGGCGCAGCTCGTGAGCGCTGCGATGGTGGGGGCAGATGGAGCGTTCCACAGGAGCACAGGGGGCTCCCTGCGTGCTCAGCGGTAAACCCAGAATTGGACCAGAAGTACTTCAGATCCATTTCTGGGTCCATCAGTGAGCGCGAAGGGGGGCCCCACCTGTGCACCCCTGGCTCGGCTATCAGCCATGGGAGGACCCCAGGTGCCCCCCCCCCCCAGACTTAGGAGGCACCAGGTGCCAAGCTGGGAGGGCACGGGGTGGGGGCCCTCAGCTTGCTCCCCAGCGGACCCAGAACTGAACCAGAAGTGCTTCTGATCCACATCCAGGTCCACCACCACGCACGCTGCGGAGCCTCCTGTGCTCCTGTGGGATGCTCCATCTGCCCCACTATGTCAGCAGTCATAAGCCACCTGGTACCTTGAAGTATGTAGAAATAACATTTAAAGCTGTGTCTATGTCCAAATCATCAAATCTTTCCAAATCTCTCCGAATCGATTCAGAGGGTTCCAATTTAATTCAGAGAGATTAAAGGGCCTCTTGATTAGATTTGGATTCGGAGATTTGGCCACAGAATCAGGCCGAATCTTCAACAAATTGAATCAGGGACAGAAGCTTCACACAGCCCTAGTGTCTATCTATCTAATTTTTTTCTATCACTGTATAGTGCAAAAATGACAGGCCCGGATTTTAACAGCCTCATTGAATAGTCTGTGTAGCTCCTTATTCAACAAATTGTCCTATTTATAGTCAAATAGTGTCCAATATAAGAATGGACATTAAAGCCTGGCCCAATGTTAACAGTGAACACCAAAGCTACTAATTTTTTTAACTCTTTAATTGCAATAGTTTCTTCAGTAGGCAAAATTTGAACTATGCAATTGGGCAGCATTTCAAACTGTCATTGACTTCAGAGACTGAATTATCAGGTCTTCAGTAAAGTTCATTACAATCCTGGTCTCTTTTCATACACTGTAAGGCTAGAAGTAACCACTGTGCGCAACAAGTCTCACCTCCTGCCTCACAGAGGTTTAAGATTTTCCTGAAATTAATTCCTATTTTAAATAGAGCATAGTTTTGGAGCAGCATCCAATCATGATTTAAGCTTTCCAAGTAATGAGAAAGCCACAGCAGCCATTGGTAAACATTTCCATTCACTAATTAGACTCAGTGTTAAAAATGAGTGCCTTATTTTGTCTAGGTTAATATTTCTAATCTAATTAAAGTTAGTCTTAATGGCTGTGTCCCCATGTGCATCCTCCCGCCTTTTGTGCCACTGCTTTGTCAAAATCTGGTGCCATGCTGAAAATTAGCAGTTTAACAAACAGTTGCACATGCGCTACGTGCAATTTGTGGCACCTCGAACAGCTCTGAGGCGCCGCAAACCGCACGTGTGGAAAGGTGTGTTTATTGAACTAGGCCACCTCCCTGCTTGAAAATAGAATCATTTCTATTTTGCACTGTCTAGTTTTAAATTCCAAAGGCACTGTTTATTACTTGCCTTGTGAGACTATTGCACCTTCATACCTTGGAAAGTTTTTCTTAATATTCTGCCTATTTATTCCCTTTCAGAATTTCATTTTATTAATCTTAGTATATTCCTAAAACTCAAGTTTTATAAAAAATGTCCTGCACAGAAAGAAAATATAGGGAAATGAAAGTTTTACCAGTCTGATTACTTATCTCCATTGGATACGGGCAGAAGCTAACAAAGTGGTTTGCAGAGACTCTGCTACAACCACTGCTTTTCCCAGAAAATGCTAATGGAATCTAAAAACTCAGCCACCCACTATGACAGGAAAAGCAGACTGGATAAAAGATGTCAGAAGAAGCAAGTCATTCTTTTCACCAGCTTATACTAAGGTGAAAGCAAACAGTACTGGTCTCCTGTTCATTAACTGGATGCAATTTCAGTGGTTAGAAGGTTACATAATTACACTAGTAATTAACACTTCCTTCATTTTCATGCTGTAATTCCTCTAGTTGCAGGAATTTTCAGCTTTGCTTCTACAATCCATTGCAGGGTGAAGGTGGACATGGCAGTAGCAAATGTCTCCACAAAGGTTCAGTTGGTTTGGTGGTTCTAGATGGGTGGAACGAGGACCCTAGGTCTATAATTTAACTAGGATGCCCAGTGACATTTCTTTATTAGTACCAGGCAGCATTTTCAGTCATCTAATGTGAACAGTGCTTTACAAGCTAAAAAGAGTGATCCTACTGTACATGATGCAGGTCTTTGAAGTCCCCCAAACATGATATGCAGTGTCACTGTTTATTAAAGATAACTAATGCCCTAAGTCTTTATTTACTTCTGTTTATTGCTATTTTAGCAAGAGTCACCAGAGAGCAGCTATGCTTCTGGTCCACCAGGGTTCTTTAATCACTGTTAGTAGGTAAAATCATCTGTGACAACTAATCCAAAAAGCAGATTATATTTATTTTGGCTACAGTGGCTTGCAATTCGTTAAAATCAACAAAGCCTTTTCATTAGCCCCCTGCTGATGTCCTAAACACAGACATTTCAAGAGTCTCAAAGCACCGAGCTACACATGTGCAGCAAAGCTGGGGCTGACAGACTTACATTGCTATTCTTATTGTAAACCCTTATTAAAACAGCAGCAAAAAAGCCCTCAAACTTATTTTCTTTGAGAGAAAGGCTTTAATTAATTATCCCGAATTCTAAAACCGCGATCTTCTAAGCAAGGCTTCTTAAATTTAGCAACATGCCAGTGAAACTAGCAGGCCAACTAATAGTGAAATACTTGCATAGCGTTTTGTGCTATAAAGATCTCTTACAACAAAGTATAGCATGAAACAGAGATTCAGAAAGACCAAATATTGACACAGGAGGTGCATGGTCCAACTAGGGGGAATGCCATACTAGATCTGGTATTGGCAACAGGGGATGACATGATAGGGGACCTCCAGATCGGTAGCCATTTGGGAGACAGTGATCACCTAATAGAATTCAACATAAGACGTCGAGTGGGTAAGGTAACTAGTAGGGTGAAAGTGCTAGACTTTAGGAAAGCTGATCTCAATGAACTCAGGCGATTAGTCAAGGACACACTGCAGAGTAGGAGTTTTGAAGGGATGGGAGCCCAAGAAGGGTGGCTGTGCCGTAAGGAAACGATCCTTCGGGCACAAAGCAAGACGATCCCCGAGCGAGGCAAAAAAGGGAAAGGGGCCAGGAGGCTTCCATGGCTGACCAGAGAAATCCAGGGCAGCCTAAGGGCCAAAAGGGGAGCACATAAAAAGTGGAAACAGGGTGAAATCACTAAAGATGAATATACCTCCTCTGCTCGTGCTTGTAGGGAGGCAGTTAGGCGGGCCAAAGCCACCATGGAGCTGAGGATGGCAACCCAAGTAAAACACAACAATTGTTTTTTAGATATATTGGGAGTAAAAGGAAGGCCTAGGGAGGAATAGGACCTCTGCTAAATGGGCAGAAACGATTGGTGACACAGGGGGGACAAGGCTGAACTCCTCAGCGAGTTCTTTGCCTCAGTGTTCCTAAGTGAGGGGCACAACAAGTCTCTCACTGGGGTTATAGAGAGGCAGCAGCAAGGCGCCAGACTTCCATACGTAGACCCTGAGGTGGTGCAGAGTCACTTGGAAGAACTGGATGCCTTTAAATCGGCAGGCCCGGATGAGCTCCATCCGAGGGTGCTGAAGGCACTGGCCGACATCATTGCACAGCCACTGGCGGGAATATTCGAATGCTCATGGCGCACGGGCCAAGTCCCAGAGGACTGGAAAAGGGCTAACGTGGTCCCCATTTTCAAGAAGGGGAGGAAGGAGGACCCGGGCAACTATAGGCCAGTCAGTCTCACCTCCATCCTTGGTAAAGTCTTTGAAAAAATTATCAAGGCTCACATTTGTGAGAGCCCGGCAGGGCAAATTATGCTGAGGGGAAACCAGCACGGGTTTGTGGCAGGCAGATCGTGCCTGACCAATCTAGTCTCCTTCTATGACCAGGTTACGAAACGCCTGGACACAGGAGGAGGGGTGGATGTCGTATACTTAGACTTCAGGAAGGCCTTCGATACGGTATCCCACCCCATACTGCTGAACAAGTTAAGAGGCTGTGATGTGGATGACTACACAGTCCAGTGGGTGGCCAATTGGCTAGAGGGTCACACCCAAAGAGTCGTGGTGGATGGGTCGGTCTCGACCTGGAAGGGTGTGGGCAGTGGGGTCCCGCAGGGCTCGGTCCTTGGACCAATACTCTTTAATGTCTTCATCAGTGACTTGGACGAGGGAGTCAAATGTACTCTGTCCAAGTTTGCAGATGACATAAAGCTATGGGGAGAAGTGGACACGCCGGAGGGCAGGGAACAGCTGCAGGCAGACCTGGATAGGTTGGACAAGTGGGCAGAAAACAACAGGATGCAGTTCAACAAGGAGAAATGCAAAGTGCTGCACCTAGGGAGGAAAAATGTCCAGCACACCTACAGCCTAGGGAATGACCTGCTGGGTGGCACAGAGGTGGAAAGAGATCTTGGAGTCCTAGTGGACTCCAAGATGAACATGAGCCGGCAGTGTGACGAAGCCACCAGAAAAGCCAATGGCACTTTATCGTGCATCAGCAGATGCATGACGAATAGGTCCAAGGAGGTGATACTTCCCCTCTATCGGGCGCTGGTCAGACCGCAGTTGGAGTACTGCGTGCAATTCTGGGCGCCACACTTCAAGAAGGATGCGGATAACCTGGAGAGGGTCCAGAGAAGGGCAACTCGTATGGTCAGGGGCCTGCAGACCAAGCCCTATGAGGAGAGACTAGAGAAACTGGACCTTTTCAGCCTCCGCAAGAGAAGGTTGAGAGGCGACCTTGTGGCTGCCTTTAAGTTCATCATGGGGGCACAAAAGGGAATTGGTGAGTATTTATTCACCAAGGCGCCCCCGGGGGTTACAAGAAACAATGGCCACAAGCTAGCAGAGAGCAGATTTAGATTGGACATTAGGAAGAACTTCTTCACAGTTCAAGTGGCCAAGGTCTGGAACGGGCTCCCAAGGGAGGTGGTGCTCTCCCCTACCCTGGGGGTCTTCAAGAGGAGGTTAGATGAGCATCTAGCTGGGGTCATCTAGACCCAGCACTCTTTCCTGCTTATGCAGGGGGTCGGACTCGATGATCTATTGAGGTCCCTTCCGACCCTAACATCTATGAATCTATGAATCTATTATCCTACTTTCTTGTGGAGCCTCTTCTGTTCAGGCATCAAAATATTAATGTTTTAATTACTATTTTAATAGTGTGATTTTCCCAGGTGTTAGGGGGTTTGCAGTGACCACTGAGACCTCACATTGCCAATAGCTTTTATTAGAGCTGGAGGTGGTCAGCCATTTCCAAAAAGTGCTCAGCATCAGATGAGCTCAGGTCAATGAGGAAAATTTACAATAAAATAATCAGCTTCTCAAACAAGGCATAGATGGGAGTTTTGGGGGGTCTGGGATTCTATTCCATCCTCGCACTGACTTCTCTGTTCCTCACTGCTGAGATAAAGTTCACAATCCAGTCTCGATTGTACTCTAGCCACTGAGTTTCACTGTCCACCACCAATAATTTGCGAAGACATCAAAAGTCTACTCAAGTGGTAACAATTGAAAGTGGTTCTTTACAGTAGCCCATCTGGGAATTTAATTAGTGCTTCTCTGCCTCCTAAAATGAAGAAGCCAGCAAAACTCTAGTCAAGGTACTGAATCGAGTATGTTCTTAGAACACCCCAGAAAGGGGCTCAATGTACTGATTGATATGTACCTTAGTTCACATCTCCTCCATTGAACAAATATTAAAAACTGACTCAAATAATAACTACATCGGTAAAGAAAGCAACTCTTAACCCATCCTGCATGCCATCTCCCCATTCTCTCCACCTTTCTTTTTCTCTCTCTCTCTCATTTATTTCTATGGTTATAGCCCTGATTTGAATGCAACTCTGATTTGTGAATTTTCATGTCTACAGATATAATGGAACTACTTGTTTGTCCCCCCAGCACAATCTTGAACATTGTCAAGGATGATTATTAGACATCACTTCACACAAGGTTTTTCCCAAAATATGCAGATTTCCAGCAGTTTAAAGGGAAGCCAAAAGCAGCCCTTTAGTGAGACGACGCGTTCTTAGATGCACAAGCTACTACTGTATCAAACTGCCTTTGAGACAAAAAGGGTCAGTTCATCTACTAGGGGGTCACTGTCCAGCAGCTCTTCAGCCTGCTTCAGCTTCTCTAAGTTCATACCATGAGCAAAACAGCTGTCTGTTAAAGCAGATAATAAAATCCAGCCTGGGAGGAAAACCAAGATACAAAGCTTTTCTCAAATGTCTAATCAGAGTTTTGTCCACAGGGAAAACTGAGCCTCATCTGATATACAATTTATCATTTTGGTTCTCCATAATTAAAACTATTGTTGCCATAGCAATACGAAGACTGTTGAAAATATACGTAAGGCTAATGTTGCACCCCTTTGTTGATGCAAGATGTTGCCCCAATCTGGTCTGTGGCAGGATGGAATACAACTCTGGCAAACTGCTGGCCTATTAGAGCTATTATTCTGTTGGGAATCTGGTCTTGTATGTGACAAGGGCCTTTCCACCACCAGTATTAGTCCTTCCTGTTGAAGTTGATGGTAGTTTTGCTAATAAGTTCAAAGAGAGTAGGCTCAAGTGCCATACTCCTAACTTCTTCAGTGGACTTTAAACAGAAAATTATCTTATTGTGATAAATTATTTTAGAGGAGTAATAAACAATGGCTAGTATGTAAATATATGATACAAAAGCAAATATAAAATTAAAAGAAAGCTGATTAAATTTTTACTGCCATCAACCCTTATCCTTTAGGATACCAGCTTTCTATTTTTCACCTGAACCCCTAACCTCTACTTAACAAACTATAGTGGAGCAAGACATGCAGGTCATTGACAAGTGCAACAAACTGTTTGTTACCTAGTGGACAATAAGAACTGCATGTGATTCTTCATAGACTACACACACAGACAAAACAAAAATTTTAATATGGTTTTAACTAATACTTACAGCTTGCAGTCATGTAATTGCTCCACAGAGGCAAATTTCTGCCTTTCATCAGGCTCCTCCTGTATGCAAGTATCTACTCACCAGGAACAGCCTGAAGAATCAGGGCTATAGGCAGATAACTTAGTGTTTCGTGTATTGGCTATACATTAAACACTTACAACAATAAAAAGCCAAGCTGCAGTCTTCAGCCTAGAAAACTCTCCTTGATGTCAAAAACCACTGAAATCAACTGGAGTTTTGCTTGACAGAAAACCTTCAAATTAGGTGTTAAGTAACAGACGTATGTACAGAAATGGATGGCCAAGAGAAATGCAAAGAGGATAAGAACCACAATCAATAACCACCTCAATTATTGATTTTCAAAACAATGGGTGAATGTACTGTGTCATAAATTAATGCAATTCTAACTGAAGCCACTGAGAATTTCACTGCAGATTTAGGATTCTGTAACATATTTTGATTGGACAATTTTGATAAAGACAGTAATATTTAATAATTTGATATTTCTTCACCAGCATTTGTTTACACATTCCACAATGAGTTTTTGTCTCCATCTAGAGATTTTTTTCCTAACTAGTGGTTAAAATCTTAGATAAAAAGAACAATTTCTTTTCACAATGTATGAGTGCAAAGTTAAGAAAATAATGGACATTATACTTAATTTGGGGCACAGCAAAAGACGCAGATTTGACCTATAATGTAGCATGGTAAAAGCCAAAAGTAGCATGGTAAAGGCCAAAAAAGGCTGTGAGGACTTTTTTTCCAAAGGCATTTTCACGTCACAAGTTAAAACTTGGTGAATAAAGCTAGACCTACCATAGTTCCCATATTTTATGGGAATAGCATGTGGTGGGATTAGTAATTAAAAGAAATTCTCAAATAAAACAGGCCAAGATTTTAAAAAATGAGTTAAACTGTGACATTTTCAAAAAAAAACAGATGTCCAAAGAACAGGTGCCCAACATTCAAAATCAGGTGTCTCAAATTGGGTACTCAAAGTTGTTAATTAGTTTTGAAAATCACCGCCAAACCTCTTAGAGATAATATATTGGACCAGATGCTCAACTAGTACAAATCAGCTTTGTTCCACTGAAATCAATGTATGCTATATATAATATAAGACACAATTATTAGCAAAGCATCATTAGCAGAGGAAAATCCATTATGTCACGCCATTGATTGGAACAGAAGTTAAAATAAGAAAGGTATTAATGGACAAGAATATATTTGGGCCAGATGCTCAGTTGGTGTATATCCGTTCATTTGATATATACTGATGTCATATCCAGTGACATCAGTTTACACTGACTAAATCTCTCTCAAATATTATACGTGGCTTGTGTGTATAGTAGAGACAGGGTAACCCAATATGAAGACATGCCTGCCTCTGAATAGGAGACTGAAGGACCATTGAGAACTGAATATACTTTGTCCTACCATGTCAATGATATCTCCCTAAAAGGATACATGTAAAGCAGAACAACCACAAGGGTAGGAATAGTGTATGTTAAACATTGAGAAGAAGTTTGGGGTATGCAGCACTGGTCAGTGGACTGGGCACTTGGAATACAATGTCCAACTTCTGATGCAGGGTCAATACCCAGGGACTGAGGCTGGAGCCAATTCCAAGAGATTGTTCACTCCCCAAGGACTGTTCAGTCAGAAACATGCAGGATGCATTATCTGAGTACAAATTTTTTAAGACTGGTGACTAACCAGAAGATGGTGATCAATCAAATATAGTTGAACACAATACAACACAACACAACCACATACTCCACCACGCACACTTCCAGCCTTGGGGGAAAGGATTAGAATATAAACATGTGAGAAAAGGTAGGCTCTTACTTCATTCACTACTGGAAGGCGTTCAAAATGCTATGATGGTTGGAGCAATATAAGAACCAGAATAGAACAGAATAGACATGGAGAGGCACTAATGGGGCTGTAGGAGAAAAATAAACTGACAGATGGGAGGTCTGAGCTCAAGATGAATTTGTGGGAATGGGAAGATGAATTCTTGGAAGGGGAAGGGTACATCAAATAGCTGATGTACTGAGCTTCCAGGAAGAATGTAGAGTATTAATGACAGCATGGCTGACAGTTCCAGCAGCTTCTGAGGAAACGATGTGCCCTTCTTTTCAGATGAAGAGGTGACAGTATGGACATAGCAGTTTATTTGCATATATCACCATACCCTAATTGGAAATAGTTTCTGTTATAAGAACCTGCAGTACCGGCACTGCAAGTTAGTGTCAAAGTGTGACAGAGCCACTAGTGGCAAAGTTATTGACTGGAAATGGCCATAGAGCTTATATTTTGTTCATCTGGACTAAAAAATATATTGTGTATCTCTGTTTTGTTCGGTCATTACAAAAAAAAAAAAATCAATCCAGTTAAGGGATTTTTATACATGGAAGGGGAAAACAACCACCAATAACTGCTATCTTAGGTTATAAGATGTAGAGATGACTAAAAGGATAATGACAAACAAAGCATGACTTGTAACAGGGATGCTATTAGTATATTACATAGAAAAGTACTTGCAGGCTTGGGTCTGAATACATCATTTCATCCATTCAGGAGGAAAAAAGAATGGTTTGCAATAATCTGGACTGCAGGGGTGAAGGGCGAGTTCAGATGTGACACGAGTTTTTCTGCATCCCTTGCACGTGATCTCAAGACTCACCTATCCACCATTTGCAGATGGCCTGTGTACAGCCTTTATAATATCTGGATGTTATTACACGAAGATGTGGATTTTTGCCAAAAGCAAGTTGATGTTGCTTAGAACAGCATTAAAATGCTATTATGCTGCTATCTTAAACGGTCTTTTTCACCTAGGCACCCCTTATCAGATGTCTTCCCTTATACCTATCAAACTCCCTTTGCTGTAATTATTTCTTTTTAAGAAAGTTTTCTAATCTTGGGTACAATGCAATCAGGGAATTTTGTCACTGTCTTTCAATGAAAGCAGGATCTGGTCCCATTTTTATTTCAAATAGATATTGCAGCAACATAAGTAGGTGCCATATTTTACCAGCACTTTTTAAAGCAGGAATCCCCACTGACTTTAAATAACTGGAACTCATCTTACAAAAGGATATGACGCAAGAGATTCTGGTATATCTATTAATATATGAGATGATTTTAATATAGTAAGCTGTCATGGCATACAAGCCATAAGCGTATATGGCCCTGAAACTGTTGACATACACACACACACTTTAAATATTTTCTTCACCCTTCCTTATTGGATTTTATTTGCAACATTCTGAAGTATGTTTTCAATCAGGCTAAATCATCTATCATTATTTGGAAGACCTCTCCCTATCCCCTCTCTGCCAACTATCTAATTTTTAAAGTTTTCTGTTTTAGGGTTTATCAAAAGAATATTTAATGAAGGCAATACAGTCAGGCATAAGGAATGATAGTCGGAGGCAAATCCACTTACACATTCCAATGTAGTCTACTCTTGAACATTAAATATAAATACTAAATAGGTTGGAGCAATAAAAAGAAATTATAAGAAGAGATCAAACAGCAGAAAACCACCCTCATTGATTAGCTGATTAGTTTGCCAGTGACTGATTAGACAGAAGGGTTTGAATTAGTCAGTTCAGTCCTGGCTCCCATGAATAAAATGTGGGGAGGACACTCTTTCCCACCCTCAGTGACAGATGATATCTGTTTTCTCCTGCGAGTTTGAATTTAAGAGCCACTGAAGCTCAGCAACAGTATATTCTGGCTCAAATGAGCTGAAAATTGCATTCAATTTGAATTTCAAAACTAGAGGAGAGGAGGGGGGAAAAAAGCCCACCAGCACCCATCAAGACAGTTTACTCTCTAACTACTTCCTGCTACACTGAGGTTGACTGGGTACTTTAGATCCAGTGCATGATGCAAAGGAAAGAGCATTGCTGGACAGCAGCCCAGTCTGAGTTTAAAAATAAATGCTTAATTGTCAAGATCAAAGCAAACTCTGCTTTTATGTATATTAGGGGCTCTGTGCTCAGGAAAAATAAAAGATTCTTCTGGTAATTTGAGGATTAGAACGTTTTTAATGTAGTTTGGAGCAGCGGAAAGAATGAAAAAAATTTCCACTGGAAACTTAATAATAAATCCAATTCCATGTTACTCCCCATCTGAATGTTCAGACATGCAAAGTTCCTTTTGAGTTATAATTTGTGTCTCGAATAGGAGAAAAAAAGGGGGAAATGTTTCTCATTTCCTCAGGCTTTAAATCTGCACTTCGATCAGATGATACAGAATGACACAAAATTATACCTGCAACCCAAATACTTGCTGTAATTTGATGGTATGATACCAGATGGTATATTCAGTACAACTGATAATGGTCAATCATCATCATCATAATGATAACACACCAAATCAAGAGGTTTCTTTGGCAAATTTCTTATTGGCTTCATCGTGCAATCTGATCTGTGAATTTGCTATAGTAATAAAGTAATTATAATTAATCAAGAGTAATAATTAATAACTTCAGGATCAAAACATGCTCATTTTTACATTCAGTATCAGCATTTTCTGAATCCCCTTGAGAGGCTTTTAACTTCTTTTCCTAAACAAACTGCTTACAATAGCACTTTATAACCAGGGTAGTCCACCCATCACAGGCACCGGTGATCACCTGCTGTATTTGTTATATGGCATAATATTATTTGATATTGCGTGGGCTCTCTAGTTCATTAATATTGCCTGATCTTGTGGGGAGCAGCTTATCTCTCAAACTGTAACAATGAAATTGTGAAGTTTCTTTTCCGCTACATCTTTATAATTTAATACTTTTTCATTGACAAATCGGTAAATTGCCAGCTCTGTTCATTTATGTGATGTGAGCAAGGAGCCAACCCCAAAAGAAAAAAAAAAGGTGAGGTCAATTTTCCTGACCACTGCATTTAATAAAATCTCTCACACAATAGCGTTAAGCACACACTAATAGATATAACTTAGTATGCTGTGCCTTCAGCAATTCTTTGATTTTCCTCTATGGAGAAGGACTGTATTAACAGCAAAGCAAACTACAGGCAACTTTTTAAAATATTTCCCCATGCTGGAATTATATTTTACCAGAATTGGGGGGGAGAGGGGGGGTTACTATTTTTTGTAAACAGAGAGACAATCTGGAGAATTCCTATACTGCATGTGCAAATTCTACATGCATGGGACCAAAAGTGCACCTGGGTTTCCAAAGCATACTGAACATGAAATCAGCCAGATACATGCAACTACACCTCCTGCACGTGCAACTACCATGCTACACCCACTTATTACACATGTGCAACAGAGCCAATGGGGATTACTCAGAACACTTTTTTCCTTGTAAAGCTGTACCTACATGTTTCACCTTCATCTGTTTTGGGTTTTTTTGCAATTTTGATCTCTGTTCTATGTTTTGTTAGGTGGAAGTACTGCATAGACTATGAATCAATCTTCTGGAAAGGGGATTCTTCATGTCCTACTTGGTAATGTCATTGATAAACTCTAAAAGAAACCCTGCATTCATTCTCCTTTCAACTAAATAGAAACTTTTTCGTAACATCCACCCTGGGATCCTGAAGGGAAATTTATAGCAAAGATAAATATACAAAACTGGTAACCAGACTGGTTCCCTCTATCAACCTCTGAATAAATAATTACTTTTCAAAATGGATAACATGGAATTGGGACAGGGAATAATGAGTATTCTTTGACTACGTGACTTTAGCCATCATTAATAGATTTATCCCAGATAAAGTAGGTGGAAAGAGAAAACAGCTATGAAAAATTAATGCCATTCCCCTGGGTTGATCACCAATGGTGAAGACTGAAACCAGGCCTTCCACTTCTTAGATCATGAGGCTCTGAGATTAAAAAAAGCCAGCTCTGTTAACTGTACAAGTCTGTACAATTAAGGCTGTGTGAACTCAGAAGGTGATATGTGGTCCAACCACTATAACCAGACATAGAGCCACTGTGACTGAGGGTTACACAAGCCCAACATTAAAGGAAATGCTTGATCATTTCTTGAAAGTATTGAACCCCAGTGCACTTCAGCTATATATCAAGATTGCCCACATAATGCAGCAAAGTCAAGGAAACCTGAGATTATTTATTATGTAAGTGCTGATTTTGTATGTTAATTTATAAACACGAAGCTATCTGACTTGCTTGTTTGGGGAATACATTCCCTATTTTACTTGAGCATCATCTATTGTATGTTGGATAATACGTGAAAGTCTCAAAGAAGTTTTAAAAAGACAATGGCAATTTCATATAAGTGTTACATAGGAAAACCATGTTACTTGAAGCCTTCTTCATTTTTTTTTCCATTACACACCAATGCTGGGCTTTTGGAAAGCATAAAGTTAAACAGACTGCAAACAAGAGTCTAAGTATGAACTTCTCTAGAACTTGGAAATCTTGAGGAAAGAAAGGCTACTGATTTTCTTCCACTTTTCTTACGAAAGATTGTTTATTACTTAATTTATGTTTGTGCTATGTAAGCCACAAAAACAGTGCAACCAATCAAACTGAAACTGAGGTCCTGGCTCCCCATAAGTACTTCTGGGAATGGAAGGTAGAGGAATTTTCTGTTTCCTGGGAAGGGTGAAGCTTCCTGGCAGATTGGGAAATGTGTGCCTTCAAGTTACCCTTAGGTCTTTATGGGTACCAATTGCAACCCCAGGCAGTAAGAGTCCATCTTTGTTGTTATTATGGTAGAACATGCTGATGATTTATTAAGAGCTCTTAGCTGCATCAGACCGTTTATAATTAACAGCTTCCCCTTTTCTTATATATAAATAAATACATAAATGAAATCAGAGCTGCTAAGTGCTGGGTGTCTCCAAAGCTTCAATGACATCATCGGCAACTGTCAGTCACCCGGAGTGCAAAAATAAATAAAAGGGAGGGAGGTTGGAGGTGGAGGGGAAGGCAGGGTATTTACTCAATCAGTACCTATTTTTGAATTTCCTTCGAGCTGGCTTGGACTGAGAGCCATCAATTATTTAAAAGAAGTAACATGATGCTTCCTTTGTTGAGGCAAATCTGCAAGCAGACCCCAAGAGAGAATAAAAAATGAATTAGGCAGAATTTATTAGTGCGCTTGAAGAAAACAGATTCAGCCATCAGGGCTGACTCTGTTTTTAAAAATAGTGTATTTCTGCCCATGAACAATAGTTTCTCTGTTCTCTCCCTCCCCACCACACACAAATCCTCAGCACACCCCACCCCTTTTCTTTTCTTCCTTTAAAAACAGGGCATAACACTGAAAGAGGCATCAATCATTCCTTAAACTTCTTCCTTCTTTTTTGACTTGGCTTGATGTATTGTCTTCATTTAAATTACAAATATACTAATCTAAAACACTGTTTACCAAGATGCATATTAAATGAAAGATGCAAGAAATTGCATCACTCACATTTTAAAAATTACTTTAGACTCAGGGACACACAAAAACAGCAAGACAGGATGCTCTGCCTTAGCTGCTATATTTCAATGCTAGCAAATGAAATTCAATTACTGTGGATTTCTCCTTAGGTCACTGCTATTCTGGCGACTTGGCCAGTCAAACCAATGGGGCCAAAATCAGCATAAGATCTCTTTGGCACAACACTGTTGCTGGAACTAGCACTCAAAAGCAAATAAAGTCAATGTCTGAGCTCCTGGATAGGCATCTCATATAAGGAAAGGAGACCATTCTCACCTGGGGTAGTAATACCATTAGGGGCTTGATCAAGGGGCTTGATTAATCAGTTACTGAAAGGAAGGAGTTTGAGGATGCATAGCATGCTGCTTTCAATTGAAGTTGCAGTGATGAACAAGGAAGAACAAGAAAGGAAAAACAAATCTGCTTCACGCAACCAGAGCGCATCAAATTAATTCCTAGCTTCTCCAGTACGTTTCACTTTAGGAAAACACTGCACTTAGAGCAATTTTAGAGGATGCGTATTCTATCCAGTATTTTATTAAAACACTGAGCTAGTTAGGGACTACTAACTCTGAGGAAAGGGTAGAGGGTAAGCTGTACTACTGTATGCATAGAGTGAGGAGGCACTGTGACTGAGATGCACCCCTTAGAGTCCAAATTTCTTCATTGCTTCCAATGTGCTACAGGTGGAAAGGCTAACGGCCTTCTCCAAAACTATTCATTACCTGTGCGCTTACAGGGGAGGGACCCTAGGTCCGGATACTCTGTACAGAGATATGAGGAGAAAGGGATACTATGCTGTTTGGGGGGAAATAGTATAAATCATGTCAAAGTGTCACATTTTTCTCTCTTCTGATCCCCAACCAAAGCCCATAAAAAAATAAAGGCTGTGGCCATGAGTGGATTAATCCACTGGACTTTCTCTTTTCACTCTTGTTGGCCTTCGTTAGAAAGCCATTTACATTCATATGTAAAATGGGTTTAGTGGGACTTTGAACTTAGTCCCAGTGGCTATTTTTCCATGTTGCAGAACCGCTCCATTATTTGTTAGATTAAGTTTGGAGGGGGACAAAAAATAAACCACTTAAAATGGAGGCTTGTGGCCAACTCTGCAAGTATGAAATGCAGTAGAAATACTTAAGGAGGTGAAAGTTAGCATAGATGGCATCCAACTTGTGTCTGTTCCTATAAGTGTCTGAATGCCATTGGAAGATTCTGGTTGCTCAGGATCAGGCCTTTACGCCTCATTCTTATGCTGCTCTAATGCAGTCAAATCAAAGTATGAAAAAAACCCAATAAACACTCTAGGTAGATATGTTCATTTTGCAGGAGCAAATTTAAATTTGTTCATGTGATGTGCCTACGCCCAAGTGCCTAAAGGATCAAGGTCTAGAAATTTAACTACAGTAACCCCACATTTTCTAGTTTCACACGCTATATTGTGCATAGACTTTTGCCTCTGCCTGAATAGTTCACATGCAATCGCCTGATCTCAACAAGCAAGTCAGGCTTCATATTCACACGTTTGCGCACACATTTAAATCCCCAATATGTGAACTCAGATCAGACCTACCTTACTAACAGCCATTATACTTCAACTTGCAAACATTATTCTAAACCTGCATTCCAATTAATCTGAATTCACCAAAAAGCAGAAGCACCTATATTTTACTAAAAGCTATCTATCCATCATGTCTCAAAATATTAATTTTCTATATTATATGCCCCTTCCACTGCAACCCATTGACTCTTTATCTCAAGTACTCCCCTAATGCTTCCATGGACTCTTTGTTAAACAAAACACAGATATTAAATCCTTAGTTTAAACAAACTTGTGTATTTGTGTTTGAATTATTTTTTTAAAAAGCACATCAATTTTTTACAGCATTTTACTAAGTTATGTTTTTTGCTTCTGTACATGAGTCCTTTTAAAAGAAAAGAAACATGAAGTTCACATGACAACTTAATATGTTCTGAGGTGCCAAGATAACGTTGTTTTGCTTCCCTTTGTCACCTCTTATTTTTTAGCTGGGTAGTCACAAGACTCTCAAATGCCAAACTCCAGAAAATACCCTTGCAGACGTAGCATTTCCTTCCTTGGCAAACTCCTCAGGAAGCTGTACTGGCAGTGTTAGATGTGCCCAGTCTATCACATAATCAGACTTAAGAGAACTGCTTTGGATGTCACTGCCTTGTCTTTTTGGATGCCATTTTTCTTTGATTTACATTTTACTGGGTGCATCTACAGGAAACACTAATCATGCAGTAGCCTAATAATACTGCGCAATAGCGCATCACAGCACAAACAGTGCTGAAACACTACTGCACAGTATTACTAAGCTACTGTGCAGTTATGTCACTAAAAGGACTTTTACCAGCACTACTGCGCAGTAACTCTGGTTACTGTGCATTTATTTAGTACATGATTATACAATAACTAAATTAAATGTGCAGTAACCACTGCATATTAATGAACGTGTAGATGTGCCCATTATGAGTAAAACAGTTTTTTACCTGTGTTAGGCCTTCCTCCTTAAATGCAGACCTTCAAGACTTCACAATAATTTCCAATCCCTATATACATTTCTGAAAGAATGAAGAACCTGGCCCTTCTAAACTGCTAAAGTCAATATGCAGCACCAAGCACTTTAGGATCTTACTGAGCAGATCTACCTCTTGGCCTGTTTTTCCATAAGCTGAAACTATCTCTATCTGGCATCTTTCCTTGTGAAATAATACCAGTGTCTTCAGTCTCCCAGTCATGTAAACAAGTCATTTGGAGCTTAATCCTGCTTTTGTTAAAGTCACTAGAAATTCTGCCATTTTTCCAGTACTTGAAAAACAAAATAGTAAAGATATAATAGTTATAAGTAGTGAAAAGAGGACTTTATCTCTCACTTTTCCTAGTTTCACATTCTCTCCTTATCACCTGGACATCCAGGGGTCAAAAAAACCCCAGGGAAAAAAAAGCCAAGCAGTGCACACATGGGCAACACAGCCTTGCAGTATGACCAACATCTGAATGTTTGGTATGTGGTGCCGCAGAAGTGTTTACAGTGCCACATATCGCATGGCAGCACTCGCCTGGACGCAGCCACAGTGTCCTAATCAGCAGTATAGAGGCTTATTCTTTCTCTAGTCCAGGGTTTCTCAACCTTTTTTAGACTCAAGGCACTGCTTATTAAACTCAAGGCTGCTGTTGGAAAATGCCAGCTCCTAGTTTTCCCTCGTTTTTGACGATGGAAAAATAATAGACCAATTGTTCTGGCGCAAAGAACTCAGAAAGATCACAAGTCAGAAAGTCTTTGACACAATGAACTCCTAACACTGCTAATATTATATGAACCCTTGAAAGGATCTCAGCAACCTGGCTGAGAATCACTGTTGTAATCCAATTATCTTATACACCATGAAAAAACTTCAGTAGGAAGAACTGAGAGAGCTCCAATTCACAATGTTCTACAATCCAGCATGCCTCGAGAGGTAGGCAGAAGGTATGGCAGGGGAGCACCTTAGAACACAGCCACACATGCAGGCACAGGCACTTGCAGCAGCTCAAACAGCAGAGGCACAAATTTGTTCCTTAGCACACGTGCCTGGATTTCCTGGTATCAAAATTAGAATCGGTGCTGCAAATATACAGCACAGGGAACATTTTTCATTCCCAGTGTGCTTCTTGAAGCATCTTAAACTGCTTTAAGAAACCGCAACAGGCACATGCTCATTTGTCTGGACGCAGCCTTAGAGTCCACCTGGTTTAGAGAGGCATGAGCTTTTGTAGGCAACAGACTACTTAGTCATATGCTGTGGGAGGTAAGAGAACCAAGTTCGATTCTACTCCATACTTCCTTCTTAAAGGGGATTTGAGCTAAGAGATTTAAGTGCTCAGGTGAATATCTTAACCATTTCAGGTATAGGGTATTTTGGGTTAGGTCTTCCTTAGTCTGTCTTCTTTGAGCTCGTCCATTTTATATAACACAATTAATTCATCTCAGAGAAACACAGCAAACACAAGAAAATGACTCTCTAGCCTGATGGTTAGGATATTCACCCTGGAGGTAGGACTTTGTGACTCCAATCCCTGCTCTAGTGAATACTTGATTATTTGAGAAAAATGAAAGTGTCAGCAGGACAGACTGAGCCCTCTTGCTCCCAAGAGTGCAATAGCCTGAGGGTGAAAAAACTTGCCAGGAAGGTAGTAGATATGGGTTAAAATCCCTGAGACAGAGGGGGGAATTAAATCTGGACTTCCCACATCCTTGTGGAAAAGGGACCAAAAGTCACCATGACCACTGTGAAATCCACCCCTATACCTCTTTTTCCACCTGAAACATATAACACATTTGGATTGAATTCACTTAAAATGTTGATATCATCTAAACCAGGAGCTTTTTAGAAACTTACTATTTGCCAAAAAATGTTGCCAGCTCAGTCCATGGATCCATACAAATATTATTCAATTAATCCAACTCTCAAGAAGGTCTATAAAAGTATATCTGAGGGCAGAATTTTGCTCAATATAATTGATCAAACTAATAATAAAAGCAGGAATTAGAAATTCAAGGGTCCCAGGCTCTGTTTTCAGATCTCTCACAGATTTGTTCTGTGACTTTGGGAATAATCACTTAAAATCCAAGATGTCATTGTGTGTAAAATGTTATCATATACATGATAACACATATACATCTTATATAAATGTTACAGGAACGATGTTCTAGTGTAAGATAGTGTAATTTGTTTGTACTTGTGGTGACCACATAATCTATAAGATATGAATGAGTTATTCAGGTCCCCCCATACAACAGCATATAAAAATAGCATCATCATAGTATGTTTGCGGATTTGTATGTGAGACAGACTTTCTAGCTGCAGGCTACAGAACACATTTTTATTTCGTAAATTAGGGATAACCACATAACTCAAAAATTCATAGATTCATAGATTATTAGGGGCTGGAAGGGACCTTGTAGATCATCAGGTCCAGTCCCCCTGCACTAGGCAGGAAAAGACAACTGGGGTCAAGTGACCCCAGCAAGGTGACTGTCCAGTCTCCTCTTGAAGATTTCCAGGGTAGATGACTGCACCGCCACTGGAGGGACTTTATTCCACAGTCTGGACACCTTGACTGTGAAGGAGTTTTTCCTGGAATTGAGCCTGAAGTGGCTTTCCAGGAGTTTGTATCCGTTGCTCCTGGTCTTCCCCCCTGAATTCTTGATGTACTCCCCTGATGTAAGCTGCTACCAAGTCCCCTCTCAGCCTTCTCTTCTGTAGGCTGAAGAGGCCCAAGTCCCTCACCCTCTCCTCGTATGGCTTGTCTTGCAAGTCCCTGATCATACAGGTGGCTCTTCTCTGGACCCTCTCAAAAATTATGAAGGACCCAGTTCTAAAAAGGAATTTATACACTGAAATGTTTCCAATTCCAGATAGTTCAATGTTCAGAAGTAGCATGCAAGGGACCCATACAATCTTGCAAGATGGGATCCTGTATGAAGTTGCAAGTGTATCATGAATGATCAGGCCATAATAAATATCAGACTGTGTATACAATAGTGCATATTATCGTGTATTATAGTCATGTAAACTGTTAGCGAGAAATTACTGACAAACAACTCTCCACCACCTAATAATCCATACAAATATTATTTTGAAATAGGAAAATTTCATCATGCCACCTAGTATTTAAATACAAAAAAGCCTCAGTAATAAGAACTATGAAATATTGTTGTTTACCGTTATGTTTTATATTGTATCAGCTGCCTAAATTTTCATTTAGTACAAGACAGTTTCCCAGGGACACAGATGATGCAGCAAGTATCAATACTGATATTACTATTTATAGCGCTATAAACTATATTTTGAGTTACAGCAGTAAAGTTAAGCTTAGGTAGTACTTCTAACATTAATACCTTAGTACAGATATATTGCTATAAACGTAGTTTACAATTTGGAACATAAACACAAATTCACCGTTACTAATAAATCACCTTCTGGACTGCTTAAAAACAGGCTGTCAAAATGTGCTTTAAGCAACACAATGAAGCAGAATCTGGCAACAGAGATATATTTAAATTTCCCATTTTTAACCTGTCACTCAAAAACTTCTCATTTTTTTGGTTATTGATTTCACTAGCATGTGATAGCATTTCAGTCATGTGACTGAGCCATTTTTAGCTTTCACTTCTTATTTTAAAAGCTAAATCAGGATTCATATGATGCAATCGATTTAGCTTTTTCAATTAGAAAGGAAAGTTAAAAGCAGGCCGTTGGCCATCACGAACTATTTAGGTTTCATCTCATATTTTTACATCAACAGAATCTTTAAATACAACAACAGCCTTGCTATATACACAAGTGTGTATTTCGTGGTGGGAAGGGAAAGGGCTTTAGTACTGTTCGGCCTAGAGCCACAGCCTTTTTCTGAAGCAATTCACTTGTTGCACTGGGGGTGAATTTGGCACCATATGTTTAAACTGCACAGAGAGGATTTGATAATTCGCACAGCAAAATAAGAATCAGAACTTCCACATTCACTTACTTTTAGAAGATCATTCAACTTCTGGGTGATAAATCTATACTGTTTTAAATGTGTGTTCTTAATTTAGTCTGGCTACTCTGAGTTAGCTAATTTGGCTAAAATAGCAATGAAGACAAGTTGTCAGTTTAACTCAGATTAGCAGCTTTGAGTTCAACACACAGTTAGCAATGTTTGAACTCAAGTTAATACCTGAGTTAATAATACCGAGGTTCCCTTGTCTTCATCGCCATTTTAACCCACATTAGCCAAGCCAAGTTAAAAAAAAAACAAACACACATCTATTTCACTGAAGACCTCTCCATCTTAATTTACCTACCTGTAAAATGGGTGTAGCTGAAAAGGTAAATGTGCATTCATGAGTGGAATAGGCTCAGTGAAATTTTGATAAAAAAATGCAAAAACCTGTGGGTGAATAGATGGATAAGTAATTACAGATAAAATCATTTTCTTAAATATATTCTTCCCATCCTTTCTTGATTTTCTTTAAATTTAAAACTACATATGCATGGTTTAGCATTTATTTATTTTATTTATTTATTTACTTATTCGTCAAATCCAGCATGGGTAGC
Organism: Alligator mississippiensis; assembly: GCF_030867095.1. Lineage (NCBI taxonomy): Eukaryota > Metazoa > Chordata > Crocodylia > Alligatoridae > Alligator > Alligator mississippiensis. Next base: position 186,220,457 of record NC_081824.1, on the reverse strand, counting down.
CACAGCTAAAACAGCTGGTAAAAGATAATCAGTAGATCCGAATAGTTGGGGATGATTGTCTGATTATTTAATCAAAACTGTTTTTAGGCACCTCATTAGGGTTTTAGTGGCAAATGGCATCAAGCAATTAATCAGGAAACCTTCAGACACTGAAAATCTTGCTCTGAAAAGCTTGTGCCCTCTCTGCAAATAATCCTCCTGATCAGACATTCAGCATGCTCTAACAAGGAGTGCAATTTGTTGTGTTCTATTTGTGTTTGCACTGAAGTTCAAGGTACTGTGTTTAGAAGCCAGTGGCCCTCATAACTAATTGCCAATATTGCAAAGGACTGCATAGTGGGTAAGCAGCAGCTACACAAGGCCATGATTTACAATAAATATTCTGGTGATGAATGAGCAGTGTGGTCATGGTCATGGATCTTAGAGTGGTTCTGAACCTTATCATCTCTGATCCTGCAAGCACATTTTCTTTCTGTGGAGGGGTAGTTGGGGGATGGGGTAAACTCTTGCAATACCACAGAGAATTATTCTTAGTGCTAACAGCAAGATTGTTGTTTAACCTCATTACTGGAACCCACAGCTGTAACGCATAATGGAGCAAAATGTAGTAAAAGAGGAGCAAGAGGGGGTCCAATATTCCTTCTCGCTAAGAGAGACATAAGGAGTGTAAATTATATCTGAAAGGTTCACTAGTCCACACATACACTTTTTTGGCTAGCTTGCATGTATTTAGGTTAGAAATTTTTTCACTCCTAAATCTTCCATTGGGGTTTATATGCATATGAAGACACAGTGACATCTTCAGAAATGCAATAAAGCAACATGGATCTGTTTCCCCTTAATCTGTAATCCAAGAGAGAGTTGTCGCTCACAATTTTGGATTTTACACTGCCCATTTTTGTATGGTTATCTGTGTATATTATCTATTTGTCTGAAGAAATAAGGAGGTGATGAATTGGCCACTTATAGTTTTTCTGACAGCAGGGTGAAATGGTAGCTACGGTGACCAGGGGATGTCCTGGTTCCTCCTTGCAGAAAGGTATTCAGTGCACGTAATAATTATTCATCCATCTCGTTCACGCTAAAGGCATTGGCAATGCAATTTTAGCCTGATAATCAGGACCATATGACAAAAACCAAGGCCATTAGGGACCAATTTCGAGTAGTCTCTGCAAGACAATGATTTTCCAACTGCACTTACATATGCTGAATAGTTACCTCTGCACGACCGCACCTGCTCTCATTTATGTAACCCACCACCCCCGTTTTCTACCCCGACATTTCTTGTAATGCAAAGGAGAGTTTCAAAGGCTTGCTGGGTTTTTTTGGAAACATATTTTATTTATTGAGATTTTTGGCCTGCCACATACACTAAAACAATTTTAAGAAACCCTGAAGTTAATCTGTGCCAATGTTAGATGAAATTCTGCCCACAGCTGACTTCATGGGATTGCACTGATGTAAATAAGAGCAGAATTTGGCCCAATATTTTCATTTCCTCCTCATCCTATCTACATTCAAATTTTAATGAATCTTTAGGGCAAAATCCTGCTTACTTTATTCACATATGAGTGCTTCTATCTTAGCTACATTCTACTGTCAGTTATTCTGATGACTTCATTGGAGTTTTTTTGCATTTACACGAGTGCTAGAGATCTGAATGGGACCCAGTGGAACAATTTGCAGCCCTTAGTCTCTGCATTATTTAGTCTTCTGTTTTCTCTACTATAATCATTTTGTCCCTTAATTAATTTCTGACTCCACCATTTCAGGACTGGTGACGTAATAGCATTGTCATTAAAAGAAGTATGGTCTCACTGTAAGGTTAAAGGCTTCAGTTACCAAACAGAAAAGTATGCCAAAATTATTTTAAAATTATACAAATATAACTTAAAAGATTCTTTTATACCTAATTTTAAATTATTTTTCATTTAAATTATAAGTAAATAAATAAATCTCCATGCTTTTCCAGATATAATTCAAATATGAAAAGCAATAAGATACTCCAACATTAATAATATAACAACCTTTTTCTGGCAAGAAAAAAAAGAGCCCATAAAATTAAAAAGAAGAAAAAGTAAAAATGCCAGTGCCATATCAAGAAATGACCCCACATTAAGATATATATATCCCTACCTTGTAAACATTTGCTTGTATAGACAGTCCTAATGCATACAATAAGTACTATAGGCTTCAGTGGGACCTTTCTTCTGGGTAAAAAAATGTTCATGTGTTTGAATAAGTGACTATAGGACCCTTAGGCTTTTTGTCTGTGTCTGTGACCTGTGTTTGCTATCTAGTGTCCCCTTCCAATTGAAGTAAAATAAAAACCATATATAGCTGAAAAGAACAATACATTGGTATTTTATGAAAAGTAATTTAGGCTACTATCCCATGATTGGAATGGTGAAGAAAGAGTCATGGATCATGTCCTTGCTCATAAGTATTCCAGAGCTGTATTTTTAATTGTACTCTATAATACTTAAGGATAATGAAATTAGAAAAATCAGTGCAGTTGCACTCTAATATGGAATTAATCTTATAGTGCTCTTAGTCGTCTTAGGAAAACACATTGGAACACCTAATAAAGAAGAAACTTGACTTGCTAGGGCTAGGAACAATCCCAGTTTTTAATTTATCACTCTGAAAATGTCCAACAGTTATTATTATTCTACTTCAGCAATGCTTAGGTCATTCCAGCTATTAGGTAAGTTCTTTATTTGTGTCTGTAATAAATTTCATGTCTCACAGACACAGGATCTTGGATTCAACCCCACAGTAGCATAGAGGCAGCATACAGAAGGATTACAAAGTTCTTAGGTAGATGGCTGGATTTTCTCTACATCAGCAAACCACCTTTACCATGGCTGTGTCTGCTTAGACACAATGGAAAAAATGACATCTAAAAAAACCAAAACTTCCAACATCAAGTTTAGAATATCCCTCAAAAGCCCCCAGAAGACAAAACCTGTCTCAATCAATTTCTGGAGCTTTATGTAGTACTTGGCAGCACCTCTGATTTATACATGGCTTCTGTGGAGGAATAAACTTCCCTGCCTGCCTGTTTCACTGATGTAGGGCTACAGCCCAAACCCCCCTACTCTGGTTACAAACTCTGGTGGGTGGATACACCTGGTCTCCATGGTAACAGGGTTGCAAATTCCTGAGGGGGGACGGGACTTGCTCGTCCTCTGTCTTGCGTAACCCTAAACTCTCACCTGAGGGTGCTGACGTTTTTTAAACTGACCAAGCAGTATCAGCCATGGTCTGGGGATACTGGCTTATGGTTGAGTCCTAGGGATGAGGTCAGAAAGGTTATTTAAGGGTTCCTCCATCTTGGGGGTGGGAGGAGAGCCATATTTGGACTTTTACACAGCAACTTGAACCTCTCCAATCCTCACCCTCTTCTGGGATGCTGAAGTGAGTACATTACCAGAAACTGATCTAGGAAAGTAGCTTACAGTAATTTAGAAGCGTATTAAATGGCCATCAGGCCGGTTATGTTTGCTCCGGGTATTCTTTTGATACTTCTCTGACTTGTACCCCTCCCCAAGCCTACCCTTTCTACCCAAGAAAGCTATCCACTATAACAGGCTTTGAGGTACATGCTTGAGAAGGATTGGGCACACCTGTTTATTCCCCTGGCTCCGCTGACTAAGGGAGGCTACTTTCAGGTTAAAGGAAGCAGCCCAAGATCTCGCACTGGGTCAAGCACCCCCTAGGTCTGTAAGACCTGTGTACTCTGGGGGGCACAGGGCCCAAGCAAGGACCAGACCCTGGGTGGTGGTGGCGGTTATTTCAGGCTTGTGGGTGTGCTCCAGGAAGGGGGTCAGCCAATCGTAGGTACCCCAGGGGAGACATTCAGAGCTTGGAAGGTGGTCAGGTGCAGTGAGGAGGGTGGCTCAGAGCAGGAGTGCCCCCTACTGACCCACCATAGCTTCAACAGGAAACTGGTATGGATGGCATCATTGCAGGGCCCCATTACCGTAAACCTAAGGCAACAAAGATCAGTAATGGTTAAACTCCATTTATGTTTTCTAATTCAATTGAGCCCAAAGGTCATTGACACTTCAGTAATTGCTATTAAAAATCATTTGGCCAAAAATAAACAAACACAAACAAAACTACAGCAGAATCTTCTCTAGAGATTATTCTCATTTTAAAAGAAATTACCCTGTCTGACTTTTTATAAGATAATTATTGCAACTGTTTTGTCTAATGAATATTGTTGCAGTATTATAACATCATGTTATGCATCTTGAATAAGGAACAATTAACAGGGCTTTGTTCTGTTGACTTCCCAAGACATTTCTGAAAAGGGAAGCCCAGTTACAAAGATTTGTTTTCCTGAATAAATAAATGTATTGACTGTAGCCAGAAGAGGCAACTGAATAACACTCAAGGAACTTACACTATTATATAAAATTTCTATCAAAATGAAACACTGAACAGGGTTTGTAGTAGAGACATCAGGGATTAATAATCTCATAAATTACATCTTAACTAGTACTAAGAAGACAAAACATACATTTGACAATGACAATTTTTACTTTCGAGGACTTTGGGCTTGAATACAGAATAAGAACTAGACTGATTTAATATATACAACTCCACTGACGCCAATTTGGTTGTTGATTTTTTTAAATTCTCATTTGACTGACAATTAATTTAATCAGTTTGCATGTAGATCCTTGACATAGAATTCTGATTTCAATTAAAGTGTAAACCTGAAGTAACACCATTGCTTTGTTGCTTAAAATGTGTAAGGTAAAATATGTCTATAATAAGGGTTGATATTCCCTCATTCTTTCTTCTTCCTCATTCCAGGAAACTACTTTCCACCCTTTCTTTAGAAGATGGTGACATGCCTCAGTAACAAATGATATCTCCATACTAGAAGCCCGGTCTACCTTCAGACACCCAAGTGTTGCCCCCTTTCACTTGTTTGAGGGCATTAAGAAGTGCTATTCGAGTGCTACGAGGTAAATACTGCACTGTTTACAGACAAGACAGGAACACAAGGTTCTAGCTGAATCATGGAAAAGAGCAATGCTTGGTCTTTCCATAAATCACACACCTTAGGTTTTCTCTTGAAGAGACACACAATATCAGTGCAAATAACTGAAATCATTTGGATCCAGGTTCTGACTTCACTGAGAGTTGATGGATCTCAGCACCTCACAGGTGTTCAGTGACTTGCAGGTTTAAGCCTTTGTCTGAGGTCATATCAACTCTATAAAGATCAAGAAAACTTATCATCATCTTCTTCACCACCAGAAATTCATCAATGCGCACTCTTATGCAAAATAAATATTCCTTAATAATGCTTCCAGAACTTCAGTTTATGATAATGTCACTACTCCTTCTGGGGACAATGTTACTTAAAACCACAGCACTTTTGTAAAGGAAAATTTATTTTAGTGTCCCAACACAGGAGGTGGAGGGTTTCAAAGGTCAGAAGATAGTTATTTCAAGTTGTGCCTTGGAAAATCTTCTTACCCGCATCTTATAGGGAACCCTTCCACTATTAATGGTGCTTCAAGTATTTAGCCTACTTCAGTGGATATGCATATATATGTGTGTGCATGTGTGAGTGCACATAAACAGGTAAATCCCTTAAACGAATATATGGGAAACTGACCAGAACACCTCCTATGTTTGCAGCTACTGTACTAGCCTAAGAAATAACAGAACGCTAAGCTTTTGTCAGTTTGTCACCATTTACTAGCTCCGCATTTATAAATGAAATAACATTGGCAGGGAAATAATACAAAAATGTATCACACACATGGGCTGCAGCAAGATATAATGTTATTTTACATATTTGATATAGAGCCTAAATTAAGCTGCAGAAAAGGGACTATGAATCTTCACAGCCTCATTATCAAGCCTCCCTAAACCTCAAATATAGGAAAATACATTTCATAAACAAAGACCCAATAGGATTTTAATAGTACAATAAATTTCACTGACATTTGCCACTAATCACATTCCACAATATATTTTTAAAAGAAAGTTCACTCGACACAGACACAGATTTAGAAAAGAAGAGCAAAATATATACTACTCTTATAATAGCCTGTTTTTGATTGAATTCTAAAACTCATCATATTTATTAAGGTTGGTTCTAAATCATTTGCAGTATGATGAAAATGCTATGTCTCTGCCCCGTCCCCATCTTTTTGCAACCAAAAAGAAAACATAAGAATATTTCCACCCAATAGTACCCTTTCCAAAGCAGTCCAAAAATAGATAACCTGTCAATCACCTTTCCTGTCATTATGGAACAAATTAATCACCATTTTATCCATTAATATTACCTTTTTTTGTGCCAGCAATAATGTGCTACCTTTCACTTTTGGCCATAACATAATCATTATCCACATGCATGAAGACCAGTGCCCTCATTCTCATTTCAACACTCTTATGGAGAAGTCACATAGACTGCAACTGAAAAGAAACCAACAATTTTCTTCCTTGTTAAAAGACTCATAGATGTTAATGGAGAATTATATCCTTTCTATAAGTGTTTTGAATCATCTTATAGAATTCCATAAGATAAAATTCTCTATTAAAATGTAGAGGATGTTTCAGCTAAATCTATATGACTTTTCTTATAAGGACAAGATAAATCTATGGCTTAAACCCATGCCTACCATTACTCTTGAGTGAATAGTCCACTATTTTTTTAAAAGGGAGATCTTTCTTCTTTTTGAACCTTAAATGAAATTTAGTGAAGGTGAAAGGTAGCAGACTGACAGTCCTAAAGAATGAATGAATGAAGCCTTTTTCAGTTCAAGAACAGAACAGGCAACAATCCAAAGTTCACCATACAATGTTCCCCCCAATACTGCACTACCTTATCCTGGACCTGGAGAGACCACTTCAAAGGGCAAGAAAGTAGTTAAGTTTATAGAGAGGGCCAATAAGTGCCAGTTGGGCATTGTTACATGGAAGCTTTTTCACTCAGAATCTATCTATTCAAGCCATTATACTGGCATCCGTCATTAGAGTACACGAGTGCCTTCAGAACTGCAATGAGCTCACCAGCTCATTTGACTAAGTCACTGGAGAGCCTTCAGACAGTAATACCTTTTGGTCATTACTGACCTGGGCTGAATTCAAATGCATTTGGAGTGTTTGATATTTATCCAAATCATGTACGTTGAAAAGTCCCTGAGAGAATACAGATAACGTCAGATTATAACGTGTCATTACAATTACCTGAAATAATTGTCTAGTGCAGAGATAAGTAAGATAGTAAATAATTTTGAATAAAATCATAATTTTAAAAATTTGTTAAAACTATCATTTGCATCTACAGGCATAAGAAATTTTAAGACGTAGGGTCTGAATCTCAATAATTTATACCAGTTTAAGAATGATAAAATGAAACTAACTTTAATGCTATTATCCTAAAATTGCACAGAGGTAGTTAAGGCCTGATCCATGACCTATTAAACTGATGGGAGTCTTTTCGTTATGCCTTGGACCAGGGCTTTGTAACAGGATCTGGTCCCTTTATAAACTCTAAATAAGAAGCCTTCCCTAGCCTCACTTTTAATACCCATAAAATTGCTATACTGCAGAATCTATCACATAGCCAAACTAAAGTATCTTCTTGAGTCTCCTGATAATACCGGATATAAAATTATATGGGAGATAACAGAAGAAAAACAAAAGTTCAGTCACAAATTCTAAATCCTTTGTTTAAAAAATTGATAACGTTTCCTGAAGTTTTCCAGGATCTCTACCTTTCATTGATGCTTCCTACTAAATTGTGTAATTGGAAATACAGGTTGATAAAGGTATTTTTGTATCATTATTTTTGCTAAGACATGCTTAATACCTGTTCAGTTTTTCATAAGAAATATTCCCTGATAGCCAATTCACCATCTCTTTTTAGGTTAATATGTAAAGAATAAATGTTTTTAAAATATCACACTACAGAAGAGTATAATGTACATTTATAATCCTTTTTTCTTCTTTAAACAATGAACTGCCACCTCAGACATAAAATTATATTTTACAGATGCTCTCTTCTTTTAATTGAAATCACATCTGAGGTCAAGATCACCACTTTCCGTCTACTTCTCTAACCTCTTCTTGCCCGAAGGCCTGTAACTTGTGAATTATTTAACAATCATATTTGCGGCTGAAAATTGATTTCTGAGAGGATCCATATTGATTGAGATATGTGAGACTAATGAGTTCGAGGTTAAGGTGTTTAGATATCATTACTTCTGATAGTCCTGAATTAGTAGCTTCTTATTTTTGTGTCTTCTATCAACCCTCAATTTTATTCTGTATTTCCATTATATAATCTGATGAAATAGAAACAGTCCACCAAACATAATTCTTTCTAACATGCTATAATGTCATACGATGACACAGTTAAAACGCAGCCGTAGCACCAACCTATTTCCAAATTGCTATATCTTCACCCCACCTTACAGCAAGAATAAACAGACTAGATCCTCAGGTGACGTAAACTGTCACAGCTTCCCTGACTTCGGCTGAGCTATGATGATTTACAAAAGCTGAAGATCTGGCTCAGTGGGCCAATTGTGTGATATGTTTCTGTGGAGGCTGAGAAAGGAATCTTCTCCTATGAGATACAAAACAACAGTGGGGCCCCCTTTTCCTTCTACAAATTCAGGAATGAATGTCTTGTCAGTGGATCCAGAGAGCCATTGATCCATGACTGCTCAGGCTGGCTCCCCACTTAATACTCAGCTTTTCTGAATGCTGGGTACACTTGCAAAGTACACAGGGAAGTACTGATCCCAAGCTCTGTGTTCCAAATATTTTTTTCATATATGCACAGTGAAAACAAATTAGTTCCAATCAGAGCACTCATTCCATTTGAGGGGAAGCAGGGCAAAATTTTAATAGTCTCATGCTTGGAGACGAAAGAGGGAAAAAGAGGAAGGCAGGTACGCATTTAAGCTAAAGATACTGGGTTGGTAGTTGGGGTACCACGGTTGGAGTGGAGTGTGTGGGGGGGTGCTATGTTGAAGCATTTCTACAATTTTTAACTGTGTCTGTTACAATATTACAGAATAGTGATATAACACTTCATCTCCACTGTTTTTTCAAAGAAGCACCAAGCAGTTTGAAAGACTTTGAGTCAAATGCTGACTCTTCACTTTGTCTTTTAAAAATTAACCTATCATAGTATTAACTTGTGACTTTATGTTAGCTGATGAGAAAGTACCCATACAAACTCCATGATGACTCATACTATCCTCATAGGATTCATGCTTAGAACACAAACAGTCAAAGCAGTATAGACTCAAAATATTCCTCCATGGATGCAATGAAGAGCTCAAAACCACCATTGTACAAATGTAATGATTTTGAAGCAATCACCAGGGCCAAGATGGTTCACGGTTGGCCACTTTTTTATAAACATATGTATACATATATGACTCAAGGATAGAATTTAGTTCTTTATCTCTTTGTAAACCACTTCTCAAATCATCCTCACCATCAACAGTGAGGTCATCCAAAGTATTTAACCTTCACTGTTCGTGCTCCTTTTTAGAGTAGTTCTGAAATAACTTATATTATGATTTAAAAATGGAATACAGTGGTGCTTTAAACATCCTAGCTAGAAAAGGGTATTTTTGGTCTATGATCTATCTTTATTTCTGCTCTGCTGTTTCTCAAGAAGCCAAATGACAAAGACCTGTCCTTCAAAGTTAAGTCTATGGCCACTGAATTAGCATTTTCGATTACTTTCCCTGGGTGAAGTCCACTATTGGGTTTTTTTCCTTTGGGAAGTAGGAAGGCACTTTCTGGGTTACCTCTCTGTTTCTTTCCATAGTTTGTTGTACATTTCAAAGTATCTTTTTTAAATATAATTTATTAAAAGTAAAAAAAAAGAAATATGAATGGAGTTTAAACATTTATGATGTACGTTTAAACTGTTGACTGCATCTGTTTTAGTTAACAAAATTTGTTTTATGTCACTCTTAATCAGTAGACGAATATTTTTGTTACTATTATTGATTTTGCAGCCATGCCAGTTAATGCTATTATCTTGGACGGTACATTCAGAACAGTTACCCTTACAGACATTTTAAATAAAAACAAACATCAATTGAAAACTTGAAATGAAATCAGATGGCTATATGAACCTGAAAGAACAACCATCTTACTGTATTATGTATTCTTCTCTGAATGACCTACCTTTTACCTATCTTGCATGTTACACAGCAATCTGGACAAGTCAAGGACAAGGAAAAAAAATCTTTTTGCCAAAACAACTGAGTGAACACATATATTACCACAAAAAAAGGGGGGGAGGCACGAATGAAGAGGATGGGACTGAAACCACTACTGAAAACACAAGCTCTCTCAGATCGTATGGTTATGGATGTGGTCTAAAAGCTGTTATGCATAGACAGATAGGTAGGCTGAGTCTTTGTTAATGGGGAAGCTAACCCCAGTGTAAAGTACTCACTTTTAGAGGCTACGTTTAGCTAGAGAGAAACAGGCACACAAACAGGGTCAAGTGTTTCTTGAGGACAGGTATTATACAAGTAAGTCACTTCACAGAATCTTACCTACATTTGCTTTGATGTTGTACCATGAAACTCCTGTTGTTCCAGTCTTTCCCAAACACCTTGAAATAAAGCCAAAGCTTTTTGATGTGGTAAAACTCTTATTAGGTACTAAGGCAAGACCACCAAATTCATTCCACTTTCCACAAGTTGAACCCGAGTCTCCAGAGGATAGTGCTATAGGCATTAATAATGAAAAGGTCTGATACCCTGTAAGTCAGCCTTTTACTTGACTAGCAATTGCCCAAATCATATTGGCTAGATGGGCCATTTTGTAAAGTTTACCTTAAGTACTTGTAACCTTAATAACCCTTTGTCTCTACAGGCCTGACACGTTCATGGCAACAGCATTTTAAGGCTCTCTTGCTCTACATGTTAAAGGCCTGTTAATTATGGGTTCATTTAACAAAGCAAGAATTCATCCCTATCTGAAAGAGAATCCATCTCATCAGAATACAGGCTGTAAGAGGAGTGGTAATTTTTTTGTGTGTGTGAACCTAACTGCTTTTCAGGCTCATTTTTAACTCAATAGAGTTTTGTGTTTTGTCCTTAAGCAATGATTGAGTTCAAATAAGTGTTTCTTTCCTCATTATTCATATGGCTTTTTGAAAGGAGAAAGAGGGGGAAAGGAAAGAATTAGCTCCTGATTCTACCAAAATCAAGTGCACTAGAGGTAAAAAAAATATATAGCTTCTGTGGTCCCCACCTTTATTCCTCTCGTATTTATTTAATCAGAATAGGATACCCAGGAGCAGGTAACGGTTCTGTACTTGAGAGTTATTATTTTTAAAGAGTTCACAAGGCTCTGAACTTCCAAATTCTTTGTTATAAAGAAGTAAAGTGGAAGCTATAACTGACCTCAACACTATTAAAAGATATCCATGTGCTGTTAAAAAGTATGTGACCTTATTTTTCTAGGAGAAAGCATGGGGTCAGCTTTAAAGTATTGTTTTATATTGTAGTTATAAGGAATGTGGTGTAGGTGTTTCACAATACTTCCTAGAGATGCATCCAACTTCTTATATAGACAGGCGGAGTCTGTCTTTGACAGTGAGTAATATTATGTGTGGGGCAGAAAGTGTGCTCAGGAAGCATAAGTTAATTGTACACTTTGCACTTTTAAGGGTTTGTGTGGCTAGCCATTTCCATTATCCACATTTAATTGTTTTTCAAGAAACTTTTCTTGGCATTTTAAATGTGTACATAGGGGTTGAGTGGAAAGGATGCTAAGGATGCGACTATACTACTTAATTACAGTACATGGCAGTGCCATCCCCATACTAAGACATACCAAGTTTAAACTGGGCACCATCTCCTAAACAGAAAGTAACGTAGCCACCTTAAGACTCTGAGACAGAGTTATTGGTGTATACAGTGCTCCACACTAATCGGGTTAACAATATTTTCATTCAGAACATAATGAGCGCTGTCTGGCACTGTAATTGAGAGGTAAAGACTTACTCTTTGATACATTTTCTTCATCCTCCAGTAACTGAGAACTACATGTGTACATAGAATAGTAGATGATATGGTGACACATAAAAACAATCAAATCAATGTGCTTAATTTGTAGCTATGTACTAATGAATATAAATTTTTATAATTATTTCCTTTAGAAAATAGGGGAAAAAAATCAGCTTGAAAAGATCAGTCTTTGAAAGATAAATTGTGGAGTACAGACCTTAAAACTGTGAAGAAAAGGACTAAAAAAGCACAGCAGGCCCATTTCATCATGCATTATTGTGATATAATTAATGTAATAATAAAAATGTTAATTACTGCATATATTGTGATCTATTTTCACTTTCTAGAAATTAGAGATTTTCATTAAAAAAAAAGAAATATACCAAGACAGTCACTTTAATATAACACAAATTATTAAAAATAGTAAACCATAACCAACTCCAAAAGATTTGGTGTGTGACATGCTTTTCATTGCATGGAAAGTTGTGGCAGGAGTCACAGGCAGAACACAGTTCCTGTGATTTTCAGTCCACCTGGTTAATCAGTTAGTTTACCTGACATGATATGTGTCTGTCTCCCAATGTTTTAGATATGAGGTCTTACCCATTGTCAACATATGAGCAAGACATCATTTATAAATCATGTATCATCAGCTAGAGTGTGGCAGAGCACCTTTGTTGCCTGTCACTTTAAGGCTTGAGAGCAGGCAGCAGGGCAGCCTGCAGGTGTTGGCTAGCCCTAATGAGGCAGTCACATGACTGGAGGAGAGCCCTGGGATAGCAAGACAGGGCTGAGAAGCCTCCATTTTAGATCTAGGCTCTTAGGGCTGAGGCAGCGGTCTGCTGCTGCTAGCCAAAAGAGCAACACCTGGCTGAGCTGCTGCTCAGAACATCATTGGAGGTAGGGCAGGGGCTATGGGGATGGCAGGAGACTCCTAGTCCTGGGTATGACTGAACACTACACCGTGCTGGGGAAGGAAGGCCTGGTGGAACTTCCTGTGGTGGGGCAGTGCCCCAAAAATGCAAGGCCAGTTGCTTCCCCAGTGAAAGGTGGGTAGGGGCACCTTATAACCCCAGCCTCCACATCCAGCTGGGTCATCCATACCTGAGGATAGGCACGGAGGCCAGGCACACCTGTGAACACTTGAGCCCCATGGGGTATAAGACCCCTGGAGGCCCCAGCAAAGGGATCAGATAGAGTGCCCCAGTGAGGGGGCAGAAGTTTGTGGTGGCCCGCATGGAGTAGGGTGCAGCGTTGCGACCTGAAGAAATATGTGTAAGCAGGTGTAGAGTAGGATTGTGAGGGAGATCTGAAGGTCTGCACCATTGTGTTAAGTAGGGCTGTAGAGGTGGCCTGAAGGGCAGCACAGAGACCAACTCCCACAAGTATGCAAGTGTGTGAAGTTGCCCAGTGAGGGGCTAGGGTCAGAGTCAGCCCTGTGTGAGGCAAGGCTGGAGTCACAGAATAGGGAAGCTCAAGCAACCCAAAGGGCTGCATGGGGTCCAGCCAGCGTGACAGTAGGCAAGCCCAATGGCCTAAGAGGGGCTGCTCAGGAGAGCAGGGTGGGTAGAGAGTAGCCTAGTGATGGGCAGTATGAAAGAGGCCCAGTGAGAATGGGTAGAGTGAAAGAAGCCCCAGTGAGAGAAGGGTGGTATGCGTGTGGCCCAGTGAAGGGCAGAGTGCAACAGACTCAACATAGGACCGAGTTCGACCCGGCCTCAAGTCAAAGGTGTAATAATAATCTGGATGCCACCCACAAGGCATGGAACACAGTGTAGGGGCAGTACAGAGCCGTGTATAGCGCCCCCTGGCATTGGGGCATTAAAATGGACAGCCTCCTGCATTTTACACCAGTTTGATAAACAGCAAGTCGTGGCAGGAGAGACTGGGCAGACTGCCCCATACCGACCCCATACAGGCCCTGAGAAAGCCCCCTGTCACATAGGGTTTCCCTCCCTTTTTTAAGAAAGTCTAGAAGATTTTGGAATAAGAGACTTTTTATTTCTGATGAGGGAAGATGTTAAATTTTATAGAAATTTGCAAGTCCCTTCTTGACTTCCATTCTTTTTAAGCAAAAAATTGCTTCAGCTTCAGAATTTTAAAAGTAAACTTAACTATGAGAGTGTTTCCATTATCTATCTAGGTTCCTATCATGGAAATGGGATGACTAATATAATGCAGTGAAAGATTCTGGAGTGACAGCCAAAGGGAATGGAACAATGTGTAAAGCCACAGAATATATTGGGGGGGGGGGTAGAAGCAGGGCAGAGGGAGAAGCTTCCTCACACTGCCCTAATGATTTACCTCAACCCTGACCATTAGGTAATTTCATGCCCATCCAGTTCTTAGCCTATTCAGTCTGTGCATGGAGCTTACCAACCGTGCCACTTGTGGTGGTGTATTTTCAGTGCAGACTGAACTGAAACCACCAACCACAAAAAGACCACAAAATACCTGCTAGTCTCTACTGGACCAAGCTCAGTTCAAACTGGTGACCAGTTCCACACATCTCGCTACAAAATTATTGAGCGTGAGCCCAGTGGGAATGCTCCTCCTCCCCCCCCACCTTTTATCAGCTACTCAATTCTTTTCTACTGAAGGAGTTTTAAAGTGTTTTCTGATTCTCTGTTTCCCAGCAGAGAAGAGTGGAGTAGGGAAGAGGATTGTAGGTAAAGCGGGGAGGTGATCTTTGTTATGGATGTTAAATAAACAATTTTTTCTTACAACAAACCCTGGCACCCTGTTCTCACCATGTCATGGCCTGTGATGACTTACTGTCTCCCAAGCATGACCAAGCGATTAGTGGAACCGTGTCTGTGTATCTCAACAGTAATGGGGGCTCTTTTTCCATTTGCCTTGTATTGAAACTTGAGCGCTCCGATGGCTTGTGCATTTTCAGCTTGATGAATTCATTATTGTCCATCTTTTTCCCCCCTTCCTTCAGAGCAGAACTTTCCCAATATGTCTGGTGGACTGTTTTTATTTTTTTCCCCTTTAGAAGTTTCATTTTTTTTTTCCCTGTCAAAATTTGTCATAAAGTTTAGGGCTGACTCATCTGTTTTGAACAGTACTTCAGTATGTACTGAACCATATGACTAGCAGGCTCCAAACAATTGCGCAATTTGATTTGGTTATTTATTTGCCTGGAAGAGAAAGTATACAGGTTTCTAACATGTTTTAATTACTAATATCTGGGAAATACATTTTTTGGATCTGATAAGTAACCGAATGCATACTCTCCAAGAGGACAAATCCATAAGCCATACTCTCCAAGAGGACAAATGAAAGCATATAGATAAAATACAAAACTATTAAATTACCATTGAAATTGTGACAACCTTCCTCCCCCTCCAAATTGAGCATTTAACTTTGTGGCTGCAGCATGCCAGGCTGGTTTCTGCTGCCCTGAGATAGTTGTGAGTAGAGAGGGGCTTGTATTCCAAAGTCTAATAATTAGATCTACAAAGCAAAAGTCAGAAGACTTGAGTTCTATTTTCATTCCTTCCACAGATTTACCCTGTGACCTAGCACAAAGCAACTTCACTTCTCTGGGCCCCACTTCCCATCCCTATAAGAGGGGGGTATAATATGCTGCTACCTTAAAAATTATTTAATATTTTTATTATTGTTATTATTTGGCTTGTGGTAGAGCCTAAGAGGCCCATGCACCAGGAGACCAATGTGCTAGGCACTGTACAAACCTAAAACAATTTATTATTGCAAGGTGTGGATGAAGGAAACGGGGGGGGTCTTTTTTAACGGAGGGAGGAACAAAAGGAAGGTATATCAAGCTTACTTTGAATTTCACAGGTATAATATATTTGCCTAGCCTGGAGAGATGTGCCAGCAAAATTGCAATTCTCTAAACTGCACGCCTCCCCTCCTGAAGTTTAAATTGGATGTGGTATTATTCTTCACTTTTCCTACAAAACATTTGTGTAATGTTGCTATCAGCATCAGCTGTACTCTGTGCCATTGGGAGCTGCTTAAAATGGCAGGAAAAGTGCTTTCTACAGAAAAGTTTATAAAGTGTTCTGAGATTCTTTGTCTGGAATGAAAGGTACTTTGTTACTGAAGTGGCATAACTGTAATGTTAGGTAGCTCATATCTCCAACAATGACTGTGCCACATGAGAATACAATGGTGTTTTATAAAATACCATATTTTTTCACGTATGTCACAATTCCACATATAGCACCCACTGTGTTTTGAAAGAATAGCCTGAAGGGGGAAAAAAAAAAAAAAAAAGAGATCATCCTTGCTGGTAATGAAAAAACAGCAGCTAGGGAGCCCGGCCTGCTCCCAAGCCTGCTGTCGGCCCGACATTCTGGCTTGGGCTGCCACTACACTCCAGATGACAAACTTCTGGAATCATGGAGATCTGTTTTCCTCATATATAATGTGCAACCCACTTTTCACCAACTGGTTTTGAGACAAAAGGTGTGGGTATACATGAGAAAATACAGTACGAATGTTACACTAAAACAAAGCACTTCAGTGAAGTCTCGGCTTGTGATGCAAGCTTTTGTATAGTCATTCACTAGGCCTTGCTGGAACTGTTAATAGGGATTATTTTTAATTACTATGTATTTCCTCTTCCTCCTTTACTTACTATTTAAATTACTATTTACTTTCTCTAATTAAAAAAAAATCTTAGGGGAGTGGCTTATTTTTAAAACACCGAAACATCTATTTGGTTTTTATTAGTATTAAGATGATATACTGCCTACTGGTCTTAATGAAGGACTACTAATCAGGACTACTATGTACTTTTACTGACTCTGCCACTGACTTGATGTTTAACCTTTCCCAAATCAATTAACTTCCCTGGGATTCAATTTACTTACCTGTAAAGTTGGCATAATACCTATATCACAGGGGCACACCATGGTTCAGTTAAAGGCAATGTGGTTGGTAACTGGATTCAAATGTATTATGCATAATAGTTTTGGAATGAAGAGAAATAATACTTTGCTTTTTTGTTTGAATATTTGAAATTACTGTTAACGTACATGTACCCAGGGCACTACATGGGCATATACTAGAGAAAAAGAGAATAAATACATTATTTAATATCTGTTAAGTGCTTTGAAATCTTCAGATGAGAGGTGCTGAAGAAGAGCAAAATATTATTTTTTATTTCCACTTTCAAGTGCAAACCTGTCTTCTATTAATATTAGAAAACTTAGGAGCCATTATAGTTTATCAGCTAAATATACGTTATTATATACATGTAAAGCATCACCATCTACACGTGCAGTACTAT
The DNA here is from genome assembly GCF_030867095.1 of Alligator mississippiensis. Taxonomy (NCBI): domain Eukaryota; kingdom Metazoa; phylum Chordata; order Crocodylia; family Alligatoridae; genus Alligator; species Alligator mississippiensis. Next base: position 186,203,159 of record NC_081824.1, on the reverse strand, counting down.
TAAGCTGCAGTAAAGTAATTAATTTTGCTGTAGGACAGTACTGCCCGATACAAGCACTATCCTATGGTGGAGTTATTTAGTGCAATGCATATGTTTACAGTGACTGGGGCTAGTTGAGCCACGAGGGTGCTACAATGTGGGACCTGCCCTGCCGGCTAGCCCTACACTGGAGCAGCCTCATGCTCCAGCCAGCCCCTCCACAGCAGGTTGAGCCAGGGCAGAGCAGCTCCAGGCTGGCAGGCTGACTTCCTGGGCTCCCTGCCAGCCAGGACTGTGCCACTATGGCTCAATGTGCTGCAATCCTGGGCGCATGTGTAAATGCTGTGCCTGGGAACAATAAACTCCAGTGTGAACTGCACCAAAGTTTATTCACACACACACTAATTTGACATGTAGACATGCCCTGTAAGAATGAAAAAATAGGGCCATAGTATAAACATCCTTGTTACTCTGGCTCTGTGTAGATAACAGAAATCTCTGCATTGAAGATCTCTGCATTCTTATCTTCAAATAGATCTCTCCGGGATCTGCTCCTTGGGTACAGGCAAATTCCCCCCTATTAGCCTGAGGGGGAATTATATCAAAAGGAGAATGGAGTCATTTTAAAGTAAAAGAAAAAAATATAAATACTTTTTGTCTAATATGCTTTTCACCATTTAAGCTGCTCATTGATTTTTGTACATCACTTAGCTCAGAGAATACAAACTAGACTGATTTGTTTCTATTTATTTCACTTTGGGGCTTTCAGGCAAATAGCTGAAGGATCTGGGTTGCCCATTCCACAGTGGAATGTTTTGATTGCCTTGGTTTTTATTTCATGAAAACATTTCTGCTCATATAAGGTTTTCTATAAAAAGTAATTGTTTTTAAATCCTAAACTTTGCTTCTGAACTGCCTTATAGTGTCTGTTTAATAAAGCATGATCGTGTCTCTTAAGAAAATAAAATTTCAATTTTCTGTACGTGATTTCACTGTACTGTCAGTGCTCTCATTATTCTCCTGTGCAATATGCCTCACTGATGTCTCCTTCTGTGTAGCTTTCATTGTTCACTGAAAGAGCATATTTAGCTGTTCATGCTTCTGTCTGTTTTCTGGTGTTGTGACTTCTTTTCATGTGATTCTTTTTCTCCACTTGTATTCAATATTTGTAAGTCTCCCATCTTGGGAATAGCTTAACATAATTTGGGGAAGCAATGCTTGATGCCAAGATCACTTTTTCTGTGTCAGTTTTCCCTAGAATCTGCTAGCATGCTTTCTGAGAGTTCAGTTTATATTGTGCCCCAAAGATGCATACCCACATTCACAGAGTTTTTTATTAGCCATACACAGACATTCTCTGAACTATTTTAAGCATGCAAATAACCAGCACAGATTATCTGAAATGTGAGTGTTTTAATTCTTCATTCTATAGGATTTCTTGCTTACTCAAACAAATCAACTTTCTTTCTGAAAAACAATGGATTTCACCATGCACATTTTCTTGAGAAAAATGAAAGACTTACCTGGATAAAGGACCCAGTGGGCAGGTCTACACATGCACTAATGCACTTTTACTAATGAACTTTTAATTTAGTACCTCCAATATGAGGTACTAAATGAATGCACATTAGACTGCGCAAATGCTTTTTAGTTGATGCTTAATACTCAGGAGCTTATTCTACTGCATCAGAGTACTGACACATTTTTTGACATGCCACACTAATGCGCAGTAGAATAGGCTACTGTGAATTAAAGCGCACATGTAGATGTGCTCAGTAAGTGTTTAAATCCTGTTCCCACAAGGTAATACTTTCTTGATTTGAATGACAAAAGGTCTTGGCTAGAAAGTCTGATCTTAAATTCTTCAGAGCACCCAAAACATCCCAAGGAATTCATTATGAGTGGAAGATGTTCCTACCTCTTAAGATCAAGCCGTATGAGCATGTCAAAAAAAAAAAAAAAAAAGCATCCACATTTCTAGAATTAAGAATTCAATGTGCTTTTCATAAAAATAGAGGCACAAAAGGCATCATAAGAACCAAATGATGTGAGCTTACCAGTTAACATCAAGTCTGATTCAATCTATTTGCATTTAAAAGTAACAACTTCTGTGCAGTACTTATTTAGTAACTTTATTCTTGGCAGGATTTTATGCCACAAGAAGAGACTGCTGGTGGTGAGATCTCTTTGACTCTCCTCCCATGAAGATAAGATTCATGTTTTTAATTATAACTCTCTTCTATTTGAACTCATTTCAGGAAGCTGGTCTTCTCAGCTGAAACTCTGGCTGCTGGTGTATAAATTCTTCTCCTACTCTTCTATTTGTAAGATGACAGGAAAGCAGGGCTGGAAGGGACCTCACAAGATCATCCCTGACTAACCAGATAAGTGACTATCCAACCTATTCTTGAAATTTTTCAGGGATTGAGTCCACAACATCTTCTAGATAGCCTGTTCCCATGTTTGGGCACCCTCATCATCAGAATCCTCCTAATTTCCAACCTAAATTTCCTCTGCTGCAGCTTGAAGCTCTTGTTGCTAGTCCTGTCCCTTACAACCACAGAAAAAAAAAAAATTCTGTCCTCTCTGTAATTGCTTTTCAGGTATTTGATGATAGTTATCAAATCCCTGTTCCCCACCTCAGTCTTCTGCTCTCTACACTAAATAAGCCTAGCTCTTTCAGTCTTTCCTCGTAAGTCATGTTTCCCAGGCCTCTAATCATTTTTGTTGCTCTCCACTCTTTCCACTCTTGCTCTCTTTTCTTAAGGACTCACCAGTACTGAGCAGAGTAGAAGAATTACTTCCTTTTGATTTGCAAATGACACTCCTGTTAATACAAGTCAGTATATGTAACTGGCCTTTTTTGCAACAAGAACACACCACTGACTCACATTCAGCTTATGACCTGCTGCAACCTCCAGGTCCTTCTCTGCAGAGCTGCAGTAACATATAGCCAGGCTGTAAGTTTAAAACTGAGGATCGCTATTTTTAATTATACTTAGGACAATTCAATACCAACCATTTTCAATGTGTGCACTCCTATAGAGATTCTATCCTTTTTTTCAGTACTCATTTGCGCTTACACAATTTGTAAGCCTCTCTCTTTGCCCTCCCAAGTGGATGCAGGTCACAGTACTTGTGCCTACAACTACTCATCTGAATGAGAGTTTGTGCAACTTCAAGGACATGTACTGATATCTGTGCTTGTTATTCAAACATAGGTGCCAAACCACAGGCCCACATTATCAATATAACTTGTTCCAGAAAAGAGAGGCCATTTTTTTAAAATCTGGCCAATTATGCATTGTGGGTGCATCTTAAGATTGTCTGAAATATGCGTCACAAATTGAAAAGTGCAGAAGCAATTTAAAATATTTCACTGAATGGATGAGTACCGGGGGACAGAGTTGCTCACTTCTCGGTCAACAGCTTGAAGGTAATCCAGGCAATAATACAGTACTTAAAACAATGTAACAGGTTTTTGAAGCCCTTGGTAAATTTTAAATGATGTTCTCTGCCCAGTTCTCAACAGGCAGGTGAGACAAACCAACAAAAAAACCCCATCATCATCGGCACTGTTTGTCAGTGAGGCTTTTGCTGACTAAACAGTAATACTGTGCCCTGCACTTCTTAATCAGCAGATCTTAAAGCATCTTAGAGATAGGAACAGTGACGCACAGAGGCTGAAGTATCTTACCCAAGGTCAGTACCAATTTCTCATGTAGCTCTGAGAGCTCCAAAAAAAACCCAACCCCAACTCATATATGACTGGTAAAACAGAAGACCTTATATTTAAAAATAGAAACTTAACAGAAAAAGTGTAGAAATGGAAACATAATTCCCACAGAAAACAACATTATAGTTTTTCAATGATTTCTGCTGCAAACCACATTTCTAAAATTGCTTTTCTGACCCTTCTGGGAAAACCTTTGTTTGTTTGTTCTAATCTAATGTCCTGCAAAACAGCAGGGAAAATATCAAGATACAGAAGTAGTAGCTACCATTACTTCATCTAGTGTCCTAAGACGGAAACACTTTTTTTCCTCAGTAGAATGAAATGACATTATGACACATACCCACTGAAGAAGCAATTGCGAATCATGAAAATGCCAAATGTACAAAGAAATAAAATACAACATATGTTAGCAGAAGAATATTAAAGACAGATATAATTAAAGAAGGAAAAGCATAACTACATTATTCCACCCTGGTCATCTTCATAAGTCTATACTGCACTTCACTTACCCACAGCCTAATAGTCATTCTAAAGTGACTCTCTTCAGAGGTTGACTTAGAAAAAAAGTGGTGGTACACTTTAAACCTCCACCCACAAGATGCTTCTCACAGAATACTGTGCAGATGCTCCTAATACACTAAAAGCTTGGTTAACCAGCACGAGTCGGGTAAGGAGGGTGCCAGGTACCTAAAAATTCCAGATATCTAAGGCAGGGGTTTTCAACCTTTTTGAAAACCCCTGCGCAGTGAAGGGAAGGTGGCAGTAGCCACACGCGGAGCCGCAACAACACAAGGTGGTGGGTGGCGGTGGCCATATGTGAGCTTTACTGTAATAAGGGGTGGGCAGTTAATTTAGGTGGAGGGCTGCTTACTGAGTTCTGGCAAGTTGTTGGGCTGCATTTCCCTCTCCGGTGCAGGGATGCAGGAACAGCCCCACGGTCCCAAGCCAGAAGCTTCTGCTAGGTAGAGCTTCTGGTTGGGAAGGTGGGGCTGGTCAGGCCTTGCTGCTGGGTCCTGCCACTGGCTTCCTCTGGGTTCTACTGCCCCTGACTCCTGTCATCTTTGACAGGCAGCCAGGAGCAAATAAATGTTAATTTACTAAATTTTTTAAGGGCCCTGTGGGCTGCACAGAATGGCCTGGTGGGCCAGATCTGGCCCCAAGGCCATATTTTGCCCACCCCTGTAATAAGCAATTTGGGTCCATAACCTTAGCTCAACTTTAAATACTGTCTGAACATGCTCATATACTCTGCTCTTTACCCTACTGATTTTTTTTGCACTTGGTGCCCCTTGGTGGGGTTCAGATGCCATCAGGATTCTTCTAGTCTCCTTAGGCTTGGCACCTTATTGATCCAGTATGTGTGTAGTCTGCCAAACCTACTCATGCAGTGCCAAATATAAGCTGCCCCTAGAACTCGGCTGTGCAGCTCTTCATAGTGTAATCTTTTCTTACAAAGCTTTGATGAGCAGGGAAATAATTATCAACTCTGACATTTGAAGGATTAGCACTAGATATGTGAGTTAGCACCCACTGAGATGAATGGGGCAGTTGCACAGCTCAGAGCGAGCATTTCAGGTTTTGTAAGTGCCAGCAAAGATCACTGAAACAATTAGCTGAGGGGGGAAAAATGGTGAGCACAGGCTATCTCAGCCTACATTGCAGGGCTGGAGTCTGGTTCTATATTTTTAAATAAATGGATGTATTTCTGGTAAACAAAAAGGCAGCACGAGGTCCAATGCGCACAAGCTAATTGAGGAAAAAATTTAGGCTAGACATACAGAAAAACTTCTTTTCTGTAAGTGTAACTAGAATCTGGACAAGCACCTCATGGAGGTCGTTTGAACCCAACTACCTCCTGTCCATGGCAGGGGACTGGAGTTGATGATCTTACAGGTCCCTTCCTGTCCTTCTATTCTATGAAAGGTGCCAGTGTACCATAAAAACAGTGGTAATCCAACCCCGACACCCACCCATAATATGCAACAAATTGAAATATGCTCAATTTGTCTTCTAAAAAAATAGGATTATTATTTATGGATCCCTGATAAAATGTTTGGGGCTGGACAAAATATAGGAGACAACATGATTACAGTTCCAAAGTACTTACAGCCTAAGAACTGGTTCTGTAAAGCACAGGGAACCAATGCAAAAAAAAAGGATTTTGGAGCCTAAAGCAGGATTTAGGCAGAAATTGGATGTATATATTTAGAATTGTAATCCTGAACCCTTCCCTGCCTCCCCTCAGCTTTACACTTGAAGTGCTTAATTCCATGAGCAGTTCACTATTAGACTTCCCAGTTCCCCAGGTGCCTAAAGTTGTGCCTCTTCAGATACCCAGAACTGTCCCAATCTTGACAAAGGCAATCTTATTCGTGCCAAAGCCTCATCAAGATCCAGCAATTAGGTTTTCCTTTGCCTAAGTCCTGGGCTATAACCCAGTATGATTTCAGAAACACCTATCACATACAAATGAGGTTGGGCTCGATACAGAAATGCAGTGTGAACTACTGCCGTCTGATATAACATGGCCAGTGGTGATACTGCTCCTCCCCTTTTACTGACGAGCCAAGTAATTACAGCACTAACCCAGGATGTGAGAAACCCACACACAATTCTCTCCTTCACCTGAAGGGATTCATACCCACACTTCCCATAAGACTTCCCTAATCACCAGGGTACAACCTATGCTGGGTCTAGGGCAATCAGACCCCTCTTTCTATTGAAGTTGCAGCACTGTGAAAAAAAACTCAAAACAACAGCACAAGAGGGCACCTGACTCTAAAGGTTAGGGCACTCATCTGAGAGGAAGGAAGCCTGATGTACTGTCCCTCCCCCTGGCCTGTTTCCATATTGTATCCTAGGGCTGTCCATTTTCTAAGCAGCCAGGGCCATAACCCATGCAAAATGCAGCAGCGTAAACCACAACAATGCAAGCCACAGATCCATCAGGCCACACCAGTGCAGGCACCCCTGTGCTGTACTACACATGCAGATGTCCTGGTTCCTACCCGAAGCTCCCTGGTTGCGGGCTCCTCTGCTACACTGTGCTGCCTGAGTGCCACAGGCTACAAGCTCTCTTGGCACCTTGGACTGTGCCATGCTACCCTAGGGCAGACATGGGAAGAAGAATCCAGAAGAGGGAGGGGGAGCCTAGCCCTGGCTGCTACTGCAGCTGGAGCAACAGGGAGAATAGTGGCAGGATGGGAGCGTAGGGCTTCAAATTAACCCCTTGTGCACTGCATGCAGCCCACAGGCTGCCAGTTAGGCTGTGTACACACTTTCAAATGATGTAGAAGAATTCTCTTGGGTTTGTTCTCTTAATAGAAAAACATACCCAAAGATACCTGAACAGACAGTTAAAGCTGAGCCCTTGAAGAGCAGAGAGCTTGCAGAGGTAATTCTGAGCAGCCAGAATACTCTGCTGACTCTCTTAGTCTGCCTGGCAACAGATGGCAGCAGTGCACAAGGCAGCCCTGATGGGTTGACTCAGACTGCTTATGTCTCCCTGCAGCACGATGTAGAATTATGAAGGGCATGTTGTTATGTTACGGGTTCAGTTCACTGAGTCAGGAACCACATTAACAAAGAGGTTTCTGTATTCATGCCACCCGCACCCAGACAGCCATGAGACTCTCTCGCCAGCCCTGTCTCTAATTCTGCTTACCTCTTAAAGATATACAATCCTCACAAACTTGTTCTGCTTCCTGCTCAGCTGGAGTAGCAAAGTCCAGCCCAAGCAACATACCCAAGCACCCCGGGATGTTGGAAGAGGACTGAGCTGTGGCTTCTCTCAGACTGGTAATTTGTACAGACATTCACTTTCACAGAAGCAACTCTCCATGGAGTCATTTAAACCTGGTTGTCCCGGTTATTTTTCTTCTGGAGCAGCCATTTTTGCTCTGGAAGAAAAATCCTAAACATCTGTACACTCTTCATTTCTCATGGAAGAAAAGCAACTCTCCCAGGAGAAACTGAATGTCTGTATGTGGCCTTACACAGTCCTGTTTCATCCAATGCCGGTTCCCTGTATATTTAAAAAAACAGTCCCACCACTTTCCACTAAGGTGCCTTGGAAGCCTCTACTACACAGGCTTCAAGGCAAGTCAACAAACACACGCCTCCCATGTGGGCTGAATTCTAATTCCCATGTGGGCTGTATTTTTAGTGGGCTGAATTCTAAAGTTCTTCCCACATCTAAAGCTAAGGACTTAGCCTAGTAATCATTGTAGGTTGTACCAGTTATTATTTTGAATCACTAGGATGAATGCGTTTCCATGGTAGCTGCCCTACAACGTAAAAAAAATGCATTATACATATAAAATTAGCTTGGAAACAGATGTTTCTATTTGCCACTCTGACCCATACAACATACCTGCCTTTCTTTCATGAGCTACTATATGAACTCCCCATGTTTTGTACAACATACAAATAGTTTCACTTTACTGTTTAATCAAAGTATACTACGCAATCCTCTGACCAGGAGCAGCTAACTATTACACCATGCACTATCCTAGTCTCAATGTGCGATATCTTGATTTAATAGAGAAATAAAATGATATAAGGTCGTAAGCTAAGACTACCATAAAGTGCATCGCAGGCACCCTATACTTAAACACTCCCAGGTTGCCTCTTAACTCCGAGTGAAACAATTTGCCTAATGCCTATAGAAGTGACTCAATTAATTCCCCTCCCTTACATATTCCTAACCTTTCTTCTCTAATGTGCCTCCATAAAAAGTGTTTGCCAAAAAAACCCCCCCAATTTCTGTTAAAATCAGACCCTGAAAAACATTATTAACTCTGAAAATGCTATGAGAGTCAAAAGGAATTGAAAAAGGCCTGTTTCACCATGCTCAGATAGTCATTAGAGACCAAACCAGAGACCAGGCCCCACCGCAATATAATGAGCACTGTAAAGAACGCTCAGTGGACTGCGTAAAGCAGCCTCTGCTTTAAAGAGCAAACTCAGCATCTTCCTGTTCATGTTTCCTGCTAAAATACTTACAAACAAACCCAGCAACCTCCAAATTAATCCTCAAGATTTGAACTTTTCTGTCCTGGAGGCACAGTGCTTCCACCATGTTACTCATCACTCTGGCATTTTGCACACCATTTAACAACTGCCTAGGTAGATCAGAGGCTGTGCTTCATCTGTACCTAAGAGGGAGTTATAATTTCTAAGATCTGCGTAGTATGCATTTTTCAGGGCCATAGCAAACACAATTTTTGGACTACTATTTAATGCAACATACTTTTTCCTACATGCCTGAGACTGTGATCTTTCAGTGCACTTACCATCTTAAAAATATAATAATTGTTCATGATATTTAGATCAAAAAGAAAAATCACATTTTACAAAACAGTGTAAACTAGCCTAACTTGCTGCTGCAGAGCTGCAATTCAGTAAGAATTTCTGTTGATCAGACAGCAATAATTTCCACATGTCAGCAGTTACTAGAAATTAAACAAGACCCTCTGCTAAGCCAATCAGGAAGGCATTTATAGGGGTTAACCTAAAGCTCCTTATAAATGCTCTACTGCAGACACAGGACAGAGAGAGAAAAACCCAACAAGCTCACCAAGTCTTCCACCTGCAAATACATGAGACAGTCCCCTAATCAGGGCAAATCACACATTAAATTCAGATTTAAAAGCTTTATTGCTTTTAAAAGCTTTAAAAGCTTTATTGAGAAAAAGTTAAAATTAAGACCTTTATGTGGTACCGTAGAGTTAGAAAATAAACAGGACCCCACATATGGTAGCTACATAAGTACAAAGTTGTGGGATGTTAATGCAATCTTAGTCATATACTTAGTTAATCATGCAATCTATGTTCATCCAGAGTAAGTAGAGTACATTTGCTTTCAGTCAAAAGGCCACCAAAAAGTAACTACAAAGAGTCAAGAGTTCTTCTGACTATATTAAAGAATATTGAGGTGGTTATTCTGTAATTAGACACTGCAATTACACAGTAGTTACAGCCTGTAAAGATAATGGCAGGGTCACTATTTCTGGGGTAACCATTAGTCAAAGAAACTAATTCATTATTAAACTGTGTAATCCATACCTCCCAAGCACAATTTGGTAATTCACAATAACTATACAGACCTGAATTTGGAGTGAAACAAACTCCAAATGCAGAAATAAATTACAAATGCATAAAAGCCAGTGGTTCATTCCCACAGAAGCCAATGGCAATTTTGCCACGGTCTTCAGCCAGTGCAACACTTGGTCCCAAATACATGAACTAATCCTTAGTGAAGGTGATTACCTGAAAGTTGCACTGGTCTCAATACTTTCAGCACTTCCATGGGTGTTCCTTGCTTATATTCCAGTAGCATATATGCATGTCTATACATGTGCTCCAGGGGGAGGAGGGGAGGAGTAGAGGGGAGGGGCTCCAAGAGCCACTATAATTAAAGCGCTGCCACGTCTCATGCATCAGCGTCCCTGTGCTTCAAAATGGCAGCAGGGAGACTTTATCTAAAACTCGCTTGACAAACTTTAGGTAAAGCTCCCCTGCCAACATTTTGAAGCACAGGGATGCTGATACATGAGATGCAGAGGCTGGCTGCAGCGCGGTAATTATTGTACTCCAGCAGACATGACTGAGTCTGCTCTGACGCGCTGTAATTGCAGTGTGTTGGAGCAGCTTCCGCACTCACATATAGACACCCTCTGTACTTATTTTAGAAACTCAAAACATCAGTTTTTCTTCCCACCCTCTGCGCCCCGCCCCCTGCTCCGGCCCATCTAGAACCATGCCACCAATCTCCCTTGTATGACCCTATATCTGACATTTTTTACACTGTTTTTTACACTTGACACTTGCTATAAATAAAACTAGATGAGCTCAACTTGATCAACATTGCTCTTGCCAACTTCACAAATTGTCGTAATTAACTAGATCCCTCAACACTGTAAACAGTATTAAATTAGAAGAAATCATACTTAATTGCATCTCTTCATTCAGGCTACGCCCCATATAAAAGAAAAAAAACACTCTGGGGTTACGACAGGTAATATGCAAATACTGAGGTACACATGCAGCCCAAGTGCAATCATCAAAGCTTTAATCTAATCTAATCTAATCTTTAAACACAAACATATATGTAGATATAGATACATTATAAATAGAGTATAGGTAGAGATGCAGCAAATCTGTAATGGAGAGCCTGCAATTAAGAAAACAGCTTCTCCAATGTCAGAAACAAGAAAAAAAATCAATTAAATGGGCAGATCTATTTTTAAACCCAATCATCTTCTCCTACAGCCCTGATTCTGATATATGTACATTAATTTAGAATACTGCCCATATATTTTAGCAGTTCACACTGCATATAACTTCTCTTCTCACTTTCACTGATGTAAATAAGAACAACACCACTGAAGTCAAACAGAACATGCATATAGTGCCAACATAAGTAAGAGAGAAAACCAGGCCCTGTGTTTATTTATTGATGTCCAGCAGGTTAGTTACTTGTTATCATGGAAAAAATGAGGAACCTCTAATATATTGTAGTTACCTTACTATGCAATAATTATCATATAACTATACTGTAATTACAGTACCTAATTATTGATGTGCTGTGAACTGAAGTGTTACCAAGTTTTTTTCTGTTCACTTTTATTTACTGTCATCTGTGATAAAGACTAAGCTTCCCCAAAAATGCATGATAAAGCTTCTTATCACAAGTTTTAATGCCTCTAATAACTACTGTAATTCTGTGTGATTTAGTGCTTTGAATAATCCACCAGGATTTTTCTCTAGATCTTTAAAAGGATTGTAATGTGTACAGAGGTGTTGTAGTGATTAAATTTACAGGACACTTACCAAAACGGTGATAAGAAGGGATGTTTAATTAACACATGTACATGTTGTTCAACTGTATGATCATGCAAAGATGGAAAGACCTGTCTGAGAGCCTGACTTTCCTTTGGAAATATTAAAAAAATTAAACAAAAGATTAGCTTCACTATACAGTGCAGGAGCAGACATTTTGACGACAACAGAGAATCTAAGCAGCACCTGACAATGGTACCAGTCAGCCTGTGAGTATTGTGTAATGAGCCGAAGTTCTGGTACCAGTCTGACATTCCAGAGGGAAAGGAAAAAAAATATAACATATGACAGCAAGTGGTAATTTGCCAGCCGAATTTGGGTCTATCATCCCCTTGGCTAGTGGATAGTTCAAGGGCACTGCAGTTATCTTTAGCTATAAAGCCTGAAAATATCAGTGCTTTTAAGGCTCATTGATAAAAGTAGTTACAGAAAAACAACTGAACGTTAGTTTAAGTATCAGATATATTCTTAAGCTCCAAGTGTTGAACATATATATAATCATTGTAGAAAATCCCCTCCCCTCACAACCACTCCCCTTCTCTATCTCCCCACCTGTATATTTATTTGGTGGCTAAAAGTCTTACCACTTTATATAACAGAAAAGTAAATCTAAGATGAAGTAATGAAGTGCACTGGCAAACCAAACCATAACTGGAAAAAAAAAGAGATTCAAAAGTACAATGGTCCTTAAGAAAGAACCTTTATTTCTCTAGAGAAATGTTCTACTGTAACTTCACCTGACATTTTGTCCGCTGTGATACTGACAAAAAAAAATGATGGAGAGATCTAAAGGTGTGATCACATACGATCAAAAGATAAAAAAGGAAAGTCAAGAAGCTCATACAATCCATTATTCCCACTGGGGAGATGGGCTTTTTAATATTAGAATTGTTTGTACTTTGAAATGGAAATCCCAATATCTGCAAGTGCATGCAACTAAGTTCATTCCAGAATGGCCACATGCAAGGTAGAAATGGGAAAGTAGGGAAGAACATATCACCTCCATGGTCCTTTTAAACTGAGATATTTCTGTGGGGGGGGGGAAAAAGTCACCCTTAACATTCTTAAAAACATGCTGATACAGTATAGTAAACCTCCATCAATATTTCCCTTAGAATGATACCTACACATTTCACCTACTCACCTAAGTACAAGACTAGGATTCAGGAACTCCCAAATTCTAATCTCTGCTCTGAAACTAGCCAAGTAGAGATGCAACATTTCTACCAGGAGAAACACCATTCTCCCACTAGCAAGGATAAGAGTACAAGCATTCATTCAATTTCTCCTGGAGAAAAAATGCCCGTTTCGGAAAAAGATCTTCCAAATGTCAGCCTAGAAGATATCCCTTTGCAAGAGATTTTCTCTACCAAGAAGAAAAATACCTTTTGGCATAGGCGGGTTAACACACAGGCCAACTGGGCCCGGGCCCAAAGGCTCCCACACATGCCTGGGGGGACAGTGCTGCCAGGTATAGGACAATAATTCTTCAATTTTAACCCAGTTCACTCACCAGCCAGCCATGGTGAGCAATACAAAGCAAAAAAGAAGATCCATTTGTATACACATTTTGTATACATTGGGAGTATGCAAACAAATATGCAAATAAGCCCCCCTCGCTTACTCCACATTGCTCACTTTAACTCGCCATGAGTGAGTGAGTGAGTGAGTGAGAACTGAGATGTACACCTCCACAACAGCAGTACCACCAAGTGGAGAAGTGGTTTCTTCCCCTCTCAGACTCCAGCTCCCACATGGGAGGGGAAGAGGAAAAAAGCCTCCCCCTCCAGGGGGCTCCCAATCCTCTTCTTGCCCAGGGCCCCACAACAACTTAATCTACTTCTGTCTGAGGCTCCCCTCCTGATATGGTCTGGTCTAGAAGGGGAGCAGTGGAGACTGCCCAGTGCTAGGAGCTTTGCACTGTTGCTCCCCTCCCAGACTACTTTCCCCCAAGCTTTATTCCCTATTCCTGTTGATCTGAGGGAGGGCTGTGGGCATGTGCTTCAAAATGTTGTATGTGGAGGAAATTTCCCCCTATGCAGCACTTGAGAGTGCTGTGCTTGCAGCCCCACACCAGGGCTGTGGTAGTCACTGACTTTGAGGTGGCACACAAAGGAGAAGCTCTCCCTCTGCCCCCCATGAAACACTAATTCCTACTACTTCGGTTACCCCAAGACTGGGAAGAGTGGAGTAGCCTCTGCTCCCAACACCTTCCCCAGACTGATTCCCTGGTCTGGGAAAGGCAGGGAAAACAAAGAAGTGGAGGCAGCTTTAACTACTTCTATCAGTGGAAAGAAATTAATGACTGTTCACAGTTATGTGGATTTAAGCAAGTTATTGTTTTGCCATTAAGATTTTACTGAGAAAAGATTAAGGATAAGAGAGAGATCACAAGCAAGGCAAAACACTTACAGATACAATAAGGATGGAAGGGAGGTAATATAGATGTCATCAAAGATTACATGCTCTTGAACCTCTCTGCTTGCTTATCTTGGATCCAGGTAAAAAGGTGTAATGGGGGGGCTACTCACCTGTTTTCTCCCTCCTTTATAGCAGGTAGGTAGGGAATTGCTGTTCCCCCTTCATCTGCTTCCAAAATTACCCGAGCAGAAGGGGCGAAGAACAGAGTGGCAATTTATCACTAGTATTAGTCACCAACAAGTTACTACAGCCAGTCCTCCAGATGCCTACAAGGGTGTCTCCGATTCTGAAACATAAAGCCTCCTAGATGGTGCAGCTTCCACACTGCCCATTATTGAAATGCCCACTCTAACTCTTCAAGTACATCAGAATCTCTTACAACATTCTAGGGTTTGTTTTCTAACATGCTTGTTATATTTTGTGTTCATAAGAAATGGCATGTGCAATTCTAATGGTGCACTCTTGAATTTATGCATCTAACTTTGACTGAGTACACATAACAAATACTCAACTCAAATGTATGTTCTTAACATTATTTCTAAAAAATCAAAAACCAAGGGGCACTTTGCAAGAACAGATCCCATAAATACACTTATTAATAGCTATTACAGGTATAAGACTATAGAGAGAAAACAGTGAAAACTCTGAAAGATCTCCCCATTAATGGGAATTATAGGAGTACAGTACATTTATGCTAAATGTATGTAGGAAATCACAAAAACAGGCAAAACTTGCCTATCTATATGGTTAGTCCTGGAAAACAGCCAAGGTTTACCAATCATTTAGTGCCTCCAAACTGATTTTCAGATGAATCTGGGCTGAATTTAAATTAAATAATTTATTTCCCCCACAAATGCAAAGGGAAGGGTTTGGGTTTGTCAAGGGTTTGATTTACTGGGAAACAGATTCAGTCATGCATAATGATTCTCAAGAATCTATTGTACACCTTTTCAGTATCTTCATGTATGCCTGTTTTTGCCTTCTGTGCCTTTTGGCTCAGGCAAGCCACTAGCTGCTTCTGAGTGCAATGGTAATCACATTTTTGTTACATTTTAGCAGAAGATGAAAACAATCATAATTGCAGCTGAGAAAAAAAAAGCTGACGCCTCTTCAGCCAAATGACTCAGAGACTGAATGGTGCAGTTTCAACAGACTTCAGAAACAGACTGCTTTGTAAAATCTTCACAAATGCAGATGATTTCTCCAACTGCAATTTTGGATGGCTTTAGCTTGAGATAAAACAATCCATTTTAATTAACTCTTGCGTACTAATACAATTCATCCACCATCTTAAGAATGTAGTTGTTTTAAAATCAGTAGGTGAACATTTTTAACTCTATGGCATCGCTCATTTATTTCTTTTCAAAACCATGTACTATTTGTTTTTTTACCTTGTCTCTGCTCTCCAAATAACTGATCTGTCTAGAGACAGATGCGGATGTTGTTGTAAAGGGCAAGTGAATGTATTCCAATGTAACATGGGGGCCATATTTGTCTTTAGAATAGTACCAAATATATCCTTGCTTTTCTATGTATTTAAGAAATTATCCCCACTTCATACAATGAAAGAGTGAGATCTATTTAAGGTCACAACGTCCCTGATACTTTTGCCAGAAATACCACCGATCTCATTGGGAAGTATGCATGCAGAATAATGACAGGAAATGGTCATCAGGCTGCAGTTAACTGAATGATAAGTACACAGGTGAAGGGGCCTTACCATTTGGTAGGCACATGGAAACTCAGTTGCATGTGCAAAAAATTAAAAAGATGTGCATTTGGGCAATCTGTCCAAATATATAAACATTTCAACTGGGGGGCAAAACTCAACTGACTTGCCTTAGCAGAGCTACATGATCTTCTGATAACTAGATAAATAAATAACTCGTGTCCCTGCTGAACAGTTTCAATGGAGAAAAATAACATATTACCTGACTAGCACTAAAAGGACTCTATGTTCCCAAAAACGATCATTACATTACATAACGTTCCAGACAGCAGCACGTAGTACTAAAACCCAAATATCCTCTAATAACAATAATTCACTCTCATCCAAGAAAAAAAAAACACCTCCCTGTTTCTTAAAGAAATAGTATTGGTGAAAGATTCTAGAACTGGAAATTTAATTCATTTATTTCTCCAAAGAAAAGTTACATTAGAGGCAATAGCAATGAAAACCTCCCTCATTTTTCCTATCCAAAGTTCTCCAAAACTGCTTCTGAAAAGATGACCATCTTTACAAGAGTTAGAAATCCACAACTGCTATTCTTTCAATCGCTGGCCTTTTTGATTGAAACTGACAATGACGTTAACCATTGCTTTTGAATGTTTTACTTTTCAACCTGCACAGCAATTTTTTACTAGAGGGGGGAAGGTTTTTTCAGTAGGGTATTTCTATTTACACTGACTAGACATCACACACCAAGGAATAATTGGCAATAACAGCATTAATAGGATACGATGATAATAGGATAAGAACACAAGCAACAAAAGAAAGTTATTCTGAATTACTCAGAGTAGCTAACTATCAGATTTGGCTACCAATGAAAGGGCAAGGTTCTTCTAATGAGTGATGACAGAATAATGGTCTCAGGTTGCAGCAAGGGAAGTTTAACTTAGATATTAGGAAAAAAACACCTCTCTCATAAGGAGGGTAGTAAAGCACTTGAGCACATTACCCAGAGAGGTGGTGGAATTTCCATCCTTGGAGGTTTTTAAGACCTGGCAAGACAAAACCTTAGCTGAGATTATATTGTTGAGGATGGTCCTGCTTTGAGCAAGGGGGGTGGACTAGATGATAGCCTGAGGTCCTTTCCAACCCTAATTTCCTATGAATGTATGATTCTGTCCCCTGCCCTGAGCTCCTCAAGCACTGGTGTATTTATGCCCATTGTGCCACTGCATTACATCTTCCTTAGACATTTGAAAAAAAGCAGCCCAGTGGAGAGGCTTGTAAAGATCATCTTCAGGTTTACTAAATAAGCTGTTGTGACCCCTTAATAACACAGGGATATAGGAAAGGTGTTTTTCTATAAAAAGACTATATAATAGGATTAAATTGAATATCAACATACCTATTTCATACATTTTGATGAGACTATAATAAGCAGTGAGGAGAAAGAAGTTTTATAATTGGTTGCTCACTTGTGTGGTTTTGCAATTTTTTTGTAAAAAAATTATAGTAAGCAAGAGCCCCTCTCAGCAACTGCAAACAGCTAGAATGGCCACTGTACACTTTTGCCAACTATCTTAGAAAGATGATGAAAAATGCAAGTGATCTCAAGTGGCCTTTGGCTTATGTGTGATGTGAGTCTTCGGTGTGTGAGAGCAATGTGTCTTTTCTAATTGAGAGAGGTAAGTAGTTATAACTGTAGGGAATGCCCAAAGGGAATGGAGAGCCTGAGTGCAGTGCTAAAAGGCATGAGAGTGAAGACTAGTTTTATAAGCATCAGAGTTGATACAAAATGATTGAAGGTGTTGGCACCTCATGTGTGTAATGGGCTGGACGGGAAAACAATAAAGAAGGGGAAAAGGTGAGAGTATCCATAATGTTTTCTTTTTTCTCTTCTAAGACCTATGTAAGAGACATCCTAACTCGTTCCGCACCCCTGCCTTCTGTTTCCCTTTTCACGTCTTCTGTATCTCTCTTTACTATTTCTAAATGCCATTTTGCTTAAATAGACTAAGACAGCTCATGAAAAAGTTATTCTTACATTTGGAAACAAACATTAAAAGATCTTTGTAATACCTGCCAGTGGGGATGTAAAGCATGGAGTATACAGGTGTGGAGTGATGGTGTGATTACAATGAGTGTATCTGGTAATGCAAGGGCCAGTCTTATCCCTGGTATAGCCCAAGGATTTTAGTGGCATTACACCAGGGATGAACATGGCCCGAAGAGCCAAATTCATGGAAGCTGGTGCAAAGAAAAAGTAATTCAACTTCCCTGAGCCACTATAAATTATGATTTCAGCCTCTTGGTGCCACAGGCAATACTCTACCCAGCAGAGGTCACCACTCTACCACAGGGTGAATGGGAAGAAGCCCCCATCACCATGTGGGTAATTCCCACCAGTCTTCCCAGGAACTTTGCAACAGAGAAGTGCTGGATCAGTATAGTTTTTTGCTGCCCTGGCAATCCTCTCTTCCTAGCAGAGGGTTCACGCTCACTGAGTTATGTTGTCCTTGCTATGAATCACCCCCTCAACAATGATGACCATGATTATTTTCAGCAACTGTAGGCCTCTATCAAGACAAGCATTCAGATAATATCATTATTATGAACAGGTTTTAAAAACTTTGGAAAGAAAAATCCAATTTTACTACACCCAGGGTTCCTTCATCTCATATTCTCAATTGCTTTTTAAAGTCAAACCTGCACCATATAATGCCTTGGAGTTAAAAAAAAATTCCCATGGTGACCCTTTGGCATTAAAAATAATTACAGTATTTTCGCGCATCTATCCCGCGGAGTATACGCGATTTTCCCAAAAAAATGGGTGGGTGCGAGCTATACAGGGGTGCGGGCTATCGGCGGACTTTTTTTCCCCGTGGGGAGCCGGGGCCGGGGCGGGCTGCCGCGGGGGCCAGGGCCAGCTGCGCCGCCGCAGGGCCTGGGGCAAGGGTGGGCTGGGCTGCACTGCCTCCCCGCTGGGCCCGGGCAGGCCGGGCTGTGCTGCCACTGCCATGGGGGCTGGGGCGGGCTACACAGGGCTGTGCCGCCGCTGCTGCGGGGGCCAGGACAGGCTGCGCCGCCTCCCCACTGGGCCCGAGCAGGCCAGGCTGTGCCACTGCCGCTGCGGGGGCCGGGGCAGGCTGCGCTGCCTCCCCGTGTATACGCCGCTGCAGGGAATACACGGGTGCAGCGTATACACGGACTTATTTACAAAAATACAATTTTCTGCAGGTTATACGTGGGTGCGGCTTATACCCGTGGGTGGGGTATATGTGCGAAAATATGGTACATCGCACGTGTAAGCATTTCTATTCCATCCAAACCACAGAAAAGGGAATCACTTCAACTCAGAAATTTAACATCCTGAATTTTGGGAGGAGTGAAGGCAGCACAGTAATTTGAAAAGCAACTGGCTTATAACAATGTATAAGGAAAGAGAAATTGCAATTAAGGGGCACTTATTCTTTCCAAAACTGCCAATGGAATCCTTAACCCCTCCCTCAGTGTCTGAGATTGGGTTGAAAAAGTCAGACAACTTCTCGTTCCTCATGTTCAAATCCATTTTGTTAAATATTAACAAAGGAGAAAAACAAATTTTGTACTTGCAAATAAGATGTATTTCATAATAGAATGTCTGTTTTCTGATTAAAGGAAATGTAGTGTGATGGAAGAGGAGCAGATTATAAAGTTTAGATTATCCAGTTACAGAAGAGAACTGATACTGTATGACAATTTGCCCTGAATGATCTTTGTTGGGGAGGTGAATCTGACTGATTTAGGTTAAATTAGTTCAAATTAGTTATTATTAACAGATTGATTTATTGGAATATAACAGGGTTCGGGAGCCTGACAAGAGAGAGCTCTGCATGTAACTTAGAACTAAACTACACATACAATCAGAAATCATCTACTCTGCTGTAGGCATCTCCACAGTGTATGTTGAGGCCAAACAATCATCAGAAATTCATTACCAAGCACAGCAAACAGCTGTCTTGGATACGATACCTTTCCATCCAGCACGCTGAAATAAACTCTACTGTATAATATGCTTAAATAATGAAGGGCAACCCTCTTCTAAGCTTAGCTTTCCATGACCCCGAATCCAATCATGTTTCCTTGATAAGAGTCATCTCTCCCTCTCTCTCTCTGTCTGCTACTCTGCATACCTCTACATTGTAGCACTGCCACCTTAAAGGTCGGCTGTGGTATTTCAATAAATTGTGCAGCTGTTGATTCCACAAAGCACTTTTTAATCTTCTTGCTGCAGTCAATTTTTGTCTCCTTCCTATTGGTCTTGCTTAGCTCACTTTCATATGAATGTCAAATTTTGCATTTGCTGGGTGCTGTCAGGTAGACTCCTGCTACAAAGGAATGTTGTTATTTCTCCCCTTCGGTACTGCACCACATACAAAACAACTGTGGAAGAATGACATTAAAGATTCTGGGAAAGGTAAATGAAAAAAAATCCACAAAGTGGGCCTAGATTTGCTTTCCAGGTTTATACATCCTTCTTTATCATTTTTTACAAAGAGGAGCAATAATGGCTTTGGTCAGCAATCACTTATTTACTCTTTATGCATCTGATCCTGTAAGGGGGTGAGCTTCCAATGTAGCTGATAAGGTTTAGGGTCCTCAACCACCTATAGGAAAGCCTCTGCTTCTTCCAGGATCAAGCCCTATGCACAACATGCAGCTTTACCTGCAAAAACTCTTGATTCTCCCCGTGCCCGCAATATAACTCCTTTGCTCTTATGTTCATGAAACAAGTCAAAGCTTCATGTGGTAAAAATAAGAGCACACTTGGTCCCAAGTTTTTGAGGACTTTGTGCTCAACGGCCTGCCAGAAAACTCTGGAGAGAGGCTGGAGGAGAGAGGCCTGCTTGGCCCTGCAGCCCTCTAGGATTTCCATCTCCAGGAATGTAAGAAGAGGAAGGAAATATCTTCCTGATGTCCCATGTCAGGGCTGGATCTTCACCTTGTCTCCTCGGAGCTGTCTTTTGCAGTAGGGGCTCACTCTCATGAAGCCTCTCCATTCCTGCTCCCAAAAAAGGAAATCACATGAATGCTCTTCCCTGGCCTCTGGCCCACTACTAGCAGGAAATTCATATGGAAATCTGATTTTTCTCCTCTATTGCACTATTGTTGAAAATATAGTGTAGGACAGAGTTGCCTTTTTATGAAAAAGTCATGAGGTTAGAAATATCTCACTAGATTCTCATTTCTGGTAGTGAGCCCTGAGTGGGAGGCAATGATTCAGCTTTATGTCTCCCCCATAGAGGACCTAGAGGAGGAGAAAACCCTAGAGAGGTTTTCTTGGGAACAACAATGGAGGTCTCACACTCTAATACCTGAAATGGCTGGGACCTACTATATTTGTTTACCACTGCTCCCCACCCCCAGTAAAAAGAATACAGTCATGGAATAAACAGCTAAGAAAGAACATGTACTGCATTAAATGAAAAAAAATTATTTCAATGCACTTAAAAGCACAAAAAAGGAAAGAGAGAACATGTAATCAGCCCAATCTCAGACAGAATGTCTATAGCAGAGCCAGCAACATAACCTAGATATTCTGACTCCCACTTAGCCACAAGAAAATCCTTTTTCTTTCCAATAGGTAGAGGAATATAGTATGGGAATCTACTCTAATATTTTTTAATTGCAACTCTCATCCATTAGCCTACAGACAGAAGATCACAAAGAGACAAACAAAAGCATTAACTCCAGCCTGTCTACTAGATGCATTTTAATTTGAATTAAGGTACAATTAAAATGTTTACACCTCTCACTTGAGCAATGCAGATTCAGAACTGACTTGCAGAATGAAACAATGTATCCCGATGCTGCATTACCCATCATACACAGTAAAATGTATTCTCATGCAATACGGTAAAACTGAAAAGCCAATAAATGTTCCTATTTATTGAGAAATTGGACAAAAATATTTTATTGTCATTTTTATAGACTGCAAATCAATAGATGATGAAAGGTTTTATTTTTTGTTACTATTAGACTGTTGACTGTAGCAATAAGTGAGATATGGATTTGAACTTGGGGAATAAAGTACTTGTGTGATATACAATTTGGAACTTTTGGTTGTTTTAGAAACTTAAGGCACAGTGTTTGTGTGGCAGCAACCATCTTGGCACAATAGTAATTGAACCAGGGACCCAGAGAGCTAAAAGCATGAGTCTCTGAATTGAGCTGAAGAGCCAGTCTCTGCAATATGGGACTTTAACAGACTCATAACTTCTGCAAGCTGAGAATGGAGATGATAAAGGGATATACAACATGTACTAGCCAGTGGGTGACATTTACACATGACCCCCTACCCTGTTTCAAAGTATAATGCAGTCACAGGTCCTTTGAAGGTGATGGAAGGATTCTCCCCACCAAGTTACACACAGATGTCGCTGTAGAAAATTCTGCTTCAAAGCGTGGATTCAAATGGAACCAGTTTTATGTGCTAGGAAGGCCTGTCTACAGGCTTCTAAATCCCATTGCATGTGCATATGGAAAGAGTCTCCATGGAACTGGACTGCACTCAGCCTTAAGGTACAAACTGCTCAAACCTTGCCTTAAACACCTCATGGAGTGCTGACATATTAGTTGTTAACAAACAAGGCCCATATTGAGAAGAAAATGAAAAGAGAAAATATTTATCTGAACTTTTCAAATCACAAAGAACATCTGATTCAGTGAACAGTCAGGTCTATTATATACAAACTGGTTCATATATCCCCTATTGGTATTGCAATAAAAAATACATTTGGCTTTCAAAAACTCCTCCTTCTAATGCCTTTAATTCACATGAATTTCAGTGCATTTTCTCACTTGAATAATAACTGAATGTAGGCTGCATACATAGAGAGCCCACAGAAGACTCTATGCACTATGTAAGCTCACTCCACAGGGCTGAACTGCATCCTGAGGGTCTGTACAGACATTCAGGAAGGACAGGGGGAGGCTAGACTGAGTTAAAAATGGCTACCTGATCTAAGGTAAGTCAGAATAGGGTGGGTTGGGGTGGGGCTTTGGGAGATTAGGTGAGGACAAGTGGGGTCCATGGAGGGGTGGTTGGAAGGATCAGGGGGAATAGCAGGGTCTGTTGAGGGGGCACTTGGAAGAATGGTGGAGGGGGGGAGGGATCAGAGTCCCAGACCTTCCTAGGTCCCAATGCCACTGAACTGCCTCCAATCCCACAAACTGCTCCCAGGGCGTTACTGGTCCATGGAGCCTAATTAAAGTAAACTGAGGTGAGGGGAGGGGATGAGTGGGGCTGGCAGATCTGCAGGGGGGGAGGGGGGTTGGTGGGATGGGGGGGAATCTCTCCACTCCTCCAGGGCCAGGGGCTATTTTTAACACCCCCTACCAGTTCCCCATCCTGACTTACTTCGATTTGCTCCCGGCACCAGTGAACATTGATAAAACTGGCACCAGGAGCAGGTTACAGGATTGAGGGCTTTGGCAGGCTTGAAGCAGAGGGGTCTGGCTGGCTGGCTTGTGGGGGAAGGATGTTGTCTGCATGGAGGTGAATCAAGGGGCTAGAGGGCTAAAAACAGACTAGAGCCAGGGGTGGGGCGGGGGAATCAGGTCGGCCATTTTTAGACCAATCTAACCTTCCTGAAGTACTGTACAGTTCACACTTACATTGACCTACCTAGGGATCTAAGTGTAAGGTCTGCACTTAAATTAGATTGGGTGGCCATTTTTAACACTATCTAACCTCCTCAAACATCTGTACCTAGCCTATAGGTATTGAAAGCACAGAACTCTTTCTCCTAAAGGAAATTATGTATGGGAATTAATTTAATGCCTGCACTGCAGTGTTCAATAAACCAGAAACTTACGATGTATTTCTGCAAGATCAAGTAAGGTCCACACAAAGCCCTATAAAGGTATTTCACAATGTAAAGGTGTTTAAAAAAATACTGACAAAAATGTATGCATACAAAATACTCTAGCTAGACATAAACGCTGCATAGAGAACCCTTAAGCAATGCTCTGTTCCAATGCTTTTTCAAAGTAAAGCAATGGGTATGACTGTTATTAATAAGACCAAATCTACAGAGAAATATGTTTAACATTTTGGGGATATTCTGCAGGGAACTAGGGTTGCCATTGGGAAATATAGTCTCTTCGTATAGCTGATAATGATACTGCTCTATCAAAAAAATGCTTGAATCACACTGCACAACACAACAAGGACTCCATCCCACTTTCATATACACAAACACACATTCACAAGGTCCCTTGTAAAAGCAACTGATGTTCCTGGATTGGTAGACCTGGATATGAGAGAGAACTTGTAAAAGCAGCTGATGTGCTTGCACCTGCCATGCAATTGTGCAGTACTTGATTTTACTAGGCACAGAGAAATGCATGCCCATAAATCTGAAGAACAGAATGGTGCCCCAATATCTTATATAAGACCATGGTGCCACTGAGGCTTCTGTGCTGCTCCTATCAACACATCCATGATTTGAGAATTTGAATCCAGTACAAACATCATTAAACACTTCTGTTTCTGTTTCAGGAACAAAGCCTCACATCTGTAAAAGAGTAGGCTATTTTCCTGTGCACACATATGCACATACACATACACAACCACACAAAATATGATTCATGCAGCTCCTTTATAAAGATCTTGTTCAAATGTATTTTGGAAAACAGCCTTAAAGAAATAATTTGCCCCTAGCACATTCTGTGTTAATTTTTCTGTAATTTAACTACAGTTCATTATGAAATGCAGTTTGAGAGACCAGCCCTGAGCTATGGCAGTCTATGGTGCTAGACCTATAGAAATGTCTAGGAGAGCAAAACTGATCACTCAGAAGCTTATCTAGTCCAGAATGTTTACATTGCGTAGTTGAAAATGGACTAAAAACTATTTGCTCTTTCTGGAATTTGCTTATTCATTTTCATGGGGGTTATGAATTCTGGTGCTCTGAATGAACAAAAAGAAACTCCGTGCTTTCACTCTAGGTGAAAAAACTGCTCATATACAATTTATATTGCAGACTGCCATACATTCATATCATATTGTTCTAGGCTGATGACCTAAAACACTATAATAGCACAATTTTATGATGCACTATTTTGGATTATTACTGTACTTATACAGAAGGTAGAGCACGGTAGTACCATCCGTAGTACTAGTACTTAGTAACTTTCATTCAAGCCCCAATAGTTCTCAATTAACAGTGCTATTAAAATAAATGTCGTATCCCTGATTTTTTTAACCAAGCCTATACTCAGCCTCCAAGATAAGTGGTACAAAACTGCATGCACACTTTTGTGCCCACAATTTTTCCACCTTAAACCTCATCAAATGAACAACCAAGTGATTAGAGATCTAACCCATAGCAGCCCTAAGAATCCTGGTGTTTTCATTAATTTGTGAAGAACTGCTAACAGTAGGACACTTCCCACTCATACCAAGTGACTGGGCAGTCATTTTTTTCAGACACATGATGTATATGTCCTTCCAGCATGCTCCTCTTTTATATTCAGTCTCTAATCTGGGATAGCGTCCACTGTGGCTACTGAAATATTAGTTTTACCAGCAACACAAATTTAAGCAACAATGTCCTAATTGATAGGAGAAAAAATTATACACAAACCAAACACAGTTCTCTCAGCTCTACTTCTCAAAGGTCTTGATAATCAGCAAGAAAACACACAAAATCAAAAAAATATATATATCCTTTTATATTTCTACTGAAAAACCCTGAAGGGAATGAAGGTGGGGCGAAGCCAGAGAAAAGTATTATAAAAAAAAAAACCCTCAGAAGGTACTCTTGCAAGAACCTCCAGATAAGCATCTTAAATCATGGTAAATTACACACCGCATGCTGGTGACTCGGTCATGGGAAATTATGAAGCTACGTGATGTCTCATTTGTTGTGCTGAAAACAAATGTAAATAAATTACTGAGAGAATCTCATTTACATTTAGAAATTCATCCTGAAGCATGACATGACTGCTGATTTTTTTTTTCAAATGACACTTTGAGAAGAAGTGCCACTCATTAAAAACAGCTCATGATGCTCATAGTGGGAGTTTGATTTGTGTCTGTGTGTCTGTATGTCGGTGTGTTTTTACAGCAGACGTTCCAGGCAAATATTTTGGATCATGAGGGGGAAAGGGACTTCTTTCACTATTAAAGAAACAAATGGTGGGGGTGGAGGAAACCACAACACTCTGCCTGCTTCTCTGTATGTTTTTTTTAATTCACTGAGTGGGAAATGGAAATACAGTACCATGGACTGGCTGCATTTGAGTTCAAAGAGAACCTCAAATAGAGAAAATCAGGGAAGATACAGGCAAGTTTATGTGGTTGTGGACTGTTGGGCATATAGTCTCCTTCCACCAAGCACTCTGTAGTCTTTTAGTCTACCTGCCCCCCCAGCCTTACATTTTAAGGTGTCATTAAAACGACCGAAAAGGAAGACAAGGAAGGCACAAGACCGAGACAACAGAAAATTAGCTAAGCAGCGTACATTTAGGCAAAAATCCAAATGCTTTAGGACCTGTCATTCCCCATCCCGAGTGGTAAGGCTGCAAAGAGACAGACTTGTTTATATCATTATTGTTTGTATTATTACAATAGTGACAATGCTGCATACTAATGGGAATGTTTTCAGAAGGAAGACAGTGGTTGATGGCCTTTTAGATTGAGTGTCTGGCTGCCTGGGGTTCAATTTCTGACACCATCAGTTCCTTTCTTTGGTCCCCAGATAGAACTCAAAGAAAGTTTGTAACATGAGGGTGAAATAAAACAGTTTTCTAAATAGGGATATTACATTGTTCTACAGCTCTACATACGGCAGCATATTTACATAAGCCTGCATAGGTCAGAGAGTTTATTTGTTAAGGGACAAATAAGCAGGCCATGAAATAATTATTTTTCATTGTGCCCTGCCAAACCTATCCAGCCAAAGGCTAAATTGAGCTGCTATTGTGATTATTTGAACTGTGGAGCCAAAAGTCTTCACTGCAAAGCATCCCAGCTGTCCTAAATTTTATTCTGATGGCTAGTTTTCATGCTGGCTTGAAACTTGCCAAAAAATGCTCCACAAAATAGGCAGGCGGAAGGCTTGCTTTATCCAGACCTACATCAATTACCAATTTAGAGCTGTTCTGAGAACTTGATTATTAACAGATCACTTCCTGAAATTGTTATGACAAGATTCACATATGCAAATGGCAAGCTGCTCATATGTACATGGCTAGCAGTGGAAATTAATACGAAGATTCCCAGATTTACTGATGGTTATTTCTTTATTGTGCTGTACTGAAAACTGGGTGATAAAAAAGCTCCAGCAGCACCATCCTGACCCAGGCACAGAGTAACATCAGAATATACAGACAATAGCTAACTGATGGACTTCTGCCCGCTTGCACCTCACCTCACACACTCAGAGATCTACCCTAATTCTCCAACCAGCAAAAAAAAAAAAAAGAAGAAAAAAAGATCGCCCAAAGGCTTTTAAGCAGATGCTTTAGGAAGGGAAGAATTATTCAGAGAGAGGGACCCAGCATCTGAGAGTGTTGTGGGGAAAGTGAATGTTTTAAACAAGGATAGCCTATACAAAGGGCAGGGGGCATATGCTTTTAAACCTCATTCTTCAGGGCTAATGAAAAATCCCTAATAATTATTAGGATGAGATCTAACATAGGTAACATTATTCCATATCTGCCCCTATCACACTGGTCTGTGATCTTCCTCAGAAGCATTTGGTGTTGGTCATTTTTGGAGATAGGATACCAGACTAGGTAGAACTTAGGTCTCGTATAGCAAGTCCTATGTTCCTATTTAAATAATTATGGTCCATAAACCTAAAATCCCCTTTTTTGGAGGAGATAATGTGCAGAGACAAGAGGTCTAAGGAAAAAAGTGAAATCATTAAGAGCCCTATTGTGCATCTAGCTACCCTACATAGGAACTTGAACTCATTACAGTTACCTTTAATATCCCTAATGCTTCCAATTGTTTTGTCTATCCAGTGTTTAATTAGACTTCAGTCTTTTAAAGGAAAGGAGCATGCCATGTCTACATAGGTATCTGTGCAAGCATAATTGTCCACCAGTCCTGAATAGGGTCTCTGACTGCTATTGTAATAAGAATTAATAAATGCAGTACCACGGCAGAGTCCCCACAGAAAAACAAAGATATAACTGTTATCACAACAAAGGTAACTGGTATGTTAGTTCCTTACTTCCCATATACAACTGCCAGCAATCTTATTTATTTTTAAACTTCAAGAGAGTTGCAGAATGTGTAGCAGTGATTTATGGGTCATACAAATAAGGTTTTTTATCCTGAACAATTTAAAGCCTAAGAGCAGGTAACGATCAGTCTTCAAAGAAATCATTAGAAATTATTTCTAATTAAGCAATTGGGGCTTTTTTAGCATGCATGTTAAACAACATGAAAGAGAGTTTTAAAACAAAGGTGTGCACTTAATATTTTAAAACATTTGGAACTCATCTTTGAAAACCTAAGTGTAATACATCGTATTTATTTATAACATTTTAAATATCAGCCAGGCATAATGTATTCAATCCAGGCTGTCCAATTTTGGAGCAACTGGGGGTAGCGCATGGTATGTACATGGCCTGCATGCTGTGGGGCTGGCCCCCAGAGTCCTTCCCCACTGCATGGGTTGTGGTGGTGACAGCAAGTAACACCCCCAGCCTTAACTCCCACTGGTAGCACCCAATTACCCCCACCCTCCACTAACAGCATGCAGCCCCCCTGCTAAACAGGCTGGACAGCAGTGCACAGATCCTAAAGCCCTCCCTGCCACAAAGCAGAGGGAGAAGCAGGCACTGGGGCCCCAGGACTGCATGCTGGCCCTTCACGGGCCATTGTACAGCCTGATTAATCAATCCTAACTTTTAAAAAAAAATCACAATTGGACAAAACATTAAAAATACACTCATGAAAGCTTCCTCCCACAGGCTAGGGATAGAAATTACACATAAACTGGTAAAAGTGATCAGAAACCGGTTCAAATCTGTGACACAACAGAAGTTCAACGCATATAAACCACTTTCAAAATGGCTGAAATTGGTTTAAGATAAACCTGGATGGATGTAGTATCAGAGGGCATTATTACACATGCTTGTGTCACAGTGCCGGTTGCTTTGAAAAGCGCAATTGTAAATGCAGTTGTATAAGTGGTAAAATGCATGTTAGCACTAAGAAAATGGCAGTGGCATGCTTCTGAATCAAAACACTTAGGAGGTGCTTTAATTCAAAAGTGCACTACTGCCATTTTCTGTATGCCAACGTGCATTTCACCACTTATACAACTGCATGCGGCACAATGCAGTTTGACTCAGCTCACAGGTGGAGCAGACTCATTTAATCGAGTCTGCTACAAAGCGGCAGATCTCCAGTGCATCCCAGGAAAAAAAAGTATGGGCATAAATGCCCAGACTTACCTGATTTAACTTAAATCTGGAAGGAGTCTGAGACAGAAGTTTAATAAACCAATTTAACCTAACTCAGTTCCCCAGCATCCCAGGATGCTTTCCACATCCCCTGCAAATCCCCCTTGCAGGATGGGTTGCCTAGCCTTGGCCCAAGCTGTCTGCTCCAGCCGAGCAGGGAAGCATGCTCTAGTGCCCCCTGGCTTCTGCCCTGGGCCACTGCAGGCATGTGGCTACATTTCCAAAATCAAAAGTGAATGCCTGTTCACTTGCTTATTGGTGCAATCTACCCAGCTTAGACTAACCTGTGAAGATTGAATCGATTCAGCACTGGGCTTTTTGATTGTCTGTACTTAGCCCAAATGTTTTCCATTTCTCCAACAGCTATAAGATCGAGATGCTCCTGAACAGATTTCTTTCTTTTCAGAGACACATGATCAATCCTGGGTGGGACTCCCTCATCTCAGCAAAGGCATTTTAAACAAGGGCCTAAGTTCAAGCATGTGAGCAGTCCCACTGACATCAAGTCCTTTGCTGAATCAGTCTATTAGTGTAACTATATTCCTATAAATAATGTCTACAATAAATTGAGAGAATAGCCACAAGACAAAGCAGTTTTAAACTGCAGCCAACAGAATAGAGTAGATACTTTGTTATGCATTTGGTATTCTATGACTGTGGGGGATAGAAGCCCACCTTAGCAGCCTATTTTAAAGGTTACTGATACCAGTAGCCATCTGAAGTGTGTCTGCAGAAAGAAAACATAGGAGGAAGGAGGAATGTGTTGCTGACTCCCAACTGCTCCCCCTCATATTTAGTTGAGTCTATTCAAGTTCCACATTTCACATTTTCCCCCCAAAATTCTAAAGTGTGACCCTTATTTCTTCACTGGATAAACAGTGTTAATATAGTAACTTGGACCTTGATCTTACACAATTAAAGCCAATGAGAGTTTTGTCACCAATCTAAATGTGAGCAAACTGTGGAGACATCACCCTCCTTTTTTGTCCCTTATTCTGATCCCTACCAAACCTTCTGCAACTTATGTTTTAACCCCTAGGTCTTCTGGCCAAAAGTATTGAGCAAATTCTACCCAGTACTACACTGCCAACCAGAAACCTTTACTATGATTTGAGGATAACTTTCACACTCCTCTACAGTCAGCAAGACACGACAGAGTCTACATAAAACAGCAGACATCATTTATGTCCATCATTACATGTGCAGAGACATACCCAAATATGTGATAAAAGTCCAATGAAATCCTATTAGGCAATAATACAAATCACACAGCTTTACAATACAGTTAGCTCCTTATTAAACAGCCCATAAATGTTTAAAGTTCCAAACAGATTTATTACCAGAGAAAGAATCTTAAGACCTTTTAGACAGCCCCAATTTAACCAATCTGTTGTGTCTCTGAGCCAACAACTCCGTTTCTTAGGAAAGGGATATCTCAGCAATTCAGGTACTATTAAAAGCTTACTTTGCATTGAGCTTTGCTGAAATTGTATAACATTTGCATGGTATAACATACTGTTGTTCACTCACTGAAGTCTGATTCAAAGTGCTATAAATATGTTTGCCCTTTCTACTAAGCCCGCCTAAGGGATTAGCAACCCCCCAAAAGTTCAGTTGAATATTAACTGCATTAACTTTGCAGTCTGTAACACGCTGTTATACTCAAACAGCCTACGGTGCAGTATGGATGACTTGCTTAATAAAAAATGTTTTCATGCAAAACCCTATTGCTGGAAAAAATTTACTCTGTCAAAGGGGATGACCTCCCTCATTTACCTTACTAAGGCAAACAAATGAAAGAAGGAGTCCTTAAGGAAATGTCCAGATAAACGCTTATCACTCAGTCTGCTAAACAGACAGACTTTACCTTACAATGCAACCCCAGCTCCACTCTTCATTACAGATACAGGTCAGTTCCCAAGGAAAACTGCATGAGGTACAGCAAGAAAAATGTTATCTGCCATAGTAGCATGAAATTTAGGAACTAAATAACACGTTGCTTCACTTTTTACAACCACTCTATTTTGTGCAATATCTTCTACATAAGCTGTATCCAACAAAAAAAACCCTTTACAGAGTACAATTATGTACTGACAAAGGCAAACATAAGCAAAAACATTGAGAGACATTTAAAAGTTGGGATAAGAAAGAGTTAATAAGGGATTTATTTGTTTTTTTAAGAGATGCGTTCAATGAAATGGGCCCATAAGAAAGTGATTCTTGGGGCTAGATGTTGCAAAAGAGGCAGTAACCTCCTAAGCATAAAGATGGCATGAAGAAGAAGAGAGAAGGCTGGGCAACGGAAAAACAGAAGTAGTTAAATAAGAGATGAAAAAGAAGTCCGTTAGAATAGCTTTAATAAGTTCATGAAGGTTATACTAAATACAGGAGATGAACAAAGAGTCAAAAGAGTTGTTTGAAACTGACAGTAGGTTCACAAATTCATGTTTTTTCCTACTAACATTAGATTTACCTGGGCAAGATTTCCTAAAATGCTGCTTCAACTGAGAAAGATTCCTTCACGTTACTAACCAGAGAGAGAGAGAAATTTTAGCAGATTTTTTTTTTTTTTTTTTTTTTTTTTTTTTTTTTTTGCTGCTTATTGGTAATGGAGATGAAATAATAAATCTTCTGCCCATCATATAAAAAGAAAGAGAAGAAATTATTTTTGTGCTGCTGTTAGATAACATGCCAGTTCTTACAATAGACCTTCATGCTGAAGTATATAATGAAACAGCTTCTCTGAGTTTTATTCTCCTGATCTCTATACATACTTCAAACTTTCAGAAACACACACTCACCCATATTAGAGAGGACTCAGTGTAATTAGAAACCAAGTCAAATCTAAAGGCCTAGAACCTTTATTTCTTCATTATGCTGTACACTTAATTGCTCCTGCCATTTACCAACACAATTATGTTGTCTAAAAATGGAGAAAAACAATAGATTTTTGTACTTAAATGGGAACTTAAACTGCAAGCAGAGAGCCTCAAACCACAGCATTAGACTGGAATTAAAGCTTTACATGTAAAGCAAATGTTTCACTCCCTGCAATCATCAACCTACCACATGCACGCACGCACCTGCTACCCACAGACCAGATGGGACCGAATTCTCCTGAATCAGATCCTGGATTTTTAAACTCAGCTTGAGTTCAATTGGATTTCAAGACATCAAAATATATTATTATGATTTAATATATAAATATTATAGCAACGTCCAGAAGCCCTAATCAAGACAAGCCTCCTCTATGCTAGGCACTGAACAGTCGCATATGAAAATCTGGTTCTCGCCCACATATGTTAATATGAATAGGAATAAAAAGAGAAAAATAAGATGTAGCACTGCATAAATATGTTTTAAAAATGAGAGCAATCTAATCCAACAATACCAGTGTTGTATGATTTTATGAGGGAGGTGAAAATAAGTGACTTGCCGAAGCAGTGGTAGCCAATATCCATTTTTTAAAAGTCCTTAAGAATAATTCCTGCAGTCCTGATTCACATAAAGGTTAAAGAAACTAATTATCAAGGTACAGAAATCAGCGCACAAAAAAATAATTAAGACAGCTTTTACACTGGGAAAAAATCACCAGTCTTGTAAAATGAAACATTTATTGCCAATACATTTGGAGAAAAATAAGGGGAATGAGACATCATTTCAGTATAAGGGCCTTGTGAACATACCACAAAATTCAAATGCTGATGGCACATTTTATACCAACTACCTGTTTATTTGGTGCCCGTGGTAAAATTCTGTATTAATCAGGATCTAGTCATCTGATTAAATGTCTCTCAGCTTAGGTCCTGCTGCCCACCAGGTCGCTCTCAGGGGGTTAATCTTTTGACCAACCTTTAATTTTTCAAAATGGTTTCCATTAGCTGTGAGTTAATGATATCCATTAACAACATTATTTTCACTTTCTGCCTATATACACCAAACACCAAATTCTTATGCAAATATTTGGTAAAATACTGCAAATCAGGCAGAAGAGATACAGTGATGTAAGTGGCATGCTATTTTTGGAATGCTCTTTAAGTTATTGAGACATACAAGTTGGCAGGAGCAACTGGCTAAATTTAGCAATGTGTTGATACTTCACTTACTGGTCACAAAGACAACATTTTAGAGAGATCCTGCACACTTTATGAACCCAATAGTCTTAATGAAATCGGTGGAAGCTTTGGGCATGTAATGAATCGATGATCAATTGATTATTATGTTCAGTTATATCAAGACATTTGCCATCTAGACTTTCTATTCTAGGTGGACATAAAACTACATTGATTACAGGAAACAGTGGTATATAAGCAGTACTGCACTGGTCTATGTCTGAAAGCTAAATTCAATGCTGGGCTATTGCAGGCTTTCAGACAGTACCATTCCATTTTAGGGAACAAAGCATCTGTAAACCACAGATTTTCAATTATTGGTGTAAAAGGTAACTAGTAAGGAAAAAACCCCTCTAAGAATGGTCAGTATGCCTCCTACTACACAAATACACACTTTGTTTGGTGAGGTTTTTTTTTTTTTTATAGAAAGGATACACAACAAATGCCATGTCAGATTTCCAGAAAGACACAATATTTTTTGGACCAGCCTGAGAATGATCTTTTCTCCATGTCATCTTTAATTCAAAAGTAATTTCAAACCACCAGCACTTAGAGTTAAAAAATGAGTTCTCTTGAAGACTCAGAAAAGGTATTAATTCCAACCCTTACCTTTGGCACCTTAAAGACTTTTGGCCATGACTTACCTGTATAAATAGAAAGAACTAATTTACTAGAGAAATGCCCATGGGCAAACATGTTCTGGCTAATGAAGTGTTCAGCTTTTGCATGATTAACCAGCTGGTAGGGGTGGTGTAAAAATCACAGGGCATAAAATAATAAGAAATATTGATTAGCAGCTCTCTTTTAAAGTACTCCATGAAAAATGTCCTTATTTCTATTCAGTCACTTGGAAAGTAACTGTATCAGAAGACAGACTTACCAAGGAGCCAAGCCGGGACTGTGGCAAGCATTCACTCCTGCAAGAGTCGCATCGCAGAGAAACTCAAATGAAAGGAGAGATACCAACCAGCTCTATGGCTCGATTACTTACATAACAGGTCTTGCCACTTGTCCTAAAGTTAATTTTCTAATATATTGCGAAACACATTATATAAAGTTAAAAACTATGACTGTGCTTTGTGTCATTTCAATTTCCTCCTCAGTACTTACTCTGTTCTCAAGCACCTTATTTGGTTTCCCCTTCTACTGCAGGGCCAATTCATTAACAAGTACAGAGGACTGAGCTAGGGTGCTCACACACTTTATACAGAACTAATCCCTTCTAGCACACATTTATGCGATGCTAAGTACAGCAAGTGGTTTTCATATTCATTAACGGTGAAAGTCTCCCCCCTTGTTCAAAGGGTCCCCAACATTTCAAAACAGAACTTGACTAGGATTAAAAGGGTGCAATGCTGGCTTTTAGCATGCTGAGAAAAAAAATGCCTTTTAAAATGCCTGGTAAGTCTGAAACTCGGATGTTGCTTCAAGACAACCCAAGTTTGCACCGTGTCCCTTCATTTTGGTTGCCAACCTCTGACATGCAATTAAGCAGAGAAAATAAGTATCATAGCATGGTTCTGCTCCTGAGGTGACAAATACCTTCTTAAATAAATGCATTCACTGGTATAAAATAAGAAAGCACAGAGCTTTAAGGAGTAAATTACAATCATTTTCAGAAGGCCATAGTACTTTCCTAATTAACAGTCAGTCATGATGCTCTTCATTTTTGCTACTTTACAGAAAATAACATTTCTTACCTCTCTTTTTTTCCTTTGAAAAGAATAGGAAATATTCTGAATATTGGAAAGAAACATTAAACTAGTCAACAGGCCTGAAATACTGGAGAAATGGCTGCAAGATACACATCTGATAAGCTACTTTATTACCACACTGGCATTTTGCTTTCGCTTTTGCTCTCAAAATGCACCCATTGCCAAACAATGGTAGTTCATGGACTAACAATGTGCACAGATGGACTGGCAATTTACAGTTGCTCTATGCCCATATTTGATTTCAGAACGCTAATACAAGTAGTATCCTTCAGCCCAGTTAAATATATGTGAATTTGACTATTTGAACTAGACACATATAAACCAACAGTGCTCACCCTTTTTGGCCAGTGGGCCAGATGGGCAGTGCCTGGTCTGTCTGTGGGCTGAATCTGACCAGTGGTCCTGACCTGGCACCTAGGGCAGCAGTGGCGGGACCCACCAGCATTGTGGAGCAGCAGAGAGTGGGGAGAGGGGCATGGCCCAGCCACAAAGAAGGGGACCAGGCTGGGGGGTGGGGGGCTGGCCCAGCCCCAACTTGCTGCGTAGAGCTTGTGGTTTGGGGTTTTTGGAATTTGGCTGGGGGGAGAATAGTAGTATTCATTGTCACCACTCCCCCGCTGCCAAATTTTCCAACCTGTAGGGAGACCTGTGGTTCGGATTCCAAGGCTCCATGGGCTGCACTTGAGCACCCTTGGTGAAAGCGCCCTTGGTTGAGCACCCTTGGTGAAAGAGAAGAACCCACCTAACACAGAGAATGAAAACTTTTACAAGAAAGGAACCAAAGAAGAACAGATGCACTGATATTTTCCTTCAGAGATTCCTCCTTTAATTAATATTTTCAAGGGCCCACGCTCTTTTGTGGATAAGTACCATAAAAGACCTTTATCTACTATCCTATCTCAGTACAAAAGCCATGACATTTCCCAAAAAGATGCTTCGTGTGGCCAGAGATAACCCCAATATGAATATGAATATCAGATCTTTCACAAATCTAAGACAACTTGTAATTGGAGGTGCATTCACTCAATCTTGTATTCACTCAATCTTATATTCACAAGGGTTTCCTAAAGTTTTTGTATGTGCTTGTGTTTAAAAAGGCCCTTGCTAGCTAGACAGATTTTTCCACACTTGCATATTTCTTGCTTTTGAACCTTCTGGAAACATTTCTACATATTAACACTTTGGAGAGTGGGCATAGAGCTGACACAAGCAAACAAAAATAGAGGAAAACTGTAACAATGGCATGAAGCAACATGTCCCTTAGTGTGTCAGTCTAGAAAGTGCTTTCTTTCCAGCATAAGGAAGAGACACTAAAATACAAAAAGTCTAAGTCTGGTTATGAAGGAGAATTTACTTTATTCTCTTTGAGTCTAACGTCTACAGTAAAATTTAAATCATAACAAATGATTTCTAAAATGTCAGCTATTTCTAATGCCAATCAACCTAGACCTTCACCACAGGAAGGCTTATGTTTGAAGTTATTTTCAAATATGGCTACAGCCTCGTAACATCCACACTTCATGAGAAACCAGTGGACTACTTATGTTTCATACCTAAAGCACAATTTTCACTAACTTAGTTGTTTAAAATAAATCCCCATTCAATGCAGATAGAGAAGATTTTTTTCAGAACCATGCCACTTAAAAAAGCATGATGATAAATGGTAGTCAAGCACAGGTGTGGGGGTTGAATAATAATATTAAAATCTTTGGGCGTCTATAATATCTTCTAGGCTAGTGTTTTCAAAACACTTAATAATTAAAACTTGTATCTAGGGAGGTTAGAATTATTATCTCCACTTGACATATGTTGACCTTGAAGTATGGAAAGATTAAAGGACTTTGAACATTAGTTACTTTGGGCCAAATCAACAAAAACTTTTAGGGGTTTAACTCTTATTTAGGTACATGACTCCCATTATTAAAAAAAGAGGGGGAGTAAGTTACCTAAATACCTTTGTGGAACAGGCCGTGTGTTCCTTTTAAGTTAAACATGAATACAATGGTCCACATTTTTATGCTGCATACTTTGATAACGCATACTTTACAAAAACAAAGGGAAGTCATTTTGTCACCTTTTCCCTTTCAATATTCGGGATTTCATGGAGGGAGGTGAAGAGGTGCAGTGCTGATCCCAGCGTAATTTAAAATAATCGCAGAGGTTGTTTAAAGTTACAGGAGCTTCCACAGGGCATTTAGAAATAACTGGCACATAGAGCAGCCAACAGGACAGCTAATGCTGCCCAAGTACCAGCCCAGTACTATGAGTATTTTAAGGGTTGTTTCTGCTCCCAGAGCAACTTAAAGGGACATTAGTAGGACATAATTTTCCATAT
The DNA here is from genome assembly GCF_030867095.1 of Alligator mississippiensis. Taxonomy (NCBI): domain Eukaryota; kingdom Metazoa; phylum Chordata; order Crocodylia; family Alligatoridae; genus Alligator; species Alligator mississippiensis. Next base: position 186,165,883 of record NC_081824.1, on the reverse strand, counting down.
TATTTAAGGAATTCATAAGCAGCACTGCTAATCTAAATGCAGCAGCTAGTATCCAGGTGTGACGGGCATAAGGGCATGAATGAAAAGGCAAAAGCTTATTTTTACAAAATGTTCTGCTTACCCTGCATTTCTAATGCCAGTGTAAGTGATTCTATAAAAACTTTGGTTAATATTTTGTTTTCCTAATTGCTTTTAGCCTTCCGTTGTAGCCAAAATATTTGTTCTGTTTTTCAGAAAAGCAAAATTGTTGTCAATGAACCTAACCGAAAATTCACATAGTTGGAGAAATTTTGCCTAAAACCCTGTGTACCACATAAACCCACTCATGCTCAAAAAGCATCATGCTTTCTTACTTCTAATGTAATAAAATGTTGAGTTGCATGAATTATGGTATTTAAAACTGTTTCAGAATCCATTACTAAAAGACAGTAGACAAGAAAGTAATATATTTAAATTAGATATAAATACAGAAAACATAAAACCATCCTCTCCAAATGCAGACACCAGGCTGCTAAAATTAGTCACTGGAATTTCTCCTTTGAGTGTCAGTTTAAATCAAGCCTTGTCCCAAATGACCACTGGTTAACTATTCTTCTGATTTCAAAGCAGTAAAAGGCTCCCTGATAAAATACATTTCAGTCCTGCCTAAAACATCATAAAAAAATAGAAGAAGCAACTTTTGCTCCAGTATCCAGCAACTGTACAAGCACAAAGAACTGAAATGCCCTCTCAACCCCCACTAGAGGTGACAAGACAGTCCTTCTAAAATTGCAGGCACACACTATCAGTGCAGGTGTTTGTAAACAAGTTTGGAAATATTTCTAATTATGTGCCATCAGAGTTAAAATTAGAAGGCCAAGCTGCTGGCTTTAAAAAAAGAACTTCCAAAAGGGTTCATCTGAACGCAAGGGGCTAGTCACGTTTAATCCAGTATTGAGAGCAGGACTCCGGTGACAGAGGAGTGTGCTGTCCTTCCTCAGACTTTCTGCTCTCGTATACATTTACGCTTTTTATTTTTCCATGAAATTTGTCATGGTTTTTCTCATGCAATTTACACTTTCAATTTTTTCATGAAACAAACCACTGCTTCAGTCCCCTGCCATGTCATGATGCTTTGTTCTTTGTCACGTCACCCAAATACCGACATCTAAATCGTACTTTCCTAATTTCTCCCCATATTCTCAAGAAAAGGTCAAAAAATGCAATCTCAGACATTCCTTTTTTTTTTTTTTGTCTCCAGTGGCAAGTTTAGTCTAAATGCTAAACGTTCAGCCATCCTTGGCACCCCTAGAAACAAAAACAGACAGAAATACTTACGAAGTGCTTCATGTTGAAGCTGACCATCTACTGGGAGATGCAAGTGATCTGAAACCTTGCTTTTGTAGGTAAGAAGATCCCTGTCAAATATATCTTTCCCTTCCCAACCCCTCTAATATCAAACACAACAAATTTGTTGCTAGAAGTTTGATAAATTTTGTACCAAAAAATATTTTTACTTGGTGGGGAGAGGTGGAATTAATCCTTGGGATGGTTGGCCGACAAAAAACCTTCTGAGCTGCTGAGTCCCTGAGTTGGACCAGCTATGCATGGGCAGAGAACCAGAGGGGTCAGGGAAGTTATGCTGATGAGTATGAAAGTCCCAACACACTGAGCAAGTGGCACCAAAGACCAATCTACAGACTGGAAATGTATCTGCAGGAGGCAGTGCTACTACAGTACAGCTCTGCTATGTGTTGAATGGGGGCTGATCCTGCAGTTCATTGACATCTGTGATTGAGCTCTGAGTGTGTTATGAGGGTTCCAGCCAAGTGAGAACTGAATTTTATCCCTGTCAGACTTTGTTTGGGAGAAATCTAGAGCTTTTATCATTTTCAGGGAATACTCCTTTCATAAAGGTTATTTTTAGGAAAAAGTTATACCATTATATTGGGCCTGTCAACTGTCATGCTGGTTTTTTAAAAAGACATGTAGGCTAGCTACAGACATTCAAAAGGCCCAAAGCAGAATTGATCTAAGTTACGCGGTTTTCTGTAAGGGGCGTAGTTTAGATTGGTAGCAAACAGAACACATGTTTGCCTTTTAATGAGGAGGCAAATCTTAGACCAGGTTCCACCATTTTTAAACCAGTCTATGTGTACCAAATTTCTGTTCTGTTACAGGTTTCGGATAACATATACTAGTAAAAGTATAATGTCTGTACCTGGCCATAATGTGCAAAAGGATGTGAACTATTTTTCATATGTTCCCATTACTTCATCCACCTGCCAGCGAGTAAGCAGGGGAGAATTATTCAGAGAGGACTTGACTGCAACTGTGGTCCAAGCAAGGGACACCACATTTTTGTGTTTTCCTTGGAGCAGCCTAGGAAGAAAACCAAGCCAGAGAATCACCGTCTCTTTTCTGGTTCTGCTTGGCTCTGGGGGTGGGAATACACCGTGCTAGATGTTTATCTGTGTTTGCTGTCCAGAGAACAAGGAGATGGGAGCACTCCTATCCCATGCCAAGAAATCCCATGCTCCTGGCAAGATGGGGGCGCTGCAGTTATGGACACAGACAGGTTGCATGGAGATTTAAAGGAGAGGAGGGCTTACTCCACCTGCACCACATTTCTGGCCCTGCCCTACCAGGCGAGGTGGACCAGCATATTATGCAACATAAATATATATAATTGTAAAAGACACAAATGTGCCCTCTTGCCACACAGGGTTGAGGAAAGTTGTCATAGCCATGTTAAGGTAACACAATGAAAAAAAGATAGGTTAAGAGATTTGCCATAACGGTTATTTCATATTACACATTTTGCATGTGTTTTTCTAGCAAATAACATCATTTATTTTGAACCAGCCATGGCAGCTGTGCCATCTCCTGGTCACCATAGCTACCATTTCACCCAGCTCTACATTCAAACCTCTTGCTTAACAAGTGCTATCTTGGATAAAGATACACTTAAGCGCCTTGCTAAATTGGGGCACTCCCAACTGGCACGTCCTTTGTCACAAACTATGGCTCTTATCTCATATTGCTTATTCATATGAGTTGAACGCTCTGATCACTTGTGTAAATAAGAGATGGAGGACTGGGCTCCCAAGAGTTTAATGCTACATTACTGAAACATGGAGCAGAGGGAAGCACCATGCACATACCTCTGATCAAAGTAGAAGTGAGTGCCCCATCTCATTCCTAGGTAAGGAAGCTTCCCCTCCATGTTAGGAAATCCCCATACCATCCCCCCTTTCTTGGCTAGTGCAGTGAGAGCTCCCCCTCCTGTTTCAAACTGGTTCATTTTAAACACTACTTTAGTGGAAGTCTTACCTGAGTAAGGACAGCAGCCTCAAACCCTAGGTCAACAGGCAAGGGTTGCTGCAACAGATGTGTGTCATTCACAATTAAACAGTTACAAAGTTATTAAACCATTAACGGATGTTTCTGAAAAGGGTGGGTTTTTTTTTAATTCAGTTACAGATACACCACAGGACTATGTGCATCTGTCATATATGATAAGGTAATATATATTCTTTGTTAACAATCCTATTGTCATTTAATTCAAAATCAGAGTAAAAATTGCTAACTTGTACAAACACACCTGCTTTTTGAAAAGCACTGGTGCTTCAGCATGTACCCTTAGTGCATTCAGCTGGAAAAATGTATTTTTAAATAAGCATATATTAAAGCTATGTTTGCAAATATAAAAAAGTCAAGATTTTCTTTGCGTATATAAATATTTTAATTAAAAATACATATGCATTTGAGAGATTCTGCATCAAAGACTAGATCAGCAAGGACAGTAAACCCATTAGAGGTATTTTTTAAGATGTTAGATAAGAGAAAAAGCCCACGTAAAAAAATGCTTATTCAGATTTAAATTAAATATATTAGCACTAAATAAATCTTGAATAGTTTTATTTCAAATGTATTCTGCATGTTCAAATTACAGGCATGAAGGCAGTGTAAAAGGCAGATATCTGGCTACTTCAAAAAACTGAAAAAGTACCCTAAAAAGAGTGCCTGCTGGCTTACAAAAGTAAAGTGTAATCCATTAACTGCTAATTAGAAGCATCAGAAGCAAACTCTGCTGCAATAAGAGCTGTCCCCGAAGTAGATGTTTTTGTAACCATTTAAAGGCACTGGGTTATTCCACTTGCTGAAGATCGAGCTTGGATGGTTTCAGCATAAAGGCCATGTGAAAAGAGACTGTGGCACTTAGCCATGCTACCCAGCTGTTTTCTAAATATGATGACAGGTGCCGTTTTTTCCATTTGATCGTGGAACGTAATACATCTTCAAACAAATTTTCCCCAACTACAGTGGTACAGCTACATTTCAGAGATTCAGCTACACGAATGTTTTTCTCTTCTCAAACCCACATTACTCTGGATCTATTAACAGATATTGTATTATCTGCCTTTTTTAAACCAGATTTTGTTTTTTAGTTTTTTTAAACTATTACAAGGCAGAAAAGAGAAGAACCCAAGAGGATTTCATACTGCATAAGCCCAAAATAATTATCTGATGTAAAATATTTCTATTATTTACATTTAGGATATATCACAGATTTGTTATGTGAAAAAACAAGGCTGGGGTAGCAAAAAAAATGCTGATAGGATTTGTGTCCTATCAGCACTGTACCTCTCCAGATGCCAAAAGCAGTGAGTTGACTTCTCATTTTCTTTCCTTGATTTAATGTTCAGAGCAAACTCTTATCACTGCTTAAGTATGTAGCTGCCTAATAGAAGGCTTATGGGGAAGGGCAAGAAAAACGATTCCAAAAGTGAGTACCACAGAACACTAAGTAGACAAGAAACAGGAAGTCTCAACTAAGTACTAGAGATACTAAGAGAAGACACCATTTAGAAGATGGGTGGTAGGTTCTTCAGACTTAAATCTCTGTATGCACACAGAGCCAAAGGCTGAGAGTTGTGGGCAAAGAGACGTTAAGGAACTGTGTCATTGTCTACATGAGATGCTGACAGCGCAGTCATTACTGTGCAGTCATTTAGTACTTGTATAAACAACTATTAAATGACTATGCAGTAACCTGAGTTACTGCACAATAGTGACGATGAACGTGTTTTACATGATGCTACTGCGCGGTAGCCTAATACTGCTCCACAGCAGCGTCACATCACTGTTTTTGCCACACGGTCATATTGGGCTACTGCACAGTCAGTGTTTCATGTAGACAGGGCCGGTATGTATGATCTGATGAAGAACCAGACCAGGACCAGCATCCCCCACCCTTTTAGAGGAATAATATGGGCTAGATCTAAGTGATATATGTAAATCCAAGACATTTTTTACTGAAATTAGGAAGAGCAATATGGCACTGCTATTTAGAAAAAGACCTGGGGTACATTAAAAAAGGCTGATTTGGCACTTAAGAAGAAAGGGGAGGGACAAATCTGTAAACAGTGAAAGGGAGCTTTTGTGGGACATGCAGTGAAAGAGTTTATTCCTTCTCTTGACCCTCTACACGTTCATAAATCCATAAGAAATTATACAAAATGATGATGAAGTAGTTAAAAAGATTAAGGATGGTTAAGAAGAGCAACTGTGTGAAATTAAATAACCAGAAAAATAGACAGAGATGGGAAAAATTATATTTAAATAATATCTTAACTGTTTATCAGTCCTTACAAGATCTTCAATAGGTAGGCAGGTAAGTAGTACTCATCACCATGCATATCAGGAAAAAAACACAAAATGTCAAAAGCCACAGAGGAAGTCAGGGTCAAAGGCACAACTAGAAACTCAGGAGTTACTATGCTTACACTATTCCAAAAGGCATCTAAAGATAACATTTAACAGATGAACATCAAACAATTCCATTACAGGAGCAACTACAATAGACCCTCGCTTATCTGACCTTCCTATGATCATCATCAGTTCATATATGCGAACTGTTCTGATATATGTAACATCTGCAATATAACAGCACCAAAAAAGAGGAACATAAGAACAAAATCTTGTTGCTTCCTGCTGCCATCCTTGCTTACTTATGCATGTGCAGATGCTCAGTTTTTTTTTTTTTCTGGTGACCAAATTGGGCATTCATATGATCTGAATACCATATGAAAAGGAGTCAGACACATGAGGGTCTACTGTATGGGCTTCTTTTCAGCACTATGAATAGGGTTATGTTGAGACAACCAGTAACTAATGATTAGACAAATCAAACACTATGGTGGTCAGACCATATTTTTATCAGAGCAGATGCTTCTCTAGTATCGACAAGTATATGATTTGCAGCACAATGAGTAAGATAGCTCTTGAGGGGCATCCTAGATTGTAATAATGCACTGTGAGGCACTTCCACTGAGGTAGCAGATAGGTAGAAGGCAAGATATGATTGAATACTGGCATGCAACTTGGTAGAAAGAGCATGATTCCTTCCACTAATGGGACTGGCAGGTTATGTAGGCGTAAATATTCAGGCAAGAAGCCAATGCTTATGCTTTTCCAATAACTGTTAACAGCAATTATTCTAAAAAAGAAAATAAATGATTTTTCAGAGGGAGCAATCCCATGTCAGTGATATCCTAGGTATAGAAAAGCCAGTGCATGTGGGTGCAGCATGGAAAGTAAATGAGGGGAACAGTGTCAGTTACCGAGTTGGACCATATTGCCTGTGAAGTCATGCTTAGCTACTCCATTAGGGTTGTCCCTTGCCAAGTGATATGAATGAGAAAGCACAGTGTATAGAACTCATTAATGTATTCTTGCTTATGCATAGTGAACAGGATGACTCACATCAAAGACTGGCACAAAACAATCCCAAAAGCAGTGAAGGTAATCACCAAATAGAGAGGAACTTTATCATTAGGTGGAAGTGGTGCTATTCTTCAGGCTTTTAGGATTTCTCTCTTTTTCTGTATACTATATAGTGGCACAGGAGACATGAACTCTATTCCTAGCCAATAGTCTACTGGATGACCTTGAACATGTTGTGACCCCACTCTCTACCTCAGTGTTGCCATCTGCAACGTGGGAATAACAGCTCATCTTTTGTAAAGTGCTTTCAGATCTACTTATGAGGAGCCATTATCAGACCATGCGAGGAAAGGCTGACAGATATGGGACTGTTCAGCCTAGAAAAGAGAAGACTTTGGTGGGATTTGGTGGCAGCTTACAATATATCAAGGGGCATCAGGGGCTAGGCAGACAACTATTCACCAAAGCACCCCAGGGGAAAACCAGAAGCAGCGGTCATAAACTCCTAGAAAAAGGTTTCAGACTAGATATAAGGAAAAACTTCTTCACAGTTTGTGTGACTGGCCTCTGGAATAGACTCCCAGCGAGGATGGTGCAGGCACCTACCCTTGAGATCTTCAAAAGGAGACTGGAAACACACCGGGCTGGGGTTATTTGACCCCAGCAGTCTTTCCTCCCCAGAGCAGGGGGGGCTGGACCTGATGATCTCAAGAGGTTCCTTCCAGCCCTAAACTTCTATGAATCATCATCATCATCATCATTGTTGCTGCTGTTATTTGTATCATACCTGTTACCGCAACACCCATGACCCCCACAACTTGGAAATACCCCACTTTTCACTCAAATATCTGGATCAGATCCAGAATACTAGTGTTATGTAGCTGAAGTACAGAAAGTAGCTTATGGAAAGAATGTAAGGGACTGGAACAAGGTTAGAGAAAGGGAGCACTGAACAGAATGCTTCCATCAGCAAACAGAAAGCAGACTCCTAGGCCCAACTAGTAAAGCCTGCATGCTGAAGTCACACACTTGCCATTTACTAACAGTTTGGAGTGTGCGTGGTACAGAGACTGCACACTTCAGCATGAATGCTCCAAGCCATTAGCAGGTGCTTCAAGCAGTCACCCAAATCAAAGCAAGGAAGTTGGAAGCACGCAGGTTAGTTGAAGGGGCCTGCAACAAACAAAAATGACAGTGAGGGCAAATAAAATGTTTCCGTCATTGTGGAAATAGGCTGACAAGGAAACACACGCGTGCATACAGTTGCTGCATGAAGTATTTGTTGAGGGTTCACTATCCTGCACTCAAACCCCCAAGATGCAAACATTGACTAAAAAGCTGAGATCAGCAGTTAGATGTCCTCAGGTAATTAGAGATGAGACAAAAAAGAACTGGCATTTGGGAAGAATAGAGGGCCCGCTTGAAAACGCTTGACTTGAGCATATGAGGGTTTCCCCTATGGGTATTGTCCCAAAGAAAGCTCCAGGCAAGTTTAGGCTGATTCATCACTTGTCACATCCAGAAGGTAAGTCAGTTAATGATTTCATTGGCTCTCTTTTAAGTTCAGTTTCATATGCCTCTTTCCAACCAGGCCACTGCACACTTGTGCAATTAAATGACCCAATCCAGACAAGTGCAAATATGGATTCTACTTTTCAGTGGTTTCTGGCATACTTACATAGTCTTCAAAGCTCAACTTTACTGATAGTCCAAGTTTACAAAACCATATTATCTGTGGCTACATACATGGCTATCCTTGTTTTAAGGATCTTAATCACTTTTTCTATGGAAACATAGTTCAAAACTTTGGATCTTGCATTAGTTGGATTAGTTACTGGAAGGCTCAGCAGTCACCCACTGTAGGTCAGAAAGGAGTTAATTATTTTAGAGCAAGAGAATAAAACTAGACAGTCCAAGGCCAGCAATGACAACAGGTCCTTAGATTTTTATGGAAGATGAATTCTCACCTCCCCACGGATCATACATGGGAGATATCTCCATCTGCTTTTTATTTCTGTGCGATTCTATACTATTATTTTGGTAGATGTTTCTGACAAAACAAACATGAAACCAGATGGTTCTGTAAGTATCCTTTCATGCCCCATATGTACAGGAGATCCAAAGTTACACAAGCAACTACCTTCTACTTTTCAGTGAATGGCATTCTGAAACCTATTCATATCCATCTTGGGATTGTGGGAGGAATACTTCAGGAAGGAGAAGTATTGCTTTTGATGGTCTTTATTTCAGACCTTCATGGTGTGCAGAACCTCAGGTGTTCTGAAAAGATGGCATAATGAAGCATATTATGTTCTTTCATCCATTTACCCACAGTTATCACCAAAGGAGGCTACTATAGTCAACAAACTGTGGCCACACACTGGACTGGAATTAACCAATTAACGGTGTCCAATCCTCTTTCTATATTAACAGTGTGTCCCTCCATATCACCACAGCCAAGACCCTGGGTCTTTCATGGCCTGTAGGCAGCATATCAAGTGAGCCAAAAGGGAAGGTTCTACCTGACTAAGCCAGTTGGAGCTATATTAAGCCTGCCTCAGCAGAAGGTCATTCTGTATAGTTTGAAAGGTGCTTTTTCAGTAGTTGCAACCATTGGCCAGATATTAAAGACCTGATTTTCTGAAGTGTGGAAAACCCATAACATAGATAGCAACTCCAAAAGCTAGGCCCTAATAAATAAGGGGTTTAAGTTCTGAAATGTTCATTCCTGTATATTTCTATCAGGAGTAGATATGTTCCTAGACTTGCTAAGCAAGTTGTTCAGCTCTTATTTCCATGGCTCTTGATTTAGGTTGCAGTTTGTGAACTTGTCCAATTCCATAATTCTTTTGGATGTTTTGTGGCTGAACGCCTTTGCAATGGAAATTGGTTGCTGCCTCCATCTGTTAGGCATGTAGTTGGGAAGTCCTAGCATATTTCTTTCAAAAGGAAAGGAGTCTGGGAAAATACATGATCAATCCCAATGGAATACATATTCTTGTTTTAGTGTCACATTATGAGGAAGGCTTGGCCTATTCCTCAGCAGCTGTGAAACTTTCAGCAGTAAGATTCTTTACAAAGCTCGGTGGCATATAGACTATGTTGCTTGAGTCTTAGCTCTGGAGAAAAAAAAAAGAATATTTTCTGGATAACTGAGCTAAGTAGGCACAGAAAGCAAATGCCCAATGATAAAAAGATACTGTGAATCAAGTGTTGATGGGTTTTCTGGAAACTCTAGAAAAGGCTATTTTGATGGATTTTTCCCCCAAATTAGTTAAATATTGTTTGTGAAGCTCCTGGAACACTGAGCTAGATCTTTCCCTTCACAAATGAGTAGCTGAAATCATAGTCACAAGATAGTCTGACACTCAGTGATTCTATTAAGGCCACACGATCACAATTCCTGAAGAAATCTAAAGAAAGGGTTTTCCTGTACCACTCATCACAACAGTATCCAGTGCTTCTTTTTAATGCAGCAGGAGGGTAGACTTTTTAAATTCAGTGTCAGACTGTTGATTTGGGCAGAATCCTGGTCTCCTTAAGCACATAGCTGGACTGAGCAAAAAAAAAAACAAAAAAAAAACACACACCACAAGGGGGTAATCGCAATTGGAGGAATATAGCTGGGACAAGTTCAGATGGTTTATGTTCTCCCTGTAGCAAATACCCACAGACACAGAATAGCCATTCCTGGATATTTGTTTCCTGGGTACAAGTAAAAAAGGGGTCTTCAGAATTATTGTGCACCTATAGAAGCTTCAAGAAAAGAGGTGGTGATGGAGAAGCAACTAAAGCTTTGCGTCTGCTCTCTGATACGATAGACAGGAAGGCATTTAATGAAGCAGCTGGAAGAAAAATCAAGCTATTAGCAAGATGTCTGGAAAAACCCTGCATTGATCAAAACCATTTTGTAGGAAACCAGGGGGACACGCGAGTGCAGAACGATCAGAGATAGCAGAAGAGAAACCGATGCAGAAAGAAATGCTGTTGTGAGCTCACGAACTTGCCAGAGAGCTGTTTATTTATTACAATACACTGCACATATTACTCCTTTCAGATAGGAGCCAGCTCTCAGAGATCTTAGCTTGTATTTCTAGAACTCCCTGGAGATAATGTTTTTAGGTGTTAGGGAGGTGACAAAGCAAAGAGTTACAGGTCAGATCTTCAGCAAGTGTGACTTCAGTGCTATCCTTTAGTTTTCTGTCACTATCATGAAGACAAGTCAGTCTCTGACACAGAAGCAGCCTTTGTCTGATGAAGACTGGGACTGCTCTCTTCTGGTATATACAGGAGAATCCCAGACAGAAAGTCTTCCATGTCTTCTACACAGTAACACTTGAAATGATCAGAATTATTCCAGAAGCATCTAGAAGTATCAGATAGAAATGATTTGTCATTCATGTTAATGATAATCTGGTTCAATATGCCTGTTATTTAGGTAACTTCATATTGTTTAAATAAATGCTGTGTCCTTTACCTTCCAGTAGTGTGGGACTGAACAAAAAAAGGGGGAGGCTGAAGGAAAATGCCAGTCTTAAAGAACAAAGGGCTCTCCTAGCAGTTTCACACTCTATTCACATAAAGCACAAAGCAGAAAATAAAAGACACTAAAGCCTAGTGTCTAACTAAGCAGGCTTAATAATACTTAGCTCTTTTATAATGCCTTTCATCCAGAGATCTCAAAGCACTTAACAAAGGAGTGCAGATCAGGGGCAGAGCCAGGAATAGAACTCACTTCTTCTGACTCCCAGGCTTGTGCCCTATCCATTGGACTGTACTGCTTCCTATACACACATACACATAGCTGTTACTAGTTGTCAAAGGGGGATGCACACATGCAAATATGTCCTTATAATTTGCCATTCACTGATTGTTTTTATTAACTTGTTCTGAGTAGCTTGTGCTTAAACTAATACTTCACTAGGCACCCATATTGTTCCATCTAACACTACATGCGGTGGCAATATATACTATGTGATCCTCCTTTCAGTTACACCACTATAAACTAAGGCTATAAAGCGCCTCGTCCCAAGACTTTCCTGATGTCTTATATACAAAAGAAATAAATAGGTTTTCCCCAACCAACACAAAATAAAAATGACTGTGCTATTCTAGAGGAGGCAAACAGAAAACCATAAAGGTTTTATTAAAAATAGGGAAAGGTCAGTACTCTTCCCCCAAAGAAAGAGCTAAAGCTTGCAGGAGTTATTACAATACAACAGTTTCTTTTATGAAATTCAATCTGCAAAAGCAGAACAAATAAAAACTAGGATAAACAAAAAAGTTTTCCTCTTAGCTTATCTGAGGCCCTTATTAAGAGCTGTATGTTACTGCATTTAATGCCAAGCATATTAGTAAGTAAAACATGCCTGTAATCAACTGCACCTTTAAATCAGAAAATTACTCAAACCATGGGCAAAGTTCTGATCTAGTTATACCAGAAGCAACCCAAAGCAACTCCTCTAAAGACAACAGGCTGCTCCATATTTCCACCAATGTAACCAAGATCAGAGTTGGGTCGTGTCTTTGTTTAGTAAACAAAATTTTGTATTAAATCAGCACACACAGGCAACTGACACAACAAAGATAACCAATGTAATCTCTTTATTTGAAAAAAGAATACATGTGCAATATCTTTTTCTTTATTTGTAACCAAAGCATTGCTACAGAGGGGCAAAAACTCATTTAGAATTTTACTTGCAACTTCTTCTGCTTAGAAGTGTTGGCTAATGAATTACTCAAGTGAATTCACAATAGGTACATTACTGGTTTCTTTAGCTAATACTTTTACCATGGCTGATCTAATATCAGAGTTAAGAGCTTTCCTAAAATAGATTCCTACTGAGCACTTGTGTTGAATTCATTTAATTTATTTTAGTGTTATTTTACTTCACTTTTATTTATATAGATTATCCCAGACTTTTAGTTTGCCACAATCTCACTCTGTTTCCTTCCATCTACCCATGAGCTTCAAAGGATAAGTATTAAAAATGACCATATTAAAAACTGTACCTAACTGGGTAACAGATATTGCGGAAGAAGAAACAATAAACAAGCTGAACAGTTCCTCACAGTCTTCGTCTACTGACATCTATAGCTCACCAACCACAGACCAGGTTTGGGTGTCCCAGAACATGACTCTATTCAATTTTGGTGCAATGAGTTGTTAATTCCACCTCTGCAATTCAGATTACAGTCTGCAGAAAAAATCAACAAACAGTCATATAGTTTAAAACATACTGGGCGTGTCTACACATTGCCCTATGGAGACATTGTTACTGCACCATGCTTTAGTACTTCCTTTCAGAAGTCTAGTCCTGCCTTGTGGAAGTACTAAAGCATGGCACAGTAACAATGCTGCCATAGGGCAACATGTAGGGGCCCAGTATGTTTTAAATTATGTCTGTTTGTTCATTTTTGGAAGTAGTAAAGCACGGCAAAGTAACCGCCCGTACTGTGCCATACATGTGGCACCTGGTTGCTATAATGGGGGAGAGCGCCACTACAGCAAAGTAGCTGCTGGTCATGTGTAGATACACCCATTGTAGCATTACATATAGGATCCGAGCCACTTATTCACTGAAAATCTAAACTGGTTCCATAATGCAACTAATTGAATAGAAGAAATTAAAAGGAAGAGAAAAAAATAAAGAAATCTTACACTTCTCATCTGCCTCACTTAAAAATCATATTGAAACCATTTCGTCAGGCTGCAAACGTTGCATCTTAAAATATTTTCAGCCATTACAAAGAGAAGAGTAAGTTTCCATTTAAACAGACTAAGGAGGGAAGGGACGGGAAACAGGGGAAGGGAGGGAGTCCTTGAAGAGAGTAATGCAGAGAAGCAGGAGAAAGGATTCAGTAAACTGGCAATCAAACAGAAGCCCTCTGCAAGTAACAGTATCTGGGCTATAGATATGTTTGACAAACATATGTCATAAACAGATAATTAAGTTAGTGCAGTAAACCAGCTACATGCTTTGAAGTGTTCATGCAGTTGGTTTACTAACCTTTCTTTCACCTGGTAAAGTTAAGCTCACCATCTTCTCCCATATATTTGCAACCCTGTGACCTCTACTCCATCCTCATTATCACATAATTTATGGTAGCCAACCATGATGGAAGAGATATTCAAAGGTTTTGTTATACAGTGATCAAAATAGGAACTTAAATACAGTGCTATCTAAAAGAGAAACACTTTGCACTTCTATAACACCGTTCAGACATGGAAATCAACCCACTTCAGAAACAGTTAAACTGCAAGTAACTCCTAGAAGGTAAGCACTTATTATTTTCATTATTTCCCATATTTTATAGATCATTTAGAATTAATGCCCCAGAGCCCCGAGTTTTAGTTCTCTAATCTAACAATGAAAAAACATTCATGTCTGGTTAGTGCGCAGACGTCAGGTATTTAGTGCTGTGCTTTGAGCGCTATTGCCAAGATCGCTGCTCTGAAATCACATACAGTAATGTGGCATTATTATAAAACAGAAGTATCTGAAGTTTCCGTCTGTGGCATATAGATGGCATGTTGCTCTTATTTTGGGGTCGTGCAGCTCTTCCCAAGAGAATTCCATTGTTAGCTGGTCTAAAGTAGTGCTGCTTCTGCTATTGTGAGAAAGATTTTCCCATTCCTTGGCAGGACTATAATTCTCATTATTGACACATGTATACTGTCTCCCACTATTCTGGACATGCATTCTAATGAAATATTTTAATTCCTTAATAATATCTATTTGAGTTTTTCATGGCAACCTTGTTATTTCAAGGCAGAACTGCTTAGGATAGCCAAATCTAAGCCCTGCCAAGCTAGGCATGGATATAACAACAGTGTCTTCTAAACCAATATATCTGCTCCCTGCATTTCTTTAACTAACACCACTAGCAAAACAAAAACATCAGTACTATTACTGCTGCAGTTAGGGCAGCTGTGCGAAAGAACAGTACTATGATACTAGTGCACCTTATACGCTGTTAATAAAATTATTGTATTATAAGTGCAGAAACTGTTTTGCTGATGATTATCTGCAGGAGGCAAAAAACATGGCAGTTTTTAGATCTTAGTGTTAGTTTGCAATACAGCAGTTAAATAAATTGCTTTTTAGCAAACATGTAGAAGACGCACAGAAAGGAAATACATGTGAACCCTAGGATGCCATTTTCACGTTACTTATGAGTTCAGTCCCATGTAAAATGGGGCTGAGAGCCGACAGCTCCCTGCTGTAACTCATGGCACTCCACAGGAAGCACCATTAGTTACAGAGCTCCCCCCCACCAACAGATGTTCACTGTTGGGTCCTGGGGATTGGGGGATAGAGCTCCAGTTTGGAGCAACTGCATATCTGCAGCTGCTCTCCCTAGCCCTGCTCTACCTTCCCAACTCCAGTGCTGTCTTCAGAATGGGGGGCAGGAGGGAGGGAAAGAATGGGAGGGAGCTTGATCCGGGGTTGGCTCAACCAGCACCTTGCGGGGCAGGGCAGGGGGAGGAGAGGAGCTCCAATCCACCTGCCCCGCCCTCCAATGCAAGCTGAGCAAACCCCAGATGGAACTGCCTCCCCCCTCTCCAATTCTAAAGACAGCTCTGGGGGTGGGTGAAGGCTTTGGAATGCCTTTATCTAAACCCCCACGTAATGAGGGTTCAGTTTGTCACACGATTAGGCACTTTAAAAGTGTTCTACAGCCATGCACTTCTGTAAGGACACGGCTGTAGAGCACTTTCAAGGGGCCAATCGCATGACAAATGTAACTTCTGTCCGTGTCCATATACTCCCTGTCCAAACTTGTCAGTGTTTAAATCATAGTGTCAGCAGAACCAGTCAGGACGTTTTGTTCCACAGAAATTCAAGAAATTACAATAATCAACACTTTTACCATACCTTTCCTATAAATAACACAATCAATTGTTTGGTAAACTTTTTATTGTAGGCTTTATCAGAATACTCTTGGTATTTTTCCCACAGATAAGACACACCTTGTAGAGGGTACTATGGGAGTATAAAGAGGAAACAGACATTGTGGCTAGGTACAGACACTCAAAAAGCCCAAGGCAGAATTGATCTAAGTTACATGGTTTTCTGTAAGCAGCATAGTTTAGATCAGTTCATAAACAGAACACACATTCGCCCTTTGGGGGTACGGTTAGGGGCAACTCTTAGACTAGGTTCTGCCATTTTTAAACCAGTCTGTGTGTCAAACTTCTGTTCTGTTACAGATACGGACCAGTCTCTGATCACTTATACTAGTAACAGTGTAATGTCTGTACCTGGCCTGACAGTGAAATCCAAATCTCCCATTGATTTTAATGGAGCCAAAATATCACCCCATATGCTTCAGCAAACATCTGAAGCATGATTTACTTCACAAGCATCCACACACATGACAATATCCTCCAACAAAATATCCTGACCCTCCCTAGAAACTAGGGAACACATTAGCCTATGTCAGTGATTCTCAGCCAAGATGGCTGGGCATGCTGAGGTGGCCTGTTATCCTTTCAAGAGTCCTAGGGGTGCCAGACAATATCAGCACTGTTAGGTGTGTAAACATGATTCACAAGATAAACTCAGAGATTTTAAATAGGCATCCATAGTGTTAAAAGCATCTTGACTTACTATGATCTTTCTGACATCTTTGTAATGGAAAATCAATGACTATTTTTTTTTAGTCAAAAACCTAGTGAAAACTAAGAGTTGGCATTTTCCAGTGGGTGCCTTGAGTCTAAAAAGGTTGAGAACCACTGGTCTGTAAGTTCACAGCTAAAACCTGTAGAGTAAACTACCTCAACTGGCGCTGTTTCCACTACTTTTTTCTGTCAAAAAATTCTCCTCATTGTTAAAACCAGCGGAGACGTAGCTATTTTCACAGTCATGTGCATGAGACTTCCATGGCTGCTGGCACTTTTAAACACAGTGTCATTTACCCCTGAGAAAGTTTAGAGATGACTGTGTTAAAAATGCCTGCTACCCTCTGTTCTTTGTCTATGAGAGAACTCCCACTAGCTCCATTACATGGGCTGCTCTTTTAGGGACCTAGATATAGACAAGTGTAGACAGGCCATAATGGACAACGTGGGAAGTCTGCAATGCACCCGAGCTTGTATTATCTGCCCTGTGTAGTGATAGCAGTTTTCATGCTCCATGAGCATCAGTCAGATATCTGTTACAAACACTTTAAAACGTTCACTTGATAAAAAGAACCAAATCCAACTGAACCACATCAAATGAACCCCCCCTTGCCTGTGTCTTTTTATGAGGTCCTGATCATACTTATAAACCCTAGTGTTTTATCCTGTGGGTACAAACAGGCCCTCTGCAATTAAACTGGACCTTATTTAAGCAGAACAAAAAGTCTTGTTGGAGTTTTCTTTTTTTTTTGTACTTCACCAGAAAGTTTAAACCATGAAACAGTCAAAAAAAATAAATTGTCCAACAAAGAGTCAAACAACAGACTTTCCTTCTTACCTCGTACACTTCAGCACGCTCCAAAGCTGCTTTCAAAGAGACAGAGAAAGAAAGAACTAGATGTCTTAGCAACATGCCTGAAAAATAAGTCCTCTTGCTTTTGCCAGGGATTTACCCAATCTTAGAAACAGCATTTTACCTGCAGTGAAGTGAAACACAAAGCCTGACAGGTAACCAAGGAGCCAACAGTACAGAGAGCTGCTTTAACACTACAAAGCTATGGTGAGCAAAGGAGACCAAACTTCCTCATACATGTTCAAGATTCAATTTTCTGCAAGATTACCCACAATAATTACAAAGTTTCCGTAATTTATCCTTAAAAGCTTGCAACTATAGGATCCATAAGAATTGATCTTTTATCTTTTACCTCCTGGTACACTGTGCTTACACTTATCACGTGTAATACGGTTCACCAGTTGAATACCAACAATATTTTCTGCTAATTGCTAGAGTTACTAAACTGAACCTTAACTCAAATTAAGTTGACTATTAAAAGCTCAATGAGTAACCCAAAGAACAGAAGTGCTGCCTATAGGGTTTAGTAAACCTGGAACAGTAAGTGCTCTGGGAGCCACTAGGACAAAATATCTGCTGACCAGCAAGCATTTACTATTGCCTCTATATATTAACCATATACTCATTAACCATTAGTTTGACATTCTAAAAGCAACATCTTGATCTTTGTAGGTATTGGCCAGGAACAAGATTCTTAAGCAGCCAATCATATTCTATTCAATGTGTGCATGAATCTGCCCCTAAATGTAAAATTTAACGTCTTCAGGGAATATCCTTCTGACGCAGAAGTCCATTAGGGTGGATGTTAAGCAAACAAAAGAAATAATTTGTTAAAATTATGCTGAGAATGGGCATCTCCTATTCTACACCATTCCAACAGACTTTCCATGGATATTTGCCCCTAGGCTGCCATAATCCAGTTTTAATTTAAAGTACAGTCAAAATCGCAAAGTCTCTTTCAGCTTGTGTGTCAATTTTCATAGTTTTAAAATGCCAAAATGAACACACAATAGTGATGCTATTCTGTAAAATGACTTCACTGGATTGAAAGCTAAAAGTTTATGTTATATACACTATTCCATAAAATAACTGATCTCTCTGAAAAGACTGGTTCATAAAAGAAATAAATAATATTATTAGGAGTCATTAGATGGTACTACTACAGATAATGTGCTTACTTATGTTTTGTTTAACTAAATACATACATAGGTACACCTTGAAAGAAATGTCTGTTAGTTGCGATACAACTCTTTTTAGAAGTTGTTCTTCTAACACATTTAAAATGTGTTTACTACATAAGAGTTTTTCTGGATGAACTTTTCTATAGTGGCAGGCTCATAAATGCAATGACTGTGTGCCTGTATAGTTCTTACGTTTTCTATTCCAGCACAAATAATATATAATAAAGATGGACTCATTCCATAAATTCTGTACTACTTTTTACAGGATTATACACATAAAGCAAAAATTACAGTGTGAGGTCAGAAATCCTGTAAATGCAACCATATTATCTAAGATGCACTAGAAAAGCAGGAACTTTCCTGAGGAATGGGAAAATGAGAATTACTTGATATATAGATACGAAGAAGCAAAATGATGGTTATCTGCTAATCTGGAATGGAAAGAAAGGCAGAGACTTTTACAACATTTGGATAAATTTGTCATATGAAGAGGTAGAAAATGTAAGGGCATACTGCAGTATGTTTCATGAATTGCATCCCAAAAACCTAAAACATGAAATGTGATGTGCTATAATATGAAAGGTCCAAGTGTACCCATTCAAACTGTTTCAAACTGGGTGCGCATCTACACGTGCCCCCAACTGCGCAGTTGTTACTGTGCACTGCAGTCATTTAGTACTTACTAAAGCAAGTACTAAATGACTGTGCAGTAACCACCGTTACTGTGCAGTCTCAGCAGCACAGGTCGTTTCTAACACTACAGCGCAGCAGCAATGAGCACGGTTCATGCCCACTGAAGCTACGTCAAAATTACGAGCTATATGCCATAGCTTGTCATTACGGTGACACAGCATCTCGTGTAGACACGCCCACTGTGTACTGATAATGGTGCCTCAATTTAGTATAAGATAACTTAAGGGACTTTTTGAACAAAGGTCCAGAAGAAGCTAAAAAAAATCCAGGAACAAAGTTGGATGTAAATAAAAGAGCAGACACTGCTAAAACACTTGAAATGGCTCAAGCATAGATAAAAACTATGTGACAGCATAAGATCACCTACACAGCTACACTAATGAGTTGTCATTTGCTTTTGATTCTGCCTTCGCAAAGCAACTGTCAAAACCAGCAGTCCAGCTAGAGCCCAGGATAAGCTTCAGACTGAGACCTTTAAAAGTCACAGGTGCTTTGGGGTGCCCAAATGAGATGCCCTAATGGCTGCTTAGGTCATCAGACTGATGCTCAATGGCAATCTGACACTGTTAAAACTAAATTAACACACACCAAAATCTTATTTGGTACACACAAATAATGTAAGGGTATTTCAGCATTATGAAAGAGATATGCTGAAGTCCCAGGAAATTATAGTTAATTTGGTTGGCTCTGACTAGGACTCTCACTCGAGGCCACGAGACAATTTTGTTGTCTTGGAGAACTTCACAACACCTTTCACAGCTCCTGAAAAAGAAGTACATATGAAAGGCAAAGAGAAATCAAAGATAATTGCAGTCATTACAGGCCCTACTCAATGCCCAGTAGGAGCTTTCCAGAAGAGATCAGGTCTATAAATACTGCATTAAGTACAGAATGTTTGAAAAAATATGTAGGAATTTAAAGAGGTATATTCATAAATATATGGTGGTTGGCTATTTCAAAATGGCCCATGTAAGATGAATCAGTGGTTTTGGCCCAGTTCCAGTTTAAGTTCCTGTTAGCAACCCTTTGACAAGAGACAACAAAACATAGTTCAATATTGTGCACTCACCCTTGGGTGCCCTGAAAGAGATACAAAACTGAATGGTCTGGGATCCTGAATTATTCCCTTCACATTCCTACTGGGGGTACTGTCACACTGGGACTGACTTAATAAGAGAAAGCTTGCCCTTATACAACCTGGAATAGTTACCAGGGTGGCCAATCTGATAATTTTCCAAAGGAAAAGGAAAAAAAACCAAACAAACCCAACACTGCACTAAAATGTACTTTGCTGTAAACATATAGTTAAAAGGAAAACCAATTAGATTATAATTCCAATCCCTATGGGTTTGAGTCTTTTTATTATAAGAGATTAGCTGTAGGGAAATTTGCAAGAAGAAATACTGTCATAAATGATATTATTCATATTTAATAGCAACCATTGATTATTTTTACCAAAGCATGCTCTAGCTGATGTTATACAGCTTGACAAAACATGGGCACTGAGATTTCATCAAGCATAATGTATATGAATATATTAATCTTAAGTATGTAAAAAGATTTTCAGGTAACTTTGTTTTAAAACAGACGTCTCCCTCACCATGCTGAAACCCAGGACTGAAAATATTAATTCTCCAACTCAGTATACAGAGAGAAGTGTTCTGTCATTCCATTATCTAACTTCTAGATGTTGTAGCTGGAAAATTCAAAATGTGTCATGGTAAAGAAAAAGTGGGATCTTGGACAGATAGCAAAGATACCCATTTGCAAGAAAATAAGCCTATTTCCACCATCTTGACAGACTGCTAAAGCCATTTTGAATGTTGCTGCTCTTGAATTCTGTTTTTTCTCCCAGACTGAAACCTGTGTGATAGACTCAAAATATCATTTCTGCTGAGGCCAGTAACATGAACTTTTTACTTATTTTAATTATGTGCAAAGATTACTAACTCATCATAATTAACACACTTAAGGAAGCCATCCCAATTCATTTGGGTATTAGTGTCGATTTTTCCCCCTTAACATTTAATTTAGATTTTGGGTTGCCAGGAAGCTGGTATCTTCACTGTTTAGTCCTCCACCTCTTTGAGGAGCAATGCGACAACCTGATATTTGTAACATCCTATCCTGCCTCAAAATTTTGTATTTACTCTGCATCTGTGCACTACTGAAATCATCTTAACACTTAACACAATTCAAACAATGATGAAGTGCTTTGTTGCTTTTGGCAGATTTTTCTGACATACTAGAGAGCTTCTTACTAGCTTTTCAAATACACTCCTTTTCAAGAGAAGTCAGAATAACTCTGTCCATTGTCATAAGTAGCCTCTCACTATTCACATGGGCTAAATCCTGCTCTCCCAACTCACATAAGCCACAGTGGTGTTCATGAAAGTAAAGTAAGCCGGATGTCCCTATATGCAGTTATTTTAATTGCACTCATATATGTCAGACACGTGCTGCTCAATTCCAACAAGCTGGAGCTAACTAACACAAAACATGTTCTGGCTGAAATCTATATATCCATATTAATTATCATTACAGAAATAACAATGAAGATGTGCATGGTGCTTTACTCTAAAACAATAAATAAAGGCCCTGCCCATGAAGCTTATTATCTAATCCTGCTAGACAATATAATGACCTGACAAGTAAATGCAACTGGTCATAAGGAAGTGTATAGAGGGATGACAACATCACCAGGAAAGGATTTAAAAGGTTAAACCCAGGAAGAGGTTTTCCAGGGATGCTGGAAATGTGAACCTAGTTTTATATTCCTTTAAGTTGTTATATTACATTAATTTTTAGGTAGCTCTCTTTGTAACTATTGTTGCTTACTCTCTTTTACAAAATTTATGTAGCTAGCACAGGAATGAGAAGCAGACATTTAGATTAAAGAATAAATAAATGCTGAATATAAGAGGCTTTGAGGAGAGATTGATTTGGAGGGGGAAAGTGACTAAACAGACATCTATCTACATGGGTATACATGCAACACACCTGGAAAAGGACGTGCTTGTAGTTAGAATTTATGAGTGACAGGCATGTGACAGCCAGGAGCCGGCAAAGATTTTGTACAATGGAAATTCTTGATAGGGCACACAACTACTCATGAGATCTGCATGTGCATATCATCATACTGTATTATAATAGCTGCACTCATGGTTTATCAGTTATCCAGAAAGACAGAGGCTATAAATTAAAGCCATGTTTTGGGAAGGGCGGCTAAGACATGAAAGTCATAACACTTAAAACCTAAGTGACAGATATAACCTGTTATTCTTGTCAAAATATAGCAGTGGTTTACTATTTTTTACAATACACAAATGCATTTCACAGGGACTTACCCAGTAAACTCCTGGTCCTACAAATGCTTATGCATGTGCTTAATTTTAAGCTCACAAACAACCCCATTGATTTTAGTTTAATGGGACTGCTCATATGAGGTGAGCATGTGCATAAGTGATTTCAGGATCCGAGCCTAGGTCTGCAACGTTCAATTAAACAGAAACATTTCCTGAGATTTTTTTCCCTTCAGTGGACCTTGTGCAACAGTGAAGCTGGTAGAGATGTCCAATTTAAGCTGAACCTGAAAAACTGAAATACTTTCCCTTTAATACTGAATACAAACTGATATAGTATCACATGACCTTTACCGTAATTTCTATTAAAATCATTTCATGTCTGGTTGCTTCTGCTATCCTGGCTCATTTGTATTGTTTACAACAAGTCATTGCACTCGGCAGTTAGTGGTGCCTGAATCCATGGTTACCAGTTTTTACATTCACTGGTTAAATGGAATGCAGCTCTTCTGTGGGTTTCTTGGAGAAAGCTCTTAAGAAACCACAATCCAGCTATCAATCAGGCTAACCTGGGAGAAATTAATCTTATAAACATAAGTATTGTTGCATATTAAAAATTTATATAAAGGGAGCTCAAGGCTTCTATTAGTCGTAGTTGCAAAAGTGGCTGTGTTGAGATCTGACTTAGTGCATGGGGGACTTAAGCTATGTAGTCTACAGCTGACATTCATCCATGTTGTGCCTTCTCAAGCCTTCAAAGCTAATAAAACTATCCTTTTTAAAGCTTTTTCCCCCCATCCCCTTTTTTAATCTTGAGCGCTTATTTTAGCAGGGATGTGCTTAGAATAGAAATAGTTCTAAAATACAGGTTTAACCAGACTGCAGTCCCAGCAAAGTAACTTAGACACATACAAGATAGTAAAGCACAAAATAGACAGCATTGAGTAGAATTCAATTAAGACAAAACAACAGTCCAATGTCATTTTGTAGTAAATTAAGCCTGCAAACTAATAGGTTGCATTGCTACTTAAGGATGACACAAACTAATTCTATTTGCCTTGCTATTTATTGCTTGCCCTGGGGTGGGGTTGCCAAAAAAAGAAACAAAAAGAAAACTTATTTACAACACGGATATAAACATTTATAATGTCTAATAATATAAGAAAAGTTCTCAATAGTTTGATGGCTATAATAACTGTCCCACCAGCTACATGAGAACAACAAATAGTTAAATCAAACATATTACTAGCTCATCTACTGCAAAGTCACTGTATCAGAAGCCCGAATTGATTTGTTTCCTCAGAACAAATTGAAAATGAATGTAACATAACATCTAAAAAAAAATCCCTACTGCACTACTAATCGGATACTGTATAATGGTTGATTGCAGCTTTGCACTGTGCTATTGTTGCCTAAATCATACATACTTACAGGTTCTGGGTTCTTCCAAGAGTTTGGTGCAGTTTCAAGGACAAATGTCTTAAGGAAGTCTTTCTACTGTGCAGCAATGATCCTAGCTCTGATCTGATTACATGAGCCAAGCGCTAAATCTGACAATATAAAGGAAACTTCCCGTGTGAAGAAGAAATCTTGGAAAGTCTCAGGGTTAAAAAGGCTGCTTAAATGTGCTGGTTGATTTGCTCCCTACTTGTGTATACACAGTAGCAGCTGATCTCTGTTTGCAGCCCTGCAGAAAGAAACCTTTACTGAAAACCAATGGCATCACATTTCAGTGGAGCTAGTGCCAGGCTCTGGAGAGCAAAGCAACCTTTGACAACTTCACACAATTCAAATAAGTGGGCTTGCTACATATGTCCAGGAGGACTTTTTAAATTGTATATTTACCATGTAATTTTTCTAACAATGAACTGGAATCCTGGAGTCCTTAGTCAGCTCTGATAGAAGCAAAACTCCCATTCACTTCAAAGGGAATTGTACATGTGTCAGGACTGAGTAAAGACTGCAGAATACGCCCCAGTATATTTTGTTTTTGTCTTGATTGCAGTTTTTGCAGATGATGAGATGTTCGCTGCACCCTAAGGTATGTGTTGGACCTATTATAACAGGCGCAGTACACATTCTGGATTTGCCCTGAATTTGTTCTGCCCCTCACAACCCGGTATCATCTGTCACACTGTTCCTAGTTATTCTTTCTGATTCTGATATACAGAAAAATTCAAGAGTGGGATTTGTCTCCTTTCCATCCACCCCCACCATGTCCTACATGAAACACCCTGACATAGTCCCTAAATTCCAACACCGCAAAACACTGTAATGATTTGGAATTATGATCCAGAAGCAAATTGCAAAACCAATCCTTACTTGATATCAGTTTTCACCTAAGCCTCAAATCCAAACACTCCAAAACTTTTGGGAAGTAGGAAGCTCCTAAACTGCATGTGGGCCTTACCCATGTCCAAGTAAACTAATGAAACCAGAGTAACAACATATTGAACTTGCTCACCAGAACTATATTGATTCCCATATTTAGGAGCAGTAACCCAAATGGATCCACAACTTTAGGAGGTAATCATTTTTTATCATCAATCATGCTTTTTTTATGCTATATTTGGCCCTTGACTTTGTTCAGTAATGTAAGAAGAATGTTTACATCACATTTCAAAGGCAACCGAACAGCATGGTGTCTTTACAGAAAGGGTCCATTTTCTCTTACCTGGGTTACAAACACAAAGTTCAAAAGCAAATGTAGGCAGGTGCAGCTTTAAAACACACAGTATTAGAGTCTGGTTAGCAACAATTATTATGTATTTTGTGATGAGGTTTTGCGATATAGTTCATGGTCACTTAGATTATTCAACACCCATCTTTTTCCCCTCAGGCACTCTTGACTATTCCAGCCAGCAGTATATTGCATGCTATTTTTCTAATATTGTGAACTATGGTCCAAAGGGCAAAAACCAAAACTAGCAGTACAACAAAAGGGCATGTTCACGAATTCAAGCAGCAAAATAACTGAGATTATAGATATGTGTGTGTGTGCGTATCATGCACAAAAAATGTACATGTACATATTATACACATACAGGAGGTAAAGGGGCTTAATAGGGGTATAATCATATTGACAATAATGATAATAATCTGATTTTAGAGGTACTCAGCCCCTCTGAAAAATCATAGTGCTTGTCCTTGGGTGTTGGGGGGGCAGTTGTTCTTTACATTTTTCAATTAGTCTGATTATTCACAAAAGTGGGCATGTGACCCAAACAAGAATGATAATAGGAACAGCCTAGATCAAGATAATTTTTTAACATGCAACAGACATCATCTCCAACCAACCCTACCCCAAATAGCTTCAGCCTGTCCAGAGTCTCCTTGTAAGAGTCCCCTGACTATAGCCCTTCCTTCCCCCCCCCCCACCCCAGGTCCTGCTGAATGGTGAAACATATATCTCTCTGTCTTTTTTCACTTAAAGAGGCAGTGTGACTTAGTTAATCAAGAGCTCTGGAGTCAGGAGACAAGGGCTCTATTCCTGACTCTGCCTCTGACATGCTGCGTGACCTTGAACGAAACCATTTTCCCTTTAGTGACTGATTCTGCACTATGCAAATTACTGGAGTAGTTTGATGGCTACAATGAGAGCAAGAGCCTAAGCACATCAGTTTCTCCATCTGTAAAATAGGGATAACTTTTGGGATGAAGGACACAGATGGAAAATTTAGAAACTACTGAGTTCAGCATGGTCATCTCTCACAACCTTGGACAAATTCTCTGTCTAGTTTCCAGTCTTTTCATGTATATGCCTTAGGACTTTCTCCCACCCTTTGTCTAGTTGATCTACTGTATTTTGACTTGACTGCAATCCCTTCAGGAAAGGATTTAATCTCCTCTTTATGCCTGTGCACAGTGCCTGCTTTAGCAGGGCCCTCTTGTCAGTTGGGACCTGAACACACTATATTAATAACGAATTATAAATAACAGCAAAGTCTCAGTGGAGATAAAGACTTCTAGTGAATGAAAATTACTGTCCAAAAGCCTGTCTGTACAGAAATCCAATCCCCAGCCAAAAACTGACACCCTTGAATCAGATATGAAGGCCAGTATTCCAGATTTAAGAAGCTGTCTTGCTCTAAACTTGGTGAGTGGAAAAATCCACACAACAAAGTTGGGGTTTCTTAGGGCTGCAAAAATCTCCAGCCAGGATTATCATAATCCCTTCTCCCTTTATACTCTGTACATGCAGGTTCCTACATGCAGTGATTCTCCTTCAGCACTCCTCTTATATAACAGCACAGCCTGAGCTACCCTAGAACCCAAGTACCCAGCATAATAGACCTGCAAAATGTTTCTTCCCCCAGACCTATCCACTTTACCATGCTGTCTGAAACGATCTGTATTAAAGTTGGTTCTTCCTCTGTGTCTCATCATTACTCTTTTAGGAAATGTCCCCACAAGACAGGATGCAGCATCTGGGTAGCAGGCTGTAGGTAAGAAATGGAGACCTTCTCCAACAGTTCTGGGAAATCCTGCCTAGGTTTTCCTTCTGTCCTTCAAGGAGCAAGAAAGGACTGTAAGACCCAACATATTTTTTGTTTGGTAGAAAGGAAAAGCCCATGTGCCACAAAATTATTCATATACTCCTTCCTTCCTCACACTTCACTGTATGTGTCCAGCTTGCTTCTTCTGATCTGCTTGCTCATAAGGAATTCAGTGCTTCTGACGCTTGGTTTTTTTAGGAGAAAAAGAGTGTTGGGGGAGTTGTAGGGGCCAGAATAGCAGTAGCAGCAAGCAGCTCACTCCAGGCAGTGAAATCCTGCAGTCAGGGAGGGCTAGTGCTAAATGAAGTGAAAGGGGGTAGAGGAATTAAATGTATTGTATAGAAGTGGGGTAGGAAAATAATATATGGACCAAATTAATTCTATGGGTTCAGCTTTGGAAAGGGCTGACTTAACTGTATAATATATGGGATGGCCAGACTAAACCAGGCCAAAAGTAAATGTTGCAACTCTATTTCTAAATCCCTTATTGTTAACTGTTTATTAAGATCATTTATTTTAGATACAAATTGCAGAAACATCCTTAATAACTGTAATTAAAAAAAAAAAATCCTAACCTACAAATCACAAAGGACCCAATACTACCAGTACTTAAACCATAGTACTAGTTCTCATGATTTTATCATAAATTTTGCAATACTGATTGTTTTTTGAAAGCCTCAGCTCCTGGAGTCAAGAGATTAATTGAGGATCTCACCTATCATTTAAAAAAAATAAGGTGTTAGCCCTTCCAGCTGTTAGGAAAAGGTTAAAAATATTCCCTAAACTCTTTGGAAAAACAGAAGGCCAATAAAAAAAACTCTTGTGATTTTTAGGGACCTCTTTATATATATATATTTCTTTTCTAAGGCAGACCTGGATCAATGTGCACTCAAATCTAATCCATTTAGATTACACCAGTGAATTGAACTTCTGTACCAGATCCCCTATCAATTCAAGTTAGGCCACTGTCTGCCAGCATCCCAGCCTTCTTTGGGACACCCTGCTACACCCCTCACAAGAAGGCATGCTAGCACTCAGCCCACACTTGGCTGCTCCAGTCGGCCACCAAACAGGTCCCAATCCCAAGCTCTCCCTAAACAGAGCTAGCAGAGCCCCTCTCCCCAGCCCCGCTCCCCTCCCCTCCAGCCTACAACTATCTGCCAGGTGCAGGCAGATGGGGGTGTGCAGAGGAAGGAGGTGTCTGCCCCCCCTTCATGAACCCCAGAAACTGGGCACAAAAGTCCCTGGGCTGGTCCCCTGCCCTGTCACAAAGCACCATACAATGTACACACAGAACTGACATGGAGTCCAGGAGAGGCCCTGTGCTCCGGGCACAGCACCACAGAGCTTGGCCCTAGCGACTACATGCCCAGCCAGGGATGCCTCATAACCCCATGCTCAAGCACAGTTCCACAGACCCAGCCAAGGACCCCCATGCCCCTGTGCTCAGGCATAGCTCCATGGACATGGGCCTGGCTACCTCACACCCAGCCAGGGACCTCCATGTTCCA
Source organism: Alligator mississippiensis (assembly GCF_030867095.1). Lineage (NCBI taxonomy): Eukaryota > Metazoa > Chordata > Crocodylia > Alligatoridae > Alligator > Alligator mississippiensis. The sequence goes on along the minus strand of NC_081824.1, from coordinate 186,137,514 downwards.
GTGCTTTGGCACAACCCCACGGACCTGGCTCTGGCTGCTGCACATCACATCTCAGTTGCTAGAGTCAGGCACCCTGCCAGCCAGACCCCAGCATGGACCTCCCCGAGCAGAAGCCGATGCGGGAGGCTTGCTTGTGTGTTAGGATGAAAAGGGGCAGACCATTGGGACTGGGCCTGCATGGAGGCAATCCTGTGACCTCCTGGCTTGGCCACTGACAGCAGGTACCTGGGACATGAGTTCCTGGGGTGTTTCAAAGGTATTTTAGCCTGCAGCTACAGGGTCCTGGAGTTCTAGGGTCGGGAGAAGGGGGGGCACTGAGCAGCCAAGCTGGGGTAAGGAGAGTTCAGGGCATGCTTGTCCATGCCCAGCAGCCAATCAGGGGTGTCCTGGGTGCTTGGCTGCTCTCAGCAGTCTCTGCCAGCTTGCGGAGCCTGCTGGGAGGCATGCAGGAGTGGCCCCTGCCTGCTGGCCTTGGCCCCTCCTTCCTCATCACCAAAGGCAGAATGTATGTTCTGTTCACTGCCTGTCTAACATAGGCCACTTTCAGAAAACCACATAACTTAGATCGATTCTGTTTCGGGCCTTTTGAACATCTGTACCTAGCCTCAGCGTTCCACCTTCCCCATTTATTTATTACCCTCACTTTCTGTGGCATGTGTAAAACTCAGTGTTTATTTATTTATTTATGTAAACTGCCAACACCATTTGAATTCAATATACACATAAATAATTTGATAGATACAACTGATAATAGAGATATAAATACTACCATACAGCCATCACTGTACTTGTGACATTTGGGATAACTCATTCTGGGTGTCTAAATCTAATTTAAATTCTTTCCCAGTTTTAACCACAGCTTCAAATCAGATGAACTTAAACCAAGGTGTATGACTCCATGCTACACTGGTAATTCACACTAACTAGGAAATAAATTTTCATTGATTAAGTTGAATTGTTCATACAGAATGCCGGCTTCAGCTTTTTGCCCCTACGAAATAGCTTAGAAAATATATACTGCATGTGTTTATTATAGCTATAGTTGCTATGAACATCTATAACTCTCCAACAATTTCTTTGATTTATGTTCAAAAACATACAGGGCATGAAATGATGCCTGCAACCTTACATTTCCCTCAAGAACATTGTGGGGAAAAGATATATTCCAAAACATCATGTTAGATTCCTTGTTATGTCTCCTTTTTAAAATAAATGTATGGTAATCAATTACACATGCTTCAAAGCAATTGCCACTAGATTCCCCCTAAGAAAAGCTGTTTGAGAGAAGTTCCATTTTTTCCCCTCATGTTTGGGTTCTAATATGAGTCTGTACCCAAATATATATTTGGGTGACTTTCTTTTTATATATACACACACACACACACACACACACACACACACACACACACACACACATATATATAGTTGAGCTCTGTGTGTGTGTATACACACACACACACACACACGTATTCTATTGAACTATATATGTATATTTCAATATATTCTATTGAAAAATATGTATCAGTTTCTATGCAGATACACACACACACACACACACACACACACACACACACAGGCAAGCAAGACAGGCATACAACAGGTTTTCAGGAAAGGACCCTCTTCAAGGACCCAAAGTATACTTGAGGGGAAAGTGTTAAGTTTGATTCTCCTCTCTCTCATACTTCTGCCAATTAAGAGTAATTCGATTGACCTCACTCAAGTGACAGTGTTAAATGAGAGGAGAGTCAGGATAGATTCATTTAACCAAGATATGAATGTTTGTGTAAGAAAGTCACTTAAGTTTAATTTCCATTACAAAGTCTAAACAACAAGAGTGTTTTTCCCAATTTCTTTCTCTGTCCACAGAGTTTCACCATTAATTCTGGTGGATGAACACTTAGCCGTCATCAACAGCCAGTATAGGCCAGGGATCTCAAACATAAGGCCTACAGGCTGGATCCAGCCTGTTGACCTGTATCCTCCAGCCTGTGCCAGCCCTTGCCCTGTGAGCTACATGGGATACAAGATGTTCACAGCTGCATCTGTTGCTCTGGACCAACTCTCTGTGCTGCCTGAAGCACCAAGGCCAGCCTGCATGCCATGGGCAGCACGCATTCAGTGCCAGTCCCCAGGATCTGGCATGTGTGCAGCATGCGGGCTAGATCCAGCATTGCAAGCACTGCACAGGGGTAACAGTCCGTTCTGGCGTGCAAACCAGTCCAGCAACACTCATCCAGCCCATAGGAGCTCTGGGGCCCATACAAATTTGATACCCCTTCTGTAGGCAAATATGACCCTATACTAAAACTAGGGCCAGGGTCTGCAGAAGCAGGCCTCTGTTTCAAGCAAACGTGGTCCAATTTATCCTTGCAATCATATAAAACCCATGTTTTCAACATGCAAAAACAAACAAACAAACAAAAACCCAAACCTCCCAGGTTCAACTGGGTTGTGCTGGCTTATTTGAACTCAAATCTACATGAACTGAAAGCAAAGAAAAATATTTGTCTGAATCCCTTTTTCAGTCAAGCTACATTTTTTCACATAGGTCTAATAATGAAGTCTTCAAGAAGGGAGGGAGTTAACCGCTTGTATATGCCCATTGCCCATGCAGCCCCAGCTACGTAGCATCAACAGTTGCTCACCTATTTTCACAGTGGGAAATAGCAAGGTACTGGCAGTATAGGAATAATCAGGAGGAATCTAGGTCAAATCAGAGGAAGACTGCTATGTCCCTTTGATGAAATTCACATGCAAACACAATACCAATGTAAAAACAAAGAACTTATTTGTAATGGTTATATCTTCTAAGCCCCCTAAATAAAGGTGAAAACATAAAACTGCTTTGTTTGAGCAAAAGGCACAATTCCTTTGGTTTGATTTTTGAAAAGGCATTTAAAATCAATATAAAACCGCAATATTAGGAAATTTTATAATCATTATTTCAAACAGGCAGACTTGAAAGGTTCTCTTGTTCATGGGGAAATCTTCAGTTAGTTTTTCTAGTACCAGTGGTTCAATCGAAAGATTCACCAACTGCCCCCTGGAGAAAACAGAAGATCTGCATTTAAATGGAGATACAGTATTTCCAAATGCACAGTACCTGGAAGGCAGATACTGTCAAGGTTTCTTAGTGAGTGGATCTCAAATTGTATTAGGTACATTTCAGTGCTGTAACTATCCCCATTTCATACGACTGGGGCTATTTCCATATCATTTTGCTGTGTGCATACTTCGTAATATTTGTCCTGATAAGTTAAAATTAAACCCTGATCCACCACAAAACCCAGACAAACTAACAAGTGACGACTACTTTATATATAATGTTCTGATATGCACAATGAAGACTAAATTGCATGGCTAGAAATGTTAAATAATTGAAAAGTAGGATGACTTAATAGAGTAGTAAGCTTAGTTTACAATGCAGCCAATTTAGAGTCATAAAAACACTGTGTAAAATTTTTATCTTGTGGTTGACCATTCCATATCTTATTTATTATTCAAAAGTATTTCAACAGCATTTTTCTTCATTAATGTAGCTTCTGGTGTTTAAGTCCAAGTCTCTAAATTTGTATTATTCTCCAAATGTTATTTTAAAACAGAATGACTAAAATTCAGCAAATCAAGGCATAAATGTTACCTGTTATAGTATATTCATTTTTCAAATTTTACCTCAAACTGACTTAGCATGTTGTAAAATGTATTAATAAATCATGACACTTAAGTCAAATAAATCAAAGCCTATACACATGACATTAAGAAGACCCATGAATTGCTCCTGCCTAACGCATCAAACCGAACCAAACTATAATTTCATAAATATTTTTTCTACTGTACGCCAGCACAAAAATCTGCCTTTCTGGTAGACAAAAAAAAAATCATCATAACCTTCCAGAAAAGTTTACGTGAGTGTTGCTAAGGCATGTATGTTTATAGTGAAAAAAGACACTCGTGATCAACTTCAAACACACAGACATTAGTCTAGGCAGCCTCTTGCTGAAATTCTGGTTGCAATTGAAATGTCCCTGTAAACAAGGTTACCGAGAACAGACCGAGATATCCTTCTCAGCAACACCTTCACCAGGAACCCTTCAGCTGTCTACTTAGCTTGTTATACCTTATCTTGCAGCTCTGACATTCTAATGCTGATTCAAATTCAGGATTCAAAATGAAAGATGAAATATCTTTAAGATCACTTAATATTGAAATACTGTTGCAATAATAAGTGCTGCTAGGTTGGAGATATGGATATAGTGCTCTAGTGGTAACCTTTTAATTTCTGAAAAAAATAGCAGAATAAGTGTGGTATTGAACACTGTTAATGTAATTGATTTATTTGCTATGTTTCTGATACCGAACACGTTAAAAGCCATGTTTACCTTCCTCTACCCTTTGCATATTTGAAACTGAAAGTCCCCTTAAAGGAGAACTGTAAGAATCTAGTATACACACAAAAAGTGGTTACAATGATACTTTACACACAGGGAACAAGAATTTAATCACATAAATCAGTTCCTGATTCTAAGCCCTTGGGTATTTCCTATGGAACTGCAATACAATATTGAATGCCCATGCTTACAATTGAATGCGTGTGGTTGGGGGGGGGGGGGGGGCGGTCTTCACATTTAAACTTAGCGTTACGTACTTTAGAGTGAAATCTGAGAAACAACTGCGCATCAAATAAGTTTGATACTTCATATTTAAGTTGGAAGGGCAAAACTGAGGGAGGAAGGGGAAGAAAAACAGAGGATGTCAAATCTTGTTTTCCTACTAACTTCCTGCTATATCTCATGCACCTCCCTTACAGAACGACCAAGCTGTTCTATGTTCTACCTCTGCACTGGCTTTTATTTAAAGAGAATTCAAATTTCCCTCTCTTACACAGCTGGTGGTACTGTCTCTCTCTTTTTTTTTTTGTTCAAGTCCTCTTAACATCAAAATCACAGAGCTTGGGTAAAAATATCACAATGAGAGGAATAAAGCCCCTCAAATTCTAACCTCACCCCCCTCTAGTTTCCTTGCATCTGAATTCTCATCTTTTTTATTTGCCACTCTCATCCTTTGCTCATTTCCTAATTCAGTCCTCCTGCCAGATTTTTGGCGCTGCAATAAACCACTCCGCTAGACCAACTAATCAGAGAGTTTCCCCTGCAACAGTTCAAAATATATCCTCAGACCACTTGCTCCTGTGAATGTTCAGGGCAAAAATAAATAAATAAATAAAAAATCCTGGCAGGCAGGTCATATTTTAGATGTGAACATGAGATCACTTTTCAAAAAAAAACACCCTAATGCTTAGAGCCAGGAGGGTGGGCCATCAAGATGTGATCCACATGCGCTGCCTTCGTGAAGGAGGGTGTTTATACCCGAAAGCTTACAAAAAAACAATTTTCCCAACTATTTAGTTGGTCTAATAAAAGAGATCACAGCTGCCTAAGGAACCTTGTCTGGTCTGCATGCACTTTCCACACTTCCCCTCATCCTCCCTCATTGTGCTTGCAAATGCCTGCTTTGTGGGTAAGGTCTAAGTCCACGTCCACTGATTCCAGCACTACCACACAAACAGAGAAAACGTGCTTTCCCAGCCTCATGTGGCAAATTCACAACCTCAGGGAAGCAAGGAGGCTAGAGGGAATGAAAAGACATGAGAAGAACAATCCCCCTCCCCAACGCCGGCATGCAAGGTTTCCACCAGGCCTGTTTGGCTCTTGTGAATCACTCTCAGAAATGTTTAAGGAAGGAGGAAGAGGGTGGAGAGGAAGACGGGGGAAGCGTCTTTCTTCCTCTCCCTCCCTGTGGGTCTGTCCCTCTCTCCCTGACTCTGTGCAGCATTTAGGGGAAGCAGTGCCATGGGGGCTTCTCCTGGCACCCTAGGGACCCAAAAAGCAGCCAGCGAGGAAGCCTGAATGAACTTCTGAGCTCCCTGGAAGAGCAGGGGGAGCTGAGGGAGGCAGAGCGCCAGCCGGGGCAGCAGCTACACAGGGATCAGTGCCTTCCAGCCAAGTTCCCTTTCCGCTTTTGCAGCCACCCCAGGACCCCGTCCCTAACTCCGCAAAGCCTGGCACTTTCACAGTGCTCTTGATCCTTGGCAAAGGAAGGGGGGAGGGAAGGGGGGGGAGCAGGATAAAACCTACTGGGGTTTGGATCCCTCAGCAGAAATAAAAATAGCACCAAAATATTAAAAAAAAAAAAAACAAAAAAACGAAACCAACCCCCCCAAAAAAACTGGCCGAGAGCTCCAGCTGGGCAGCTGACCTTGCGGGGTGATTAGGTGCTGAAGTCTGAGGAGTCTGAGTCTCCGGATTATTTTTAGGGACTGACCCTCAGCAAGTGTAATGGGGCAGGGGCTGAAGGTGGGAGCAGGAGGAGGAGGAAGTGGGGGGGTAGTCAGAGAGCTCCTCTCGGCTCCCGGCAAAAAAAAAAAAAAAAAAAACCCACAAAAAAAACCCTGCCCCAGATGCGGGGGGCCTGCAGACGTGCCCGGGGCCGGGGGGAGGGCAGGAGGCTCGGGCTCGCGTTACCTGGTCCGGGCAGAACCGCAGGCAGGTTAATCAGGTGAGTCGTCGGGGATTTGCAAGAAGCCGAAGCCGGTTTCTTGGCTAGGAAAGTCTACAACACCATGCAGGGACATTGCAAAATCTTTACGCACGCCTCCTCTAACCGGGCTCCCGCGACCTCCGCCGGAGAGGGGGGTGCCGGCTCGGCCGAGCCCGCCCGGCAGCCGCCCCGCGCCCCCCGCCGCGCTGCCCCGCGCCGGCCCGGGCCCCGCCGTCGGCCGCACCCCCCCTGCGCCGCGCCGCACCCCCCCCGCCCGGCCAGGCAGCGGCGGGGCCGCCGAGCAGCGCCCGGCCTCCCTGCTGCCTTGGTAGAGTCGGTCCGCACTCCGGCTGACCCAGGACGTCACTCTGCCTGTCTGTTTTCTCAATGATAACTTGGCAGGAGAAGGGGGAAGCTGCCAGGTTGGGGCTGGTGGTTGGGGTTTTTTGTTGTTGTTTCTTTCTTTCTTTCCCCGGGCTCATGCTACATGGTACGTGCACGTCTCTGGGCATGCCTCGCGTGTGGCTCCGCAGCGATGCAGGCGCACATGTGTGTGCCTCTGCCCGCTTGCAGGGGGGGGACTGCGCTCTCCGAGTGCTGTGCTGCCTTCGCGGGGATGGAGTCGCTGTGTGTGCTGCTGCCGCCGCCGCTCCTGCTGCTGGAGGAGGAGGAGGAATCAGGCATGCGTTCATCTTTTTGTCTTTCATTTTACCTTCAGGGTGACATTCAGGGCCGTGGTCATCGGCAAGCCCCACCTGGGGAAATCAAGGGGGCACCGGCGGTGGGGTAGGGGGGAGCAGGTGCCTCCTGCAAGAAGCGGCCGCGTCGCCCACCGCCACAAAAAAAGACAACGAGCCATTTTCTCCGCTGAAGGGGAAGAGCGGCAGAAATGCCAGATGAATGCATTTGTCTCTAGGATGCAGGCAGCGCCTAGGCCTAGCTCAGAAGGCGCTTTCTGCCCCTTAGAAATTTGCTTTCAAGCCCATTAGGAGGGAGGGGGGGAGCTCTGAGTGCATCCATGTGGGCCTGCGTTTAGTTCAGGGAGCGCTAGCATTCCTCCTAGGGTGAACGCCGCAGAGCTGAAAGAGAAACAGAGCTGGCATTTTGAACGTGGAGGAAGCTCTTCATACAGAAAGCAAAAAAGAAAATCCAAAACAGCCTTGACCAAAGATTACCACCAATTAATCTGGTACCGCGACCAGCTGCAAGGCTTCCGAAAAAAAAAAAAAAAAGATTTGAGTTCTGAAAAGCTTCGTGCGTGTGTTCATTAATAAATGCTGTTTGCATAAATCCAGTGAGGGCCCAATGGGGCGCCTCTCCCTTTGGAAGTTGAAGGCCCAGATCCTGTGAATGCATGTGCGGCCTCGCTCAACTCATGGGACTTCTTGCATGTGCATCAGTGTTTGCAGGACTAGGCCTGATTTTGCAAACTCAACCATAATTTGGGTTTTCGAATGGAATGGCATGCGCACCCCGGCGCCTGACATGCCAAAAAATCGATGGTTATGTTAGTAAGAAAATGCCTGCTTGTAGAAGTCTGGAATTAAGAAGTTGAGTTGAACAGAAATGCAGCTCTGCTGTGTGGCACTTCCTTGTGCCTTTCATTACCTTTTCCTATAGCAGGTCATATAATAGGTAAAGCCTATGCTTTTAACCAGGAAAAAGATTCATAAATGATGCGGGTGTGTTAATGTGGCCAATATCTAGCTATTGCAATTTTACTTTTTTGCATGTCCTGACTTTGTTATTTTATCTATGTGTCCTTAACACGAGCATTAACGGGTTTTTTTATGTAATTTCCCAGGTTTTTATATGAAATGGGAGGAAAAAAAAGAACATTGCCTGTGTTTTAATAATGTTTTTAGCATTTAACTGGTGTACATTAAATTTTGCTATTCTTGTCTTATTGAGGAGAGATTCTTACTTTTCCTGAAAGAGTTTTCTGCAAGGGTGGGTTAATAGGGCAACAGAATGTTGTTTTTCATTGTGATACCTGTATCTTTCAGGGTGGACACCCTATTTTTTTTTTTTTTTAAATGGTGAAAACCCAATATTTTCAGAATATAGACAGAAAGCAATATAAAATATGAGACATCCATAGGCTTTTTTTAAATGCCCAAGTTTATTTTCTAGTTTCTGATAGGAAAGCCAATTTTGCCTGAATTTTTTAAAAACATATTTTGCTGTGTATTCAAGCAAGATGTTTCCAGTCTCCTTCAGGTAAAGTGCCTTGGAGCAAAAGAATGGATTGCTTGAAAAGATTGAGAAGGATTTTGAAATATAATATACAGGCTGATTCCTGACTCTTTTAATTTTAAACAAGACATTTTTTTTGTGGAAAGTTTTTTAAAAGTCAGAGGTATACTGTGGCTCCCCCAGGGGTAAGTGACTGTTGCTCAGCACCTCTCAGGAACTGAATCTGAGCAGATTTTGAATGTGGGGCCTGTTGTACACAAATTAATTTTTAAAGTAAGTATCTTCAGAAGAAACCCATCTGTGTAATATCATGAAAGCAAATGAGTAGGCTAGCATCTCCCAAAACAACACTGAAGAAACTGGTCAGCCTTCGCAAGCCAGGCATTGCGTATAGGCCCAGGTTCAGCCTGGGTGAAATCTCTGGAGTTTTGCCCATTTTCAGCATAGTTAACTTTGGCCTATAGAGTCATTCAGCTGTTTACTCTCTTTTCAGAGCAGCCTCGCTTACTTTTGCAAGCATTTTAAAATCCACTACATCTTCCCCAGTGTGAATAAAATAAGTTATAATCGGCCATTTTTCATGTAGGCCAGTCCTGCTGTATTTCGTATACCAAATGTTGGGTATGTCTACATGGGAGATGAAAGTTTGAATAGGCATACCTGCCCTAGCTTTAATCTAACTAGCACAGTAACAAGAGGAGTGAAAATGTGGAGACATGGATTTCAGGACAGGCTATAAAAGCCCACCAAAGACCCTGGACATTTATATAGGTTGCAAACCGATTCTAAAGCCTGCTGATATTTTTATTGCTATTAATATTCATGCTACCAGGATTAACAGTAGCGGAGGTACAGGTACCTGTGCTGCAGTTGCATCTTCATTTGCTGGAGATCTTTATGTACCTACGAAAGTTACTCTGGAATAAAGTTGTATGTGAATTTAAAACAAAATTAATCTGGAATGGCCCTCTGTGGATACTCTTATTCTGGAATAAGACAGCCTTTTTTCTAGTTAATCTTAAACCATATTGAAAAGGAGTAAGAGTATCCATGCATGGAATTAGTCAGGCACATTTACTTTGGTAAATTTACTCTAGAAACTGTTCCTGCAAAAACTATGCCAAAGACAAGTCCTTCAGTGACAGGTAGTCCAGCATATGGAAAAAAGTCAGGGGACTTGTTTGGAGTCAGTTGATAGTGTAAAGGTAATTTAGATGAAACTTTGATTTATTTTCCATTTCTTTGCACGTTATTTCAGTATCTTAAACTTGAGAGTATTTTGTGTACTTGTGTATTTATGAATAAATAAATAGCTGTGTATTTATGAACAATTTCACAATAAATCTCTGTGTAACTTACAAAAGAAAACAAACATGGTTTATATTTATAGCCTATTCTTACTCTTGGTGAAGTCAGTGCGAGTTTTTTCATTGCATTTCTTGGGAGGCAGCATTGGGCTCCTAACTGTAAGAATTTTCAGTACGTTATTAGAAACAAAAGGAGGGGAAAAAACATTATGTCTTTTTGAAAACTCAGGATCCATTTGTATTTATACAATGCTCCATTTAAAGTAGCAGTGTCTAACTGAAGCACCCATTAAAAGTCAATAATATTACCTTAATGAGGAATTTCTAATAGACTTGCACAAAATGGTTTTCAGAATTAATAGGGCTTTTAGAAAGCACCTTATGAATAGGGATCCAATTCTGGTTTGTCTTACTGTGGTTTAGTCAAGAGAAACTCCATACAGAAGCCCATGCAATAATGCCAGCATAAAATGCATGCGAGTTGAATCAGAATCAGGTACATGTAGCGTAATTGGCTTATAGGAACAGTACAAAAATTAAAATGAGCTTCCAACCAAAAAAATATTATACAGTAATTTAATGGTAAGCAGAAAACTTTTCAAAAGTCATTGTAAATTGTTTCATGCCACAAAACTCCCCTGTGAAGAGGCTGGCTTCTTGCCAGAAAGTAACAAGTCTCTAAATCTAGAACCATATTTGTGAAAGAGGGAGAGAGAAAAAATGTAGAAAGAGAAAAAAGAAACAGCGCATCACAGAAAATAAATGAGCTGTACGCTACAATACATTGACCCTTTAAACAGGCACAAAAAAAGCCAATAGGAGTTATGAAGGGGTCAGGACATGAGCAAAAGAGAGTGAAATTACCCAGGGTAGAAAAAACCAGAGCAAATCTCTCAAAATCATTTCGTTAGCCTCTGCACTTGGACTTCTTGGATAGCTGTAGGTCATTGTTTTCACTGGGAAAGAAAAGTGTGTTCTTGAGTTAGATAATTGCCTTATCTTCCCTAGGATTTTAGTTTGAGTTAATTCATGCAAGTTAAGAACACATTTTTCCCCCTACTGAAGATACAGGCTTTATAGAGCGGTTAAAAACTATTCCCACGCTGAAAAGAGTTTCAGATCAGCTTTAGTGCCAAGGGCTGTAATAGGACAAGGCCAGAGGGTTGCCAGAGATCCATATACAGATCAAGTGGTTCCAGTACCCCCACACGAGAGATAATGAGGGTCTGCAAATACTACTTCCTTCTGTAAGTGTGAGCTGAGGCATAACTGGTACATTCTGCATTCTGGGCAGGAGTCCCCTTGTCAGCCTCACCAGGCCCCACTTCCAGTAGGACATGCCACTGCTTGGGGGAAGGTGTTGATGATTCTGGTTCTGAGAGGTAATTTAAAACCCCGAATTCTGGTGAAAAACCAGCTGTAGGGCCAAGCAAGAGGGTTAAACCCTTGTCTGCTGGTCATGCTGACACTTCCCCCAACAGCAGCTACAGCGATATCTCCCATGGAGAGGCAGAGGATGGAAGGGGCTGACAACAAGGGGACTCCTGCATCCATTCCCCATGGTAAGAGCCTGGAGCCTACTCCTAGTTACACTACTAGCTGTGACTAATGGTAATGATAAGGTCCTGCATTACACCCCTGGCCCTAGCTTGATGGAGGAGCGTTTGAATTTCACTTACTCATACCTCTTTCATATAGAACCTGATTTCGTAGACTGTATGGAAGAAAATCACACTGTAAAATGAAAGAGAGAGCCAAAGAAGAATCAGAGCGTTGCTGTTAAGTACTGTATTTACTCAAATACAAACAAGGGTTTTTTCCCCAATCAGCATAGGAGGAAAAGTCCTCTGTCTTACATTCACATACAAGGAAATCTCATTAAATACATTGTCTAGCATTAAATTGCTGCCAAAAGCAGCAAGTGTTTAGTCATGGAAACTAACTATGAAGTTGACGAAATGCAGCCAATGCTAAGCATGATTATAAAACATCTGGCCCATATTGGGCATACATTCACCTACCACAGGAATAGGTTAATGCGGCCCATCTGCATAAAGTATATGGCACGTGCAACCCCTCTCAGTGCTGACTCTTTTGTTTCCAAGTCACGGTGAGCCACTACACTGAAGAAATTTCATCTTTCTCTGCACTCCCACCACCAAGCCGTGCCTTTCTTTCTAATTTCCAGTGATTCCTGTTTCTTCATCAGCCTTAAATGTCTGGCAAACATCACCGAACTGGACCCCAAACAACTCACCCAGAATCCCTCTGTCACCCCCTCTCTTAGCCTGTGGCATATGTTACTGTGGGCCTGCCCTCCATGAGGTAGAGCTGGACCAAGTTGCCCTGTGCCTCATCTGCATATAAATTTTTGGAGCATCCCAGGACTTGTAACAAGAACATCCAGTTGTAGTCATGAGTGGGGGGCTAATTAGGATATGTATCCTAATGTCGGGGGGGCATAATCTGGAGTACACACAATACTGAGCAGTGCTGAGCTGTGGGGTCAAAACAGCTTGAAATGCTGTTGACTCTACTAGGGCCCAGGCCCAGGAATTATATGATAAATCATGAGCCTTTTGGTTTTAGACTAATGTCATGCATAGCTTGTATATATGAGTAGGTACAAAAGTACTACTTAAAAGTGTGTTTATGGAGTACCTGTGCTAAAATTTGCAGTAATTTCAGAATAGTTAATCCAGAATTGATGAATTTTACCTTAAGGCAAGGGGTACTACATGCAAATTACTACAGGTATGTTTATTTCAAGGTCAGTCTTTTCAAATTTGCCTCTCACTTCCATATGCTCAGGGAGAATAGGATCTGACAGTAAGGGTGGGGGGGAAGGGGCTTCAGGAAGAAGAGGCTGGTGGGGGGCAAAGGACAAGGGGGGCACCTGACCCCCCCCCCCAGATTTATTTTCCTGCTGTAGCAGTGGGTGGAGGACAAATTCAATGCAAACCTGTAATAATTAAATTATATACCTGGAAATTTATAACATTTATACATTTTTGATAGAATCTAATTATTGGGGGTGGGGATCATCTTATATTCAGGGCTGTCTTATATTTGAGCAAATATGGTAGTTTAGGTGTTAACTGCAGGCCTCATCCTGCTGTTTGGACTCAGGCAAGAATTAACATTGAAGATAATGGGGCTCCTGACCACCGTGTGAGCAGCCCTGGTATGAAATCATATAATGATATGAAACCTTGCAAACATTGGGGTAAGATCCTTGTATACTGAACCTTGCATGCTTCAGGATGTCCTCAAAACTATATTTTCAAGCTCCACTCCCATTGAAGAACCCCGAAGAATTGGAGACACAACAAATGGGGTTTTCATGGCTGGAATTAACATCAGGAAATCACTGAAGAAAATAAACAGTTGACTCAATGGAAACCCCACAAAAAGAAACCCCAGTGCACACTCAATGCAGTAAAATGAAGGATCTGTCAGAGTGGGCTGGTGATGTTGTTACCTAACATTTGTCTTAACAAACCACTGACTCATTTTCTTTCTGTACCAACAAGGTGAAATATGCATTAAACATTAATACTAAACACTATATTCTTCTTCTTCTGAAGCATAAGCATCTTTAATGGGAGTTTACACATGGGCATTGAAAGAAATCCCTGAGTCACGCAAATTTACATTGGTTTAATTCTGCAGGGAAGAAGACGCATGTGTTACTAATGCCCATGCTATGTAAACATGACCGAATCAGAAACAACGGGCTCATACTTCATCATACCATGCAAACATACCACATTTTAGACATGCAGCTTCTAACCTGCTTTAATTCAATGTGCAATTCAAAAAAAAAACTTGGTGGGGAAACTGTACATTACAAATCAGAATTTGAGGTGTGGGGCCCACATAAATACTGGATCTAAGCATCCTTAGAAATGTCAGGTTCATATTTAAATCCCACAGTTTGGTCCTCTCTCTCATATACTCTAGCCTGGTATTCAGAGAGCTGGATAACCCAGTGATTTGGTAAGAAGATTAGAATCTGCTCAGCAGGGTAACAATGCAAGTTGCCAAACTGCCATCAGGAGATAATAATACAACATAAATGTAATGGTCTGAGTCGTATTCATAATAGGCAAAATCTACTGTCCCAATTGGCACTAACTGGCATACTTCCTGATCCGCTTGGCAGATAGACTGCCATCCAAGTGGGTACTAAGATGGAGCTGCTTCTGGAGATGTTTTTCTTCTCTTCTGATTTCTAGTGGTGTCAACCTGGCATTATTCACAAACACTGCAATTCACTTACACAGGAAAATAGTCAATTACATTTGATGCTGCTAAGGGCGACAAATCGTAATTTTTAGACACTATCCTGAACACTAGTTCGATGCAACATTCCCCACCCTGCTTCCCTCATGCATACATCAGAAGATCAGTGTGCAATTCCATTTAAAGGGTGCATCTACATGAGCCGCTGACTGTGCTGCCAAATAATACTGTGCGTGTCACAGAACACAGAGTGCTAATATGCTACTGTGCAGTATTATTAGGCTACTGCACAGTAGCGTTGCTTAAAACATTTGCCAGCTCTACTGTGCAGTAACTCCAGTTACTGCACATGTATTTAGTACCTGCTTATACAAGTACTAAAATGCTCAGTAACCACTGTGCAGTAGCATCTTGTGTAGATGTGCCCAAAGAAATCAAAATCTCTGCTGAAACTGCTTGGTGTGCACGGAGCACCCAAATGTGAGCTTATTCTATAAATATGTGCAGAGGGTATAGGAGGCTTCATCAACTCCTGCCCCTTTGAAACACATAGAGAGAGCACACTTTTCACTCCCCTTTGGGTGTAGACTGTAATTATAACAGGGCTTTGTGCACATTGTGCACATTGTCCATGCCTTGAATAAGGGTCTATCAAACTCCTGACCAGGCTATTTTGCATTATGAAACTATTAGCAAACACCATCTAAAATGTTAATGCACTATAAGCCCTGACATTTACCATGTTATAAATAGTATATCCAGCAAAATAGGCAATGGTTTTGGTACTTGCATGTATAGATATAACATAGCATTCCATGACCCTGAGTCATTTACATCTTAGATGAGTCAGTGCAAGCCCCTACAGGCTTCCCAGAACCTCCAAAGCAGATCTCAGTGGTAGCTGATACAGAAAATGGGTTTGGCTAGGCAGAGCCATACTGTGGCTAAGGCTACCAGAACATGCAGTAGTGTCACTGAAAGGGAAGCAACTGAGGCAGCAGCCTTGGTCACCACCTTTATGTGTGTGTGGGGGGGAGGGAGGGGTGCCAAAATAGCTGTTAGAGCAACAGCAGCTGGCTTGTGCTATTGTGATCAGCACAACAGCAGCTGGCACTGCCCCAGGTGTAGAGCAGTTCAGCTACACCTCTGAGATTGTGTGCTGATTCAACATGCCTTCCAAGGAACCTCCATGATGGCACTTCCATGGATGCCTAGGCTGCAAAATAAAATGCTATCATGTCCTATAAGAGGTTTGTAGCATAAACCAAGAGTTGTCTAACTGGCAGCCCCTGGGCTGCATGCAGCTCCTGAGGGTCTAACCTGTGGCTTCCAGGCTTCTGATCAAGGGGCCGCTCCCCCTATCATTCTCCTGCTGCTAGCATGAATTACTTTGAGCTCCCTCTCCCACCTCCAGATTCTGCTTACTGCTTACAGGGGGCAGGGCAGTATGCCACAGCCCGTGGGGCCAAGGGAGCTCCCAGTGGGAGGTCTGGAGGGACCCAGAGACCCCATGTGGTGAGGGATGCCAGTATGGTGCAATGCTGTATGGGGGAAGCACCAACCATACAGTGCACCCCACAACTGCTGAGAAGCTAGACAGCCTTGGCATAAGCAGTTTAAACATTCTACATAACGCATGTGTGGCAAAAAGAAGTCATAAGCAGCAAGTTCTCTCTAACAAATACAATGTTCAATTGCTAGATTCAATAAAGGACTTATGTGCTCATGGGTGACTAGTGCCACTTTAGTTGGGGGCGGGGGGGTCCCCCCACAGCCAATCCCGCCAATCAGGGAGGCAACCCCCGTGGCCAATTGTGAGATGGCCAATTGCTGTGACCAATCGCTGCAACCGCTTCCGGGAGTGCAACGGTGCTTGACTCCCCAGCCAGTGCTTGCAAGAGGGACACTGATGCTCCCGCCTGCCCGTCGCCTAAGCGGTGAGTGCGGCCAGTCAGGGGGTGCACATGTACCCCCTATGCATCGCCACTGTATGTGCCTAACCTTTAGGGCCTTGCTCCCCAGAGTAGAATCCCGAGCCTTTTTTCAAGCTGAAGGTTCCATATGCAGGACCTGGGGAAAGCTACATGCTTCATGCACGCACACTAAGCAAAGAGCTGCCTAGAAATAGCCAATAGCAAGCTCTAAGAAGAGTCCTTTCTGAATCTTAGGACCCTAGTTCCCCAATGCAGAAAATCGTCTCCTCCATCCATTTAGGATCCAAAGCTTGGAATCCTCCCCAGAGACAGGGACCAAAAATATCACTCTTTCAGAAGGTTCATATTTTCTTTTAGAGGTTGGTTGGAAGAGGCAGAGATCAGTGTCTCTCTGTAATCACAGAATCACAGGACCTTGAGGATCGTTTAGTCCAGAGTTTCTCATCCTATAGGTCGCAATGCAAAAGTGGGTCTCAAGAATATATGAAAGGGTTGTGAACAAACTTGAAAAAGGGATTCTTCTTTAAAGGAGAAAAACATAGGAAACCATGAGTTTCCCTTTGCAGGCTGGCAGAATTCCCAAAGCAGGCACAGGGCTGCTGCCTGGCCAGACTACCATGGGCAGAAGCCACCTCCATTGCCCAGCAGTCAGGACCTAGCATAGGAGAGCAGAGCAGGGCAGCAAGACTCATTATTGCTGTTGCCGGGACCCCCATGCCAACTGCACTACCAGCAGCATGAGAAGTAACAGATGCCCAGCGGGGGGATTGGACATGCTGCCCTCACATTTTCCCACTACCAGCCACTTGTATGCCAGGCTGTGGCTCTACCCTACCACCATTGGCTGGCCGCTACTGCAGCTCCCCTCAGGCCGTGGCTCTAACCTGGAAGCGAGGTGGGGTGGCGGGCAGCACAGGCAGCCTGAGAGGAGTGCCAGTGGCTGGGCGATGGCAGCAGGGTAGAGCCACAGCCCGATGCCCAAATGGCTGACATGGTGAGGGCAGTGCAGGCCTCACCCCCGTCTATTACTCTTTGCGCTGCTGGCAATGTGGCTGTTGCGGGGGTCTCAGCAGTGGCAGCGGCAGCAACAAGTTTTGCCACCTGGGGCAGGAGGCAGTGGATTGGGAGTGTCACCAGCAGGGCCGGGGGCTATAGATTAGGAGTGAAAGGCACCGACAGGCCCAGGGGGCTGCTTTCTTCTTAAACTATTTACTGGGTCAGGACTGGCCATTGATGTTTATAAATGGGTCCTGGTACAAAAAAGCTTGAGAAAGACTGACCTAGTTCAACTCCCACAACAGCCCAATGATTAAAGCACTCAGCCAGACAGTGGGCAACCTTGGGTTGTTTCTTTCCTCAATCAGAGCGGGTTCAAATAATCTCTCCTCTCCCAGGAAAGTGATATGTGATATAACTACCAGGTCATAATCTTTTTTTTCTTTTTTCTTCTTTTTTTGGCGGGGGGAGGGGGGTTGTCAGTCTTTAACCCTCTTGCTGTAACTGTGCCACTGGGCAGTATAGAGTTCAAGATGCATTGGGAGAGAAAGGAAGCATGATTATGGCATTTTGGGGAATATGGAGGGGACTCCTCATTTCCAGTCCCTATTCCCTGGGCTTTTTAGGTATAGTATAACCTCATAAATCCAGATATCAAAAATCTGGAATTCTTGAAAATCCAACACTTTTTAAAAATACACCACATTGGGGAGTAGCGGTGGCCAGTCCCGGAGCAGTGGAACGGGAAGCTTGCACATGGCAGCTGCCACTGCTATCTACCACACCATGCCGCTGCTCTGCGTGCTGCCGCTACCCCCTCACCCCTGCTCCACAACTGGCTGCCTCTCCAGTTTAAAAAATCCGGAATTTTCAAGTTTCCACCAGGCACTTGGTTCCAAGCATGCCAGATTTATGAGGTTATACTGTATTTTATATGAAGTGATAAATACATGGTCAGGCTTCTGTATAATAGTCAATGTTACAAGTGTCATTTGACTAAGAATTCCACAGCTGCATTCATAAGTTTGAAATGCTGGCAAGGCACTTTCCTTTTACAATTTCAATCATTTGTTTTTAATGCAGAGGCAACATGGTCTGTCTCTGGGTGTTATATAAATGGACCTGATTGTCTTCCCATAGGAAATTCCATCAGAATTCTAGTGGTAAGAGAGAGAGAGAATGAGAAAAAAAAATCATAGCACATAATATTTTAATTAAGTTGTTTATCATGGGAAATTATGGGAAAAGTCAAATGCCTTATTTTACCAAATATATTATAAATAGATTTAATCATATTTAACTAATTAAAACCATTCAAAACCCCATACTCCATTACACTGGACCCATACTGTGCCAAATATGCAAGCATTCATGGAGAAGGCTTGTACAGTAGCTGGCTGCCCAGGATGACAGACTGAGAACCAGATCTGCAGCTGGTCAAACTTGGCTTAGCTCTGCTGAAGGCAGTGGAGTCAAGCCAATTTATACCAGCTGAGGATCTGGCCTTATGACTTTATATGGGAAAAAATAAGAAGTTGCAGGATGGGGTTTTTTTCATGAAAACATGGTAATGACAAACACAGAACACTAGCAATAAAATAGAAGGATTGATAATAAACATTTATACAATAATGCGGGGAGAAATCAGCACCAGGGCAGAATGTCTGGCAAAGTGATTCTATAATCACATCATCACATATTTCAGCCCCTCAACCATGTGGAAGCACTGTTCAACTTGTAAACAGAAAGGCAATGTAATTTAGCCGCCCTTACTATTTCAACAGTTACTGCAGTATCATTAGAGCTGCAGCTGTGACATCTTCATTGTGAGTGACATGGATTCCTTGATTTTCAGATTTTATAAACAAACCTGATTATTGACATCCTGAGTTTTTTCCCCAGGTAGGTGTATGGAGGCCAGTGTAAACAATGTGAGATGCAAGGATTTTTGGGGGGTGATATCTGGGCCATCATGGCTACAGCATCATTCTAACACTAGCCTAAACAATGGAATTTCAATTGGAATGCTGAGACCAGTCAAAGCAATTTCTGGGCAATACAGAAAACTAGTGGGGCTCAGTCCTGGGAGGTGCTGAGTGGCCTCCACTTCCATTGAGGTTAAGTGGGAGTTGAAGATGCTCAGTAGCTTGCTCAAAGATAGTTCAAAATTATACTGCCGTAGATGAGAACAGAATTTTGCCTTCTCTGCAAGAACAACTTGTGTGATAGCAGCACCTAGCAGACAGACTCTTTTTGCAAAGCACTGTACAAACCAAAGAGCCCACACAAAATGAGATGCCACGTATGAGAGTAAAACACAACAGGGGCAAAAGGGAGAGAATACAAGAGTAACTGCAGCAGAAACATTTGGCTATATCAACCACCTCCATGCACAACTTGATGTTAATTCTACAAAGACAAGGAGTTGTTTACCTCTGGTCTAGTAGTGCATCCATCACATAGTATGTGAGGCTATGTCTTAATACTAGAATATTTTTGCTGGTTTAACTAATTTATGTAAAATTGATTTAAATCTGGGTTTATATCAACATAACTAGTTCGATTTGGAATGTTTAGATAAACAAGTGCAACTTTTCTAGCATATACTGGGTCATATACCGCATCTGAGTCTCTCCATCCTATAAGATTACTTGGCTGTAAAATGAAGAAAGTTACCCTCCCATACCTCCTTAGCTATCTGCTTGCCTCTGCTCAGATTGTAACTCCAGCCACACAGGCTCAGGCTCAATTACCCAGCATTCCTCTGTAATGACAGGCAGGGAAAGAATGGGGACTGGGAAAGGCACTGGCTCTGTTTTCACTCTCAAGCCAGAGTAGCTACCTGAGTATATGCAAAGCTACTCCAAGAAAAGGAGTAAAGTAACCCCCTTAGCCCCTGTACCACCAGAACATGGAGAGGAAGAGAGGAATTGCAACTTTCTGTTACCTTTTGTTCATAAAACATAGCCATCAATGAGTTAGTGGCTACATCCACAAGCACAATCAAGAGAAACAAGGATAGTACCATATTTTCTCACATACCATGTGCCCTCCCTCCCCCAGATAAGACACCCACCTGGGGGAGGGGGGGAATGAGAACAGGAAAAAAACCCAAAACATTTTTCTAGAGTCAGGGTTGAATGCAGGCTGCATGGAGCAGGAACAGAATCTATTCATCAGTGTCTCTCATTCTGTACTTGCCAACTCTGCAACTCAAGCTTTAACCCCATCACAGCCACTGCCAAATTGGCTAGTCAGTCAAAAGCTGCTGACAATTCAGCAGCAGCTGACCTGGGGTTAAAACGTGAGCTGCAAAGTGTGCAAGAAGAGAGAGAATGACACTGAGAACTGGACTTTTACCCTTCTTCCATATAGCCAGGAAGGCAAAGGAAAGCAGCATAGCCCCCTGCAGCCACTACAGCATTTGCACACCTCCATTCCAGTGCAAGAAAAATAGCTTCCTTAAGTTAAAACACATCGCCCAATTTTGGAGAGCTAATTTTGGGGGGAAGGTGTATGTGGTATGTAAATAAATATAGTACAACACACAAGGGCTCAATCCTACCTCCATTCCCTTCACATCAAAAACTTTTACTGAAGTCAGTCAGCATCCAGGATGTGACCAGAAGGCAACAGTAAGCTCAGTGGGCCTGATTCTGCTCTCACGCTGATTTTTACACTGCTCAGGTCCATTGACTTCAGTGGAATTACTCTTGTTATGCACAAGGGAAATCACAAGCGTGGCCAGTATCTGTTGTGTTCATTTAGTTTGACAACTGCAACTTTAATTACTTATGATATACTCTGACATGTACACTATATAGCCTATCATGTAAAATCAAAGCAGTCTAACTAATGAGACACCTCAGTTGGTCACTTTGCTCCTAATCTTTGCTGAGAAATGGAACCCATTGATTCTACCACCTGATTCAAGTCCAACAGAAGCTAATTGAAGTCTTTCCATTGACTCTGGTGAGGGCTGTACAGGGCCTTCTGTGAGTCTCATCAACTTTGCAAAGCAGTCAAGTGAAATTTAGCAAGGCACTTCTATACTTCCATGGCCTTAGTCCTTTTTGTAATTAACAATCCATTATTTGTATACATATTTCCTTTACAAACATCACCTCTCTAATCATTAACTAGTTTGCCTGGTGTATAATAGACTACTAACATTTTGCCTAACACCATTTATTTTTTACATGTCTTTTGATTAATAATATTGTCCCTAATAATTATTAATTGTACTATTTAAATTAACTACTAAATAATGTAATATTTCCTGACCTTAATATATTTACTCACATACCATATCACATGCAGCTTTTTTGCCAATCAGCTTCCCCTCCACCCCAAATTGCATATCTTATTTTGATGATTTTGCTTGGCTGAAATAGAAGCAGGGTGGCCCTGAAGCAAGCAGACATCATGATTCATGGCAGCTAAGATGGTTCCTGCTTCTCTGTGGCCCTAAAAGCAGAAGGGGTGAAGTCCAGTGTTAACAGCCTGAACACTTTGAATTGGTTCAGGGCCTGTGAGCTCCTGGATACAGTCTGCAGAATCTCAATGAGGCTTGTGATGTAAAAACAACACTTCATTATTTATGGAACTTATATAAAGAACTATTTACAGTAAAGAAGTAATAGTCTTGTTACTGTCTTTGCAAGGGCCTGTTGCCTATCTCTGTCATTGTCTTGCCACACCAGAAATTTCCAGCTGCCTCACTCAGACTGCCTCTTGGAATGCCACATTTTTGGATGCACTTTTTCCAGGAGGATTTACTTTGTATCACACAGTTGGCTATGACTCTGGAAAAAATCTTTTTTTTTTTCTATAGTCTGCCTTCCAAAAACAAGGTGCATGTTTTATTTGTGGAAGTGTGGTATGAAAGAAAATACAGTATCTAGTTGTTATGAAACTGTAGCCATGTACTTAAGTCTTTGCTGATGGGACTTTTTTTTTATTCTCTGAAGTATTAATTTAGTACATCATAAAAAGCTAAGATGCTAAGAGGAAGATTCTGCTTCCATTACATCCCATTACAACCAAAAGCTGCTGCCAATTTAGCATCAGCTGTGACAGGTTTAAAGCTTAAGCTGTAAGTAGAGAGTGAGTGATGCTGAAAAGACTCTGTTCCTGCTCCGTGAGACTTGCACTTGGTCTTGACTCTAGAAAATTCTTTTTCTTCATTCTGCCTTTCCAAAATAAGGTGCATATCTTATTTGAGGACATGTGGTATGTGAGGAAAATGCAACAATTTGTGATGTTATTGGAAAATGTACATGCTTTGAGATTTTAACAGAATTCCCATGTGTTTTTAGTGCCTGCCACTCTGCTCTGTCACTTACCTTTTGAGCCTGGAAAATCATTTAGTTCTTTGTGCCTCAGTTTCCCATATAATGATTCTTACCTTTGTTAGAGATCAGCAGACCAAATCACTACGTGAATGCTAGGTATTATCACCACTCTCAGGGTTGATGTATTTGTGGTATATAATGTATTTAAAGTAGTTTAACATATAAAAATGACTTTTTATTAAAGTCACATATATTGTTGAATAATAAATGTGTGACATTGAGAATATAGATCAAATGTGACCTCACCATGAGAATCTAAGGCTATCACCTGGTGTGGGCATCATCTAGTAACCTAAGCCACATTCATAATGGTCTAATCATAGTCCCTAATACAAATACATTAATTCCTTCCTTCAAAAGCTGAAGGCATGTGTGTGGTTTTAATATACTTTCATTTCAGTACCCTAATGAAGACCTTTCTGCTAGATAACAGACATGTGACCTCAGATGAAAATAAAACAATCACCTGCAGACTATGGTCTCCCTCACTTACATAGGTCCACTGCCTATTGTTTTCACTAGTATCAATGGAAACTACACGAGGGTAGGATCCTGCAAGTGGATTAATTTCTTCATTCTACCAAAACAAGGAAATTGAACTCTATGCAGTTTATTATGCATGAGTCTTTTTTTTCATTTACATTGTCTCCTAAGCTAACTTTTTCTCTGCATATTACTATCAATTGTTTGTCCCCTTCCACTTCAGAAGTGGCTGGATTTTATTGGTAGTATATGTCTGGGTATAAGTTGTACAGCACTTCTGACTCTCTGTATAAATGCAAACTATTACTGGATAGAATGCAGTGCATTTGGTTAAGTAAAGGTTTAATCTTTGTAACAATACTTTAAACACTTTATATTTATATATAGCACTTTGTTCTGAGGTGCTTAAGTACCACACAGATGCTTTATACTCTACCATACCACTCAAAAATAAACACTATTCACCCCATTTTACAGGTTAACAAAATGAGGCAAAGTGAAAGTTTAAGGAAATTAACCAAGGTCACATACAAGCTCACTGGTCCAGGCAAAAGTAGAAACCAAGTCTTTTGACATAAAGGATCATACTTCTTCCATAAAACTTTCATTCCTTATCTATATTTTAGGATCTATGTTTTCCTTAGAAGCTAAGCACTTGAAAAGTCTCATTTTCTTCTGTTGAATACAAAACTATTTAATGAAACAAAACACAAATAATATGAAATAATCTATTTAAAAGTTTTGACTCATAAGTACATACATATTCATGGAATGACTTCATTGAGACATTAGTTTCCATGTTATTGAGAGTTTTTCTTCCTTATGGGTTTTTTATGGGTTTTAGAATATGCATAACTTTTAAGTATATTGAAAAGAATGTATATAGATACCATCCATTGTAGCAGCCATTGCTGACAGGTGTTAAACTTAGTGACATTTTGTTGGCAGTTTCCCAAAACATGTACTAATCTAATGATTTGCATTCAATATAAGTAAGATCATCACTAGCCAGCATTTGTGTGAAGTCAGAAAATATCCAAACACTAAAGCCAGTTATATTACTAAAGTCCCAGCAGGAAAATTAATATATTTAGAAACTAGGTAGTAGATAACATAAGTACCACAATACTAGATAAAAGCATATGAGAAATTAAGGCATAAAACCAAGAACTTTTTAAGATGGAGATTATCTTTTTATGTTTTTGTCTGATGCTTAGCAATAATGGGGCCAAATGTAAGGTGAGGTCTCTGGGTGCTAGCAAATAGTAATGTGAATGGGCTCATTAAAAAATACATAGGTGTTTGGGCATCGACTGTGATGGAAGCTACAGTTAATCCTGAACTCAGTTAAGTTATACAGGGTGTGTTTATACTGATTTGGTATCTTTTGTATTCAGCTTTCATTATGTGAATACAACAGCCACTTTTACATTACTGGTGCATAACTGCACAAATTCAGCTAGGCAATAGTTTACTAAATGCTATTACAAGCTCTCTGTGAGAGAGAATGTGAATTGTTTTAGGCGGGGGGAGGTAGCTTGTTTATTTGTATAATGCCAGATGTACTATGGCCTGTAGTCACTGACAAAATACAAATAATAATGACTTGTACTCTGGGGAAAAGAAAAGTATTTTGAAATATAATATTTGGAAACTTATCACTTCTTAGTATGATGTTGTTATTACTTTAGAAAACAACACATTCCAAATAGTTTATATCTAAATATATCAGCATTTGCTATTGTGGCAAATATTTTTCTGCATAAAGTGACAATTGCAGAATGTGCTTAATGAGTACATTTTAATACTATACACTATGAAACTTTTCCAAAGCTACATATACTGAGGCATAGTGTGGCCCTTTGTAATGCTTGTATACTTGTAGAAAAATTGTAATATCTTGAAGAAGCCCTCTTACCTGTGCTGACTAAATGCTAGGAAAAAAGTAATAGAAAATAATTTAATAATGTTAAGAATCTGATGTAAACTAATAAAAGGAGAGAGACTCTTACATTGTTAAACGTCTATTCTCTAAATAGGTCTCACTGTTATATGCTTTCCCTTCTTTATATGTGAGATCTGATTGCATTGCAGATATGTCAAGAACAGTACCCTTAACTGGGCAAGTTTTTCTGATCTTAGCATAATATCATTTGCTAAATATGTTATAATACCATCTTTCTTGTGGGCTTTGATTCCCCCATTTAAGACTTGTATAAATGAACCAATGTGTTTATTCATACCTGTGCCCACACATGCACATTACAAAACAGTTATAGGAAATGCCTGCCTCTCTCTTTAAATTTCTGGATTGTTGCTGGTTTATGTCAGACTCATGGCCCACCACTGCTCTGAGTTGTTCCAGGTGTAAACCCAGGAGTAGACTCAGTTGAACTCAGTGGTTTTACTCAGATGTGTAAACAGTACAAATGAAATGAAAATGAAGCTGCGGCAAGGAATGGGGTCTTGTTTTTATTTTGCATGTTTCTGGTAGATGAGAGTGATGAAGACTCTCAATCAAAAACCAGTTCAGTCAGGGGAATTAACACCTTTTCAGAAAACTCCAGGAGCTTCATGAATTAAGGAAACAACTGTCCATGAGCTCTTCCTCTCTTTAAAAACAGTACAAAAATGTTAGTGTCAAAGGTTCAGAAAGAAAGAGCAGAGTCTATATGACTTTCTCACCTATGGGGAGAAAACATATAGTTCAATAAAAGCCAGTAGACAAAAAAAGAGATTTATTAACCAATGTGCAACCAGGTGCAACTCGATTGCTGTTACCAGAATTGTACCTGTTTGCATCAAAAATGAAATTACGGAAACTCTCCGTTGAACCAATATCACAGAAGCATTGCCTGGCCCCAAATCACTTCCCCTTCACAGATACCATTCCTATTGATTCAATACAGCACCTGCCAGGTCATCAGCATGCAGGTATGATTCTCGTGATTAATCCCTTTGTTTCAATTAGCTGCATATTGTTTTCCTTGGAAACCTGGCTCTATTTCAGTTTTTAGCAAAATGAGAGAGACACCATCAACTTCTGTAAAGATATTTTATATTTCCAAATGCAGACTTTCACCCACTCTGCTGTATTAGCCATTACTGATTAGATGTGTAAGAAAGACTCCCCACTATAAATTATATTGAATGTATTTTTACCCTGTATCACAACCCATTATTATCTCCGAGGTACTATCACTAATATACAAAATAACAATAATCTGATCCTTGGTTAGTTTTAAGAAAGATATTAGTAAAATTACTTGTATTCATTGAGATACTGAATTAGAAACAGTGAAATGTAATCAAAGCATCTAATCTGATACATACATCTTTCTCTGAATTTCTCCTAGGGTCTGATCCTGTTATAATAATCAGTTAGGAATCAAAGCTCCTCGGTAATACAGGCCAAAATTTTCAAGAACAGCCTTACATTCTTAATATCTAACATGGAACAGAAATGTAAACCACATATTTTCGAATTTTGAGCACCCATAGCTCCCTCTGACTTCATTTGGAGATGCCTGCACTGAATGTTAAAAAGAAAAAAAGGTCAGGCCAAACTCAGCCAAATTCAAAGTCTACTTCTGAAAATATTTAAAATACTGTCCCATAGTTTTCTACATGTTACAGACATACTAACAGATGTGCACAAAGGGAAAAAATTACTGAAAAACAGGTGAATATTGGATGTAGTGTCTTTCAATCTTCTCTCATCCTAGATAAAATAGCACAAATTTAATTCCATGCCAACTCTCCTTTGTTAAGTTCAGAAAGTTTAGCTCACTGTTATAAAAGCCATTTTGTGTGATTTCCGATACATTAATCCTCTGAAAATATTTATTACAGTGTTTGAGTAAGAGATATATATTAACTCCCAGATATACAAATGCAAAAATAAATAAGTATAATGTCCATATACATCCGCATAGGCATTTTATTTGTTAACTACATGAGCTTAGCTCAAGTGTTTTTTCAGCAGAATCTAAAAATGCATATGTCCTTGTATGATATCATTTATTATAAAGGAGGAAGCATAATCCAGTGGGTAGAGCAAAGAACTGTGATTTAAGACTCAAAAATTATATTTTCACTTCTCCCATCAGACTGTCTTAAATGTTGAACATAGTTTCCCTGTGCCTCAGTTTCCACAGCTCTCAAATAAAATGAATAGCATTTATCTGTCTGATATTTGTATTGTGATAGTAATTATGATTGTGA
Source organism: Alligator mississippiensis (assembly GCF_030867095.1). Classification (NCBI taxonomy): domain Eukaryota; kingdom Metazoa; phylum Chordata; order Crocodylia; family Alligatoridae; genus Alligator; species Alligator mississippiensis. Next base: position 186,110,238 of record NC_081824.1, on the reverse strand, counting down.
AGTGTTTTTAGATCTGTGGTCGAAAGGTGTTCTTCAGTGACAAAATGTGCTGTGTTTAGTTTATTTTTAAAAGAAAATGTATGAATATAGTATATTGTCCTAACTGAATTTTTTTCCCACTATCCAGAGGTGTTTGTTACATTACCATTCTCAGTACCAATAGGACTGTATCCTATTAATAGGACTGTATCTTACATAAGCAATGTTATGGCTTTTTTTTTTAGCTGTTCAGCTTCACTTTGATAATTTTCAATCTGTCACAAAAAGAGGCATTGATAAAAAATTGATTAGGCCAAAGGGATTTTTATTCTGTACAGCCCAAATAGTCAAACTCTAAATATGTTCACCCTGCAGACTGTTCCGTTTAGAAATTCTTCATCAGTGTGACCTGTCTTTTCTTCCCAACACTGAAAACAGATGCTCTGTCTGTATGTTGGGCATGTTCCCCTTTGGAGCAGCAGCAAGACTAGTTCAGCTGAAGAGAAAAGGTAGGTAAAAGGGAATTCTGGGGCCCAAACTGAACCCTAATTTCTCTTTCTTTCTTGACAACTGTGGCCCAATCCTATTTCCAATGTGACTGCTGATTCTTTGCAAGAGTTATATGCCACTCCTAATGCCCAGGACAGTGTGTGTGAAGTTCAGTAATTCAGAGCAAGGGAACTCTTCCTTTCAGCTGTCTCTGCAAGAGGCTATCTTGGTTCCCAGGTTTCCCCTGTTTGCCCCCCCCCCCCCCAAAAAAAAAAAAAGGTGGGGGAGGCAGGCTCCTTTCAGAACCGGTTCTGTGACTTTAGTGGGTTTTGCCTGGGTTGTAAATGCGGCATCAACTCCAGCAACACGTCCGATCCAGCCTGGCCAGTCTAAAATACCAGTGCTTCACAGGGCTGGTAAATTTGGATTTACATAGGAGTCGTTTTCCCTCCAGCTCTTGGCAAGGCGACTCAGAAAGTGACCCCGCAGGAGATCCAGGAGTCCTGGGGCTGTGGCTGCGGGCTCCGAACGTTGAGACACTGGCCATTGTGACGTCTGCACCCGGCTCTTTTGTTCTTCAGTAACGAGCTGCGCGCCTCCTCCCTAAACCTGCATGGTCCTTTCTGATCGCTTCCCCCGCTGCTTAAGAAAAGTGTGCGTGTGTGTGGGACCCCACAATCCCAAGTGCTGGATTCACTACATACGCTTTGCACAGAGAGGATACACATTCGGGGGAAGAGGGGAGATCACTGGGGATGGTCCCTTCCCATCCTTGAAGTCTGTAGTGTTCTTCTACTGCCCAACTACCAACACACGTCTTGTGCTTCAAGGCTAGGGTCTCAATCCCTCTCCTTTCCAGAGTGGTAAGATAACTGGGCGACGGAGGTGTATTTTTTAAGACATCACGAGCAAGATTGTGTAGGCAGTCGCTGATCTTTTCTTCTTTGATTCCCCTGAACACTTGCTTTGTCTCTCATGGATAGTTTGAAACTTTCTGAACTGCGCTCGGCAGTAGTTTCCTTTTTCTAGTGGCATCCTGTTCTCGAAAGCGATCTCGTTAGTTTAGGAATATCCTTTTAGCTTTGCAATGCGGACTCCCTGGTGAGGGGTCCCGCCTCTCCTACCTCTCTTTGCTACATATTAGTGCGATTTCTATCATTTCAGATGGCCAAGCAAATGCCAGGCTATAACTTATGCTCAAATGGGTCTCGTCGTACTAAGAATTGAATCGAGAGTCCGGGGCAGCCGCCACAAAGTAAGAATGAAAGGAATGGAAACAACAATCTGAACTATTTTCAAAGTCATTTAGAGACCTGTTTGTATTTTTAATGCAATATAGGGAATGAGAGAAAACCACTTTGAACAGGTTTGAATGGGCGGGATAATAGCTTAATTAAATCACCGTTGGACCGTAGAAAATAAATGCCTCCTGTCCTTGTCTTTTAAAGAAGGAAAGGGGGATTGCTACCCTCCTTGGCGAGCACATATATCCAAATGTAAGCGTTACATTTAAACTCCCCTCTCGTCCACACACTAATAATAACCAGAAGGGATTATGGGGGGTATTATTTATTATTTCAGTTGATTTACTAAGGGCAGCGAATATAATCCCACGTGGGATACAAGGGTGAGTTTGGGACAGACCCCAAGGCTGGAGGTGAACCCGAGATGGCCGAGGGGTGGCTGAAACATTCAAGATGATGAGACCGTCAAAAGGATGGCAACTTTTTAAAGCGGTTCGTAACTTGGAAGCGAAAAAAACTCCGAACGCCTCGCTTGTTTGGCAAGATCTTTTCTTTCGTCAGCGGTAATTGGAGTGATCAACCTTGGTCATCGTTAGAAAAATCAGAGCAAAGTGGGGGAGGGGTCAGGATCAGTTCAACGGTGACCACCTGAGCTGCACAAAGCAGACGCGTCCTAGGTTGAACTGCCAAGGGCTACAACTCCAAGTGTCCTTAGCTAAGCAGCACTTGTTCCTCACCTCGTCACTACGTGGGCAAAGCCTGAGAAGCGGATCTCCTGGGAGTCATCAAATACATTCAAACACAAAGGAGAGAAGGGGTCACTCCCAAGTTTGGAGTCTTGCAAAATGCTGGGAGCGCCTCCTAATCCGTCCCTAAACAAGCAAAGCCCTTTGAAGCTAGTCGTCTAGTTGCTGCTTTAAGGGTTTGGGTTTTTTTAATGGAAAAACCCTTTCCGCAGATAGACTGTCATTTGGGCAGATGACAAGGCGGCAAAACATGATGGGGGGGGGGCGGTTTTTTGCCAGGGGCAAAAGGTTAACAGATAATTCTGCGGGTGGCAGACAGGTAGGTGGATGCTGAAAACATCTTCCACCGGCGTGTCCTACTTTAGCGATCCTAATTAAAAGAGGGTTAAAGGATGCACAATCAAAAGAGCCACCGCTGCCTGCTGCCTTGGCAATGGGTGTGGGGGACGCCGACAGGCACCAAGGGTGCAGACAGAAGTGCAGATCCCAGCTGTAACTCGCAACGATTTGCTCCCAGCTTGTCCCGCTGGGCGCCTCTGTCTAAATAAATAAATAAAATACAGCTCGCCCTTTGATGTGAACTTATCTCTTTTTGTTTGTTTGTTTGTTTGTTTGTTTGTTTTAACCGGGTTTCTTTCTTCTGATATGTGTGCTCGGATACGTACCGTGGGGCCGTGGCCCACTTTCAACCCCGCAGGTTGCGCCCTGTATTGTGTGCATTTCTGAAAGGCGAGGAGGTGGGGGAGTCTTGCATGTAGCCTGGGAGTGTGAACTGAATGAGTCTGAAGTAGGGGGGGTCAGGGAACACACGGAACATCCTCTCCTCTTTTTACATCTCCCCCCAACCAAGAGGAGCTGTGACTTTGTAAGGTACAGACTGGCTCTGTCTAACTTTGAAGCAGTAGGGCATCCAGATTTGTTTTGTTTTGTGTTGTTTTTTTTTCCCCTGATGCTGCTTTCCAGGGCCGCTGGTTGAAAAGGAAGCTTTACTGCCACCTATAAATGGCACTAGATCCAAGGCAACCCCCCCCCCCCTCCCCCGCGCAAGGAAGCAGCAAAGTTAGAAGCAAGTTCCCCTGCTCGTTTGTGTGCGCTCGTCCTTAAACCATCTGTGCTTCAAGTCTGCTCAAGCAAATACAAGACCCAAACACAAAGACAAGGCTTGGCTTCTCCTGAACTTGGGTGGCAAAGTAAAGGAATAAATGCACACACTCACCGTGCTCTCTGGATTTCCAAGTGAAACTCCTGCTCTCCCTCTTCTTTGTGTTTAAATGGCTAGAAAGGTTACATCCCGGGCGCACTGCCTCATGCCCTGGATAACCCTGACTCTGCTCGTGTAATGCTACCCTGCCCCGGGAGTGCACGATCAGAGCTCAAGTATTGTTGGAGAAAAGTGCCTTTCCCTGCTGGAAGCAAATCCCCACTTTTCACCCCCCACGCCGGGTCCCTAGCGGGCTTTGCATCCCTCAGCCTTCTCCAGCCATGTTCCCAAGAGCCACATTCCCTGTCTCACATCGCATTTTCCCCTTCCCTGAGTCAACTGGGCAATTTCTTAAATGCATCGTGTGGGGCTTGACTTCACTTCTGGGGTCACACTGGTTGGAGGATGCCTTGGAAAGCATGCAGGCAGGGGCCGGACGTGTGGCCATACCCCCCGCCCCCCCGGGCACTGAGCGGGCTGAGGCAGCGCGGAGCCTGGAGAGCACGCTGTGCGATCTGCCTCCTTCTTCCCAGCTGTGCTCCCGGAGCCCGGGCTCCTGGGCAAGCTGCATCCCTACCTGTCGGTCTGCACAAGCTGTCTGACAGCCACTTCTTTAGACACGCGGTTATCATCAAGCCTTTCCCAAATTCCTATACATCGATCCCCCTCTCCAGACTTGTATCATTGTCTAGGGGTCGAAAAGCAGAGCTGTGAGGAGGGGGATATAACCTGCCTTATCTTTCTGTTGCTAATTCCCAGCCGGCTCGGACTCAGGGGAAAAGGCAATCGCTTAGCAAAACCCTCCTCCTCCTCCCTCCTTCACCACTCCTTCTTTCCTTTTTCTCCAGCACATTTCCCCCTTGACATTTGCCTATGGTTCATTCTTCCTCTTAGGGAGGGAGAAACCGCGCAAACTACAACTAAAAAGAAAGAAAGAAAAAAAAAACCTAGGGAAGAGGTGGAGAGGAAGCGGGGAGATAAAGGAAGAGAAAGGGAGGGAAGGATTAAAAAAAAGGTAAAAAGTGTCTGTGCCTGATTTCAGTGACCATCTGTGCAAAAGGTGATCATGGCTGGGTACTCACATGGCTGGATGGCAGAGCAGCTCGGAGCAATTAAGAAGTCTCTCGGCTGGAGATCTTCTCCCCCTCTTTGCTTGTAGCTGGCTCTCTGGCTAGCGCACACACACGCACACACACACACACGCACGCACCTTTCGATCAGATGCTGCAGGACCGGTCACTTTGCAAAGGGAACAAGCACGGGAGGGTTTGCATTCCTCCAGCTCCCTGTGTGTAGCCTATAAATAGCGAACTTTTTGATGGAATCAGCTAACAAATGAGAGAAGAAGGCGTAATTTTGCGCAGGGAGCCCCCCTTTCTCTTTGCAAGATTAAAACCCCTCGGGCAGCAGCCAGGGCTAAAGTTGGGAGCGGGTGGAAAGGAACTGGACTTTATTATGATTGTGTGTTGGGGAGGGGGCTTTTTGTTTGTTGTTGTTTGGGTCTCCCCCCCACCCCCATCATCTATGTTACAGCCCTCCCAAGGGTGGGAGACGTTGACCTGGATTAGCACTGACTTTCCCCTCCGCAGCGTGGAGGAGGGGGGAGCTGAGGCGGGCAGGGCACAGCCTGGAGGGGGCAGCGGATCAGCACTTGGGGGGTCAGGGTCGGGCGATCTGTCTGTCGGGCACTGGCTGGGAAGAAAGGAGGCGATTTGCCCGGGACTGGCCAGGCACTGATGCCCTCCGTTCCCGCAGCAAAGTCAAGCCCCTTTCGGTTTGATCACCACCCCCGCCTCCTCCAATGCGGGCTGAGTGGGAGAGAGCTTGGCTCTGCCTCTGACCCGGGCCGGGGGCTGGCACGGACCCGGGCAGCTCTGGGCACTCACTCAGCTCCGCTCCGAGCCCGCCTGCCTGCCCCTCCCCCCCCCAAATAAATAAATAAAAGAAATTGGGAGCTGCTATGGCAGGGAAATCAGCGGTGGGGAAAAGTTTGCACCGGGACTGGAAGCCACAGCGGGGACCCCCTCTCCCACCTTACCCTCCGGGGCGGGCACTGGACCGAGCCTGGGGGGCACTGTCAGAGGGGCGTTCGCTGCACTGGGTCCTGAAGATCCACCCCCGCATTTTGAATAGGGATCAACGTGTCCCCTCCACTCACACAGAACAGGGAGAAGAGCTGCCCGGCCCAGCCCCTTGCCCTGTGCTACCCCACGGAGGGAGGGGGGTTGTGCCTCCCCCGGCACCAGCAGGTCTGGAGGTGGGAGCAAAGCCGGGGCTGGCAGGCAAACGCCCCCCCCGGCGGGGCCAGGGTCGGGCTCCGTCTCCCCGCTCTGGTCCCTGGGGCGGGGGGGGGGGGGGTTGGTGGCTCATCCCTCCTGGTGACAGGTACCCGTCCCTGGGGGACACTGATCTGCAGGGAGCTTGAGGCTGGGTCAGTGGCAGCCGAGGGGCTGCGGCTGCTCCCAAGGATCCTAGCCGGGCAGCGATGAAGAGGTTTTTCTCCCCTGACAGGTAGCTGTCAGGGCTGGTTGGGGAGGAACTGCTGACCTGTCTAAAGACATCTCTCGGCGCGTCTCCCGGGGGCGGAGGACAGCTGGGGCCCGCTCGCGCTCGGCCGGCCCGGCTGCGGCACCAAGCACGCGCTTCTGGGGCACGGCGGCCCCAGCCGGGGGGGGGGTAGCTCCGAAGGACACTCCCCTGGGGGGCAGGGGTAGGGCAGCCCAGCTCTCTCTGAAGCACGGCTCACACGCTGCACAGCACAAAAGGAAGGGCCGCGCGCGTGTGTGTGTTTGTGTGAGACACATCCGTCTGTGTATGAGAGATCCGCGTGTGTTGTGTGAGTGAGATCTGGGTGTGTGTCGGTGAGAGCGCGGTTTGTGTATGAGATCTTGGGGGGGAGATCAGTGTGAGAGAGGGATCTGTGTGTGGGGGGGGTGTGCGCGCGACAGAGACGTGTGCGTGTGTGAGACCTGTTTGTGTATGAGATCCGTGTGTGTGTGTGTGTGTGAGAGAGAGAGAGAGAGAGAGAGAGGTGTAAAAGGTAAATGTGTCCATGACAGATCTGTGTGAGAGAGGTGTGTTTGCGTGTGGGGGAGAGATGTGTGTGTGAATGAGGTGTGTGTGCATGTGAGATCTGTGTGTGTGTGTGTGTGTGTGTGTCCATGAGAGATGTGTGCGTGACAAAGGGAGACGTGTGTGTGCACGAGAGAGAGGTGTGTGTGTGTGTGTGTGTGTGTGTGTGTGTGTGAGGCAAGTGTGTCCATGAGGGATCTGTGAGAGATGTGTATGTGTGTGAGAGACAGACGTGTGTGTGTGTGCCCATGAGAGAGAAGTGTGCGTGTGTCCATGAGAGACGTGTGTGCGAGAGATGTGTGTAGGCACGAGACAGTCTTCCTCAAGCGCGTTTCGGCCGCGCTTTGCCGTGGCCTCCCAGACAGAGGCAGCGCGTCCCCCACAGCACAGCACAGCACAGCACAGCACAGCACAGCACAGAGGAGGCTGCAATCGAAGCGAAGCGACTTCGGGAGCAAGTTGAGGCCGGCCTGCACGGCCCCCCGCGCTGCACCCCCTCCCCGGCGGAGGAGCCCACAGCCCAGGCCCCTCTCCCTCCAGCGCTTCTTAGCCTGGTGCTCTGCTCCAGCCACATCCATTTCCAATCTCATGCCTCATAAACCATTAGCAGAAGGAAAGTCATGATTCACCGCCTGTATCCTACACAGGAGAAAGGGGGGAACACCCCCCCCCCACACACACACACACACTCCGCCTAAGGAGGAGAAGGGGCCAGGCTGGGCTCAGCTGCCGGGCCCCGCGCCTGCCGCAGCCACAGCCGAGCCTCCCGGCCCCATGGGCGGGGGACACGTCGCAAGGGGACAGCCCCGAGCCGAGCCCAGCTGGGCGTGTAGCGCGGGGAGGAGAGTTCAAACGAGCTCCCCAGGGGCAAAGCCCAAGCTCCCAGCAGCCCGGGCAGAGGGGGCAGAGCCCAGGGCATGGAGAAGGCGGGAGCCGGGCGCACTGGAGAGCGGCCTGGAGAAGGCCAAGTCGACTGCAAGCCTGTCTGAACGCACGGGGCCCCATCCTGGAGTCTTTACTCAGGCAAAACTCCCGTGGGGGGCTGGCTGCAGAAAAGAAATATTAATAAGGAAGGGCATTCTTCTTTTAAAAAAGGAGGAGAGGAGGAGGTGGTCGAGAAGTTTGGACCACGAGATAATTATAAAACCAATCTAGCGCTTTCAGAGAGACCCACTTTGCAATTTGGCGCCGCGGAGCGAAAGATTTCAGAGGAGGCTCGGGTCATCATCGACAATGGAGCAATGTTCTCCCGCTGCTTAATATACATGGCGTGGGAAATGAGGGGGAAACACTGCCAGCACCTGTAGTGCTCAGGAAAAAAAAAGCAATCAAATTACCATCTCCTATTTGGGGGCGATTTTGCAGGACCCTCTTCAAAACTGGAGCCCCTGGCTAATTACCTCTCCAATGACTTTTTTGCCAGTGCTAGTTTCTGGTAAGGGGAAGCCTCACCCCTGGGGCATTTTTTTTTTCTTTTACTTTCTGGTATCTTCAAAAAGATTTTCCTTATGTGTTAATTGCATGCTCTTAAACACATCTGGGATTGCAAGGGACCGATCTGGGCTCACTTTTAATTAACATATTGACCTGGACTCCCGCAAAAAATATGCATGTTATAGGAAAAAGAGACAGCTTGCCTGCACTGCCCACGCTGGGAGGGTAGTTATCGCAGTGTGTGTGTGTGTGTGTGTGTGTGTGTGTGTGTGTGTTTGTGTGCTGGGAATACAGAGGGGTGTGTGTATATATACGTGTGTCTTGGGACTATACAGGTGTTGTGTGTGTTGGGAATATAGTTATTTTGTCCACCCCACGCCTGACCATGCTATGCTAGTGAAGCAGTTCATAGCTGTGATTTTACTCAGCCTTCTGTAGCCAAGAAATTAAACAAAAATGCAATTTGGAAAAGGATTTTTTCTTTCTTTCTTTTCTTTTCCTTTTTTTTTTTTTTTTTTTTTAAAGAGTCAAGCAAATCGAGATGGAGGCACCCAGGTAGCAGCCTAAGAGCCTGACTGATTGCTGTCTCTGATCCCTCCGGAGCCAGGAAAGGACCCAGAAGTGACTCAGTCCAAGTTTTCAAAGTCAGGAGCCTAACCAGGGTTTCCCCCATGTCCAAGCCCTCTCTCCCCCTCCCCAAGGGAAAGCTCAGATGGTGAGCTGTGTCCCTAGGCAATGAGGATCCCTGTGCGGCGGAGGCAGGGGCAGCTGGCTCTGGGGTGCTTCTCTCTAGGCGCTTTTCTAGCCGGGGCTGGGAGACAGTGCAGAAATGCTCAAGGTGCACAGGGTGGGCAGGAGGCTGGAGCCATGCGAGCCACCAGGTTGAAACTGATCTCGTACACACGGAGGCTGTCTCCACAGCCTGTTTCTCTGCTAACAATGCAAGGCATAATACAGGAGCCAGCTGGGCAGAAACAGCAGCTCCTTTTCACTCCCTGACTTTTTATTTCACTAATGCTTGCCCCCCACCCTCCACCCAGCCATCCACTTTGAAGCACCTTATGTGCTTGCCTTCCCACAAGCAGGGCAGGTAGTGTAAAACTCAAGAGTTAAACAATAACTTCTCCTGCAGATAATAAAGGGTTGATTTGGAAAAAAAACCAAACCCACAAACTTTCCAGACTTTGGAAAGAACAGGCTATTCTATACTTTGAGCCTCTACAGACCTTCATCAGAATGACCTGGTAGAGAGAGATCTGTTTTAAACCTGATGCAAACCACAAACACTGGTCTAAATCTCTCCTGGTTTCACTTTTATTTAAAGGTTAGCTTCAGACATATCTCTTGCAAGAATGCTTGAAACAATGCTAAAGGACAAAGAGGGAGGGATCAGCAGAGACACAGGTGCTCAGTTCCAGGCACTCGCTGTATCTATCCCTGAATTTCACTCAGTCCTCACATTATGGATGGAAAGGTTTTGATTAAACAAAAATATAGGAAACAAAGTCATTGGCACCCACATGAGAATATTTGTGGCAATGGGGAAGAGCTCTATCTTTACACAGAGAAAATGCTTTCCACAGGACATCTGTGGCATCGCCCTAATAGTCCTATTGAAAGTTTTAGGTGCGCACAGTCATTTGAGATCATAAATTAATCTGCCACAAGTGCAGCACACACCTGATATCAAGGGAGAGACATGAGCTGGCTAGCTCCAGCTGGTCTTGCATTTGATTTACTCTGGGCTGTTAAGATGTATGCTGTGGTGTTTTGATAAGAAAAAAGGAGTCAGCAGTTTGATTTGGCAACTCTTTGTTGCTGAAGACGGCTGCAGTTTTTAAGCTGGAGAATTTGTTGTTGTTGGGAATGTTTTTATGAGGCATTCACTGCTGCATGATGCTCTCTCATCAGTTATTGCCAGCAGTTAGCTGTTCTTCTGACTTTTCTAAGGGAGTCAGCCAGCGGCATGAACTTTTGTACAGCTTGTCTACTTCAGGCCTCTGGCACCCCTGAGTGGTACCTTTAGTTTGCAGGAAATTCACCTAGCAAGAGGTTTTGGAGCACTCAAGTCCATGGCCTGGAGTTAACTAGTCACAGAAGCAAAGCAGACTGTCTCTACAAACACCAGAAGCAGTTGCTTCTTGTGGGCCCCTCCTCCTTTCTGAGCCCTGCTATTGCTGTGTGTATTAGCTCTCTTAGAAAATGAGCTTTGCAGTTCCAACTGTGACTGAGACTTTGCATTATGCAGACATTTACACAAGCCACAGGATTGAATGTTAGGAGGCTGGCTTGTTCTGACCCAGATACCCAATCAGTTTATTATTATTCACAGATACCCACCCTATAGGAGTCACAATCCTAAACAGCTAGGAAATATAATAGGGATGTATTCCATCTAAAACATACATTTCTGATGCGGGTGAGGGCAAGCAGCACAATAAAACTTCAGAAGGAAGGGAAACCAGAAATAAAGGAATATGGTTGCACTCCACAGTGAGGAAACCTTCTCCAGTGGTTACAGCAATGGGAGACTGGAAATCACACATTCACAGAAGTTTAGGGCTGGAAGGGACCTCATATGAGATCATCGGGTCCAGCCCCTCCTGCTCTGGGCAGGAAAGACTGCTGGGGTCAAATAACCCCAGCAAGGTGTGCGTCCAGTCTCCTTTTGAAGATCTCCAAGGTAGGTGCCTGCACCACCCCAGCTGGGAGTCTATCCCAGGCCCTGCTGGGAGTTTATTCCAGAGTCTGGTCACACTAAGTTTTTCCATATATCAAGTCTGAAACCTTCTTCTAGCTTCCTGGATTCTATACCTGGCTTTCCCATTAACTCCCTCTCTACAGTTGAGATTCCCCATCTGTAAAATAGGCAAAATGTGCTTACCCACCATATTGCTGCTTTTTGAGATATTATTTAGCCTCTAAATCCCCAAGGGAGAATCTATAAGAGTATTGTGAGGTTATAGCATAGGCTACTATAAGATGATAGGTTCTGTTCATGTTCAAGAAAAGTGAACTCAGACTCAAACAGGTGCCGAGAGGGGATGCTAGGATGATCAGCAGACTGGAGACCCTGCCACACGAAAGGAAACTAAAAGAGCTTGGCTTGTTTAGTCTAAAAAAAGGAAGGTTGAAAGGGGATATGATTGTTATCTATAGATACACTGTGGGGGGTAAACATGGGGGAAGAAGGAAAGTTTATTTGAAGTAAAGGTCAATGTTGGCACAGAAACAAATGTTGTCTGAGAATAAATGTAGGCTGGAAATTGCAAGAAGGTTCCTAACCACTAGTATAATCAGGTCCTGGAATAACCTTTCAGTAAGAGTAGCAGGGACAAAGTCCCTGACAGCTTTAAGTGGAACTTGAGGTATAGAACAGGGTGTATAGCTCCTGCAATCACAGGACACCCGACTCATTGGTCCAGGAGGTCCCTTCTAGTCCAATGTTCCTATTACTTTGCAACACTTAAATTATTGGGGCTACATTTTTCCATGCTGCATCTCTCTGAGATTTTTTCTTTGAAATGCTCTTCCACCCTATGGTTTTAGAGCTGAGATCTGAAATTTGGAAGGAAAAAAGTGGCCTATCTGCCAGGAATATGCCTGGCAGTTTAGAATATGCAGCAATATCTGCTCAAATATGAATAAGTTATATGTCTTTGAAAAAAAAAATCACAGTTCATATATACCCAATGGAGACTTTTATTGATTTTAATGACTAAAAGTCTCTAGGATTCCATCGTCACTGAGCATACGCGAGTCTTGCGCACCCCCTTGTGAGGGGCCACCTACAAAGAGTGACTGAGCATGGAGCAGCCCTGGGGTGTATTGTTACTCCTAGGTTCTCCTGAGACAAGGCACTGGTGGACCTGGGAGCAGGGAGCCCATCTCCCCAGTGCTTTCAGTAACTTCTCTACTGGCTTGCAGGCTGCAAGAAGGATGAAGCTGTCCATTTCAAATGGAGTGGGGACAAAGCCAGACTGATGTAAGGGGGACTACTGAGAGAAACCATGACGGGGAATTGGAAACTGGGGGACTGGAGCTTGGTAGAAAGAGAAACAGAGAAGATGAAAAACTTGGAGGAAGGATCTAAGACTGGCTGAGGAAGGAGACTGGGACAACCTAACATTGCTTCCAGTTACTCCCTTAGCTCAAATGTGCAGCAAAGGTTCCAGTCCTCATGATGCATCATGTGAGTGTCAATATTATGCTAGACTAGCGAATTGCCTGTGAAGAATGACAGGGGCGCAGGGATGAGGGGTAGGGGGAGGCAGAGTGCTGCCACCCACTACCCGGTGCTGCCCCTGCCTCCCAGAAACAGGCAGGGGAAAACTTGCATGCCGCATATATATGATGGATTTTTTTTCAAGAAAGAAAGAAACATCTAGAAAGAGGCATCTAGAAAATTAAAGCTTTCATAAAATTGTACATTAAAAGGGCGTTAAGAAAGTTGTAATTAGAGCAGGGAAATTCTGGCAATTAGTAGATTCACAAAAATGCACTTTTAGTAGAATAAAACTACTAAATAATATCCACTACTTTGGGTTGAAAGCAGTCACTAGCTTTACTGAGAAAAATGAAAGAAAATGAAGAGTTAAAGTGTTTTACTTTGACATTTTGGAAACAACATACTTCACCTGTTCGTTTCAACAGGGCACTTGTGTTTCAAAATGGATCTAAGCTAAACAACTTCATAGAAATGTTTTATTTGGATTTGGTCATTTACACAGACCAGATTCAAACTGTTTTTGAGTTCTTTCATTGTCACAGTGCTTCTTGAAGTGTCAAGTACTCAAAAGTTAGGAAATATCAACATTAAAGTTGTGTTTACAAACCAAATTACATCCCTTTATGCATATGAAGTACGATACAATCTTTCATTAAATAATTACATACTACTTTTCCACAAGATCCCTGCATCTGAACTCGTGCCTGGAACAGGGTGGACCTGTTTTAGGGGTAGATTTGTGCAGTGGAAGAGGCTGTTTCCTATTGGATTCCTTCCTCAGTTATTGAAGAAGTTGAAATGTGATTAATGAGTAAAGCAGGGGACAGTAGGGAGAAAAAGGGTGGTCTTATGACTACGAGAATGCAGCCGTGGAGAACTGATTTCTATTCGTACCTACTATGTGATGTTGGACAAGTCACTTAAAACATACTTTTCAAAAGTGGTGACTACTCATGCGTTTCTTATTTTTTGGGTGCCCGAAATGAAATAGGACATAATCTACAGGAGTACTCAGCTTCCACAGCTGCACCTGAAGCTGTTAGAACTGTGCATTGAACAGAATAAGCACCACACTTAAGTGGTTAGTGTTCGAAGTTCTCTGAAAAAAAAAAAAAAAAAAAAATCAGACATGGGCACTGTTACTTGGACACCAGAAATAAAAGGACACTGGTCCATAATTTCTCTGTGTCTCAGCTGCTCAGAAAAATTAGCAAAATAGGGAAACCATTAGTATCTTGCCCCTGAAGGGTGTTGTAAACATGTATGTAAAGCATAATATATATGGATGAAAGCCATAGAAAAAGACAATGAGGAAATCATTATTTTTTCTTCAGAAGTTGATTTGAACAGTGGGCAGTAAATGAGACTTTCAGTTCACATATGGTGGTAAAACAAAATACCATATATTTGCTTCTGTGATGGGGGCTGTCTCGCGGCTGGTCAAGTCATTGGCTTGCCCACCTGTCTCTCCTTTGATGAAACCAATTAAAAGATGTTAACAAGTTGGGAGGCTGCCCATTTGCTGTTGATGCCAAGGGCATAATACATGGCTCTGTACTGTCCCTACATCGCGTCCCATGCCTTGCAGATGGCATCACAATGTGGCTTCGACCCCATACTGGACCTCATTCTATGCCTGCCTGGCATTCAGACCCCACCTAGATCCTTCCATCTCAGGCAGTCTACTCCACCCTCATTCTTAGCGGCAAAACTCCCTAAGCCCTGTTCCCCTTGTGGCTGTGGTCCCTTCTGGGACCTTTGGCTTCACTGGCCCTGGCCTCACCTCTAGGCCAGTTGAGACTCCCAGCCTCTAGCACTTGGCCGTCCCTCACAGTGGGCACTCTGGCCCTTCAACTGGTTTGGTCCTGGCCCCAGCATGCTCATTTAGGGTAGGTACAGAACTGCTCGCCCTTACACTCCCATATGGGTCCACCTTCTTGGGCCCCTCCTAACATATCTTGTTCTCTCGGCAGGCTGGCCTATGCACAGTCCTTTGGGCCCACTCATATGGACCCTACTCTACGTGGTCCACGCATAGTCCTTCAGCCTTGCCATACAGACCCTACTCACTGGGGCCAATATTCTGCTCCTTCACTGGGGCTACTACACCACCCCCTCACTGCAGCTCCTGGGCCTTATACCCCTTGGATCTCAGGCCTCTGACACCAGTGCCTGGACCCTCGCCTGACTCCTCTATGGGGTAACCCAACAGGTTCTGGGAGCTAACACTATACGGTGCCCCATTCTTACCTTTCACTAGGGAGGCACTGATGTGGCATTTCCTGGGTACCACCCTGCCACAGGCAGTCCTACCACACCACCCAACCCTAGCAGGGTGTAGTTTTAAGTCATTCCCCAGGACTAATGATATTCCCATCAATAACCTAAGGAAATGTAGACTGGAGGACCTGGAGGATACAGCAGACCATAAGCGGAATATGAGCCAACAGTGTGCTCTGGTTGCAAAAAAACCCAACAGTATACTGGATTGTATCAACTGGAGCGTCACTTGCAAATCAAGGGAAATGATTCTTTTGCTTTATGCAGCACTGGTGAAACCCTCCCTTGACCAGCATACAGAAGTTATTTAAAACACAGTAGATTGATAAACTGCTGTACAATACAGTATTTCAAACGTAATACCTCATTTAACAAGGGTTTATTAAAAGCATTGTACCCATTTTTAAAATGCTGTAAAGCTGTGCACTTCTGTTAAGTCATGGCAGAGTTTTAAATGGTGAAAACAGCAACGTCTGTACACATCCTTGGAGTACTATATCCAGTTTTGTGCACCATACTTCAAGAAGAACATGGATAGATTAGAAAGAGTATAGTGCAGAGTGACAAAAATAATTAGGGGCCAGGGAAGTGTGACTTGTGAGCAAAGGCTGAAAGAACTGGAGCAGAGAAGACTGAAGGGATTTGGTAACAGTGTTCAAATACCTGAAGGGTGATTGCAGAGAGGATGGAGAGAGGCTTTTCTCTGTGGATGTAGGGGACAAGACAAGGAGGAAATTTAGGTTGGAGATTAGGAGGAACTTTCTGACAATGGAGAGTGGGGTCAAGCACTGGAACAGGATACCTAGAAAAAATGTTGACTCTCCATCCCTGGTAATTTTCAAGGGCAGGCTGGACAGATACTTGCCTGGGATGGTTTAGTCAGGGACAATCTTGCCTTGAGCAGGAGTCTGGACTAGATGACATTGCGAGGGCCCTTCTAGCTCTACCTTCCTATGATCCTACATGTCAAATAAGACAGAAAAACATCACGAGTAATGCTGGGCAGAAAAACCCCTTGAATTCCTACAACATTTTTCTAGATTTCATGTATTCTTTCAAGTCTAACTCAAGAGTTACTAAGACTCACCATGAAAAACATCAGAGATAGACTTGAAAACAAGAAGTGGCTTGGTAACTCACCTGGAATTTGGGAGAATCAGATTCAAGTCCCTGGTCTCAGTCAGAAGGGTTATAAATTCCTGCCGTGTCCCACATCCAGAGGTGTCCTAGCTACTGTGCTATTGGCTGTTTGGAGGACAGTTTTTCTCTTTGATTTTAACCAGAAACTCAGTTCTGGAGCCAACCCTTCCCAGGGAAAGCTGTGCCAAAACTGGTATGTTTCTATGAAAAGTTTCAATTTCAGTAAAAAAAGTTGTGTAAGAAAACAGCTCCAAGTATGTGATTATGTGATGAAAGACTATCATAATATATATGCATAAGGCAGATGAATTAAGGTTGCATAGGTAAGCTGAAGTCTAATGTTTCCTAACTTCTGCGTGTTGCAGCTTTAATAATGTTCTTTTCATATTATTGTGTAATATGCCTAATTTAATATTAATCTTTTAGGGTTCTCTCTCAGTTGATCTGTTGCTTTTATTTATAATTGCAATCACTGCAAGTTAGTGCTCAGTCAGTTCCTTGGTTTTTGTTTTTTTATTCTCCAAGTCCTGCCCAGGGGCTAGAGTGGTTTGGAGATGTTACTGAGATCTCAAGTATTTGATTGAAATGTTTAATTTATTTTGTGTGTTTAGTGCTTTTGAAAGATACTAGATTGATAGCCCTAGAGGCAGCACTTTTGTTTATCTACTGATTGAGTACAACACTAACAACAAAAAGTTTCCCAGTCCTAGGAAGACTAACTTTAGTAGAAAGGATAATTCAGTTTTGGTGTCTAAGCACTCTTTGGCTGCTTTGCTGTATTAGCACTTTCTCTTTTTCTTGCATAAGACTTCAGAAAGTCAACTCCCCGACCCATTTGAGAGTATATCCATCAATATTATTGTAATCTTTCAGACTGTTCGCTCCCTCTGGTGGACCATATAGAGGGCAGTCAGCTAGTATACATGTATTAGCACTGGCTGTATTGTTTGGAAATGGAAACACCTGGCTGTTAATATTTGGACTAAAAACTTCAAATCATTTCACATGGATACATGAACCAGTGATTGGCAACAACTCGCAAATACTGTACTCTCAGTTACTGATCTAGAAAGATTTTCTACGTCATGACAGCATGCTAAAGTGCAGAGAAGTTCAAGGCCCTCTCTCATCTGCTCAAAAGATAAGGGAGGGAGAACACAATCCATATTCATCTATTCATGGAGTCTCCCACTTGGGCAGGCATAGGCAAAATATGGCCTGGTCTGGCCTGTTGCAAGTCCCTTGGTCCCACCTGGCCCAAGCACTGCCCGCCTGTGGCATGTCCTACCGCCACCTAGACATGCAATGGGGCTGGGGTGGCTGGGGACCCTTATGCACAACCTTGCGCTGGCCCTTCCTGCCCCGCACCTGCTCTGGACTCACCAGTACTGAGCAGTGGCAGCAGCTGGGCAAAAACTGTTTCTCAAAGTGGGGGAAAAGTGGCTCCTCCCCCTCATCACTCCTGGGCCCTTCCTGTTGCAGCTGTCTGGAGCCTGTGCTGGGCTGCCCTGCATCTGTTCTGCACTGCCACTACTGCCTCACTAGGTAGCCCGGAGGAGGTGGTGATGGCAATAGAAACACAGGGCAGCCCAATGCAGGGTCCAGGTGGCTGCAGCAGGAAGGGCCTGGCAGTGGTAAGGGGGAGGGGCCACTTTTTCCCAATGCTGAGGAACAGTTTCTGTTTTCCAGTCACCACTGCTGCTGCTGCTGAGCCTGGGCGGGTCTGTCCAGAGCAGGTGCAGCGTGGAGCATGCCTGGGCTGTGTGCATGGGTCCCTGCTAGTACCAGGGGGCTGAGGCCAGTGGTAGTGGCAGCCAGAAGGAGCTGCTTCCACCTGGGCTGCCTAGAAAGGCAGTCCAGCCGTGGACCTGCCCCAGCTCTGATGCACGCCCAGGGGGCAGTAGGATGTACCACAGGCAGGTGGAGTGGAGCAGGAGCGGGGAGGGATGGGGTCAGGGGTATGCACGCGAGTTCTGGCTGGTCTTCTCCCACTGGGGTGAGATGGGGAGGTATGGGATGGATCCGGGGTTGCATGCTATCGGTGGTGGTGGTGGGGAGGTGCTGCAGGGCATGCAGGCTCCCCACTGTTGTGGGGTGGGGGACCAGCTCAGGGGGTTATGTGCATGGGGGGACTCCTATGAACACCTCACCATCCCCACAAACCCTCACCCTCCTCCACACACAATAACACATCCCACAAACACTGCACTCATTCACACCCTCCCCCTCAAACCTCACACCCCCTATACCTTCCCCACATGCACCCCCCCCCTACACACACCCTCACACCTCTGGGGGGGAGCCCCATTCACTACTACATGCACATACCCCACCATACACATGCACCCACACCCCGCAAGCACACACAATCACCCTCCCCCCACACACCAAAATGCCCCCACAAACCCCCACTCACCCATACACACATCCCCATAAACACAAGTCCCACAACCCTCCCCCCACAGGGTCAGGGGCTAGAGGGCGGGACTTCCAGTCCTAAGATGGCAACCAAGGTGCAGGGTACCAGTCAAGGGGCAGGGCTATCCTTGTGGCCCTCAACAGCTCACCAAAACTTGTTAAGTGGCCCTCCAGCTGAAATAATTGCCTGCCCCTGCTCTTGGATATCACAACCATGAGGTCAAGGAACCAGATCCTAGAGCTAGGCCATCACTTAAACAGCTATGCTAATTTACATGAATAAGCTGCTTCATTGACTCATCCAAGACACATGGTAAAGCAGAAGTGGGACCTGATTTGGAAGAAAGCCTCAACTCAGTATCAGTTTTTATGCCCATAACTTTGCAAGATGGCAAGTGTAAAACTGCCCCCCAAAGCTATTTGCCATAAAAATTTGCAAGAGTGAAAAAAGACATGGAGGGTCTTGGAAATGATGTGAAGATGAAGATTGGTCAGGATAAAGATAACTTCAGGACTTACAATGAGGAGGATCAATAACTAGAGAAAGGCTATCCAGTTTCTAAGTGGCTGGGGGCTGCAAGCTGAGCAGGCCTACCAGTGGGGGACTGCAAACCCCTCGGCTAAGTCTGCCCTGCACTGCAAACATGGGCAGTCCCCTTCCCCCCCACCCCCTTACACACACTGTTGTACTATAGTGCACACTGTTCTGGTATCATGGGTTGCAGCACTCCACTCCCAGGGGCAGGAGCAGGATTGAAAGCTGATGGGAGTGGGGGAGGATAGAGACTATAGCTGCAGCGGCAGCCAGAAATAAGGGGGCAGTGGCTGGGTAGGAGTCCAGGAGCTGCACATTAACCCCATGTGGGCCTCTAGATGGACAGCCCTGAGCTAAAGCATTTGGGGCCTAATTCAGTTACCCTTATAATGAATAGTACCTTTGAATGGGTTTCTTTACAGAGTAAAGTACTGCTTTCTGGGCACATCTACATGGGATGCTTTACTGCACAGCAGACTAATTTACTGCACAGTAAAGCATCACCATCTACACTTGCACAGTAATTAGGGTGCAGTAGACTAATTTACTGTGCTGCTGGATAGTCCCATCAGATACAAGTGGCATCTAGCAGTGCAGTAAATTAGTGTGCTTAAACACCTCTATCCTTGGAAAAACTTTTGAAAAAATTATTAAGGATCACGTTTGTGGGAGTCTAGCAGGAAAAATAATGCTGAAGGACAACCAGCACAGGTTCATAGCAAGTAGATCCTGCCTGACTAATCTTGTTTCTTTTTATGACCAGGTCACAAAATGCTTAGATGCAGGGGATGAGGTAGATGTCATCTACCTGGATTTTAAGAAGGCCTTTGATACTGTATCTCATCCTATTCTCATAAATAAACTGAACAGCTGTGATGTAGATGGTTACATGGTTAGGTGGGTGGCAAACTGGCTAACAGGATGCACCCCCAGAGTGGTAGTGGACAGGTTGGCATCCACCTGGAAAGATGTGGGCAGTGGAATTTCCCAAGTTCAGGTCATTGGAGCAATGCTGTTCAATGTCTTCATCAGCGACTTGGATGAGGGTGTGGAGAGCACTCTGTCCAAATTTGTGGATGACACCAATTTATGGGGTAAAGTAAACATATTAGTGGGCAGGTAACGAATCCAGGTGCATCTAGACAGGTTGGAGAAGTGGGCAGAGCAGAACAGGATGCAATTCAACAAGGACAAATGCAAAGTGCTGCACCTAGGGAGAAGGAATCACCAACACAGTTACAGGCTGGGGGAAGACCTTTTCAGCAGCACTGTAACAGAAAGGGATCTCAGAGTCATAGTTGACTCCAGGATGAACATGAGTTGTCAACATGATCAGTAAAGCTAAGTACACTTTATCATGCATTATCAGGTGCATCACAAACAGGTCCAGGGAGGTGATACTTCCCCTCTTATGCAACATTTTATGTGGCACTGGTGAGGCCACAGCTGGAGTACTGCATCCAGTTTTGGGCACTGTGCTTCAAGAGGGATGTGGATAACCTTGAGAGGGTCCAGAGGAGGGCCACTCGTATGGGTAGGGGCCTGCAGGTAAGGCCCTATGAGTAGAGATAGAGTGACCTGAATCTCTTCAGCCTCCGCAAGAGAAGGCTAAGAGGTAATTTTGTGGCCATCTACAAATTCATCAGAGGGGGGAAGCAAGGGATAAGAGATGCTCTGTTTACCAGGGCACCCCTTGGAGTAACTAGAAATAATGGCCACAAACTAACAGAGAGCAGATTCAGGTTAGATATCAAGAACAACTTCTTTATGCTAAGGGTTGCCAAAATCTGGAATGGGCTTCCAAGGCAGGTGGTGCTCTCCCCTACATTGGGGGTCTTTAAAAGGAGACTAGACAAGCACCTGGCTGGGGTCATCTCACCCCAGCGCTCTTTCCTGCCTGGGGCAGGGGGTCAGACTCAATGATCTGCTGAGGTCCCTAATATCTATGAATCTATATGCCTGGCAGGAGGTGGATTATAGATATCTGTAACAGGGGGCTTTCTTGGGGCCTCTCTGTCATTGGCTTGCCCATCTGTTTCTGGGCCAACTGCCCACCTCCTCATGTGCCACGCCTTGATGATACATAATTATGGTGTTAGTTAGGCGGGAGGCTGCCCATTCTCACCCCAATGCCAGTGGGTGCTATCTGTGGCTCCATTCCTCCCCTACACTGCAGCCCAAGCGTCGCAGAAGGCATCCAGGTTAATATTACTCCTGGCCTGAGACCGGAGCAAACTGAATCCAAAGTGGGGCACCACACACATGCACATTCATACAACCTCCACTCTCAGCAGGCCTCTTCCACTCTGCCCCTCTCTCACCTGGACCTCTGGCATACTGCCCATTACCGGGCCACACTCCACCATCCTACTCCTCCTTGAGCAACCCCTCTGGGCCATCAGGCTTCACTACTTATATACCAGCCTCACCACACAGTCCCTTCAGTTCCCACAAGTTCCCCTACTCTACATGGCACGGCCTTGTACTGAACCCTGGGCTAATTCTGCCCCACACCAGGCACAACTCTTTATACATTTACACACACATACTGGGCTCCCAGCCCTTTGGTTTCCCCACTTCACTGGGGCTCCTCATCTCCACCCCATCACTGGGGCTACGGGGCTTCCCTCCCCAGTTGGGCTCAGGTGGCCATAGCCATGCCTGGCCCCATCTGAATCTTCCAGCCTCCTTGCGCTCAGGTGGCCATAGCTGTGCCTGGCCCATCTTGTACCAACAGTGCTGTGGGAGCTAGTGTTTAAGGTGCCCGACCCACCTTTCACCAGGGTGATAACTGGCCTGGTATTTCCTGGGGGCTCCCACGCCACTGGGAGCCCCACCAGGCCACCCACTCCTGGCAGGGTACAATTTCAGGTCATGCCCAGGACCAGGAGCCTCCAAACCATCTCCTCAAGCTCCTATCCTTACCTCCAGGATGTTGCATACAGCCTTATAGTTAGGTAATGTTTCTACCTGGCTTGCCAGCAGCGAACTGCTCTGTTTATGTAGGTGGCCAGAGATCTAAAATGGCCACTGCAATCAAGCACCTGCTGGCTGCTTGTTTCAGCCCTTAAAGTGGCAGGCACCAACAGTGCTCTGCCACAATATCAAACAACATTTTGCATTGCTCCAGATTGCTGTTGCATGCGGAGCCTGGGATCATGATCCTGGGCTCCCTCTGCATTGGCAAATAGAAAGCTTGGCTTCTTGCACTCCTCCAGGTAGGAGTCCCAGTTAGCAGACCAGGGCTCCCAGCTGGGGGAGTGCAGGGGAGCCCATGACAGATCAGGGGCCCCCAGTGAGCTGATCAGGGCTCCCAGCGGGAGGAACACATTGGAGCCAGTGCTGGGGGAGCACTTCTGTGGCTGGGAGTGCTGGTGAGCTGATCGGGGCTCCTAGCCATGGTGCCTTCCCTGGCTGATCACCTCAGTAGTACTCCCAACCTCTGTAGCACAGTCTTGAAGGGCTCTGTTGTGCTCTGGGGGCTGGGAGCACTGGCCATACATTTAATAAAAGGCATGCCACAAGTTATTACACAGATTTTATTCCTTGTTTTAATCACACCATTAATTGAATGAACATGTGACCAGGTCATTGCTAAAGACATGATTAACCAGTGAATCACATCTCAAGTGCAATGTCCTTTAGGGGCCTTAGGAATACATGAATTGTTACTGGATCAGAATTGTGACCCATCTAGTCCAGTATCTTGTTTTCTGTGACACAAAACAGTAGATGTTCAGATGAAGATGCAAAAAAGTTCCGCAGGACTTCTAGAAAAATCCCTTCCTAGTTAGAGATGGTCTTAAATCCTGAAGCATGAAGATTTATATTCCTTACAAAAATGTTGGAAGTTAATTTTTTTTAACAGAGCTGTTTTGACTGAATATTCTTGTTAGCCTGATTAAACATTCAATCCTTTTTTGAATCTTGCTAAGATTTTGGTCTCAGTGACATCCTATGACAGTCACTTCAGCATTCTAATGATGGATCATGTGAAAAAATAATTTCTTATCATATTCGTCTTTGCTACTTTGTTCTCAAATAATAAACAGAAGCTCCTGATTTATCTTCTCTATGCTATTTATTATTTTGTCTATGCATGAAAACATTGTCCTTGACCTTCATTCCACATATGTTTAATGTCAACAGAAATAAACTAAGGGATACTACCCCTTCTCTCATTTCTTATAAACCTTGTTATTGATGTGTTCAGCTACCCTAAGAACTGCCTAAAACTGTAGGAAAAAAATAACATTCTATTGATTTGTGAGAATTGGAATGAGGGCCTTTTTCCAAGTTCATTTGTGTTAGTTTTATACTAGTTATATGTGCTTTACACTACTGGAAGATCACAGGCCATCACTACTACTCTTCTGTAAATGTGAATACAGCAAAAAACACACGTCTGATATTATACCAATTAAAGTCAATAGATGTTTTGTCAATGACTATGTTGAGCAAGCTCAGGTCCCACAAGCATGATGCTAGATGCAAATGGGCCTATTTGGCTGCCAGATCATAGGAAAATATTTGTCCATGGAGGTGTAACAGGGCAGCTGGGTGCCTGGGGCAGTAGTGACTTCTGGCTGCTACAGCAATTGTTATTTTTCCACACATCCTCACCAACCATGGAGGCATCTAGGGCTGCTGCCCCAGTCACCCTGCCTTAGTTGCTCTACTGTTTATCTATCACAATAAATTGAAATGCTCCATATGACAGGCCAGTCTGCTGTAGAACAAGTATGTAAAATAAGCAAAATAGACTTATAAGGAATCTAAAATTATGTGCTATGGAGTCCAATACAAAAGTCCTAATGACAAAACCATGTTAAAACAGAAACCCTGCATATATATTCCCTATATTATTGAAAACCTTGCAGGGCCAGAATCCACTAACCACAACAAGCACAAAGGAAACCAAATGCCTGACCAAGTAAAAAAAAATCATATATTCATGTCATAAAAAAAATGTTAGTGTGGCTTATGCTGGGTGTGTCTACATGTTCATCAATGCGGAGTAGTTACTGTACATTTAGTTTAGTACTTGCTTAATGAAGTACTAACTAAACGAGTTATTTTTTTGTGATGCTTACTGTGCAGTACCTTAATACTACTGTGTATTAGTATGGTTTTTGCCCGTCACATTACTACTCAGTGTTATTAAGCTACTGCACATTAAGCATCTCATGTAGACACACCCACTGATAATCATATCTCATTGTACCCAACAGGTAACTAGCTCAAGATCAGTAGCTGCTCAGGGATGCAAAGAATTTCAGATACTCAACTATCACTGACTTCCTGGCACTGCTGTTCAAACAAGAAGTATTACATGTGGACCACATTGTATTACAACCTCCAGTCTCCTGGTATTTTTTGAGTGATCCTTGTAGAATGGAGACCAATGTAATGGTGGACGTCATGCACTTTGAGAAAGTATATTGGCACCTTAGAGTGTATAGGACATGGAGGTCAGGATAGTGATGTTCAGCAGCATCAGAATGTTTGGACAGAATGAGGCTGTGATGATGATGAAGATAAGAGATTATTAGTAGAATCATTTATATAGGCTAGGGCTGAAGATGGAGTAGTTGGACAAATAATGAGACCAAGATAAATTAAAGTATATATATCACCTTCTAAAGCCAATACAAAGTCCTGATAACACCCCATTCTAATGGATTCATCACTGTTATCTGTGTCTGAAGAGCAACTTTTCAAATTATTGCATATTATTGCACACCAATATCAATATATCATTGGTGTCTGTTTCTCAGAAAGTATATCACAGCTTACATCCACTTCCATTTCCTTCCCAGCAAAGAGAGAGAGAGTAAAAAAACCAGTGAAACTTAAAATGAATCAAAACCCTGTTTTATTGAGCGGAAGAATAAAGATCTACAACGTACATATTTAATTAGACTCATAAATGTACCAACATTCTTAAATGTACTAATATTTTTAAGCATGTGAGTGATTCAGGTCATGGACTGGAACAAAGCATCTTATTAGCAATGTCCTATTCAAAGTCAGTTTGAAGATAAGTAGACAAGTGCAAAATTTCAACTAAGAAGGATATTAAAATGTGATCATTGTCCTAGGATTTCAATTACATTTATGCTTTGAATATATTTGTAGAATGATCAATTTATTTTTTCAGATTTATTTTTTAATCTTCTACTTAATATTGTTCTGTTGTAATGAGAGCCATGTCTGATACAATTTCCATGTCCAGGTACAATTTAATTTCCCCTTTTTCAGAAATTCTCTTTTTTTTTAGTATTTTTGGCTGGAAATTTATTACTTTAATTTTGCTGTTCCAGAATGTTCTGTTTTTCTTGAAACATGGGGGCACAGAGCCTCCTTCCCCCCCTCATGTATTAATTAAAATTGAGTTCATAATAATTTTAGTGGCATAAGGGAGAGAAGAATCAGTCCCTTCATACTGGGTGTGTCTACACATGCAAAGGCTCTGGGGTGGGTTTACTTTAGAGTAATTTACTCAAAGGTAAACCCATCCTGGGCAGGCATCTACACATGCAGGGAAGGGGAAGCAGATTTTCTGCTTTTGGCAGCAGTCTGCTCCCACCACTGCCGGCTCAGTACCAGCCCCCTGCAGCAGTCAGGGGGAGCTCTAGACTCCCCCTAGGTGCTAGTCCTGGGGCTGGCAGGGAGCATGGGGTTAGGAGACATCTTTCTCCTGGTGGAGGCTGGGAGATTGTTCCCTGCTCCCGGGGAGCTGCCTGCTCTTAGCCCCAGCTCTGGGATCACAGGGTGGGGGCTGGGAGATTCTTATTTCTCAGCCCTGGCTCTGTGATTGCAAAGTAGGAAGTAAGGGATGGTTGTTGGAGCAGAGGCTGGGAATAACCATCTCCCAGGCAATCATGGAGCCAGGGCTGGGAGATAAAGCTTTCGCAGTAGCAAAAAAAAGAAAAAAAAGAAAAAAAGAAAAAAAAAAAGAAGAAAACTAGCACAAAAATGG
Organism: Alligator mississippiensis; assembly: GCF_030867095.1. Taxonomy (NCBI): domain Eukaryota; kingdom Metazoa; phylum Chordata; order Crocodylia; family Alligatoridae; genus Alligator; species Alligator mississippiensis. The sequence continues at coordinate 186,084,490 of NC_081824.1, read as the reverse complement.
TGCAACTCATGTACAACACATGTGGTGCACATGTACATGTGCTCCAGCACACACGAAGGCCAGGCTGTCCACAGCAATGCTCTGGCTGCTAGCCAGGCCTACTTGCTGTCTGACCTGTGTCCCTGCTGCTCCAGGCCACCTGGTAAGACTGCTGGAGCCAGCACTGGTGAAGAGCCAGGAGGGGCTGGGTAAGGACAGTTTGTCTGTTGCGGCACAATTTGTCTTGCAGTGAAGGGCACATGCAGGGACGTGCACTGCAGCAATTTGTGCCACTGCAAGCACAGACCCCTGCATGTCTGGATGTGGCCTCATAGTGAGAAATTGGTTTAGTCCCTGGGTTCTTACCATAGATGATGTAAAAGCTGTTTAATTTTGACTAATGTTTGTTTTGTTCCCATGTGAACACAAGGGTGCATGGCAAATTAGTGACTATAATGTCACCAATAACTATTCAGAGTAGTCCTATATTTTAAGAACATAGATTTCAATTTTCATGGCTTTCTTTTTTAGTATTTTTGTTCTTATTAAGTGACAGCTTTGCATATCCATTAACAATTCATATAATATTAATTTAATACCAATTAATATTATATTGATATAATCAATGTGGTGTTGTTTAATATTAACTAGTAATATGGCATCAGTATTTCCAGTGTACCTACCTAATGTTTGAGGAAAATAAAGGATGGGAGTTATATCATTTTAATACAAACGGATTTATTTCTAAGGTGCTTATCCAATGACACAATAAGTGAATTACAATGATAATACTATAAATAGATGGAAGGAATGGCTACAAGACTCTGCAAGCCATTACTATGGCTTGACGTACATAGCATTTGGAAGTATAAGTAAGGAGATTCCTGACTTGAAAATCTTTCAGGTTAAGAGCCTGATCCTGAAAACACTCTCATGTGAGTTTTGCTGAACCTGCTGACTCTTGTGAGCTTTTGCTGCATAACGCTAAATAAGATGCCTGGGAAAAAGAGTTTTCACCAAAGACCCCTGTTAAGAAAGAAGAAAAAGAAGAGATGATAATTTGATTACATCTATTCACTGGAAAAGCTAATAAATGCCATGAATCCAATCTAATTCATTTGGCAGTCAATGGAAAGACTCCTACTGACATCATTCTCATATATGTCAGCATTGATATGTTTGTATACATGTATCTGAATGACTTATGATAATTAACAGACTTAATCCTAATAACAATTTTGTGATAGAGGAAAATACAGCCTTTATTTTACATAGCAGGAACCGAGGCATGGAGCAAATTACCAGTAAGTGACATCTCAGGTTACACTGCTGTAGCTAAGTCAGGAATTGGGCTCGAGTACCTGAAGCCTCAGGGTAGTGCTCTGTCTAGATGATTGCATTGCCTACCACCATTAAGTTAAATCAAGCACTTAGGAAGTATCAAGTAAAGGTTTAAAAAATATTACCATGGGGGTGCATCTACACGTGATGCTACATCACTGTAGCAATGCGCTACGACCATGTCGACAGACAAAACTGTGACACCACAGTTATGTCGCCATAGCAACATGCTCCTTCAATGTAGAGCACTGCTACCATGACGTAACAGTTAAAAATAACCACGCGCACTGAGCATGGTGTATTACGGGCTGTTACTGCTCCGTCATTTAATACTTTCAAAAGGAAGTACTACATGGCGGTGCAGTAACAACAATGCTGTAGGGCTACATGTAGATGTGCCCTGTATGTCTTTTATTTTGTAAAGTAGTGTAATATAACATGTAAAATGCAGTTACTTAAATAATTCTATAGGCTTCCCTCATCACACACACACAGAATTAAGTGTGTGTGTGTGGGAAGAAATAGATGCGGGGCTCCTGAGGCAACTCTCAGAGACCATAAAAGCTAAAGAGGCGGTAGTCATGGGGGACCTAAACTACCCGGACATCTGCTGGGAGACACAGACAGCAAAGTCCCACCGCCCACACAGGTTTCTAACCTGTGTACAGGACCTCCACCTGACACAGGAGGTACATGATCCCACTAGGGGGAATGCCATACTGGATCTGGTATTGGCAACAGGGGATGACATGGTAGGGGACCTCCAGATTGGTAGCCATTTGGGAGACAGTGATCACCTTATAATAGAATTCAACGTAAGACGTCGAGTGGGTAAGGTAACTAGTAGGGTGAAAGTGCTAGACTTTAGGAAAGCTGATCTCAATGAACTCAGGCGATTAGTCAAGGACGCACTGCAGAGTAGGAGTTTTCAAGGGATGGGAGCCCAAGAAGGGTGACTGTGCCTTAAGGAAACAATCCTTCGGGCACAAAGCAAGATGATCCCCGAGCGAGGCAAAAGAGGGAAAGGGGCCAGGAGGCTTCCATGGCTGACCAGAGAAATCCAGGGCAGCCTAAGGGCCAAAAGGGGAGCACATAAATAGTGGAAACAAGGTGAGATCACTAAAGATGAATATACCTCCTCTGCTCGTGCTTGTAGGGAGGCAGTTAGACGGGCCAAAGATACCATGGAGCTGAGGATGGCAACCCAAGTAAAAGACAACAAGAAATTGTTTTTTAGATATATAGGGAGTAAAAGGAAGGCCCAGGGAGGAATAGGACCGCTGCTAAATGGGCAGAAACAATTCGTGACAGACAGAGGGGACAAGGCTGAACTCCTCAACGAGTTCTTTGCCTCAGTGTTCCTATGTGAGGGGCACGACAAGTCTCTCACTGGGGTTGTAGAGAGGCAGCAGCAAGGCGCCAGACTTCCATGTGTAGATCCTGAGGTGGTGCAGAGTCACTTGGAAGAACTGGATGCCTTTAAGTCGGCAGGCCCAGATGAGCTCCATCCGAGGGTGCTGAAGGCACTGGCCGACATCATTGCAGAGCCACTGGCGGGAATATTCGAACACTCGTGGTGCACGGGCCAAGTCCCAGAACACTGGAAAAGGGCTAATGTGGTCTCCATTTTCAAAAAGGGGAGGAAGGAGGACCCGGGCAACTATAGGCCAGTCAGTCTCACTTCCATCCTTGGTAAAGTCTTTGAAAAAATTATCAAGGCTCACATTTGTGAGAGCCCAGCAGGGCAAATTATGCTGAGGGGAAACCAGCACGGGTTTGTAGCGGGCAGATCGTGCCTGACCAATCTAGTCACTTTCTATGACCAGGTTACGAAATGCCTGGACACAGGAGGAGGGGTGGATGTCGTATACTTAGACTTCAGGAAGGCCTTCGATACGGTATCCCACCCCATACTGGTGAACAAGTTAAGAGGCTGTGACTTGGATGACTACACAGTCCGGTGGGTGGCGAATTGGTTAGAGGGCCACACCCAGAGAGTCGTGGTGGATGGGTTGGTCTCAACCTGGAAGGGTGTGGGCAGTGGGGTCCCGCAGGGCTCGGTCCTTGGACCGATACTCTTTAATGTCTTCATCAGTGACTTGGACGAGGGAGTGAAATGTACTCTGTCCAAGTTTGCAGATGACACAAAGCTATGGGGAGATGTGGACATGCCGGAGGGCAGGGAACAGCTGCAAGCAGACCTGGATAGGTTGGACAAGTGGGCAGAAAACAACAGGATGCAGTTCAACAAGGAGAAATACAAAGTGCTGCACCTAGGGAGGAAAAATGTCCAGCACACCTACAGCCTAGGGAATGACCTGCTGGGTGGCACAGAGATGGAAAGGGATCTTGGAGTCCTAGTGGACTCCAAGATGAACATGAGCCGGCAGTGTGATGAAGCCATCAGAAAAGTCAATGGCACTTTATCGTGCATCAGCAGATGCATGACAAATAGGTCCAAGGAGGTGATACTTCCCCTCTATCGGGCGCTGGTCAGACCGCAGTTGGAGTACTGCGTGCAATTCTGGGCACCGCAATTCAAGAGGGATGCGGATAACCTGGAGAGGGTCCAGAGAAGGGCCACTCGTATGGTTAAGGGCCTGCAGACCAAGCCCTACGAGGAGAGACTAGAGAAACTGGACCTTTTCAGCCTCCGCAAGAGAAGGTTGAAAGGCGACATTGTGGCTGCCTTTAAGTTCATCACGGGGGCACAGAAGGGAATTGGTGAGTATTTATTCACCAAGGCACCCCCGGGGGTTACAAGAATAATGGCCACAAGCTAGCAGAGAGCAGATTTAGATTGGACATTAGGAAGAACTTCTTCACAGTTCGAGTGGCCAAGGTCTGGAACTGGCTCCCAAGGGAGGTGGTGCTCTCCCCTACCCTGGGGGTCTTCAAGAGGAGGTTAGATGAGCATCTAGCTGGGGTCATCTAGACCCAGCACTCTTTCCTGCTTATGCAGGGGGTCAGACTCGATGATCTATTGTGGTCCCTTCCAACCCTAACATCTATGAATCTATGAATCTATAAGTCTCCCTCATTCAAGGCACTTAAATCTTGTGGAACACACAGTACTTGGTATTATTTTTAAGAATTGAATCAAATGCTGCATCTTTTGTGACTGCTTGGTACTCTTGAAGTCTTGTGTTGAATCACAAAATAGGAACCATCAGGCAGTAGCAGTCTGTCTTTCTCCACACAACCCTGGGCATGTTTACACATGCATTAATGTGCTTTTTCTAGTGCACATTAAATTTAGTACCTCTCACATGAGGTGTTACATATTAGGCTGCCATAATACACAGTAGCAAAAGCACACACCTTTTTAATGATGCCTAATGCGCAGTAACATTTCTACCGTGCATTAGCATATTAACACTGTTTTTTGATGTGACACTTTAATAGCAGCAGCAGCAGCATAGACTAGTGTGCATTAAAGTGCATATGTAGATGCACCCCATGAGGGTGAAGTTAAGCCTAGAAAGATTAATTTAAGAATTAAATGGCTATTTTAAGTTTCATGCTTATTTGCTTACTTGGCTCCTCTGCCACAATGCATGACGTGTTTTTTGTAATATGGGCATTGTCCATTAGGAAGCAGGTGAAAACCAAACTCTGCTTAATCCTTCCAAAATCCATCACTGTGCTCTCATAGATCTTCTTTCACAAAACTGTAACAACAAACTTCAGATTTTTATTGCTTTTGACCATTATTGACTTGGTCAGAGTTCTAACACAGAAACTATGTTCTGATTGTGTTTTCTTTGTAAGTCAAGAATAAAATATAGAAGTTTGCTTCTTTGAATTATTCTTAAAAATCCTCTACTAGCAGCTCTCATGCATCTGATTTGAATTTTTTAATAGAATATATATGTTTCTATGGACCACTAGTGCTTTAGAAGACCAAATGCACTTGAATTATGGGAAAGATTTTTAAAAACCCAAGATTCATTTTTATCAGAAAATGTAGGGTCTGATTCTAATCTCACTTGCATTAGTTTTTCATTGATGTAATTCAGCAGCTTTATACAGTTGTAAATGAAAAAAATGAGTCCTAAGTCCACGTACTGCAAAATCAAATCTACAATATTATTAAAATGGATAAGTAAATTGGGAAGGTTTGAAAAGCTGTTTATTAGCTATGTAACTAATGTGATGAAAAATGGAAAATAGTGAATTATACAGCTTAGATAAAGTATAATGAAAGCAAAAAATGTTGGTTTTATATATATATCACACATACATACACACATGTATATATATACATATGTATTGCTTTGTGATACAAGGCAGCATAAAGAATACATGTAATGAGAGGTTTATCAGTTGAATGTTTCATTCTGGTGATCTATATAGGTTACAAAGGGTAGAAACCTAACAAAATCCAAATATTGTATTTAAAATAAAAAAGTATAGTTCATAAATAAGACTATTGACTTTCACTGGGTTAAATAGCTCATGTAGTGATTAGCCTTGGGAACTATAATTGTTCTTGTCACCCAAACTCTGCTATAGTCAATATCTCTTTATCATATACATTTTTAATCACATATTAATAAACAAGAAGGTGTGTTTTATTGATGGTCGGATTAGTTTATTGACCAACTCAACAACTATATATATGGTTTCTGAAAATATAAACAAGGTCAACATGTAAAGATAGGTTAAGGTGCATCAAAGAAAGAATGTTCTTTTCCTTAAGTCTTTGTATGGTTTTTCCTTCCATTTAGGTATTTAGGATGGTGAACAGTTCCAAAAGTTTGGTCAGAAATTGCATAAAATCTTTTTTCTATTGTGTTAGCATAGTCCATAACAAGACTATATAAATACCCATATTAAAAATAATTTTCAGTAGGGAACTTCTTCAGCACTGTTCTTCTGTCTGAAGCAAACCATTTTCATTATTTATCATGATTTACGGTACAATTTTGTTCAGCTTTTACTTAAGGACTACCTTTTCTAAGCAATAATTTTCTTGGTCTAGCTGGTGTTTTCTCTTTCACTTGCACAAACAAAAAATGCAAAAGTATATGTTGTACACTTAGCTCAAATATATCTTGTATGAGGCCAGGCAGGTACCTTCTAGTCCTATGCTGCTAATAAAGGAAGCACATGCTTATGTGTGTACATAATAAATATCTTGCATTGGCAAGTGGCTATTTGTACATGAAACCAGAAACTATAGATACCATTTAAACGCACATATTTGTCAGTCTGCAGTTCTAGGCAAGCTCTTCCTCATGTAGAGGAAGATGAGCTGCTGCAAAAGAAGTGAAGTACTGTTTTTAATATCCATTTTTATTTTCATTTTGAATCAGGATTTAAAGTTAAATATCAAAATTTTTTGCATAATTAAAAGTTATGAAAAAATGTAATTTAAAAATGCTGGAGTTTAATGTTGACCTTGATTAAAACATTCCATTTCAGGTCAACAAAACAAATAAAATGTTTCTATTTGAAAACATTGCAACTTTGTTTCATTTAGATTCTCTTAGTAATTGACCTTTCCCAAGGAAAATTTAGAATTAGGTAAAAACAAACAAACAAGCAAGCAAGAAAGCAAAAACACATTTACCAAAAGAAAAGTGTTTCAGATTTTTTGGCTGGTTTTGCTAACCAGAGACCCAGTCTTACTTACAAAACCAGAACATCTGGGGAGAGGAGGCACTGAGTCTTTCAGTGTACTCAGAAGATACAAAATCCAGAACTCTGGTGGACCAAACAAGAAAACATATCTCAAAATTGAATCTCTAAAACTCAGAAGGCCTGTTCAGCTTTCCTTCCACCTTAGACCAGTAGGGTTAGCATGTCAAGTGCATCTGCTCACAACCATCTGATATCACAGGAAGAGTGTGATGGATCCTGATGCATATCAGTGTTCAATCCATTTAGATTCTGAAATGCCCAGAAAAAAATATATTCCAGATCCATTATCACCAGATCCTCATACAGAATTACTGCATGTGCCTCTTCAAATATGCTACATATTCCTATGTATTTTGTTAGTCATAATACCCAAGGACACTTTTTTTCCACAAAGAATCACAAAATTAGGGTTGGAAGCTACTTTAGGAGGTCATATAGTCCAACCCCCTGCTCAAAGCAGGACCATCCCCAAGTAGACCATCCCACCCAAGGCTTTGTCTAGACAGGTCATAAAAGCCTGTAAGGATGGAGATTCTACCCCCTCTCTGAGTAATCTGTTCCAATATTGTACTACCCTCCTTGTGAGAAGTTTTCCCTAATATCTAACCTAAACTTCCCTTGCTGCAACTAGAGACCATTGCTTCTTGTTCTGTCATCTGCCTCCAGTGAGAATAATCCAGCTCCATCCTCTTTGGAACCACCCTTCATGTATCATAGAATCATAGAAGTAGGGTCGGAAGGGACCTTGTAGATCTTCAAGTCTGACCCCCTGCCTGGGCATGTAGTTGAAGGCTGTTATTAAATCCTCTCTCAGTCTTCTCTTCTACAGACTAAATAAGCCCAGTTCCCCCAGCTTCTCCTCAGAAGTCATGTCCCCCATCCCCCTCACCATTTTCATTGCCCTCTGCTGGACTCTCTCCAAGTTGTCCACATTCTTTCTATAGTGGGGGTGCAAAGCTGGACACAGTACTCCAGATGTGACCTCACTGGTGCTGAATAGAGGGGAAGAACGCTGGTAACGCTTCTACCAATGCAGCCCATTATGCTATTAGCCTTCTTTGCAACAAGGGCACACTGTTAGCTCATGTTCAGCTTACTGTCTACTGTAACCCCCAGGTCCTTTTCTGCAGAGCTGCTGCTTAGCCCACCAGTTCCCAGCTTGTAGTGGTGCATGGGATTGCTTCATCCTAAGTGCAGGACTTCGCACTTCTCCTTATTGAACCTTATGGGATTTCTTTTGGTCCAGTCCTCCAATTTGTCACAGTTGCTCGGTATCCTAGCCCTACCCTCATGCATATCTACTACTCCCCCCAGCTTTGTGTCATCTGCAAACCTGCTGTGAGTGCACTTTATGCTATCTTCCAGGTTGATGAAGATATTGAACAAAACCAGCCCCAGGATTGACCCCTGGGGCACTCCACTTGATACTTGCTCCCAATTAGACATTGACCCATTGATTACTACCCTCTGAGCCTGATGATCCAGCCAGTTTTCTATCCACCTTACAGTCTATTTATCCAACCCATACTTCCTTAGTTTGCTTGTGAGAATGTTATGGGAGACTGTATCAAAAGTCTTGCTAAAGTCAAGGTATATCTCATTCACTGGTCTCCCCACATCCACAAAGCAAATCATTTTGTCATAGAAGGCAATCAGGTTGGTCAGGCATGACTTGCCCTTGGTGAATCCATGCTGACTAATCCTGATCACTTTCTTCTCATCCAAATACTTAGAAATGGATTCCTTGAGGATCTGCTCCATGATTTTTCCAGGCACTGAGGTGAGGCTGGCTGGTCTGTAGTTGCCCAGATCTTCCTCCTTCCCTTTCTTAAAGATGGGCACTATATTTGCCCTCTTCCAAATCATCAGGGACCTCTCCTAATTGCCATGAGTTTTCAAATATAATGACCAGCAGCTTTGCAATCACATCAGCCAACTCCCTTGGCACCCTTGGGTGCATCAGATCCGGCTCCATGGACTTGAACACATCCAGCTTTTCTAAATAGTCCCTAATCTGTTGTTTGGCATGGTTGGCTGTTCACTTCCTCCCCAAACTGTGCTGCCTGGTGCAGTAGTCTGGGAGCTGACCTTACCCATGAAGACTGAGTTGAAAAAGATATTGAATACTTCAGCCTTTTCTGCATTCTCTGTCACTAGGCTGACTTCCCCATTTAGTAAAGGACCCACACTTTCCCTGATCCTTCTTTTGTTGCTGACAAACTTGTAGAAACCCTTCTTACTACTCTTCATATCTCTTGCTAGCTGCAGCTCCAGTTGTGCTTTGGCCTTCCTGATTTAATTCCTGCATGCTCGAGCAGTATTCTTATACTCCTCCTTAGTTGTTTGTGCAAGTTACCACTTGTAAGCTTCCTTTCTGTGTTTTAGCTCACTGAAGAGTTCCCTGTTAAACTAAGCTGCTCTTCTGCCATACTTGCTAGTCTTCCTGCACATCAGGATGGTTTGTTCCTGTGCCCTCACTAAGGTTCCTTTAAAGTACAGCCAGCTCTCCTGGACTCCTCTCCCCCTCCAGACTGGCCTCACAGGGGATCCCGCTCATGAATTCCCTGAGGGAGTCAAAGTCTGTTTTTCTGAAGTCCAGGGTCCTTACTCTGCTGCTCTCCATCTTTCCTTTCCTCAGGATCCTGAACTCAATCATCCTGTGGTCACTGCTACCCAAGTTGCCATCTACTACTACATTCTCCACCTATTCTTCCCTGTTTGTGAGCAGCAGGTCAAGAAGAGCATGGCCCCTAGATGGCCACACCAGTACTTGCACCAGGAAGTTGTCTCCAGCACTCTCCAAAAACTTCCTGGATTGCCTGTGCACTGATGTCTTGCCCTCCCAGCAGATATCAGGGTGATTGAAGTCCCCCATGAGAATCAGGGCCTGTGATCAGGAAACTTGCACTAGCTGTTTGAAGAAAACTTCATCCACCATTTCCTCCTGGTATGGTAGCCTATAGCAGACACCCACCATGACATCACCCTTGTTGCTCTCCCCTCTGACCCTAACCCAGAGACTTTCAACAGGCCTATCTACAGATTCATACTGGAGCTTTGAGCAATCATATGGTTCTTTTATATAAAGTGCAACTCCTCCGCCTCTTCTCTGCCTGTCCTTCGTAAACAGTTTGTATCCATTCATGACACTGCTCCAGTCATGCGAACTCCCACCAAGTCTCTGTTATTCCAATCACATCATAGTTCCTTGATTGTCCAAGGACTTCCAGGTCTTCCTGCTTGTTTCCCAGGCTCAGTGTATTCATGTACAGACATATGAGGTAACTAGCGAATTGCCCTACTTTCTCAGGAAGAATGAGAAGGCCTCCCCTGTTCTCCCCTCCAGCTTGCACTTCCCCACTTAACTCAGGGCTTTGGTCTCTACTAGTTAACCTAGTTTAAAGCCCTTTTCATTAGGTTAGCAAGCCTATCTGCAAAGATGTTCTTCCCTCTCTTCATGAGGTGGATGCTGTCTCTTCCTAGTAATCCGTCTTCTTGGAACAACATCCCATGGTTGAAGAAGCCAAATCCCTGTGGGTGACACCATCTGCGCAGCCATGTATTGATCTGCAGGATACATCCGCTCCTGCCTGGACCCTTCTGCTTGACTGGAAGAATCAAGTAGAACACCATCTGAGCCCCCATCCCCTGCACCCTTGCACCCAGAACCCTATAGTCACTTTTGATCTGTTCAGGGTCTCCTCTGGTGCATCATTGGTGCCCGAATGGATTAGCAGCATGAGGTGGCAGTCAGAGGGCTGGATGAGTCTCTGTAATCCCTCCATGACATCTTGGATCTGGTCTCTGGGCAAGCATCAGATCTCCTGAGACAATAGGTCAGGCCAGCAGATCAATGCCTCCAGCCCCAGCAGAAGGGAGTTTCCAAGCATCAGCACCTGTCACTTCTTCTTGGTGGCAGTGATCTTGATCCTGCCAACCTTGGGGAGACCTGGCCTGTCCTCTTCCGCCAATGGAATGTCTTCTTTTTCCTCCATTGCTTGGGCTCCATCTCTATTTTCCAGGCAAACAGCTGAGGTGGAGATGAAGATTTCTGCTTGCTGCCAGAGGTCAGAAGCTTTGAGTTTCCACCTTCTTAGAAATCCATGCAGAAATCCTTTGGCAGTCCTTCCTCCACAGTCCCAGAGGTCTCCTCTGGCACTGAAGTCCTCCTAGTGGAAGATGCTTCAGAGCCTTGTCGCCTCTCCTGTTGTTCTCTTGCCTGCTCCCTGATGGACACCACCAGGAGGTACTGCTAACATAGCAGGCACTCCCTCACCTGGCTGTCATTGGAAGGAAACTGCAAGTCTTAGTCTCCACAGTGCCAAACCAGGACCTAGGTGGAAGGCTCAACAATGAGCAGTCCTGCTTGGACAGAAACCTCACAGATGCAAGCACAGGCAGTAACAGTGGTTCTGGTGTTGCAACATCCTCCACCCATTTCCCTGGATCTCTTAATCTGCCACCTTGCTCTGGCTACTCTTCTTCCAAGTAGACCTTTTCTAGCAAACTCACTTGTAAGTTGGCCTGTTTACTGCTCCTTGGTCCCAAAAAGTCAATTTTTCTCTGTTTCCTCTCACCAAGTTTAAAGGCTCCTCTTCAAAGAGGGGAGTGGCAAACTGATCTGCAAACTGACTAGCTAACTGCTTGCAAACTGCTCCCCCTGTTTGCTGCCCCTGCTTGCTCCCTATCTTTAAAGATCTGTGTTTTATTTTTCCCCAAAACAGTATTATCAGCTTCTGTTTTTCCAGAATTTATCTCATTTGGTTATATATTGGGACACAAAGGAACATAGGTAACTAGGTAGATTCATACTATAGTGATGGGGAAGGGAAGCAGCACCTCAATACAATTCACTCATGTTGTTGTTTCTGATGCTTCCACTCTAATAGTTTAAAAGGTGTAGCTTTTATATTTTCTCTTACTGGTACCACTGTATAATCCTTGGGCCACTAGTCAAGAGGAACACTTAAGTTCTTTATATAGAAAGAGCTAGTGTAGTAGAACATTGTATTAAACACCTCCAATAGCCCAAAGGCACTGCAGTCTCAAATGGGGAACTTTAGGGAGACATATGTGACACAGAATCCCATACTCCCTTAATACCTTGAAATACAGTAAGAAGCAAACTCAAACATAACTGAAAAGCAGATTACACTGCATATTACCATAATAAATATACTTCTGACAGAAAAAAACCCAGTGAAACGGAAAGCTATCCCTACCAAATGCAGAAGAGAAACCTGAAGATGACTAATACATTAGGGAAATGTTTCATCTTTACTTGAAGATTGCCCTGTAATGCTGCCAAGTGCAGTAAGATCTCAAGTGAGACGCGCTGGTCATGTAAGGGAAAACTACCCAGAGGCACCCATTAATTGGACTATTCCTCCTTGGCAAACACCATCAAAGTTTTAGTTGTTCAGGCCAGGTCTTGTTAGTTTACTACTTCATCACTTTTTGGATTACACATCTCTTATTCCCTCTTATACCTGCTCTGGAGGTAGCTGTCTTGGGGAAAGGAAGAGGTGTGAGAGAAGCCCAGAGCCTGAAGGAGAGTTTGGGCACAGTGTCCCATCCTGGAGCTGCTGGAGCCTGAGGAAAGCATGGACTGTGCTGTAGGCTGGAGGGTTGGGAAGCCCAACTGCAGCACCTCTCTTGCTCCTTTTCCCCTGAGAGCCCTACCTGAGCTGCTTGGAGGAGCACCTGGCTGTCTGGAGATAGTGAAAAGGAGACTTCTGCAAGCCCCTATGTGATGTGAGGTGCATTAGGGAATTGGGGGGGGGAACTGGAAAGAGATTGATCCAGCTTCCTGTGAACTCGGGGGGGGGGGGAGCGGCAGAGCTAAGGGACGTGAGCCCTGCTCACAGGGCAGGGCCCCTGTGAGAAAGAGTTAAGACCCAAGGGAGGGGGAGGACTTGAGTGCCTGGCAAGCAGGGGTGTGTGGGTGTGGGCAGGGGAGATTGCCAGAGCTCCAGCCCAGACCCTGCTTTGTGTGTGTCAGGGGACAAGGGTCTGGGCAGAGTAAGCTATTTTACAGGAATTTCAGCGAGGGAGCCCCTGCCTGCAGCACAGCAATCCCTGGGGCACGCCTCGCGAGACCCTCCCAGCAAGGACCTGCCCACGCTTCCTGCAAGGAGGGCCATGGAAGAAGCTCCACCTTCCCGGGCATTCGGTCCAGGCTACCTATATCATCCGAGGCTATCATCGTGTGCAACGTTATTCACTGAGGGGGTGGATATGTTTCTGACAGTTTATTAGTTGTGTAGTAATTAGTTTCCTTTTCTTTAACCATTTGTAAATAAAGTGCACCTAGTTGCAAATTGGGTGGTGTCTCTAATCAAAGGTCCAGGGACAATAGGTGCCTTCTTGTGAGAGGAACCTCCCTCACTCCAGGGGCACAAGTGGTTGCAGGCTGTGGGCACCTCCAAGGATCCAGAGTTGGGTGGTGGCTTTGCGGGTAGCCCCGCAGCCAGGGTTACATATTGCACACTTAAAGCCCAGTAAAAGCACTCAAGTTGTCTTTTAGATCTAGGGCAGAATGTTCCAAAGTTTGGAACAGGCAGCCTGAACCTAGTGAGAAGAGGCTGGAAGAATGAGTCAAGCAGACAAGGAGTGAGAAAGAAGGTAACAGAATGGCAAGATGTTTCTGGCAGCAGCATTCAGCCTCAGGGCATGTAAGGAACAATACAAATAAATATATTTAAAGGGTTTAATGTATTTAAAGGGTTTGTGTATTACACGGTGCTAAGGCCTGTTTTTTTTTCCCTTTGGCATTTATTTTAATCCTTGATAAAATTAAGCAGTTTTAATGGCCTAAATGTGCATGGACTCCAGTCAATATAAGGCCTCCATTTTTTAAAGATAAAGTTAAATCCTTTATTATGTGCAATGATGTGAAAAAGCAATGTGCTACCACAGCATTTTTTCTCATTAATGATGTTCCTGGTGGGACTTCAGTAACTTCAAGTACAAAGCTGAAACTGGGTTGCATTTGCCCTTTCCCTTCACAGTCTCTCATACTATGGGGACTCTTCTTCCAGGGTTGGACTACAAAGCTAAACCTAGGTTTAAGTTCAGCTCTGTTAAATTAAGTAGATTTACACAGATAATTTAGTATAATCTATATTCAAGGATAACACTTTTTTGACATCAAAGTGATAGACTTTGTTTTGAACACTTATACATTGTTAAGAGAACTGATCTACTGATTTAGTCCTGGAGGGGACCGATCTAAAGAGGTGCTGGATGGAATCCAAAACTGTAATCCTAGAACAAACATGCTCAGTAGCTCCATAACAGTAGAGGTGTCTAAACTCACTGTGCCTCTGCTTTTTTACCTGAAAATGATCTCAACACGTGCAGTGCTCTCTTCTGCATATGCTCAGAACTGCCCTGCTTTCTGGTGCTAGCCACCTCACTTTCACGCGAGCCCCATTTGGATCCAGAAATTTTGCAGAGCATCACTTAAGGGCCCAATCAGGTGGGCATGGTCACAGCACACCTAACATAATGTCATTTAAAAGAACACTGATGAAAGAGGATGAGAAGGTAGTGGCTGCTTTAGAGATGTAAAAAGCATTAAAGTGCACACAGTTTGGAGAGCTGTGCTCCATGTTGGACACAGCATGGCTTGCAGCAGCAGAGGTTTGTCCCCTTCTAAATCACCATAGGGAGCAATGAAATGAAAATCTGCCTCAGCAGGGGCATTTTGGAAGGGGGAAGCCCTGTGTACATGGCTTGCAAGCAAAAGGATCTGTCAGCAAGCCTGTAAAACATCCCAGCCTCCTGATTGGCTGGGAGAGCTCCTTAAAGAGAGGAGGTTTTCCCCACCCCTGGGGGAAGGGAGAGAGAAAGGCATGTGCTGGAAGATGGCAGAGGGAGCTGTGCAGTGGTGGATCCACCCACTGGGGCAGTTGGAGCTCACAAGGGGACTTCTGGAGGATCAGGGAGCACTTAGTCCAGAAGAACCAAGCCAGGCCTCAGGATGTAGCATGCTGAGTCCTGCAGGCACACCATTCACAAGGCACCAGTGAGCCCTATATGGGATGAGAGGGAAGGCAAGACTGGAGGGAGTTAGTCCTGGGTTGCCTTTGGCCATTTGTGAGGTTGGGTTGGCCTGAAGTGGACACTGAGTGTCACACAGGGAAGCTGTGTGATGGAAGAAACCCTAGGAGGGATGAGTGAAGGGCTATAGAAAGACCAAGAGGGGTTAGGAAACATGGTTGGCTTTTGTGTTGCTTTGTTCTGTGTTTGCCTTCGAGTTAAGCTTTGTATTGGGGTGGGACAGCACTGTCTGAGGGTATCAGAAACCGGAGTCAGCTACCAGATGAGCCAGAGGGCACAGCATCCTAGACCAGCTGCTGCCTGCAAACCCAGCTGAAGACAAGGTTGTGTGAGCTAAGCCTAGCAGACCCCGAGCTGCACCCCCTGCTGAGTTTATTTGTGTCTGTAGATATTTTGTATTTTATATATCTATATCCATATCTATATCCATATCCATATCTATCAGTTTGTATTGTGTCTTAGGATGAAGGGAACTCAGAGTAGTCTGCTGCTTGGCTGCTACCAGTTCTTCGGTGGACTGGGAAAAAGACCAAAGCCATTGGCATCCCAGAGATCCAAAATTGGCAGGGTTACACATATAAGGTATATAATGACTAGAGTACTCTTTGTGGAGTATGGGGACAAGGGGGGCAGGGAAGAGATCTGGGTATAGGCTCTCTTCCACTGGAGAGGATTCAAACGCATCTCCTGTTTCCCAGAAGAGTGATTTAATTAGTAGGCTTTAGGTGGATAGCACCACCCTTCCTATATACCTTGAAAGAATACTTGTAGGTAGGCAAATGCCCTCAGAAGAAGGCTCTGCATTCTGTATAGAAAAAGATACCTCCCCTGAAGCCCTGATTCAGGTACCTAAATTCCAGTGAAGAGCAGGAAATCAGACACAGTCCTGTACTTAATGTTTATCATTGGCTAGCCTCAAGCAACTCAGTCTGCACATCTTTTGAATGACTTCTGAGGTCCCTAACTTTCACCATGCAGCATATAGGTCGGTGATTCTCAATCAGGGTGCAGTGGCACACTGGAGTGTCTTGAGATCCTTCCAAGGGCCAAAATGATGCCCCGTGGCAGCCGCCTTCTCCTGCCTGGCTCCCACTCTAGCCTCCCAGGCTATTTCCTTGTCTGCCATGCCTTGATGTTAAAAGATAATGAGGAGAGGCTGCCCTTGGAGGCTGGTAAGCCTATGATATTTACTCTCTCTCTCTCTCTTCTCCTCCCTCTGTACTTGTTTCTTGGACCTTTCTTGCCTTAAGGGTTATATTAGTGGTCTCCTCCTGCCCCTACAGCCATACCCATGCAGGTGTCACTTGGTTGACCATTACTCCTTTTTATAGGCTTTGGCCTTCCTAGCCTTAGCCTACGGCAGGGGTTTCCAAACTCTGACAGATTCTATACCACCAATTTAAAACAATACAGCCTTAAGTACAGACCCAACTTAATATTAAACTAACAAAGCTGATACATTTTCACTACATCTACCAAACACAGAATACTTTGCTTTCAAGAAGAGTTGAATTAAATCACAGTGCTTTTTAAGACTACTTCTACCCTTGTCTCCAGAAAGTCCTTAATGTAACATCTGTCCCTGCACTGTCACCTGTTTTAAAACTAACAAATGCATGACATATATTACCAGATTTATAAATTAAAGAAGCCCACCCCTTTTAAGTAATATTCTTTAAATCTCAGTTTCTGACAGTTCTCCTATTTGCTCAGTAACTGTAATAGGCGTATTTTTCAGAAAATAGTGAATAAAAACTGACAAGCTATCGGTAGAATCTGAATGTATAATTGATAGGGGCATAAATTAATACGATTAGGCCTTTATTGGGTGCCATTGCTGCCAAACCTACAAAAGGGGCAAGGAATAAAACATGGCTATGTTCTCAGTGCTGATAGACATCAATATGTAATGCATATTATCTCAAGCCTTCTCATGTAGTCTGCTTATGACAGCACTCAACCTAATTGAAATTTTTATCTTTCTGTTGCATACAGACAATTTTGACTAGCCGCTTCTAGGGAAAAAGAGAAATCCAAATGACCCAAACGAAGGTTTCTCTGTGAAAGAACATATCCTTCTTACAAATCATTTTGGAATGGCTTTCTACTTTCTGGTTTTATGAAGTCGTCTTCAGAGACCTGCACTAAGCAAGATCTCAAGACTTGGTTTGCCTTTTGCTTTTTTAACCAAACCTAATAATACAGTTTTCCAAAAGGAAAGAAAGGCAAGGCAACCAAAAGAGTATGGTGAATCACTATATTCAGTGCTCACTTCAGTTTGAGCATGCCACCTTTGAGTATGCCATGCATACATGAAGTTGGATATGAAACCAAAAAAAGATCCTAGAAGGAAAAAGCTCCTATAAAATTTTCAGGAACTGGATGTACTTCTATTTCTTTTTTTTTTACTATAAAACTAACTAAATTTTTTTAACTGAATCTTTATTTCTAAGCAAAATGTGGGACATTTTGACTATTATAACATTTCTTTTTTTCACAGTAAGAAAGCAATCAAAACAATTTTTCTGCCCTTGTAAAAGGCTCTGGTTTAAGTGAACCATAGTCTCAGTATGGTACAACAGATTTAATCTTTTACATCTTCCCATCCAATTTCTGAATGCTAAAATTTATTTTAAAAAATCACATATCTACTTTCAGAAATAAAAATAAATCATAAAGAATGGTCACTTTTATGCTTGTGGGTAAAAAGATGGAGATAGGATTGATTGCAGATAACTAACTTCTGCAAATTTACATTTGTTTCACTATTCTAAGCTGTAATTCCATAATCATAAACTGTAGGTCACCAATAAGTACAAGAAGGCCACCTGTGTTTTGAAATTTTCAGAATATGTCAAGAGTCCTGGAGAATCTGAGTACCTGCACCTGTTATTTTTCAGCGATTTGTATATCACAACATATAAAGTACCCTTAACTGCATTTTACATCTTTGCTTGATAGTTATATGTTTGAGAGGTAAAGAAAATCATATTGAATTTATCTACATTTGTGCATTGCTGACAGAAAGGTAAGGGTACTGTTTAGGGTTTCTGATAAAGAGAGAACTAATATTGGGGTAATTGACAATGAAAACTAATGGACCATTAGAACTTTCTCTGCAATCCCATGGAGAAATGTGTAGTCCTCCTTGCATCACTATCATGGGGTTGTCATTTGCATAGTGTTTTAACTAAATATACTATGGTAGGCTTATGATACTGTTCTCCCTTTGCTTAGGTTCAGTTTGTTGGTAAGTGTGGCAGGACAAGGCCCCAGGCACAGCAGTTACACCCTTTGGTGGCTATGTAGCTCCTGCCCAGCTCAGTCTGTACTATAGCCGTCCTTTGACTGCTCACCTGCCCCACCTTGCTGTTATTGAGGATTAGGTAAAGGAGGCTGCCAATGGGCTTTAGAGTGAGACTTAGTCCAGTAAATCATCACTGAGTCCCTCCCAGACCCCACTTGTCTTGGTTTGGCCCTTAAGCTCAATAGGCCCTCTTGGCCTATCTGTGCCCCTCCAGGGCATCTGTAGCCTTCAGGGATCATTGCATAGCTCCATCCATCCCTACACCACGCTCCATGGGTGGTACTGTACTATCACTTGCCTTATAGGGATCTTGGCCTTACTGGCTTCCTCCCCTTCTGCTCTCACTGGGTCTTTTAGCCCAGGTTCACAGTATCAGACTTGGCTTCTAGGCTCCAGATCCCCTGATTGTGGGTCCTGAACCCTGTTGGTCTTTGGAAGTGGTCCCTCCTGGGCCCTGGCCCCACTACTGGGCCAGTCAAGCTTGCCCCAGCTCTGGCAGTCCCCAGCTGTGGTCCCTTCTAAACCTTTGTCTCCTCCGGGCTCCCTAGCCCAACTTGCCCCACCTTGGGCTCTGTCTCCAGTTGTGGTCCCTCCTGGACCTTGAGCCCCTCCTGGGCTCTGGCCCCACTCCTGGGCCAGTTGGGATCTCCAGGCTCCTCAGCTCTGGCAGTCTCTGGCTGTGGTCTCTCCTTGACCTTAGGCCACTCCTGCCCCTAGCAGGGCTCAAGGCTAAACCACCAGTGCAACTTAAATAAAAAGCATCTCAGCCCCCTAGTAGACACCTAAACCCTCTCTTGGTTTAGCATAAAATAGAGACCACTGCCTGCATAAAGAAGTCTCTCTCTGCCCCAAGGAACTTCGCCTGTTCCCAGACCTGCAGAGTTGCTTGACCAGTTCTACTGCCAGTTTAGGAGTTCTGCAGCCAGGAGCTCCCATCTTCGTGGCTCTCATGGATGGACTACCTGACCAGCTCAGGCATGGGGCTTATATGGCTCAAGCCTACCTCTCTTCTAGCCAGGTGAGCCCCTAATCAGCTCCCCTCACCACTTGCAAGCTGCCAGTCAGGATCCTTGTCCATTTAAAGGAACAGCCACACCAGTTGCCCAATCACAGTAGGGATATTACCTTTCTCTTGAAGAAACCAAAGTGACTTTCTTACTTTTGAGCATGGTCCACCATGCATGTGATTTTTGTTCAAGCCAGTGGGGCTTCCTGAAGGTGGAAGGGACTCAAGACTGGAGATATAGGTTTTTTTTTTTTGTTTCTCCATTTTTATCTCAGGAAACCATTTAATGCTGTGCAGGAGTATCAATATTTACATTTTGGTGGGCAAGAGAAAAGTTTAACACTGAAGAGTACAGCAAAAACAGAACACTGAACTAAAGGCAGTCTAGGGTACTAAAGAGAGGCCTACACATAATGTTGAAATATTTATTCTTTACCTTATGAATCTCATGCTTACTAGGGCTGTGTGAAACGTTGGTAGCTGATTCTATTTGGAGGATATTTGGCCCCATTCAGGGACCAAATCTCAGGAGCCAAAATAAAGCTCTGAATCTATTCAAAGCATCCAAATCACTTTGGAAAAGATTTGGCCACTTTGGAGATTTGACTGTAGACTAAACAGGCAGCTGACACAGCTGCCTCCAGCTAGTAAGTCTGTTGGGTTTGGGGGAAAGGAAGGGGCATGGGGGAGGGAGGGATTGGGGCAGGGGGGTGCATTACTTAGGAGGGGAGGTGTGGGATGCGGGTGTGGCAGTGCTGGGAGCACGGGCTCTGCCCTGGTGCTGCTCGCCCAGCCAGGCTGGGGGGGCAGGGTGGATGCGGGTGTGGCTCACTCCAGGTGGAAGGGGGTAAGCGGTAGCAGGGCAGAGCCCCCACTCCCAGTGCTGCTGTACCCACATCCCACATCCCCTGTGCTGGCTGGCAAGTGACAGCAGGGCAGAGCCCCTGCTCTCAGTGCTGATGCAGGCACGGCAGTGCTGGGAGTAGGGGCTATGCCCTGCTGTTCCACACTTGCCAGCTCTGGCAGTGGTGACTGGGGCCTCTGAGGGCTCATGGCAGAGCCCCCCCACACAGCATGGGACAGTGGGGAGCAGTGGAGATTGCCCCCCAGCTTGGCACCCATGCAGCAGCTGCCCCATCGCACAGGTGTAATGTGGCTTGGCAGAGCACCACGTGCTGTCTGAGAGCTGGGGCGGCTCCAGCAGTCAGCTGGAGCCCAGCACGACTCAGCCCTAGTGGCTCCAGCTCCCAGAGAGCACGCAGTGCCCTGCTGAGCCTTCTCTTGTGGAGGCTGAACAGGTTCAGGTCCCTTAGCCTCTCCTCGTAGGGCTTGCTCTGCTGCCCCCGATCATGCGGGTGGCCCTTCTCTGGACCCTATCAATGCTGTCCACATCCCTCCTGAAGTGCGGTGCCCAGAACTGGACACAGTACTCCAACTGCAGCCTGACCAGTGTCGCATAGTGGGGGAGGATCACCTCCTTGGACCTGCTCGAGATGCATCTGTGGATGCATGACAAGGTGTGGTTGGCCTTCCTGACCGCGTCCCCACACTATTGGCCCATGTTTATTTTGGCATCAATAATAACTCCAAGATCCTTTTCTGCCTCTGCACTGATGAGAAGGGAGTTCCCCAGCCTGTAGGTATGCTGCTGGTTCTTCCTCCCCAGGTGCAGCACCTTGCACTTGTCAGTGTTGAAACCCATCCTGTTCTCATCTGCCCACCCCTGTAACCTGTCCAGGTCTAATTGCAGCCTATTCCTCCCTTCTAGTGTGCCCACATCCCCCCACATCTTAGCGTCATCAGCAAATTTGAATAGGGTGCTTTTTACCCCCTCGTCCAAGTCAGTGATGAAGATGTTGAACAACGCAGGTCTGAAGACCGAGCCCTGGGGGACCCCACTGTCCACATCAATCCAGGTTGAAAATGACCCGTCCACCACCACTCTCTGGGTACAGCCCTCCAGCCAGTTAGTGACCCATTTGACTGTGTAGGTGTCAACGCCACAGTCCCCTAGTTTTTTAATGAGAATGGGGTGAGAGACAGTGTCGAAGGCCTTCCTGACGTCCAGAAAGACTATGTCCATTGCTACACCTACATCTAAGGATTTTGTGACTTGTTCATAGAAGGCCACCAGGTTGGTCTGATAGAACCTGGCTTTAATGAACCCATATTGGTTGCCCCTAAGCATAACCTCCCCTGCTGGTCCCTCGTGGACATGCTCCAGGCTAATTCTCTCAAAAAGCTTACCCAGGATCGAGGTAAGACTAATTATACCAACAAGAGCAAGAATAGTATCTGCAGGCCTCAATTCTGGATGCCGCAAGCTAGACTGGAACTTCGCAGGCCAAATCCAGTCTCTTTGCAGGTTAGAGTCAGCTCACAGGCCGTACATAGGTTGCTTACCCCTGACCTAGACAATAAAATTATTATAATGAAATAAAAATGATAAATATACAAAATCAAGACTGTGCCATAGCTAGACTATAGATTCAAATTCTATTAATCATAAAAATATTTTGGCATAAAGTACACTAATCAAGGGCCTGATTTCACTCTTGGATCTGCACAATAGAACACAGGGTATGCAGTGTATATAATGGAAAAACACATTTCTCCAGTAATACATTTGAGTCTGATTCAGTGTCTGAAGTAGACTGGTGAAACAGGACTCCTGCAGGTACGTGAGCAGGCAGAAATAAAAGAGTACCCATGAAGCAGTCACCCCTTGGATTCTTTTCACCCTGCTAGCTCATTACTTACTCTGTTTCATGGAAGAGGAGTCTACATTTTACAGAGAGTATGCATCCTTGCACTTATCCATATATCAGTCTTCTCCTAGCAAAATCACTCCAGTTAAGTTGGGTAAGAGTACAAATTTGCCTCATAATACGAATTGCACTTACTGTGATGATGATTCAAGGGCTACAGACTAGGACGCACATTCTCAGATAGGCAACCAGAACAGGACACTTCATAAATACAAAAGCACAAAAGGGGAGAGACTCACGGGGGTATGGCATTTGGGTAAGCAGTCAAAGCCACATTATGGCTGCCACAATATGTCCACACAGTGCTGTGGAAGGGATACTAGTCCTCTGTCCTTTGAGTAGCTTTCCCAGTCTTTTGAGTAGCTTTCTCATACAGGCTCTGGGCAGCTATTACTACCTGCTGGGTGAATCGGCATGGATGGAACGGATGGACCAGAGTCTAGCCAGCAGAACTGAGACAACCCAAGTAGGAGAGGTGGACCATGATATACACAATAGGCACATGCAACAAATTGTTTATTTCTTGGGGCAATGGAGGAATCATGATCCTCTGAGACACAGTTACTCCTTGGGGCTCTTCTCACCATCCCACACAGCTGTGCCTAAAAAGCAAAGTCTCCTCCAGACTGGGTCTGAAAACTGTCCACAGTGCAAACTGCACATATTACAATAAAGCCAAAAGAATCATAGACAATTAGGGTGGGCAGGGACTTCAGGAGGTCATCTAATCCAATCTCCTGCTCAAAGCAGGAGCATCCCCAAGTATATCATGCCATAAAGCAATATTATATCATTGTATTATCTCACAAGCACCTGTATCTTTAGGCAATAGGCAACTGATACTATTTTGATTCCATAAAGTGCAGGGTTGGGGGGGGGGGGGGAGCAAAAGACAGAGAGGTTAAGGCAGAGATTTCTAAAGATACAAATAGAAGTTATTTGTGTTTTTGAAATCCTTTCCTATGTGACTTGCCCAAGGCAAAAGGCCAGAAAGGAACACAGATCTCTTGAATCTGAGTCTGGGTACCTCTACAAGACTATCCCTGTAAAGTCCTGGTAGAAATTTTGTTGTGCTGGTCATACACCAAGGTCAGCCAAAAGCAGCCAGGTAGAACATACGGCTCTTCAAAAAGTTAGAGTTTAATCTGAAGCTTGCTGATGTGAAAGACTTCCCAGATCAGGTACTAATCGTCTTCTTCCACAGAGCTAACAAAGAAATTTCAACTTTGTGACACTTTCATAATATGAACCAGAAGACTTTACATATTCCTAAAATACACTGTAGAAACCATGTTTTAGCTAAGACCATTTATGGAAAGTTGCTGAGTAAATACTTTTGATTCTGCACCAACATATTCATCCCTGTTCCAAATAATGCAATCTTTATACGGTATTGATATATTTTTAAGTTTTTAATTCTTTTAAAAATTTAAAGCTGGTATCTAAACACACTTGATGCAACCAAGTTTTATATTAGTGTCCTTACAGAAGTATGCAGAAGAAATGCTTAAATGTGGACAAGATAGATAATGTGAAACCTTTATTATTATTATTATCAGCTATTATAAGGACCTGGAAACTTTTTTATATTTCACTTACAAGATTGGTTGAGACATTTGCTTTGATTTGATTAAATAATATGGGGAGAAATTGTATCAATCTGCATACAGAAGATAGCCTCTAGACACACATAATGCTTCTCTCATATAGAAGAAAGAAATGAGCTGTTTGGGGACATGGATAAATTAGTTTCACCGGACTTCATGGAGAGTTATTTCCCATTCCAGAAAAGCAAGTGGTGAAGGGACATTAACAATGGGAGTTGGGGGCGTGGGTAGGGCTGTACATTGGCAACATGCTGGGGGTTCACGCGAGTGCACGTGCACTCCCTGAGCGTGGCCACGGTGCACCCTCTGTGAAAAGGCACAGCCAACACTGTCAGTGGCACCTGTGAGCATTTGCTGCTCGCCCCACTCCCCCCTGCCACCGACACTGCTGGCAGTGTCTGTGGGCGGTCCACAATCACCACTGGCCACTGCTGCCACTTGCCACCCTCACCGCTGACAGTGTTGCGGCTGCCTGCAGCAGCTCCCCACTTGCTTCTGCCATGCTCCCACCACTGACAGCGCCACTGCCGTTGCCGCCTGCAGGATCTCACCGTACCCACCCAGGCTTCAGGGGCATGTGGCATTCATGGGGCTGTTTGTCACCTCCATCTACACCCAGCAGGTAATACTGCCTAGGAAGAATTAGCTTTTGGCATTGCTCTAAGTTCCAGTGTAGAACTGTCCTTCAAGGTATGTGCGTTGGGGCAGCTGCCAGTTTTGAGCTACAGAGCCAGAAATCCCAGACAGATAGTCATGTTTCAACACCCGAGATCCATGGGGAGTGGAGAGTTTGGAAGCACTAGGGTTTGTACCTGTGCCTGTTCCACTGGGGAGAGAAATTGTGGAATCATTTAGCCCCACCTCTTCCCCTATAATTGTTATAGTGGTTTGTGGACATAGTTGAAACAGAAGTTTTAGGACTTTCCCTCTAGATGAAACGTGCACTCTTTTTCCATCCTAACAACAGGCCACATCCTTGAGCCCTTTCAGTAGGAGTTTGTCCAAGTAAGGAATAAGAAAAAAAATGGAGCAAGAACCTCAGAATACAACCCATTCTACTTGAGAATAATAATTTCAGTGACTTTCTTTTTAGTTTAATAAGAATTGTGCAATATGATTCAAAATGCACCACTATAACTTGGCCTGTCATTTTGAATTCCTGAACTGAATGTACCCTGTAACCACCAGTCACCAGGATGATAAGAAACAGAGTATATGGATGTGTTAATGCATGCAAATAGTGAATCTTGCATTAATGGACAATCTCTATTTTAAATGGCCACTTCGGTAAACCTTCAAGGTTCCCTCAAGCATTTTGTTTTTGTCACTAGGACTCACTTGTATTAGTTTACTGAGTTTTGCTAGTTAAAAAAAAAATTCCAATACATCTTTATAACATATGTTTATCTACAACACATAGATAAATTAAAGAGAGATCTGAATCAAAATCCTAACAGTTTTTCTTAGGATAGTGTTTTTGAGAATCCTAAAGTCAAATAGGGACCAGAATTTAACAACTGAACCACCAGAGTAGGCTAAAACAGCAGATTTCAACAGTCTCAAGAGTCTCTTGTTTTCAAAAGATAGAAGTTTGCAGGCCTGGCTCCATAATACATAGTGCCATTTTGTGTTCCTTGATCCTTCATATATCTATGCAAGTCTGCCTTTTGAACTAGTGCCTTCCTCTCTCTCTCTCCGGCATGTATTTACTAGAATTCTTGTTTCAAGTCCTGTAAGATATGCTGCCCACATCTGACCTTTTTATCACTAGCATAACTAGGGGTGGGCAACTGGGGAAACTTGGAGAACTTACAGTTACTGTGCCGTAGGTGTGCAGAAAGCACTCTACAACAGGGGTAGGCAAAATGCGGCCCGCCAGGCCATTCCATAATAGCCCGTCTCTGCTTTACAACCATACCCAAAGAGACAATCAGGGCATCTAGTGTACTGTAAAAATGACAGATCCCACCCTAAAATAACTCTGGATGGATGTGGTATGAGACTTCAGTGATGTAGGTTAGAGCACTGTAATGAACATCTGCCAGCAACCCAGTGGGCTTTGTGGCATCCCGTGCACCCCTTCTCCCAGAGCACTGCTCTAGCTTCAGTCAGAGCTTGTGTGGTCTGCACAAGCACCAGGCTGGCCCCACCATTGGGCTGCCACTGACAAAAGTCAGTGAAGTCCCTGTTTCCAACCCCCAGCCCCCCACATTCCCTTTGGCCAGCTATGACCCTGTGGGTGTGTCTACACAAGACGTTGACTATGCAGTAGCCAAAAAATTCTGTGCAGTAGCATGTCACAGCACAGTCAGTGCTAATATACTACTGTGCAGTATTATTAGGCTACTGTGCAGTAGCATCACCTAATTAGTTCACCTGAGCTATTAGCTCACCTGTTAATACAAGTACTAAATAAATGTGCAGTAATGACTACGCAGTAGCGTCTTGTGACATGCCCACTGTCTGGTATTATCACTCAGTGTACAGATTCCACCTACCCCATCTGGGCATTTGTAAAGATTGCAGACATTGATTAAGTGCTGTGCTGATAGCTGGACATGGCATTCACACAGGGGGCTGTCCAAGATGTTTATCTTGTTTAGTGTTGTTTTGAAATGTCCATATCCAGATCTCAGTCTGTTCAATGTGACCCAGGCTCCTCTGTCAAGGTTGTGCCTAAAGGGGGATTCCTTTGGTGTTGGTATAAAAAGCTGTAGGAATAAATTTCAGACAAGATTACTCTGAATGATCATTTCATTTCCATTCACCCACCCCTTATCTAAATTTAGTGCAACACACAAGGCCACAACACAGCCTACCGGACTCTCCACAGGCCCAGGAACCTGGCAGCAGAGGATCAGTTAGAGTTTGTCTTCTTATGTCACTTGGTCTAATGCCCAAGAGTGCAGAGAATACATGTGTGTATATGTAAGTTGTGCAGCCTGTTATGAGTCTCTGCACACTGTTAAGTACAATGTTGAGCTTTTTAGTGTGACAACTTCTAGACCATACAGGAGCACAGTAGTCTGCTGGTGCAGATTGCACCAGTAGATGCACCATTGCAAGTGCGGTAGTTCTGAACACTTTGAAGTTGGCACACCATGTCATGCTGACTAAATGTCTTAAGGCAGAGACTTTACTGATGACCTTCTGAATGTGAAGTTTATAGGTGAGGGAATGGTTTAATGTGACTCCTTGGTAAGCTGGGGTATGCTCATGGGGAAAGATATAGTTGCCTATTCTGATATTCAGCGTGCTTTTGACTCAACTATTGTCCATGCGGAAAACTGATGATACTGAATTATTGAAGGGAGGCCAACCTCACCGCTGTGGAGCTGAGTCACAGTGCCAGGATAAGAAGCCTATTTGGGATCTATCTATGACACCCCTGAATGATGTCAGTGCTGCCTCCCATGGGGAGACCTCCTGGACAGAAGTGGTGAGGCAGGCTGCTACCCACCTCCTTCTCTCCATGGAGAATGCTGCTCTGGGCATTCCTTCTTGGGGTGACATGCCTGAGAATCCCACAGAAGGGAGGGAGTGGGGGGCTGGATGGCAACCATGGGGGAATGCAACACATTGTGCATTGATTGGGAATGCTGGGGTACAGGACAGCCTCAGTACAGGAGATATGGTATATGGGAGCCCCTGATCTGTGGTCCAAGGAGCCAGGGAGGCATCTGGTGAAGTCCACTCTAGGGGGAAGGACTGGGGAAGGCAAGGGAGACCAGGCTGCCCAAGACCCACTGCCAGGGCTGGCATTGACTCAGCCCACCTTCCAGGGCCAACTGTCTACCCCTGGCAGTTGCTGGCATAAGTCCACAGCCCCCAAAAGGTCCTAGGCCAGTCCTGGAAGGGTTCAGAAGTACTCTGAATGGGAGGGAGAAGCCCACCAGCCCACAGAGCCTGTCCACTCCAGACCCAAGTCCCGCTGTATGGGAACAGTGCAGCCTCTGTGAGGATAGGCAGCCCCTGGGCTAGGGTCCAAGTTCCAGAGCAGGCAACATTCCACAGTTTTTATTTATTATGCACAAGAAAACTTTGGCAGCTGCAACATTTAATTAAGCCTAGGGGGCGGGTGACAGTTTCTCATGTGGCATCCCCCCTGCAGCCCAAAGTTTCATGTTTAAGTTGAGTCCCTGGATCTAGCCACCCCCCTCCCCTTCCAAATGCCATAATGGCTGGTGCAGCCAGGGTCTTTCCCCACTCTTTCAATATTAACTGAGAAGACAGTTCCAAGTTCTGGAATAGGCAATGTTGCACAGTTTTTGTTTAATAAACACACTCAAAGTTTGGCAGCTTCAACATTTGATTAGGCATGTCTCTTCCTAAGGCTGCACTTTCCCCATAGCTTTTGTGTGTGCCCTTGGTGGAGGGGGAGAAGGATGGGGGTGGGGAGAAGGGAAGGGGAATGGAGTCTGGCCAGCCTGGGTTGTGGGCAGTGGTGCCCATGACACAAGGCAAGAGGCGTCAGGACTGGAGGCCCATGACTCAGTGCTAGGGTGGGGCCACTTGAAGTCTTTCAGCCCCACTCACCTGAGGTGGGTTCCTGGTCCACATAGGGGAGGAGCTACTCAGCTACGGGTTCACAGATCTGGATAGCCTGCCTCTGTGTGGGGCTGGGCCACCAACACTGGGGGGTGGGAGATACAGGTATCTAGGACACATGCACACACACACACACACACATGCCCCAGGCATCTGGCAGGTTGCACTGGATGGACATGAGTGGGACAGTTGGCTGATGGCTCATGGGCATGAGGGTGCATACCATGATGAGCTGCTGCCACATCTGGTCAAAGTGGATGGCTGTGATGTCCCCACCAATCAGTCAGGGGTGGATTGGCCATTTGGCTCAGTTTGAAAGTCTTCAGTGTCCTAGGGAGCCCACATGGCAAGCTGGGAGGCACGTGAGAACCTCCCTTCCTGCTAGGCTCAGACCAGGCAGGCAGGATCTAAGCCCCCACCCCTGCATAATGGCTAACATGTGTTCTGCTTGCTCCTGACCTAACCTTAGGTGCTTAGGGTGCAGACAAAAGTGAAGCTCCCTATTGCAACTCAGAACTCTTTGCAGGAAGTGCTATGACTTGCAACAATCCCCGGGATCTAAAAGAAGTTCACTGTTGGGTCCAGCAGTTGAGAATTTCAGTTGCTTGCTAGAGCCTGCAGCCCAGTCTCTGTAGCAATGCCACTCCCCCCTCCCAGCCCGGATGCTGTTTTCAGAATGGGAGCAGGGAGAGGAAGCAGAGGCAACTCATTCTCGGGGTTCCCCAGATGGTGCTGGTGGGTAAGGTGTGTGGATTGGAGCCCCCCCCACACACCTCAGAGGGGCTCCAATCCACCCGCCCCACCCTCCACTGCCAGCTGAAAAAACCCAAGACCAAACTCCCTCCTCTCCCTTTCTCCCTTCCCATTCTGAAAACAGCAACAAGCTGGGAGCTCCACAGACACAAGTTACAGAACACTGTTTTGGAGCACATTCATTTGAACCCTCATGCAACAAGGATTCAGATTTTTACAGGATTGGGCCATTTTAAAGTGGTCTGTAGCCATGCAGTTCTGTTTGGTCATGGCTCTAGATCGCTTTCTGGGGCCAGACCAGGTGAAAATTGTCACTTCTGTCTGTGACCTTAGAGCACTTCTGCCTCAGCCTTCTTGAATATTAGTACTTAGCCAGATTGCGATGAAGAATAGCAGCCACTGTCAGCCTACCTGCTGCTGTTCCCTGCTGTCCAGGGAGCAGAACCTGTTTGTTATGCCTGTGCCTTTATCATCATGAACTTAGTTTGCACTTGCAAAACAAAACCAAACAAAAAACCAAGCACCCAAAACAAGATCAACAAAACCAAAATTGAAACCATAAATTTATCATTAATAAACAGGCCAGATCAGCCTAAACTACAAATCCCATGACTTCATATCCATGTGGTCAGTTTCTCTTCTAAGTTGGTTCCTGATCTGAAATACTAGTCTATTTTCAGGATAAGTGTTGAGATTAGCATAAATTTTGTCTAATCACAATAAAATCTGATGCAGACTAAGGGCACAGTCCTTCCATTTGTGACTTATCTGCATACTTTGAATTGACAGAGAGTTTGAATTAAAAAAAAATGCCAATACCAATACATTCTAATTCAAAATTAAGCTGAATCCATATTCAGTTTAATAACTCATGGAAAGTATAGAGAACATTAAAAGTGAGGAACTGATAAAAACGTTCAAAGACATACACAGTGGACCATATCCTCAGCTGGGGTTAGTGAGTATATTTCTGTTGACTTCAGTGAGCAGGACCAATTTACATTAGAAGAGGATCTCACCTGCTTCTCTAAAAAAATAGTTTTTGACATGTTGGGAAAAATTAGGTGTTTAAATTATAGCTGCCCCAATGGCACTTTAACTTGAGCAGCCAGCACTTACTCAGTCAACCACCATAGGTCTCACTGTCCTTGGCAGGATTACAGGGGTAATATTTTTAACGTGGATGAACAGCTCCTGAGCACCTTTTCCTATGTATTAAGCATGAACAAGCTCTCTTCAAACATCGGGTGTGCATGTCTTCTCCTCACATTTATTTTTCATCAAACATATTTATTGTGGCCATTACAGAGAGGTGGGGGGGACTTCCCTCCCTATAAATGTTTGTTTTCTCCTCTATCCCTTTTATGGGATCACAGGGAAATGATGGAGTGATCTTGTTTCCTACACCTGTCTTGTTTTATTTATTTATATAACCAAAAGGGACATCACTATCAATAGAGTGAAGAGCAGTGACTTCCTTGGTAGCTTAAAAAACAACTGGTAGACTGAGACAAGGCTGAAAAGGGTTGAGGCAGACTGCCTCTTGAAGGCTTGATTTGTATAAATAAGATTTTTGTAAACAAGCCATTTTTATTCCAAAGGAAATGTATGGCACTGAAGAATTAATTCAAAATATTAGGGCCAAAAATACATTTGATCTTACTGGGCTTCAGGAAGTAAAGTCATAAACTTATTCTGAAAAAGCTCTCTCCTTTGAGCTAGATTTAAAAAATATGAATGATTAAAATTAGTTTAAAGCACAAATGTTTCAAATATAACATGATTGCCAGACAAGTAGCCTTCACCTATATAATCCAGGACATTAAATTTTCAAAATCCAGGACAAACAAAACCACATTTTAAGGGACCTACTTAATTTGTGATTTTGCAGATTTCACAGAAACTGCAAATTAGGCATTGTCTGCAAAATCGGGCATTGTCTGCAAAATCCACAAAATAAAAAAATTTTAAAAACTCAATAAAAATAAAATGCTGACTCCCCAGTGGGAGTCAGTGGTCCACATGGCCATTGCAGCTTGGCCTCACATCCCTCTGTGGGGGGAACTGCTGGTGTGGAGGGGAGCAGCCAAGATGCCAGCTGTTTCCCCCCTCCCCCACCCCTCATTGCTGATTGGTTGAGAAGGTGCCTGTTGCATGGCCTTGCTCCTCTCCACCAATCAGCAGTGAGGGGTGGGGTAACACTAGGGACAGCCCCCTTGGCCAATCAGCTGCAAGGAGTGGGCTCCCATTGAAAAGACCACAACATTGGATCAATGCACTGTAAGTGGCTGGCAAAAATCCCTTTCACTCACCAAAATTTAGGAAGATTCCTACACATTTCTGGCTTCTATCAGTTATAACTACTGGACAAATTTCCTTTCACTTTCATAATAAGGGTTTCTGTCCTTTCAGTAGGCTTTAGACAATCACCAGACCAGGGGCTCTCCCAAGCTCTTCATTTTCAACCACATTTTGATGCAGAAATCGTCTCATAGAACACCTGCCGTCCCATTGAGGGATGCAGATTTCAGTGACAGCTGTAGCACGTGCTTACGTGGAAAAGTAATATTAGTTAATGCCTGCAATTTTTGGACATCTTCTAGGCTAGGGACAGAAGTTACGCATAAACTGGCTTATGTGATCAGAAATTGGTTTAAACTTGTAACAGAACAGAAGTTCAGTGAATGTAAACCAGTTTCAAAATGGCTGAATCTTGTTTGAGATAAGCCTGGTTGAATGTAGTGTCAGACTTAACTGATTGTGCTCAAACCAGTTTTTGCAACTTCTGTTCCAGACCCCTTCCTGGTTTAACTTAAACTAGAGTCCCCCAGCATCCCGGCATGCTCTGCAGCCTTGGGCGGGGGCTGTGCTCTCTGCTCCAGCACAGCAGGGCTGGTCCTGCCCCGCTGCTCCCTAGCCAGAGCAGGAGAGGGCAGGGGCACGGCCAGATACTGGCCCCTCTAAGGTGAAGGGAGCAGGGAAGAGGTTCATTCCCTCCTCCCTTGCCTTTGCCATCATCACAGACCCCAGCTGGGGTCTGCCAGGCAGGGCGCAACAGCCCCTGTCAGGCATTTCTTTGCTTGCTGCTCCAGCCGTGGGGGCATGGCCAGCTATAGCAGTAGCCTCAAGTGAACTGGCCAGGGAGGGTGTTTAATTCCCCCCTCCATGTCCCACTGTCATGGACCTGGGCTGGGGTCCACCTAGTACTCCCCCCTCACTGCTGCAGAGGCGGGGGTAGGGGCATGGCCAGATGCCAGCCAGCATGTCCCCCTGAGGTGGGGGAGGCAGAAAGAGGGTTTATTCCCCTCTCTGCCCCCAGGGGACTGCAGTCTGCCAGCCCTGACTGCTGCCACCACTGCTCATTGCATGAGACGAGTGGCAGAATAAGCTCCTTCTCTGCCCCTCCACCAGATGCCAGAGGGAGGGGGGAAAATAACCCCTCCATGCCCCCTTAACTAAGGGGGCCATGCCAGCCAGCCTATGGCTGTGGCACCACCCCTGCCAGTGGAGCAGCGAGGGGGCAGGGATGGTGATGGGGGCAGCAGCCCCTTTCAGGGTTTCCCGTGGAGTGCAAGCATCTTCCCAGTGGTGGGGCTGAGCTGTGGGGAAGTCAAAGCTGCCACAGACTGTGCGAGGTGAGCAGTGGTGGTGCGCTAAGGGTGCCTTGGGGGACTATGGCCACCCCTCCAAGCCCCAGTGCCACAGCTCATCCCATGCAGTCTGTGGCAGCTTTGCCCAGCCCCCACCCACAGCACAGCCCCCCACTGAGAAGAGGCTTATACTCCCAGAAAACCATGAGAAGGGCTGGTGTCCCGCCACGGTTAGTCCCCTCTTGCTGCTCCAATAGCAGAGGCAGGGGCAGGGGCATGGCCAGAGACCAGCCGGCATGGCCCCCTTAGGCAAGGGGGCAGGGACAAGGGTTATTTCCATCCTTCCTCTGGCATCTGGCAGAGGGGGCAGGGAAGGAGCTTATCCCACTTCTTGCCCCACACAGAGAGAAATCGGCAGTCCTCTGGGGACAGAATAAGCCCCCTCCCTGGCCCCTTTGCCTCAGACATCTGCCTGTGCCTCTGCTACTGCAGCAGTGATGGGGGAGTGCCAGGCAGACCCTGGCTAAGGTCCGTGCCAGTGGGACAGGGAGGGGGGATTAAATGTCCTCCCTGGCCAATTTACTTGAGGCTACTGCTGGGGCTGGGGCTGGGCATGCCAACCCCACCACCCCCAGCACAGCTTTCCTGCAGCTGAGGGCAGCTCTAGCATTTCCCAGCTTCTGGCCTGAGCCACTGCAGGCATGTGCCTGAATTTGCTGAATGGCCATTCACTTGCAAATTGGCTCAATCTAGGCAGGTTAGACTAACCTGCAAAGATTGAATCAATTCAGGCTCCGGCTTTTTGAATGTCTGTCCCTAGCTCTAATGGAAATGAGCAAGAACCAGCACTATGTGCTTCACCAGCTTTCCACAATGCCCTAACAAATACTCCAAAGAAGTCAGAATGACAATGAATCTTTCTTTCTCTTTCACACACACACACAATAAGGGTAATTCTGAGATTCTCAAATTCTATAATTAAAACCTTGTTATGTCATATATGTTGAAAAGCATCCAAAACCTGTGTCCACAAAAAACAGAAAACTGAGAGGACATGCCTGTGTTTGCTTAGTTAAATTTCTCATTTTAATTTTTTGGGGCTTCAAAGTTCTTTTTATTTTTTTTTTAAACAGTATTCCTTAAAGTATTTCTCCACAGCTCAAATGTCAGATCAATTAATTTTTTTCTTCTCTGCTTTTGAAGAGACTTCTTTTATTACAAGGAAAGAACAAAAATATACATATGTGATAGTAACTTTAATTATTGAAGGTTTTTGACACCACCAATGAAAACACTACTCACAAAGTCAGCTTTGAGCATAACCAGTGACAATACTGTGAAGGTCAGCTTTCAGATAGCATGCTCACCATAAAAACATATGGCACGTTTTCCTACTAATAGTAATATGTGAACTGATTGAATGAATGAAAATGTTATATATCTGCAACACTCACAAGTTCCTTATATTAAGTAGAGAAGTAGGCTTGCATGGGAAACAGGAGCATGTACAGAACTCCTTGCCCATTTTGCTTAGTCTAGAGTGAGTGATTTTGATAGAGGTGTTTTAGTAATCTTTAAGACAGATATGAGTAAGAACTCCATTGACTAAAAGTGAACAAGATTCCCCCCCCCAATATTAGGCACATCACACAATGAGCCTGATTCTTCTTTTCCTCACACTGATGTAAATCAGTCTGAAGACAGTAGTGTTATACCAGTGAAAGACCACAGTATGTGAGCATCTATAACACAGTATAAATGACTAGTTTTCAAATAAATCAATACATAATAATGACTTGTAAGCCCATACATATTGGTCATTGTTTGGTGATAAATCAAACTTGCCACAAACATATGAACTTGCCACAAAAACCAGCAATAGTACATGTTTTACATAAAATACATTATAATTTTCTTTTTGTTGAAATGTTGTTCTTAAACCACCATAGAAATTTTGCTTTGCAACTTATGTTGAACCAAGGAAAAAACATTAGATGAGAGTCCCAAAATATTTTAGAAAATTAAAATTAATGGAGGACGTATGTCTAAATCTGTTGGATATCTTTAAAAATCTCAATCATAATACTGCTTTCAGTGCGTGCACATTTATTAGAGCACAATTAAGAAATAGTACATTTTGGGAGGCAGCCTGGGAAGTTATCAAGAGTGAAGGTATAAATTTGATTCTTTTGTTAAACAAGCTGACAGTTTGGAATTATAAAATCAATCTCTACTAGGTAATTTGAGAGGACATAGGATTCAGCAAGGTACAGAGAAGCAGAGAATACAGAGAAGCAAGTATTTTTTCTTCAGATGGCAGTGCGAGAAATAATATGAAGAGACTGAAACAAAGAAGTCACATTCAAACAATGGAGTGAGTTAAATAATTGGTAGAGATGAGGTTGGAGAACAGATGTATTTGTAGGTACTATGTGTAGGAAGACAGGAAATTCCATAATACACTAGGAAACAACAGGCAGTCCTCGACTTATAACTTTTCAAGTTATGATGAACAGCATTTACGATATTTGTAAATTGACACCTTATTTCAAGGTTTCAATGTGGGTTTTGTCTTTATGACACTTGACACAGCTGCATCTAGCTGGTAAGTCTGTTGCAGTGGGAGGGAGGGGGGAGGAAAGGGGTATGGGGATGGGGCAAGCTGCCCAGCCGGGTTAGGGGGGCCTGGCTCCTGCTGCTGTGTGTTGCTGGTCCAGGAGGGCACAGGGGGGATGTGTGCCCCCTATCTGTGCAGGGTGAGAGGGGCCAGAGCTGTGCACCAGGCAGAAGGTGCTAGGAGAGGGGGCTCTTCCCTCCCGCCGCTCACCCAGCTGGGGCGGGGTGGGGTGCACAGTGGAGCTGCTGTGGTGCCTTGGACAAGTGGCGTGCAGTGGTGGGAGCCACCCTGGCCTCCCCATGCTTTCTGGATGAGCCGCAGATTCACACAGCCCCTCCTTGGCTGGGTGAATGGCAGCAGTAGCAGGGTATGGTGGGGGCGCGTGCCCCCAGATCTACGTAGGGCAGAAAGCAGAGTAGGGGCTATGGGGAGCATTGCAACTGCCCTAAAATTCCCCATAGCCCCCATTGCCTTCCTGGAGCAAAGCCTGGTGCAGCCCTGATCCCGGTCGCTCCATGCAGATCTGAGGACAAACACCTCGCCATGCCCTGCCACTGCTTTCCCAGCTGGCGCAGGGCTGGGTGAAGCCACGGCTCATCTGGAAAACATGGGACAGCCAGGGTGGCTCCTGTGACTGTGTGCTGCTTGTTTGAGGCAGTGCAGTGGTGGGAGGGCATAGCTCCCACTCCCAGTGCCTCCGCACCTGCCTGGAGCAAGTCCTGCCTGCATCCCATACCTCCCCACCCTGGCTGGATGATGGCAGCAGGGCATAGACCCCACTCCCAATGCCACCATGCCCACCCAGAGCACAGCATGGTGCAGCCCTCACCCTGCCGACCTGTAACAGGGGGCCTGCTCGGGGCCTGTCTACTGACGGCCCCACCCACCAGTTCTGGGCCAACCGCCCACCTTCTCTCCTGCCACACCTTGTTAATTAATTAATGATCTTAATTTGGTGGGAGGCTGCCCATTTCTTGCCCCGATGCCAGGGGGGTGCTATGTGTGGCTCTGTTCCTCTCCTACACTGCAGCCCAAGCCTCGCAGATGGTATTTATAAATTCCTGTTTACGTTGGGGTCTCGGCCGCTGTGGGCTTACCCCTTCTCTCTCTAGCAAGGCCTGTCAGTCAAAAAACCCACTAATCAGGGCTTAACTCTAAGGCTCTAGCTTTCAAAAAACTTCCTCAGGCTCCTGCGCTTTCTCTGGTGCTGGGGTCTGCTCACCCCTGAATACTGTGCCCTCTCTGACACTGGGGTCCCCACACTGCAGTAGGCCCCCAATGAGGCCTCCTCCTTCCCCAAATAGCCTTAGCCTGATCCTCCAGTTATTAACATGCAACATAAAACATAGGCTTCTATGGCCATATAATAGAAAAATGATAATGAAGAAATAAGAGAGCCAACATGCCTGCTTACTTTAGATGATCATGCTTCTGGCTCACAGCATGGCGTATTCTTCCGAAAGAGACTGTGGCCGCGGCACCATGGTCATCGGGAGTCCCCATCTCTGCTGCCCCTCTGGCCTTCTCCACTTGCCATTTGTAGGATCCTGGCCTTCCTCTTCCTGTCACCTGACCGGCTGGCAGGGCTCGAGCCTTAACCCCTACTTGACTGGCCAGCTGTGACTGGAAGGTTCTGGATTTAAAGGGACCACCCTGTCTCTTAGTAACAGGGCTAGGGTTCCCTGTTATACTGCCCCATGCAGATCTGGGGGCACATGTCCCCTGTGCCCTCCCAGACCAGCAGTGTGTAGCTGTGGGAGCCACCCCACCCCCTCCTTGAGTCCCACGCCTCCCCCCACCCTGTCTGGGCAGCGAGCGCTTGCCCCAGCCCATGTCCCAGCCCCAGCCCAAATTCCTCCCTTGCTGTGGGGCATTGATCTGCCCTGCCACCCCCCCTTCTCTCCCTGCTCCCCCCACCACAACAGACTTACCAGCTGGACACAGCTGTGTTGAATGTGGTAAAGGAACCAATCCCCCATTTGTAACGTTCTTATGGGAAAACTGGTTCAGAGTTACAATGTTTTGACTTATGGTGCGGTTTTAAGGAATCGATTGTGTCACAATTCTGAGGACTGCCTGTACAATGCTGTAGAAAGGGTGACAATTATATTTTGATATTAGTCAAAAGGCAGTGTTGAGTTTAGTGATAAGAATGAGGAAGTTAGAAGGGATGAAGGTCAGCTGTTAAGACTATGTATAAAAAGAATTTTTGTGAAACAAAAACAGTCAAAGATTAGTTATGGGAGAGGAGATGAACTATACTGAGGTGTGGGGGAGGGGAAGAGATTACTTCTTCCAGATTTTTTTAACATGAAGTAAATAAAGTGACTGTGACATCTGCTGAGAGAGAAAATCTAAAGTGATGTTCTTAGAAGATTTAAGACATTATTTATTAAAAGGCAGAGAATATTTCCTAGAAATACCATTTCTTAACACCTTCTATTCCACTCTTACTTTTCTGCCTTTTAATAACAAACCTTTTTGTTACAAGACTATTTGAGAGAAAAGAAATATTAACTCATACAGCTGGCTGTACTTCAAAGAAGTCTTACTGAGAGTGCAGGAATAAACTATCCCAATGTACAGGAAGTCTAGCAAGTATGGCAGAAGACTGGCTTGGCTTAGCA
The DNA here is from genome assembly GCF_030867095.1 of Alligator mississippiensis. Taxonomy (NCBI): domain Eukaryota; kingdom Metazoa; phylum Chordata; order Crocodylia; family Alligatoridae; genus Alligator; species Alligator mississippiensis. Next base: position 186,046,637 of record NC_081824.1, on the reverse strand, counting down.
GGGAACTCTTCAGTAAACTAAATTACAAAAAGGAAGCATATAAGAAGCGGAAACTTGGACAAATAACTAGGGAAGAATATATGAGCACTGCTCAGGCATGCAAGGATGAAGCCAAGAAGGCCAAAGCACAATTGGAGTTGCAGCTAGCAAGGGATGTGAAGGGTAATAAGAATGGTTTCTACAATTATGTCAGTAGCAAGAGGAGGATCAGAGAAAATGTGGGTCCCTTACTGAATGGGGGAGGAAATCTTGTGGCAGAGGATGCAGAAAAGACTGAAGTACTCACTGCCTTTTTCACCTCTGTCTTCACAGGCAAAGTCAGCTCCCAGACTGCTGCACCAGGCAGCACAGTTTGGGGAGGAGGTGATTAGCCCTCAGTGTTGAAAGAACAGGTTAGGGACTACTTAGAAAAGCTGGACATGTGTAAGTCCATTGGCCAGACGGGATGCATCCAAGAGTGCTGAGGGAGTTGGCTGATGTGATTGCAGAGCCATTGGCTGTCATCTTTGAAAATTCAAGGTGATCAGAAGAAGTCCTGGATGACTGGAAAAGGGCAAATGTATTGCCAATTTTTAAGAAAGGGAAAAAGAAGGATCCAGGGAACTACAGACCAGTCAGCCTCACCTCAGGCCCTGGAAAAATCATGGAGAAGATCCTCGAAGAATCCATTTCTAAGCACTTGAAGGAGAAAATGGTGATTAGGAGCAGTCAGCATGGATTCACCAGGGGCAAGTCATGCCTGACTAACCTGATTGCCTTCCATGATGAGATGACTGGCTCTGTGGATGAGGGGAGACTGAATGTGGTGTACTTTGATTTTAGCAAGGCTTTTGATACAGTCTCCCACAGCATTCTCCCAGGCAAGCTAAGGCAGTATGGGATTGATGAATGGACTGTGAGGTGGATAGAAAATTGGCTGGAGCATTGGGCTCAGAGAGTAGTAATCAATGGCTCGATGTCTAGCTGGCAGCTAGTATCTAGTGGAGTGGCCCAGGAGTCAGTCCTGGAACCAGTTTTGTTCAATATCTACATCAATGACCTGGAAGATGGCGTAGAGTGCACCCTCACAAGTTTGCAGATGACACCAAGCTGGGGAGACTAGTAGATATGCTGGAGGGTAGGGCTAGGATTCAGAGTGACTTAGACAAATTGGAGGATTGGGCCAAAAGAAATCTCATGAGGTTCAACAAGGACAAGTGCAAAGTCCTACACTTAGAACAGAAATATCCCATGCACCAGTACAGGCTGGGGGCTGACTGGCTGGGCAGCAGCTCTGCAGAAAAGGACCTGGGGGTTACAATGGACAATAAGCTGAATATGACCCAGCAGTGTGCCCTTGTTGCTAAGAAGGCTAATGGCATACTGAGCTGCATTGGTAAATGTGTTGCCGGTAGGTCAAGGGAAGTGATTATTCCCCTCTATTCAGCACTGGTGAGGCCACATTTGGAGTACTGTGTTCAGTTTTGGGCCCCCACTACAGAAAAGATGTGGACAAATTGGAGAGTCCAGCGGAGGGCAATAAAAATGATGAGGGGACTGGGGGACATGATTTCTGAGGAAAGACTGAGGGAACTGAGCTGATTTAGTTTAGAGAAGAGAAGACTGAGAGGAGACTTAATAGCAGCCTTCAACTACTTGAAGTGGAGTTCAAAACAGGATGGAGCTAGACTCTTCTCAGCAGTGGCAGCTGACAGAACAAGGAGCAATGGTCTCAAGTTGCAGCAAGGGACGTTTAGGTTAGATATTAGGAAGAATTTTCTCACTAGGAGGGTGGTAAAACACTGGAACAGGTTACCCAGAGAGATAGTAGCAGCTTCATCTTTGGAGGTTTTCAAAATCTGGCTGGACAAAACTTTGGCTGGGATAATCTATTTGGGGATGGTCCTGCCTTGAGCAGGAGGTTGGACTAGATGATCTCCTGAGGCCCCTTCCAACCCTAACTTTCTATGATTCTATAAAATGTCTTCCCTAGAGGAGGTGAAAAGTAAGACTGCTGAAATAAGTAAATAAAAATCACATGTTCTAATGCTTTTCTAGACATATATATATTTTAAAATAAGTCCAATGTAATGGAATCCATAAATTATTTAATAAATAAAACTGACCTGTCAGTAAATGGGATATTTCATATTTTAGACATGTGTCACTATTCACGTTAGGTAGCAGCAAATGGGAAGATGCAAGAGATATATGATGAAGTATTTTACATATGTAGATTTTTAGTGAAAATTTCCCCTGATGAATCCAGAATGTCACTGCATGCTAGTAACAGTATAAGGGAAAACAAAAATCTGTCCTTAAGCAGCAATAATTGGATTTGGGTCTTTCTCCAGCACAAATTAGCATTCATGGCTGCTGGCCCATGAACCAGATGCTCTAGTACTTTCTGGGACTTTGGAAGCTGTCATACTGGCAACACGTCTGCTATCCTATAAGCTGAGAATGGAATGGTGAGAAAGCCTTCTACTTTCACTGAATGCACTTCTGTAACAGTAATGAATAACAGCATCAATACCATCTCCAAAAACTGGCATAGAGACACCAACTCTCTTGTTCTGCAAAATTCTGGGACGAGAAAACTGCTCTCTGTACTGCTTCCCTGATGTTTGTATCTTCTTAGCAAAAGGAAGTTATCTAGCCTAGTACCTTCTCCATCCATATACCTGTAGGTGTGGAATTACTCCAGGATGAATGATATTCCAGGCAGAATGATTTATTATCTATGTCGATATGTTCATTTAAATGAGCTACATGCTTCACAAACAGCTCTGCAACTTCAAGGAATTTTCTTTCTCTCACAGATCACCTTGTCTCCGAAACAGTTCATTCTGCTGTGCAGCAACCAGAAAAAGTCAAGTGATATGGATTTTTTTCTTCTTTTTTGCTGGAGAGAATTAATTAGACTCAAACAAAGTTGTCTTTAAATCTGGATGGGCCTTTATAAATCATAAAGCATTTTCCATTTTCTTTGGTGGACCCAACATGTTTTGGAGATCTCAGACTAACGCTAAGTACAGACAGTCAAAAAGCCCAAGACTGAATCGATTCAAGCTTCACAGATTAGTCTAAACCAGCGGTTCTCAAACTTTTTTTTATATGGACCACTTGCAAATTGCTGAGGATCTCAACAGACCACTTAATCTCCATCTGTCTTTAGAAAAAATTAATCAAGTGCAGGTCCAAGTACAGATATTCTTGATTGTTCCACAGCCTTTCTGCGGACCACCTGAATGGAGCTCACAGACCAGTGGTGGTCCATGGACCACAGTTTGAGAACCTCTGGTCTAAACTGTGTAGATTGAACCAATAAGCAAGTGAACAGACATTCAGTTTTGATTCTGGAAATGCTGCCACATACCTACAGTGGTCCAGACCAGAAACTGCGGGGTGCTAAAGCATGCCTCCCTGCTTGGCTGGAGCAGACAGCTTGGGCCAAGGCTAGCCCACCCAGACTGTGAGACAGGGTTTGTGGGGGAGGTGGAAAGCATCCTGGGATGCTGAGGGATTGTGAGTTAATTTGAATCAGGAGGTGATCCGGGACAGAAGTTTAATAAGCCAATTTAACTTAAACCAGTTAAGTCTGATACTACATTCATACAGATTTATCTTCAGCTGGTTTTGGCCACTTTGGAAGTGGTTTATGTGTGCTGAACTTCTGTTGTGTTACAGATTTGAGTCAATCTCTGATCACTTATACCGTTTTATGTGTAATTTCTTTCCCTAGCCACACGTGAACGGTGTGCATCAGTTTAATGCACCATAGAGATTGAACATAGAGATTTGACAACTATTTGAAAACCATGCATCAGTTATACACTTATGAGGGACTGTTAGTCTAACATTTTTAAAACATGGATTTTAGTATTAATAGGAAACTAAAGAGATCAAATGAGGCAAGTAAAATCAGTAACATCGTGGGCCACCCTCTGACTTGAATGACCCCACAGAGATTTACACTAGATAAATGCAGGCAAATGAGTCCAAAGGTGCTCATTACATTTCATCATGCTGACTCACAAAAAAAGTAATAATTTCCCTCTTTAACCATAATTGTCCAACTATTGCTACTCCTTTTCACTTTCTGCTTTCCCTATTACTCTGATTGATCCTGAATCTTCTCATGGAAAAAAGTGAAAAATTATTAAATTTTCATTGGGAAGAATTTCCCACTCCACAGTGGAATTTCTGGTTAAACATCACTTTAGTGTCTAAGATGTTACATTAGATGATGACCTATAGGGTTGTGTGAAGCTTCGGTCACTGATTCAATTTGGCAGAGATTCAGCTCAATTTGGCAGCCGAATTGCCGAATCTGAATCAAGTTAGGAGACCCTTTAATCTCTCTGAATTGAATCAGAACGCTCCAAATTGATGCAGAGAGATTCAATTATTTGGACATAGACATAGCTTTAAATGTTTTTTCTACATACCTCAAAGTACCAGGCGGCTCATGAACACTGAGATGGTGGGGTAGATGAGACATCCCATGGGAGTGTATGGGGGGGTCCCCAGCACACTCAGCGGCAGACCCCCCCACCTCCTGGCTTGGCAACTGGTGCCTCCTGGGTTGGGGGGGCACCAGGGTTCCCCCTGTGGCTGATTGCTGAGCTGGGGCGGTGTGGGGTTGAGTCCCCTGCATGTTCATTGGTAGACTCAGAAGTAGACTGGAAGTACTTCTGGTCTACCTCTGGATTTGCTGCTGAACATGTGACCCTTCCCCCTCACACTCCTGTGGGACACTCCATCTGCCCCACCATCTCAGCATGCACAAACCATGCCTGGTACCTCGAGGTATGGAAAAAAAACATTTAAAGCTGTGTCTATAGCTGAATCACGAATTCTCTGAATCAGCATTGAATCTTCAGATTTGGATTTGGCTTAATCGAATTGGGACAGTGATCCAAATTAACTAATTGAATCACTGTCTCCCGATTCAGGCCAAATCAGGCCGAATCCAAATCAAATATAGTCCATTTTGTACACCCCTAATAATCTATATATACAAAATGAAGTGTATGTCTGTATGTATGTACATACGTACATACATTTGCTTCTACCTTGAGAATGGCTGGTCCTATCTACTCTAAACCTTCCAAAATCACTGAATGCAACCCAAGGAAAATTATAGGTGGGTTATTTTTCACCTGACCCTTTTGGGGGCTTCCAGTGACTATTTAAGGCAATGGTTCCCAACCTTTTTTTTCCATGCTCCACTGTTGGGAGCAGAGTGTGACACTGACAGCAGCCCAGGGGCGGGGGCAGAGGAGCTCCCAGCATGCAGTCTGGCTTGTCTTTTCTATGAGGCGCCGCCAGTATTGCTCCCCCAGTATTGCTTCCACAACCCTCATTTTGGTTGTGACTTGGGTTTGGGAACCGCTGATTTAATGAAACAATGCTTTTCACATGGAAAATTATATGTGGTTTGCTCCAGAGTTGGTAGTCAAACAGTGTCGCCAACAGGAAACTCTGCAAACATTGTTTACAAATAAATTCTACAATAAAGATTATTCATTTGGATGTCATTTAAAATGTCACTCCATGTTAAATATTAAATGTTAAATATGTTTTACTATGTTCTTTAAAAATAAACAATACTTTTAACCTAAATATGTTGCATGAAGTTGTTTGAAAATAAACCAACACTGCAATTACAAAAATAATAACCCGGGCAAAGAACGGGTTCTTCCACTAGTAATAAATAAAATCAAAAGATTGACTCTTTCTGTGGAAGATCTGAATGCACAGTGGGAGGACATCTCTCTTTGCTACCATTTAACAACTACTTTTGCCTCTTGTTTGAAGTTACTTGAAGACTGGATAGTTTGTATTTCTTTTCCTGCATGGTCTATATCCAGCTTCTTTTATTGTGAAATATATTTGTCTTCATCATTCTCTGTACAAGTAGGGAAGAATGCTTTACTTCTGTTCAAATAAGGTTCCTTTGAGCCTTATCACAAAAGTAAAAGAATCTAGGCATGTCTACACGTGCATTTAGTTGTGACTAAATTTACTATGCATTAAGCTAATGTGCAGTAAGGGATTTTTGTCAGAGAGCAACCCAGCCCTGCAGCAGGAGAGGCTCCCAGCCAGGAGCCCTGGGGCTGGGCTCAGGTCAGCACCCTAGTAGCTGGGCAGACCTGGCAAGTTAGTGCCAGGTTGCATCTACGTGTGCATTACTGTGCATTAACTAATCACAACTAAATTTAATAGCTGCATTTGCAGGTATTAAATTTAGTTGTAATTAGTCATTTTTACTGCATAGTAAGGGTGTACATATGTAGACCCTTGCTCGTACTGTGCAGTAAATTAGGCTAATGCACAATAACATATCTCGTATAGGCGTGCCCACCGAAACAAAACTTTTAATTTTTCAAATATTATATATGTTCTTCTCAGGATTTTAGAAGTGCTGAGATACCATAGGAATATTTTCCATAGTGTGTCTAGTCTGGATGAACAAAAGATGAATGTTCCTAAAATCTATGAGAAAAATTGTTTCTTGTGTAATTAGTTGCTCAGCTCCTCTTAGTGGGTGCTGGACAACTTCCCTTGTCACCTTATCTATAAGACTGGACTACAGCATGAATCAGGAATAAATCCACTGAGTTCTATTGGGTCCTACCAGTGTAAAACCAAAATCAGTCTTGGAAAGTGTCAGATTTACGGAGTATGTTGTCATCATTGGCCTTTTGCTGAGATCCAGTGAGTCAATGTGGGGAGTTCCTGTTACACACTGGGTGGGTTTACACATTCATTAATACACCTTTGCTAATGTGCATTAAATTTAGTACCCCCATTGTGAGGTACTAGGAAAAGGCACATTAGCTTATTTGAATGCCCATTAGCAAAAGTGCACAGGTTTTTTGTGATACTTTAATGCACATTAAAATAGGCTAAAGCTTGTTAAAACGCATGTGTAGGCACACCCACTAGGTCTCTGAATAGCTACTGCTTCTTGCTATCATGTCTATTCTTCCAGTTTGCTCTATATTGCCATTTATATAAAATACTCTAGATTACCATGCTAAACCTATGGCTTCCAAGCACAGCATTTAGAAATTGGCAATATTGTACATGTAATGGATAGCATGTACATTTAATTAGGCCATAAATATAAATGGCATTTAGTGTTTTTTTTAAATCCATGAGGTCTAATAATAGGTAAAATGATCCCAGGGAGCGATTTTGTAATTATTATTTTAATTTTGTTCTTGTTTTGTTCTTGACAAGAGCAAATACAGAAAAAATTCAAATTAAGGTCCTATCCTGATTCTGCCGCATTGTGGATCCTTATGCATGTACAGAGCCCCAGGAAGGCTTCATGAAGGCATAAAGATCTTCCACTGTAACTCTGATGTGTAACCGGACATTTCTGTGCCCTGGGCAGGGGTGGTCACAGGACAGCAAGAGAGACTGTGTTGCTAGTGGTAGCAGCCAGGTCAGTAGCACAGCAGCTGCTATTTTTGCGCACACCCATATTTCAGTGTTTGGGACTGGTGCCTGAGTCATCCCCTCCCCTGTTCCCACCTCTTTTAGCTACAGTACTCTACACAGTTCAAGGTTCAGGGCTTTCAATAATTTTCACGTTAAAAATGTAACTATGTAAATTAAATTGAGGACCATGCACATATGGTAGTCTGCTTTAACAGAGTAGGCACAGGATATGGAACCAATGCTGCCAACACTTGGCCATAAGTAAATTTATCAAGATATTCAATATGCATAAAACTGGACTTGAGTTTAGTTGGTTATTTCCAATACCACAAAAATAATATTACTTAAGCAATAAGATAAAGAAAAGTGATTAAAAGTCAGTAAAGCATGTGCTTCTAAATTATTTTGGCTTTTTAAGACCTCCTTTAAAAAAAATCTTCAGAGGAACTTTTTTCAATCCTACTTACTTTTCTTCTATAAATATATTATCAAGTAGGACTTTCAGAAAAAGCCCAAATTTGAATCATAATAGTTATAGACAACCATACAAATATGTATTTCAAAACTTCAAGTGGCTGCACACATGCTGAAAGCTTCACCGAAAAGGAAAAGCATGGAATATCCGTATATACCATTCATAAAAACCTAACTGCCCAACCCACACTTTGAAACCTTTTATCATATTTACTTTTGTGTGTTTGATTTTTGTATGAAGACGATCAACCAAGATTTTCAAAAATCACATAAATGGATCCTAGAGAAAATTGACACAGGAAAAAAAATGTTGTTTAACGATGAGTATTTTAGCAGCAACTGGAGATTATAGCTTTCAAAAGGTAGAAAACTTGAAAAATCCTAAAACAGATGGAAGGAAAAAAAGCAGATGAAAGGAAAGTCAGTGCATCAGAAAACAGACAGCAGCAGGAACAGTGAAATACGTTCTGTTCAATGAGCACTGAAACATATAAAAAGGGACATCAGTGAGACACGTTGCACAGAGGCACATGGGCAGAGAAATACTGTAGCCAGTGAAATTGCAGGTAAAATATTGAAAAAGTTATTGTGTTTAACAAAGTAAAACTTAACACCTTTTAGAAATAGTTAATGCTTCTTCTGTCACTATTTCCTTTTCTCTTCCTTTTTTTCAATTAAGGAACTTTTTCAATTAAACACTTCTTAATAAGTACTGTCTTTTCTTAACACTTTAAATATCCCAATATGTGCCAGTATCCTCTCTTTCTTTCTTTTAGCTGTATGGAATTTAAACCCATGTACATAACCATAAAGAGGCCCCAAGTTACTCTTGCAGCACAGGTATCTAACTGCATGTAGTTGAAAATCCAGTACATTCACAAGTAATTTGATACATCATAGCCAATGCACAGAAGATGATCTCTTATTTTCTTGTAAATGTACATCTCACAATTCAACTTTTGTTTTTCAGTTAATTATTTCTCAAGAACTTGCATTCCATATTTGTTCTATAAATGTTGAAATTGAGTATGCTGAACCTGGGTGTACTTAAATTTATTTGGTACCTTCTTTGTTTGGTATAAAATGCTTCTTGCTTTCTTATCTTCCTAAAGAGAAACTAGAATTATCTTTCACTGTCTTATCTTTCATTCCTGACACAAACAGCTCCAAGCCATTGACAAGACGAAAATGTGGTTTATTTTTATAAAGTTCTTACAGCATACATGGAAATTTGGACTTGGAAGAGATGGAAAACTCCATCCCTGCACAAATGTGACTATGTGCTTAATAAATTGAAGTTCATTTAATTAGACGTCTAAATAGAAATTAACCTTGAGAAACAGAAGACAAATGGCTCAGTACACTTTTTAATAAGTACTGTCTTTTATTAACAATTTAAATATCACAATGAAAAGTAAGCCAAGCATCAATCCACTTCAAGAGCTGACTTGAGGTTTGACTTCGTCTCACAGATTGTATATATTCATAACCTAAAGCTTGTCTGTTGCAACATGTTCTTAAAGAGAGATGGAGTAGCTCAATATCTGTGTCAGCAACTCCATTGACAAAAATCATGCAGTGATAACAGCCTAGAGCTTCAGACCATTATGAAAACATCACAAAATTTAAGAAATATGTGCCAGCATCCTCTCTTTCTTTCTTTCCCTCCCGTCCGTTTATCCTCACCCACCTGAACAGCATTGTCACTAATTGCTCTTTCCACTGACCTGATTTCACTTTCAGGCTTTTCATGAAGATTGTCATTATAGCCTGCAATTCAAAATTGTTACTCTCCTTGCAAAAGAATCAACTTTATTGAACTGGAAATCTCACCCTCTAACTATTTATTAATATAGTTTTAAAGGAATTCTCAGATTTTTGTTGGTAACTGCTCACTTGGGTTGCAATGTGATGCACTTGTTGGCTGTGCTGCCCCAGAGGGACTGCAGTGAGACAGACTTACTCAAGCTTCACTTGAACACAGAAATGAAAATCAATAAACAATTTGAACTTCTAAGAAGAGAATTTTTCTCCTCTAATGAATATACAAGCTTGGTTACAGCTTAATTTAAAGATTGAATTTAGTGTGTGTTTTTCCCTGCACCATAAGCATGACAAACACAAGCTTCAAGTGACATGTCCCACTGGGAGACTTATTGTTTAAAAAAAAAAAGCAAACAAATAAACAGAAAAGAAAAAAAAAAATCAGGAGGATGTGGGGGCAGGGGTGACAAATCCTCACCCCCACCCTCCCCACCCTCCTACCTGAGTAGTGAGCTAACTTTTTGACATGCTAGCAAAACAGGCCTGTTTTATAGGTGATTTTGAGTCCACACTTTTACTTTCTAGAGTGTAAAGACCCCCTTTTTCTGTAGTAGAAAGTAGTAGAAAGTGCTTTATTTTTTGGCTTAATCAAAAATAGCTTTAGGTCCTGACTCAGCAAAGCATTTAAGCACATGCCTTACTTTAACTTTAAGCATGTGCTTAAGTCTCACTGAAATAAACTATACTTAAGCATTTGCTGAACTGGGAACTTAGAGACTGTTTACTAAAGTCTGAAACCAAAGTAACCAAGTCAGTTGTAACACACCTCTTCAGATATTTTGGTACACGCCTGTGCCTGCACGCTTACATCAGATTATTAGGGTCCTATTTTGACACAAATTATAACAAAATATGGTACTGTTAATTCAAAATAGGCCTTGGACAACAATACAAAGATACACCCATCCAGGTAACAAACATTTAAGATCACAGGTGGGTTGACATATCACACTAAACCAAAATGTATTGTAATGAAAGTCCTGAATTTTTCTAACCCATATACACTTTTTCATGATTGTAATCTTAACACCCCACTCAAAGGGATCTCTAAAGCTTTTCATTTAAACTACAATTATTCTTTTGTCTATTGGGAACCCAGTGCAAAGATGATGTCCTGTGTGCAAGAGGCAAGCAAGCTGAATATTAATTAATGAATGCTACTTAATATGCAGAAGAAGAGGAGCAACAATCAGTCCTGAGCCCTTACATATTAACTGGCAGATCATTGTTATTCCAGAAGGTATTATAAGGCCAAATGCAGGTTACAAGTAGTTTAGAAAATCTCTTTAATTAAGAAACATGAAAGTTTAAGTCTCTTACTATAAATATCTTATTGTGAATACAAAAGGCACCATTAAATGGTGTGATGGCACAGCAGTTTAAATGTACTCAGAGGTGATGAATTGGACTCAAGGCTATTTATTTGATGGGAATGGAAATTCAACAGACAATGGAAATTCTAAGCATTCAGCATTTTTTCCTTTACAAACAAGAATAAGTGTGATTGCTCACAAAGGAGTGGGGGTTGGGGTTACAAGTAAAACAAAACAAGCAAAGCAAATGTGAGTGAGTGAGGCTGGTGGATTATGTAATAATGCCATGGGGTTACTCACAATCTTGCAATTCCCTGGCAGAACCTTACATTTTGGTCCTCAGCCTATACCTATGCAACACAGGACCAACTGGACTGGCCTTTTCTACAGCATTTTTTATCAACAGATCTCAAAGTGCTTTGTGGAAGGGATCAGATGGGAAAACTGAGCCCCAAAGAGAGGGAGTGACTTGGCAAAGGTCACTTAATAGAGTGGCAGAAGTGACCACAGGATCAAGGTAACTCCAAGTCTCGAACCAGGGCTCCATCCGCCGGGTCACACTGCCATAAGGTATGTGGAACTTACAAGTGGTTTTTAATCTAAAATCATGGTCCTTATAACTTTGTGCCCATAGGGGTGCATGTTGATAAAGGGAAATGCCCTTTTCTTTGTGTGTAGTCATAGAACACTGGCTGATTTTATTTTTAATCTCATCATACTGTAAGTAATTGTTGGTTAGGAGAAGAAGAGACCTTGGGTGGAGAATTCCCCTTTCTGTTGTCAAATTTGTGTAAAATTAATAATCAAACGTGTTGGTTTTTATATTGAAATTCCTTGTAATGGACTTTGATTCATTTTTTCATCCCACACAATTAATTATTATAGAACCTCTGCTGCTATTACTGTACTATTGCAGTCCTACAGATGTTTGAATGATTTTACAAAAAAGAACTGAGTGCAGTTCTGAGTCATGTGTGTTAAGCGTTCACAAGATTGGGCTCTTACTTAGATGAGACACAGGAAACAGGTACAACTGCCAAAGGACAGAATGGAGGATTACAACAAATGAAGATACAAACAAATGGAGTGGGATTTTCAGAAGCGCTCAGGCTTCCATGAAATCAAACTCCCATTGACTTCAATGGAACAGAATTGAGCACCTTTGAAAATCTCCTGCTTAACTAGAGTCACCAAATGATATTTTTCTTTTTAGCACATTGGGTGTGTTCAGTGAAGAAGCATATCACTAATGTGTTTATTGAGGCAAGTTCTTTGAGGAGAAACTCCTGCAAACAAACCAAAAAAAAGTTTAGTTACTCCTTGGAAACGAGCAATTGATGATTTGGCTGAGCTTCCTTGAAAGAGAATTGTTCCAGTGATGTTTGTGACTATTTGAGTTGCAAGGCAAATTATGCTTGGACTTGGTTTCCCAGATTTGCCTTCCAACAGGAAAATGACTTAACAAGGCTCCTAAAGCTACTGCTCTTTGGCTAATGGAAAATATTCTGAACTGTGAAAGAACACACTCTAAATGTAAAAAAAATTGTGTGTGTGTGTTGCAGGGGGTGAGAAGTGGGGAATACCATGAACAAACTACACAGACTTCCCAATAATGTATTTCTAAAGAGGAGAGATGATGCTTGGCAGAGAGCAAAATAGAGGTCATTATAATCATCAGAAGCAGCAAGGAAGATACACAAAACAAGTCAGAGAAGGATAAGCAAACACCATAAAAAGGTGAGAATGGATAAAAACACAATGTTATTAAATCTATATCTATGCTGCTTTGTTTACTTGATAACTAGCAAGCCGCGCCCAATCCTCACTGGTTCTTCCAGTTATTAGGCCACACAGAGACTTCTAAGGAAGTTATTTACTTATAAAAACAGATAGAAAAGAGAAACCTTTGTGATGCATTAAATAAAAATTGTTGTGACAATTTGCATCCTTAATGTTTTTCTCCCAAGTTGCACTGTGAGCATGTGGTGACACACAGTAGCCTGAGAATTAAGTGTTCTACTATTTTCACTTAATTAATCCCTAAACATTGGAAAAATCAAGAAGATAAAGTGCTGGATGGCTAAGGGCAATAGTTGCTTGCTCTTATCACATACCAGCATTGAGACTGAACAGAGGCAGTATGTGGTTTAAGAAGTCCCTCTTGATGTAAGTCTCATCTACTTATTAAGAAGTAGGTCTATATCCAAACGTGTGTGTGTTTTATATATTACACACATATGTATATGGAATACATGTTGTTATGGTGTGGAATAAAAGTTTTATTGGCATGTACAGGATTGTATAGCTTTTCTGCACCTAAAACATCACACATTTTAATCCAATAGTTTGGGTCATGCCAGGGTTACAAATAACTCCTCAGTCTCACTGGAGACTGCATTTCCAGGGAACGAATGTTTTGTTTTCTAGCCCTGCAGGCTACAAGTGTAGGTAACATATCAGCCCTATAGCATCAGTTCAAATTTGAGCTGAAGCAGGTTTTCTCTGATGGCTGTGCAGGGAAAAGAATTTGGTTGCTTCAGTCCAGTTTGTAGTGGGCAACTCACATTATAAAGAACATTACCTTAGTAAATTACTTAGCTGATGGACCAATGACCAAATGCTCAAAGATAAATTAGCTTCTTATCCTTAGAAGTAAAGCTTCTACATCATGGGGAAGGCACATCGAAGAATCAATTTAGCAAAGCTAGCAGTACAACACTCCATAATGTGAATACACTTTGGATAAGATATCAGTGCATGTTGCCTTACAAGCAAGGATTGCCTGAAAAAGAACTATGATATACAGAAATGCTGTCAAACCCACTGACTTTGCATTTATGAAAGGTATACATTTTAAAGTTATTTTAGAAAGCAAGAGAATGTGACAGTCAGCTACTGAAAGGATCGTAACATAAATATTGAAAGCGTTCGTAGCAGTGTAGGTGCCTGGGGTTTGGGGTTTTAATGGAGTTATATTCTGTTTACTAGACAACCTTAATTTGGTGTCAGAATTGAATTGATTGACTAGTTAATTTGGGGTTTAGCACCATTTGCTACCTTTGAATAACACCACTGAAAATTTAAATAAGATAAAGTTGTAAACAGCAGAGAAAAGAGAGTGATGTTTATATGGAGTCCTACCTGCTATGAAGAGCCTTACCACAGAAGTCGGCAGGGCTCAGATTTCAGGAGAGCATCTCCCTCCATATTCATTCCTCAGTTCAACATGTAAATTCTTCCTTTACTCTTCAGCACCCCAGGTCCTAACCCTTTCAAAATTTCTTTCAGGCAAACTTAAAAGGATAGTAATTAACATACAAGAGAAGAAAATAGAGCAAAGGAGGAGCAGGAAGGGGTTTTTTTTAGTTTTAAAGAGCAAGAGGATTAAAAACAGCTGGCTGAGTCACCATATTAACAGCTATGGGGGAAATTTGTATTTTTTAGTATTACTTTCAAGATTCATTTAAAGTGAAATCTCTTATGGATTCACACCATGCACCCCCCCCCTTCCCCACATAATCACTTGGTAATTACTATTTATAGACACTGTATTGCCGAAATTAGACAGACTGCACATTTTTTTAAAGATATATTTAGGATTTTCTTTTCCAATAAAACATACCATAATGGGAATAAAGAAATTATTTACCCAAATTAACAGTGAATTATTTTGTCATGAGAATAGGAGTTTATATTCATTTAAATGAAAGCACATAAATTGTTCTTGACAAGAAAAACAAAGCTAGCCTAAGGCAGTATTTTCATTATAGAAAAAGGCACATGTCCATGAATATCTAGTATAATATTAACAAAAACCATTCAATTAGTTATGCATGTGCCATTGTTATGAATATTTATTTGCATCACAGCTAAGTAACACTGATACCTTTTATTCTGGAGGTTTAGAGATATAAAATGAATTGAACATTACCCTGATGTGCTACAGAGAGCTCTCTGCCAAAGAACATATACGAGTCTTCTTGGCACTTTAATCTCAAACTTCTCCAGAGGACTAGTCAGCCCCATATCTCCGATTAGGAGATCACCCTTCTCTGAGAGTTACTGTAATTTTTTTTTTTCCATCTTAAAAATTATTTGAGCAAGTTAAAAAAAAAGTTACACACCTTGAGGTAGTTTTTCATCAGTGGTAAGAGTACTGGCCGATCAATTTTTCTCTGGAAACAATCCATTTATAAATAGAGAAGGGCTAATACCATAATTGTTTATTCCAGAAATATTTGTAATTTTTTTCAAATGGATTCCCTTCAGTAACATTCACATCTCTTCTTCACATTTTTTCATACTCTAATAAACACAATTTCCTGTTAGAAAAGTTTGACGAAACAGTGAATTTTAAGCAAAGGTTATAGATTATGCATGGACAGTTCATTTTGAATCAGCAGTCATGAATCCTTATGCTAAAACAGATTCATAATGTTTAACCTATTAGGGAATGGAAAACTAGCATGCGACCTATGTGTCCTGTCAAAACAGCTCAAATTTTGAGTGTTAAATTTTTACAGTGAACTACTTGTGAAAAGCTACAGTCTTAGGCATAGTCCTACAAAGACTTGGGCTAAACTGCATTCCCTTTGAGTAATTAAATGTGTGTGTAAGTCTTGTCAGGATGAGAGACCAAGAATTGTTTGCAGAACTTACTCTGTGAATCATTTCATATAATTAATAAATGTCTATCATAATTACCCTTCATTCACAGATAATCTAAGAACCAAAAAAATAAAGAGAAAATTAAATTGAATTCATTAGTTGTTATGAATTATTCACCCAGAGATCTGTATTAGTTGCTAAAAAAGTAGGCTTAAAGTACATCAAAACTAATTTTACATAGCAGAAATTACTATGAATCTAATTCTACCTTCACTTGTATCACTGTAACATTATGATGCAACATCTGCTAAAGGTGATGGATGAAGGTCCTTTCACTGGCTGTAATGGCCATGGATGAAGCATTGATCTTGACTAACTTAATCACAGCCATTAGAACTATACTACTTTGTAGAGCAAGAGTAGTCAACCATTTTCAGCTGTGGGTCAGAATGACCCACCCCTGGGCACTAGGACCATACTGCTGCCATTGCTTGTCTCCCCAGTAGCATGGGAAACATGCATCTAGCCAGCATTCATCCCAGCAGTGGCATGGGAAGAGCTTGCAGAAAGCAATCCCCCCCAACCAGTAAATGCTGCTGATACCCTACATCCTTAGGCCACATCCAAAGGCCCTATAGGCCATAGATTGCTGTCCCCTGCTGTAGAAGGTTGGTGAAATAGAACTGGTCCTTATATAGCCTACTTCTGTTTATGCAAAGTAGGCAAACTCCTGTAAAATGTATTTTGGGATCTGACACACCCATTCTTTGGTAGGCTTAATACAGATATGGAACATTAACAGTTTCAGCAACAGGATCCAAAGGATATATAACGCTGATGGAGAAAACAGCATACAAGATTCCTGCTTCAAAACATTCTTTTGAGAAATAGAGCCAAAGTCAGAGGGGCCTTACTCAATTATGTACATACCCCATTAGTAAGCAGGTTTAGGTTGGCACATGGGTATAACTTACAGGAGGGGCACAAGGAGGGAATTGTATCAGGAAAAGCAAAGAATAGAATGTGAACTGAGGGTCTTGCTACACATTAGATTTTGGTAGCTCCCAGAGCTCTTAACCCCTGGATTGTCCCACATATTAACATGTGGAACTAGTCTTAAGCATTCTTCTGGCAGCTTAAAGCTACACCGCTCCAGACTGAGTTACCCAGCCAGTGTTAACCAGCCACACTAATGTGGCTACTCTAGGCTATACATTAGTATAAACACCCCGTTCACCCCCCCCCATCCCCCTGGACCTGGATTGTGCCTACTGCTCCCCTCTTCCCCCCCATCAGATGGCCACCCCCTGCCTCAACCCCCCAGCAGCCCAGATCAGTCCACTGCCCATAGTATCCCCCCCCCCAGCATCCCAGATCCCAGCTCATCCTCCCCAGACCCCTGGTTTCCTTTTGGCTGCTAGTGCTGTCTCAGGCGAACAACAAGGGAAGGGGAACCTGCCTGCCCAGATACTGGTAACACTGCTACCACTGCTGCTCTTTGGGCTGGGCAGGAAGCCACAAATAAGTTGGGGGGCATGGGTGGAGGGAGCTGTGTGGGCTGGGGAGGCAGGGAGGGAGCCCCAGGGTGGGGCGGGGGGCAGGGAGAAACCCTGAGGGGTAGGGGAACAGCCCCAGGGGGCAGGGGAGAAGCCTGGAATGGGAGAGGAGGGATAGGGATTATTGCCTTTCAGTCCTCCAGGCCCCTGCTGGCTTGAACATGTGACTGCTACAAGCTCAAGCTAGCACGAACACCCATCAACATTTGAGCAGCTCAAAGTACAACATGTTACATTGTTCATTCCTTCATGCTTCCTTGGACTTACACTGTGGCCCAAAGCACAGGGTGCATTTTGCATGGATTTCATTTCAAGCTACAAAGCAGAAAAGAGATTCTTTTCCCACTCTTTGTAGGTATTAATGCTGCAGTCATAACCAACACATGCATCTGCCGTTATCTGGAGTATTAGTCAGTAGCAGAGACAGAAATAAAGGGAAAAATTGCAATAATTTGGAGGAATTAAAGAAAGATATGTAGGTTTTCAGATATGTAAATAGGGTGTTTTTAACAGAAAAAAATTACACCTGATAATTTGATTTTAGGTAAAAATTGAAATAAATTACAAGCCCAGTGTCTCTCAGATTAGAATTCTAGCAACATTTCCAAATAGCAAAGACCAAAGCCAAAAATATAAAAATCAACTCTGGCAATTGCTTCAACTATTGTAACTTTTGCTGCTCATAATCTTACACTGTTCTGCATGTGTGATGCTAAATATATACAATGCCTGGTCACAAAAATGGTAGAAATTGTTAGTGTAAGTGGTATATGCTGTGTGTTAGTAACATATGAAGAAGTCACTGGTAACTTATTTTTGAGTTTAAGTCTGTTTCATAGACTTAAATTATGAAACAAGACAAACAATAAGACAAAACTAAAAGGAAAGAATTCCTTCTCAAGATAAACTTACTCCAGCTTTACTCCAAGTTGAATTCCCACCACAAAGGTTAACCACTGTGTTTGCTTAGCCAACTGGGTTAGGGACAGAAAATACACATAAGCTGGTACAAGTGATTGGAAATTGATTGAAATCTGTAAAACAACCGAAGTTCAGTGCACATAAACTGCTTTCAAAATGGCCAAAATGGCTGGTTTAAGATAAATCTGGATGAATGTAGTATCAGACTTAACTGATTTAGGTTAAATCAGTTTACTGAACTTCTGTCCCAGATCCCCTCTGGTTTCAAGTTAACTTACAGTCCTCCAGCATCCCAGAATGCTTTGCTCCTGCCTCCCCTCCCCCCTCGCTCATCAGGTAGGCAGGTTAGCTCTGGCTCAAGCTGTCTCCTCCAGCAGAGCGGGGAGGCATGCTCTAGCACCTCCTGGCTTTTGGCCTGGGCCACTGCAGGCATGCAGCTGCATTGCTGGAATCAGAAGTGAATGTCTGTTCACTTGTTTATCGGTTCAATCTACACAGCTTATACTAACCTAGTCCTAGTGGAGTCCAAGATGAACATGAGTCAGCAGTGTGACGAAGCCATCAGAAAAGTTAATGGCACTTTATCGTGCATCAGCAGATGCATGATGAACAGGTCCAAGGAGGTGATACTTCCCCTCTATCGGGCGCTGGTCAGACCGCAGTTGGAGTACTGCGTGCAATTCTGGGTGCCGCACTTCAAGAGGGATGCAGATAACCTGGAGAGAGTCCAGATAAGGGCCACTCATATGGTTAAGGGCTTGCAGACCAAGCCCTATGAGGAGAGACTTGGGCACCTGGACCTCTTCAGCCGCCGCAAGAGAAGGTTGAGAGGAGACCTTGTGGCTGCCTATAAGTTCATCACGGGGGCACAGAAGGGAATTGGTGAGGTTTTATTCACCAAGGTGCCCCCGGGGGTTACAAGAAATAATGGCCACAAGCTAGCAGAGAGCAGATTTAGACTGGACATTAGGAAGAACTTCTTCACAGTTAGAGTGGCCAAGGTCTGGAACGGGCTCCCAAGGGAGGTGGTGCTCTCCCCTACCCTGGGGGTCTTCAAGAGAAGGTTGGATATGCATCTAGCTGGGGTCATCTAGACCCAGCACTCTTTCCTGCCTATGCAGGGGGTCAGACTCGATGATCTATTGAGGTCCCTTCTAACCCGAACGTCTATGAATCTATGAATCTATGAAGCTGTGAAGATTGAATCGATCCAACCTCAGGCTTTTTTACTGTCTGTACTCAGTCCATATGGTGTAACTGTAGTGTGGATAAGATTTGTGAAGACACAGCTATGGCACAGACATGAGCCTGATCTTGCAGCAATGGATGTGTACCCAGAAAACCTTACCACCTTGTCGCAGGGCACTGAGGTGTGCCTGCTTCTTTAACCAGAGAGGGAGCCACTATATGGGATGTAGAGACCCCAATGCCAGAGGGTGCAGCTACAAGGGCCTAGTGATGACAGGAGGCTGAGCTAGACTGAGGTCTCATTACAAGGGACAATATTTAAATACCACCTGTGAGGCATGGGGCATGGTAAAGGGAAGGTTTTGGAGCCATGCATGTAGCCCATAAGGCTTAGCATGTCTTGGGAGGCACAGACTTTGAGCAAGACTCAGTAAAGGATCCAAAATCAGCAGGGTCTAGTAGGGTTCAGCAGGACCCTAACTACACAAACTTGTGGGCAGCCTCCCAACTTATTATTTCAACCAACAAGACATGGCAGGAGAGATTACAAGGTGCCTGCAGGGCAGAGCAGGCATGGTCATGGAGCCCCAGGGTAATCACGGAGATCCTTGGGGACTCCATACTGTGACACTCCTTCATCTCCCACTTCTGTTGTTATCCATGCAAGCTAGATTAAAGCGATCTCACAGTAATTTAGAGACAAGCTCATGCAACCAATGCTGGCTGTAAAGTTGAACTTTCCTGAAGTTTCAGGTAGCTTAAAGCTGAGGTTTTGATGCAGGTTTGGCTTAGGAGCCAATGCAAGAGGAACAGTAGTTACAGAAGTTGCAATGTATGCATTATCCTTTTCCTGAGATCAGGTGCCATATGTGAAAGGGGGAGACACTCCCTCTCTTGGCCAGTGGTTGTTAGCAAAGACGGAGCATTTAGGCTAAAAAGCAGCATTAGGTTTTTTCATATAAAACACAAAAGTGGGCAATTTATGATAAGGGGGAAAATGTTCTGTATAAAAACATATTTGTTATTGAGGAAAATGCTTAACACTGAATTAAAAAAAAGGAAACTAAGCTCACAAAGCTTAGCATTTTTCCTATACAAACAATAAGTCAGAGAAGATCTGAAGTTACTTCAGCTTTACCTTCTGTTCTATCATAGTATAGTAGAAGCTGTACTGTCCCAGTGTTTGTTTTTGGCTTTCCTTTAAATTATCAATAAATCCCAATATCTGTTTTTTAAACAAACAATGAGTGGAAGAATGATTAATTCCCATTTTATCTTCAGCCTGTACATACAGCTACTCACTAAGGGACAGCGAGTGGTAAAATGTTAATACAGTTAATCATTTCTCTAAGTGCCTACCAGAACTTTAAAAAGATGGGAGAATCTGGCTTGGGGCCCATGTTCAATAAGAACACCACAGTTTCAGAATGTACTAAGACAAAGCACAGAGGGACAATAGGACCAGCAGACACTCTAATGAGATTCAGTGGAGAAGCACAATTTCCATACCCCATAGGTTTTAGAGCTGGAAACACTAATGCTATTTTAATGTTTTGCATCAAAAGATTAATAAAGCACTGATTTGTTTGAAAAAAGTGAAAATGGGCTGCTTTGCGCATTTTAGACCTTATGAATCAGCTTGAAAGTTTTTCTTGCATCTCAAACCTATTTAGGCCTGGGCATTCACAAAACAATACAGTTTCAAAAGCTTGTGAAATCCCAGTGCCTGGTGTAGCATGGGCACGCAGTATTGCTGCACCCAGTTTCAAAGGCATCAACTGCAGCCTGCTGGAAACATTGAGTCTAATAATTCATCATCTTCAAAGGCAGTGCTCAACTGAGAAAATATTAATTTAATGCTTTTTGTAGTCAGTAGGAGAAAAAATATTTGTATAAAGAAAGCAAATTCTGGATGGAAAAATAATTAGAATTGATTCTTTTTTTTTTAACATCTGAGGATCAAACATGGCAGCAAAGAAGTTTAGATCTTTAACACACCAGTGTGATTCTGTTTCTTTCTTCCCCTCACCCCTTCCACACACACATATAATCTGATCACACCTGCCTGGAACTGTCATCTTCCAAATGAGGAGAATAAAAGTAAATGCGGTAATATTATGACCAAAAGCCAGGCTGACAAGCGGAGCAACTATGTTAAATGAAAATTGGACTATGGTCCTAATATTTTTCAACATATTTGAGGCAAAATTTGCAAAACCACCTAAACTACTCAGGAGCCCACATCTCAATAAAAGCCAATACAATTTAGACTCCTAAGTACCAATGAAACTTACCCCAAGTCACCTTGGGCACATTTAAGATTTTGACATGTACTATGCTGAACTTCTAGGTGGAGTTTTTTATTTTTGGGGGGGAGGGGTTTGGCTGCTTTAGTTTACACTCTAATACATAGATGGACAAGAATTTTTTTCCTGACCTCTGTTTCTCTTGTAACTGGAACATTCAAATACTTTGAATATTCAATGCAAAACAGAAAATTGCAGTGGCAAAGTCTCTCAGATGTAATGCCCATTTTAGTTAAGTTCATCTGAATCAATTTTAGCCCAGGAGGGTTGGTTTTAGCCTTCTTGTGAATTGCCTGTAGCTGGATCATCCCACTTTGAAAACAAAAAAAGCTTCCCAGTCTCTTGGGAGTACAAAGATTGTGGAATATATCTATATCCTATTCAAATATAGAGAATGGTAGCTTATAGAAATGTATAACTCCAATCCAATCAATCTTGTATAACCTTCATCTCAGACTTAAACTATAAGTAATCAGTTCTATAGTGCTATGAATCCCCCCCTTATTTTTTTTTCAAAGGGAAAAGAGAACAAACGAATGTTTGGACTACTACAATAGTATTAATATACATGAGAAAGCAACAGCTAGTGTTATTCTACAGAAATGAATGAATAAATAAATAGACTATAAGCACTTTATTCTTCTCACATAATTTCTTCTCAGTGACATTATTGAACAGGCTGTTGAAAACAAACATCGTTAAATGAGAAAAGAAGAGCAGGAGCCTGCCTAATTCCCTACTGCAACATTTTCCAATGACGAATGCTCCCTAAATGGATTTAGCTTTTTGAAAAGAAGTCAGAGAGAAATTTGATGTGGCCCCCTGACCCCTGGTAAGCACATGTATCTTCACCTGTCACATAACACACTGGCACTTGCTTACTTTTCAGCAAAGACTATTGATTTTGCTTATTGGCTGCAGGCTAGTCCATAAAGAACAAATTACAAAGTCAGAGGTCTACAGTTAGCAATTGGTTGCATGATAACAGGGAACTCAGCACTATTCCCACAACACAGTATTAACATTCTCACAAATGTGAACAAACCTCAGAAATACACCTCTGATGTAAAGACCTCTGTATTTTTAAAAGTATACAATAAATGAAGAATGCAGCACATCCTATTCTCACCAATAACATAAAACTATAGGGTTTTGTCCCTTGTGGCCAATCTATACCTACAGTTTAAACAATTTCTCCATAAAAAGCAAAGTCACTGATAGAAGATGAAGGGGACACAAGTAGTTTAGTTGCATCCAACTTCAAAAATAAGTTTTACAAAACTGAATATTAATACAATTTCTTGTACAATGAAAAGTCAGCACAAAGAATGTTTTTAAAACATTGTAGCACCAAATTAGTTCATGAGTGCCACAAGAGACTAGATTATTTTTGCCTGCTGGGTGATGTTAGGGAGACCCAGTGTCTCAATGTCTCCTGCTGAAAAATGGGATAATGATACCAACCTCCCCTTTATATGTTTTGAGATATACTAATAAGAAGTGCTATTTGTGAGATAAGTATTGTTATTATCATTATCATTAGTAAGTATAAAAAATGCAAGCATAAAAAAAGAAAAACCAACTGTGCAAATTAAACAGAACCTTAATGGTATGATTTCAAAAAGTCAAATTTCAGCACCACTTTTTCACAAAGGTATATTCTCTGCATGTACAGTTGCTGTCAGGTAGATGGTTATGAACTTAGCTGCTCAAATTAGATACATTTTCTCTAGCAAAATTTTAAGAGCATGGAAAAGAAGTGAGTTGAAGAACCCATTTTAAAAAAATCAGGCTCTCAAAATCCATTCAGTAATAATATTCAAAAGGTATTCTTGGTGACCAGCAGCAATTATTTATTTAAAATGTTATTTTAACCTAATATCACTTCACTAAAAATACTGAACATTTAGAGCAGGTATAACATTCTCATTATTTTTTCATTAATGTACTTAGTATCAATCTAAGCATTTTCCATAACATACAAAAAATTTTTCAAAGTCAGGAAATGTTGATAAAACAAGATTCATATCCTATATTTTATTAACATATCTCTTCAGCATATTCATCAAAGGTGAGTAAGTTTGAGGGTAGAATTTTCAAAAGTGAACAATTTTTGCCTAAGTCTCTTCACACTGAAATCAGCACAATCATTTTGACCTAGTTCCTCTTCCAGTTCCTGCTTTTGAAAAATTTCACCATAAGTATTAAATCAACATCAACATTAAGCTTTACCCTGAGTTTCCCAATTGCTAATTGCTAGTTTGCACATTTGTAAACCAGTGTGGACATTCCCTAAATGTTTGTTCCGGCTCCATCTGTAGGATATGCTTTATTCCAGGGTTCAGCTCTGTTACAAATGTTACAGATACCCCTTAAAAAAAAAGAGGACAAAAGTCCCATGAATGACTTCTATTTTGAATTCAGACCCTGGCAAAAAAATCCTATGGTATCAGTTCTAAAAACAAGGACTTTTATGTAAGAATATCACTTGCTACACACATCAGAAAAAGACAGCAAGAATATACTACTTTTTCTCATTTGGCACAACGTATTCAGACTCAACGTAACAGAATCACTGTTCTCCCAGTAGAAACCAAAAGTGTATAGACTTTCAAGCTCTTGCTATCAGAGCAAAAAATGACTACTGAGGTAGAAATTGCTCCTGGAAAAGTTTCTCCCAGGACAATGAACATCTTCACACTTTCCCCTGACTCAACTATTCTCAGGACCAGAAGTAGAACTGGGAGAAAAGCTTCCAGGTGTTCCAGAGACCAGGGTCATCCTGGTCTGGAGATGTGGGAGGAAGCTACTTCACCCCCTCCTATAGAACAGGAGGGAATGGGAGAAGCAGTCACCAGCTGCTTCCTGCCTGTTTCTTATTCCAGAGACCATGGTGTGAAGAGCAGGCAGGGGCCTTGCCATGTTGCCCATCTGCTTGGCTGCTGGGAGCTGAGTGCAGGGAGAAGTGCAATCTGCTGCCTGCTTCTTACACTTTGTCCCACTGCTCCAATCCCTCTGAGAATGGGAAAACTGGGACAGCCCATGTTTCTCTAGACTGGGATACCTGGTCTTGGAAAGGTGCAAGGAACTGGGTAGAGGAGGAAGTTGTAGAATGAGTGTGCATACACATATACTAACTCTTTGACCATTAAGCTGACTTAACTTTTTTAAGTTGACTTAACTGTCAGTGTACACACATGTGGAGCAGAGTCGACTTAGATGCGGTGCAAGATAATACACCTCTGAGGTGTACTATCTTGAGTTGCATTAGTTAAGTCAACTTAGATCACAAGATGGCTGCCACTCTGCCATGCGTATATTGAGCTGGCTTAAGTCAATTTGGTTAAGTTGACATAAAGTCACCTTATTTAAAGTCAACTTTGTATGTGTATATGCACCCTGAATGACTGTACCGCTGTATTTTACAGAACATTAGCAACCTACAGTGCTTTAAATAACTTCTATACACTGGTCACATTTCTGATCAGTGAAGAAGCCCCAGGAGGCTGTGGAGCATCCCTTGCCTCCTAGCTTGGAAAGCTCAGGGAAGCTAAGAGGCCCTTCCCTCCTCCCCACCCCCCCCCCAAACACTGCACTTCTGTCATGTTTAAGAGTGCTATAACTTTATAGTGCTATAACAAGTGCTCTAAATTACAGCACTGTAAAATGTGCACAGAGCACTTCTGTACACACCCTTGGTTCCTTGCCTGGCTGGGCTTTTAAGATGATCAAAAGTAACTTAAATTACACCCAACCAAACAAATAACCCGTGTGTTTCCCATACTTCACCCTAGTGACCTAACCTCTTCAGAAGATGAAGAGACAGATTCTGTATCAGCTGGGCCAAGAAGCATTCACTATCTTAAACCAGAGGTCACAGTTTTACCAGATTATGGTAAGGTCAGAAAAAAATTCAGCCAGTCAATCAGACATATGTGACCAACTTTTACCTGCTGATCTAAAACTAGAGAGGGCTTCAATAGAAATTTAAAGCTGCATAGCATAATGGTGAGAACTGGCATGGCACTTCTAATAGAAGGTACAGGCAAAATGCACCTCCATTCCTTTATTACCCTCCTATCATCCTCATGGTACCTAGTTCAGTTTTCAGGCAGTTTGCTCCAATCCAAATACAACTGTCAAGCTGACACTGCAGAATCACAGTTGCATCTTGTTTTCTTATTTCTGCCCTTAATTTATACTTCATAACAATGGAAAATGGGGCAGAGGGAAGTATCAAGGAACATACTAGCTTGCCTATTTGAAAGGACAGAAACTAGCTGGGGTACAGACATGCAGACTGGAATGTGAAATGTGGTCTCTGAGATTACTCATTAAACCTTTGAAAGGAAGCTATTAATCATTATTAAGGAGATTGTATCCTCAGTGGGCCATCTTAGAGAGTGGAACAACCACAGTTTGGTATGTCCAACTCTAAATGTTAAAACAAAAAAGCAAAAAATATCAGTCAGTTGCCCCCAAATAATTAGTTTGGTTTAAAATCATGAGATTAAATAACTAATAATAATGTGGGGTTCTTACTGGTTGTGTCACAATTAGGGTTTGCCTCTTCCAGGTTCTAACCATTATCATGAGTACTAGAAACTAGAACTAGAAACTCTGAGATTCTTACTTCATAACATGAATCCAGAATCAGGGGCTTCAACATAAATACAACAAATGAGATTTATATTCAAATTGTAAGAAAAGGCCACCCTTCTATAGGACATCTAAGTAAGGGTAGGAGAGTCTTTGGAGAATGGGGTTGGCTTCCCATATGGCTGACCAAGCTGAAGAAGGCTACCCGAAAAATCTCTGGATGCAGCAAAGAGCTGATATCCACCCCTAGCAATACTGACAATGTAATCAAAGGAGAAAAGAACTGCATTCATGAAGTAAATGTTGTTCACTTTTTTTTTTTTTGTATCTAACCTAAGGATGCTGTAACTAGTATAGTTCATGAGAAGTGTAATGGTTTCAGAGAAACCATTTCTGTTCTTCGAATTCTATCCACTTTGCTTTAATAAATCTTGGTTTAGATTAGTATTACAATTATATGGAAAATTTCATTCTAATTTTCCTAGAGAAGACAGAACACCATAAATGCTAAGGAAGGTGCTGATGGATAAATTGTTTCTGGAACCTACCTCTCCCTCCCAGTCATGGTCAATGGGCATGGAAAAAGGACATTTTAATGAGCTGTGTTGTCATTAGGCTGTAGTGGAGGAAGTGGCAGGCATGCTGGTCACACAAGGTGACAGCAGCTTGGATAAAAAGGAGATGAATGGATTTTATCTGCAGGGCTGACTCAGCAGAGGCCAGGCACAGGCCTACTTCCCTTTGGTACCCACAGCGTTACGGCACTTACACAAGTTACATTTTTTGTGCAATCTGGCCCCTAAAGGAACTCTACAGCTGTGACATAACACATGTGCACAGCTGCAGAGTGCTTTTAAAATGGCTGATTGTGTGAAAAATTACCCTTCGATAAAGCAGCTGTTAGCTGAAAGTGCTCTAGAGCAGAGTGCCTCAGGGAATTTCTGTTCAGGTTCCTTTGAGGGTTAATTTTTTTGTATGCACCTTTGTGGGGCTAGGGTTAGGTAGGGAAGGTACCCCTGCCAGGGTACCTGAGAGGGCCTGCGAGGTGGCGGGGGCTCCCTTCCTCCTTCCTCAGCCTAAGGCTTTTTGACTGTGGCAGCATGCAGCTGCTGGCTGGGCTTCACCATGGCCAGAGCTCTGTGCTGGGGCAGGCTGGAACAGATCCCCCTTGCCTTATGGGCCCCCTACCCCCCTGTTACTCTGGCTGGAGTATCAGGGGGAGCTGGGCTGGACCTATGAGGTGAAAGGGGTCCATTTCACACTCTCCCCACACCTCCCCAGCTCCAGCTGCAGCAAAGCCCAGCCAGCAGCTGTGAGCTGGCAAAAGGCTTAGGCAGGGGGTGGTGGAAGGGAGCCCTCCCTGCCTCACCGGCCCAGCCCAGCTCCTCTTAATACCCCTGCTGGGGTAGCTGTGGGGGCCTGTGAGGTGGGGGGCTCCTTTCCTCCACCCCCACCTGAGCCACTTGAGAAGGACAGTGCACACCTGCCGACTCAGCTATGCAGTGGCTAGAGTTGGGGCAGGGCAGGGGAGACAGGTGGTTTGGCAGCATCCTGTTGGCCAGGGCACATACAGGAAGGCCCGAGC
Source organism: Alligator mississippiensis (assembly GCF_030867095.1). Classification (NCBI taxonomy): domain Eukaryota; kingdom Metazoa; phylum Chordata; order Crocodylia; family Alligatoridae; genus Alligator; species Alligator mississippiensis. The sequence goes on along the minus strand of NC_081824.1, from coordinate 186,018,829 downwards.
CCCCCCAGCTTAATAGGTGAACACACATCTGTTGGGTTGGTGGGGGGCTCTAAACTCAAGGCACTTTGTGTAAAGTGCTATGAGTTAAAGTGCCCTCTCTAAGCATTTGTAGGCACCCTTAGGTAGCAGTCTAATGCAGTTGTTCTCCCCAACTTAGATTCAGTACCCAATTCCAGATAAGCAGATAAAAATTAGTCATGTACAGCTGATTGAGAGGCTAACATTTGTTTCTGACTTTGCTATAGTCTGGTAAAGCTATGACCTCCATTATTTGCGAGCTCTTGCTCCTACAGAGTGTCAATGCTAAATGCATCTGTGCAGAGATGGCCATTTATCTCCTAGAATTAAAAAAACAATGATTGTAGGGAAAGAAGGATACTGCAGGTAAGCTGTGGGGTTCTTGATTCATTTGCAGATCTGTAACTGAACCATTTTGCTGGTATAGGGCCAAATACTCAGGTCCTTGCTTAGGTTCTAGTTGTTCCTTATTTGAACAAACTCATGCTGGCTTTAGACTGAGTAAAAACGTTAGGATCTGCCCTATGAAGAGGAAGAGAACAACTGCATTAGACTAATACTGTGGGTACCAAAGTGTTAAAGCTTTCTGGACCTAGTCCTACTGAACCTGTACCCATTTCCATTGTATTAGGTTGACTAGGGTAGTACAGGTTGTATATTATACTCCTGTGTGCCAGTCAATCAGACTCGGTGCTCTAGATTCCTCCCCAGTCACTTATAGATGAGCAATGTATAACAAAGCCATGATCTACTCAATAAAATCCTGAAATTTTTGCAATATTGCAGAGTTTCAAGATTGTGATGTAGAGCTCACATTCCAATCCCACAGTAGCCAATTCCAATTCTATAAGCCATAGTGACACTGATGCATGCTGTAAAGACATGAAACACCTTTAAAAGGACCTGTAATAAAACTAATAGATTGTTCCCATAGCATTCATAATTATTTAAAGCACAGATGTTAATGTCATCACTCATACGCAGGAAAATTGTGTTCTTTTTCTCCTGAACCCTATGCTTTTGATGGTTCCCAACTTTGTAACAACTAAACTGGGGAAATAAATATTCAAAAACTATTTACTTAAAGTCGTTCTACTTTGAGTCTTTTTAGCATGTAAAATGAACAAGGAAGTTGAAGAGTATAGAAGTCATCATTTATTAATACACAACATCATCTCAAAATAATTTAGTATTTTGTTTCCTAGAGTTTCAAAGCATGTTATGAATTTCCATGGATATACTGGGGGGGCGGGGCGAGAAGAAAAAAGAAAGAAACTCTGAGCTAATAAGTCAATATAATATTTCTCTGTATGACAGTCTAATTGCACTAAAAAATTAGGCTTTTTAGACTAATAATTTATTGTGAATTACCATTACTGAACCAAACTTTTTGTTTCAAACAATAGAAAGCCTTGCAACTTTATTTCAAAGAGTCTGAGCTAATCTCACTGTTAAAGATCTGTCACATGAAATTTTAGAGAGGCTACTTAGATGTGCAGAACATACATTTTAAATGGACTCTTTTGCTAAATTCTGTATGTAAGGATCAGGAAGATGTGTACTCAGAATGAAAGGAAATGTAGCTGACAAGTTCTTCAAAGTGTAGAAGGTGTAAAACATAGCTGTAGCAAAGGGATCTACTGTACCTCACAGAGCTTGCTGAACAGTATTGCATGTCAGGCAGGGAAAGTCTCAGGTACTGAAGCCAAGTTTTGCTCATTCCCATGATGTTTTTTTGTCACTTCAGAACCAAGCAGCTCTGCAACACGTGGACTTTTTATGGTGTCAAATGGATGGAACAAGTTTGTCATCATCCAGTGCTGGTAGCAGCCCTGAGCAGGGACATTTTCAATCTTGCACAATGATTACTGTTACTAATTCTGCTGTGAAATATGCAGAGCATCTGCATAGGGAATTCAATAAAGTGTGGCCAAAATAGCACTCACTTTATGCCACAGCTCCTGGTATCTGTACAAGACAGCACTGAGACAGATCATATGACCTAAGCCATTGCAAGACCTCATCACTTTTCATGGGAGAACAGAAAAGTGCTGATCCTGAAGCATTTATGCTGATGGAACACAGATAAAAATCTGCAGGTGTAACTTTAAAAAAAATTAGTATGGGAAGCATAAAATAATGTAAATGGGGCTGAAATTTTACAGACAAATAAAGAGAGATCTAGAATGTAAAACCATTCACACAAAATGTCTATATATCTGAAAATGCATGCATTACTAAAACCAAATGGAGGGCATTTGGATTTCCAGGAAACATTATTTATTGAAAACTAAAAGGTAATATTAATATCAATACCATAGAAGAAAGATGGACTGAACCTTTCTTTTTGTCTTTGCCTCTGATGAGAAGTTATCAGTTGGTAACTGATTATAACTCTGCCTGGTTCTGTCTTATGAGAGGTATAATCATTTGAAACTTATGAAAATAGATTGCTCACTACACCTGCTAATGTTATATAATTTTGGGGCCCAATCTTCAGTTGGTGCTAATCAGTGTAGCCTTTAAAATTGATGGAGCTACTTTACTTTAGCTGAGGATCTGGCTCTCTCTCTGAAGTAGTCAGATGGTCCTGATTTAATTCTTATTACAAGCAACAGCAAATTTGCAGTGGTTGCATGAAAAAGCTGAGTTTCTCTTTCATGGTGCTTCTGTTAAAGGTCATAGGCTGGTTACAGATGTGAACCCCCTCCCCCCATTAGTACTTTACTTTCAGTTTGGTGTGTCCCTGTGCTGAGTGCAATGCCAGCCCAAAAGAGGCATTGTGTTAGTGTGATCCCCAGTATCTGCATAGATTGTGTGTTTCGGCATGGCTTTCTGGTGCTTTTGTCTAATAGCTGATTGAACCAGCTTTAGAAAAAAGCTCCAAAAGGCCCTGCTGAAGTGCACAATCTATACAGACACTGGGAAGCAGGGTTGAACTAATGTGTTTCCTCTTCCAGTAAAGCACTGTTTTTCTCCCCCCCTCCCTCCCCGCCCCAACATCTGTCAACAGCCATAAGCTACATCTATGTTCTCCTGACCATAGCTAGTAGAGATGCCAACAGGCACATAGGTTTTGTATCATAATCTTACATTCCCCAGATGTACAAATTAGCGCTTTGTAGACCATGGATGCTGAAGTGCAGGAAGGTATTCCCAGGGTTTAGGAGCCATGGTAAAATCAGGTGGTTTTAGGGAATAACTTTGATCCTTGTATAAGCTCTATTCTCCTCCATTCCTTCCTCTCCTTGGGTGCATCTAGACAAGATGCTTTGCTGTCCATTAAACTAATTTAATGTGTAGTAAAGCATCACCGTCTACACGTGCTCAGCAGTTACTCTGCAGTAGATTAGTATAATGTGCTATTTTCTAGTACCTCTAGATACAGGTACTAGAAACTGGCACATTAAACTAATGTGCCAAACTTGGGTGACTGGTTACTCTTGATACTGGGGGCCCTCCAGCGGCCAATCGCTGACTGGGGGGGGGAGGGGGGGTGTCCCTCTGTGGCTGATTGCCGACCAGATCATAAAACTGCAAGTGCTGGTGGTAAATCTTCTCTCGGCACCCCCACAATCTCGGGGAGGGGAGCGGGGGCACTGGCCATCGTTCCTGACTCTCCGGCCATCAAGGGCCAAACTCAGGGGGCTCATGCCCCCTTGTGCCCCCACTATGCATCACTTATGGTGCCAAAGCACATGTGTAGACACTGACTGGGAGCAATTTGCTCCCAGTCAGCCGAGGCAGAAGGGGACAACAGGTGGTGGGAAGAACTGCCTAGGATCAGCAGGACACTGCCTCCCAGCCACATGGAGACTCCCCCAACTCTGTGGAGTTTGTGACCAGCCCCTGTATCCCTTGCCAGCTTGGAGCTGGCACTCAGGAGAGCCTGGAGCTCCCTCTGGCTGCTGCATGGGGGCAAAGCAGGGCAGGAACAGCCTTGGACCGAACTGCTCCTGTTAGGAGCAAATTTGCTCCTGATGGGCATACATTCAGATGCATGCAGGGGCACAGCTTAATGTGCCTATATTTTCTGCACAGAAAATTCAGGTGCATTAATTGTACATGTAGATGCAACCCTTAACTTGGATTATGATGTGTCTGGCATTCAGAATCTGCAAAAGTAGCTGTGTAAATTTGCCTGGTCAATGCTAGGCTGACCAGAATAAAAGCTCAGATCACCAGCATTTTTGGCACATGCATTGGCATCTGTTTTTTGCCTAAAACCCATAACCCCTATAGCCAGGAGCTGGTTGCTTTTAAAACAAATATTGTTTTCAGTCTAATGCTGTATCTCTAAGGGAGCACAAACCTGTTATGAATTCCATCACTCAGACATTGGGGAGGGGGCAGGTCTTTTCAAGACTGTTTTCCTTGCTGGCTTACTTCTAAGAATATAGCCTGTGACTTGGCCAGGTTTGTCATCTCCTCACTGCCTTGACATGACAATAGTCAAAGCTAGAGAAGAGGTTGGCACCAAAGAGCTTATTGATGGCTTTTGATTAAAAACTTCCTTATGTGCAGCTGGACCAGTTTCACAGACATGTGAAATAGTATAGGAAAATCATCATGCAAGCCACTCTGACAGTCTGCCTCAGCTTTAAGCCTGAGGGACCACCTTTAGGGTAAGAGTGTTCTCCGTGCCTGTTCAGTGCATGTCCTATCTACTACTGCTAATTAGTGCTGGTGACAGGACTTTTAGTAGTGTGCCTGCCCATTTCAACAAATAATTCATTATGGTGTTTACCTCTTTGCAGAGAGACTGGATAGAGGGGGTGGGGCAGTGGTTAGGTAGGGAACAGTGAGCCTCCACTTCTCTCCTCCCACTTTGCTAGACCCATCAAAAGATCTCAGGGTGCCCCAGCACTGCAGCTGAGAATTATTGTCCTAGGTCACGTGTTGGGCTAGACCCCTCTTGAACATAAAGGATTGTTAGCCATTTTCTTTCCTTTAGCAGGTATCTAGGAAATGGACTGAATTATCAATTTATCTTGGGCAACAAGCAGTAGTTAGCAGTCTGCTTAGGGATATTACAGACTAGAGGAAAGTCTGAACCAGCAATCAAGACAAGAAAGGGTATCTGTCTTTTTTTTTTTTTTTTACTTCTCCCTTACTAGAGCTGTGCAGAACACAGAAGGAAAGATAGACTACATGAAAGCAATATACACTACAAAGGATAAATGCCAGTGCACCCGCCCTCAGGTTCCATTTTTTTAATGGTGCTCAGCAGCAGCTTCTGCCTCGCTGCCACAGCTTCCACACCTGGGCCACTGTTGCTGAAGCCAGACTGCAGCTACAGCTCCTCTTTGGTGTAGAAAGGCGGCCCAGAGGCAGCACAGGTGGTGGCAGGGACTCAGCTGAGCTGCCCATGCTGAAGTTGCCATCCACCTGTGCCTACGCCTGTGGCCCCATTCTACATAGGGAGCTTTGGTGAGCTGTTTTGGGGCTGGAGGGTGCTGATCTGATCTGTGACAGCTCCCCAAAACTCTTTATGTGGCCCATGAGCACAAATAATTGCCCATCCCTGTTCGAAAGGCCTAAATGAGGCCGTTTCACACACACACACATTAAGAGAAAGAAAATAGCAAAAAGATCCTTTATGTTTTTCACCAGAGGGGCTGAGCACAACATACAGCCTATGGCAGTGATTCTCAACCACAGTCTGGGACACCCTGAGATCTTTTGATGGGTCCAGCAAAGGTGTGAGGAGATGAGTGCAGGCTCACTGTCACTTATGTGTCCACTGCCTCATTCCAACTGCCCAGCTTCTCTGCAAAGAAGTAAACACTGTAAGAAATTAGGTTTTGAAATGGGATGCTATTCAGTTTACAAAAGTAATGGAGGAGTGTCTTGAGTTTGAAAAACTTGAGAACCACTGACATAGGAGATCAGGAAGAGTGGGCACTAGCTTTTGCAAAACCAGTAATGAGGATCCCTGAACAACTATCACAAAGGTCCCCTCAATTCCCTTGCATTAGTAGATGTCAAGAATCCTACAGTACCTTGGATATCTTTCATGGCAAGGATACATTGCTGATTCTCTGTAGCAGCAAGAATGCCAGCAACCCAACAGAAAATCTTCATGGTACTTCAGAGATTTGGAGTTAGGAACAAGTCCTCCATCCAGAATAGATGTCAACCCAAGCAGATTTACAAAGATATTTTCTGTTTCTGGAAGTCACAGATTAAAATGTTCTAGTGTGTCTCCAAAAAACCCCAAACCAAAACCAAACCAATCCCTCCCTCCCCGCCCCCCAACACCCCCAAATTAAAAATCGAAAAGCATTTCAGTTTTCAAGATTATGATTTTTAAATGATTCTCCCCAGCTCCCAATGGATGAAAATGGACATTTTTCATAACATTTGTCATTCCATCCAAAGCTTAGTTTTCCTTTCAGAAGAATAGGTCAGCAAAAAAGTGTTCAAGCAGCATTAAGCCACTAACTAGAGGAGAGAACCTGGGTCTCTCTGCCAAAAGAACTACCACAGCTGCAGAGGCAGAGACAGGATTTGTCCCTTGTTAACTGTTCTGGCCTTTTGCTGATCTTTAACCTTATGAGTCTGATTAGCTGCTCTTTCTCCACACTGCCAATCTTAAAGGAACACCACAAGGAGAAAAAACAAAGCTAACAGCTGCATTTACAGTTATCACCATGGCACTCAGATATACATAACTTTAATAAATATGCATATTATTAGAAAGGGAACAAATCTGAGCTCCTTATTCAGTTTAAACAAAAAACACTCCACTTAATTATCTAAATCCAGTCTTTAATCACATTTCCATTGAAGTCAAAGAAGAAAATGCAGAGAGGCTGTAACTCTAGGGTCGCAGACCTTGTTTGTGAAGTTTTTAGGACTGGAAATCTGTGTAAAATTGCCAAAGTAAGAGCATGATTATTTGTTTCACTGGCACTAAATTCTTTAGAAAAAAATGAAACTGCATCTACAGAATGTGTAATTTTGCTTCAATCCTTCCATGGTTTTCCTAAAGAAATAAGACTTGGGTAAACCTTCTTCATTACTTTACATTTGACAGTTATACTATAATCTTTACCTGAATATTTATTTTTATTTCCTTTTCCCCCTCCCAATCACAAACTGTAAGTCAATAAATACAAAAAATCCTAAATTATTGATAAAAGCAATGGAAAATATGCCTCCAGGCATGCCCCAGAAATCAATATAGATGTAAATATAAAAAGAAATGTCTTGCAAAGTAAAGTTGAAAGATGATGTTATGGTCTAGAGAAGTGGTGCAAACAAATAAATAAATAAATGTATGACATTGCCACCAATAAAAGAATGTTGCTAATTAGCCATATAGTCATACAGTTACTGTAACAAAAAACCCTTGTAATGGCAATATCTATGAGGCTTCTGAAGGAGCTTATTCTTGTCAAGCCTAATGCTTACAATAATGCACAAGCTATAAAATTAGCTTTTTTTTTCAAGGGCTCTCCCACATTTGCACTTTTTCTGTTGTTTCTATTGTCACATAAGTGTATAGACCCTGGATGTCTCTACATTGAGGAAGACTAGGGCTAAGTACAGATAGTCAAAAAGCCCAAGGCTGAATTGATTCAGTCTTTGCAGGTTAGTCTAAGTTGCAGAGATTAAACTGAGAAACAACTGGACAGACTGTCACTTTTGATTCAGGACATGCAACCACATACTTGCAGTGACTCAGGTCAGAAGCCAGTGGGTGCTTGAACACAGCTCTCTGGCATGCAGCTAGGATGGCTGTGTTTGCTTCCTCCTTTTGCTGCCCCTGAGGTCTCTGGGATCTGCAGTCCAGAATCACAGCTGCGGGACTCTGTGGGGTTGCTCATCATCTCCACTTCCTGCTTCCAGGTACCTCTGGGATTTATAGTCCACAGGCACAGTCAGCTGTAAGGTGTTAGCAAGGTAGGGCAGCACTGTACTTGGGGGAAGGTAAGTTTAACTTCCCTCCCTGGCCCCAGACCCCAGCCAGGGTTGCCCAGGGAGAAGGGGGATGGTTCCTGCCTCCCCTCCCCCTCCCCAACCCTTCTTAGCTGGAGCAGACAGCACAGCACAGCCCAGGGCTAAAAAGCATGCTGGGATGCAAGGGGACTGTGATTTAACTTGAACCAGGAAGGGGTCTGGGGCAGAAGTTTCTTAAACTGGTTTGACCCAAATCAGTTAAATCTGATACTACATTCAACCAGGTTTATCTTAAACCAGTTCAGCCATTTTGAAAACTGGTTTATGCGCACTGATCTTCTGTTCTGTTACAAGTTTCAACCAGTTTCTGATGACTTAAAGTGGTTTATGTGTAACTTCTGTCACTAGCCCAGTTGTGTAGATTTGTGCAATGTGAACAATTTAGTTTACTTTCTAGTTGGCGAGCCTGCCTACAGCTTAGCAGGGCCAACAGCTAGCAATCAAATGGAAACAACTTAGAGACTCCCAGAACCTTGTAGCACTTATGGCTGCTGGTGCTATTAGCCAACTCAGCTGATAATAAAATGATTTTAAATATAACTTTAAGAAAAAATAAAATGATATTGGAAAGAAATAAGAACATGCTTCATATTACATGATTTCTATGATTAGAAGGTCCAAACCCAATCTAGGGACAAATAGCAGCAGCACGTGGTTGTGCCACTGCTACTTGTCCCCAGGGAACACCTATGCACATATGCTCTGGTGTGCAGCAAGTTGCCTTGGGTGGGGTAGGGGAGGCTAGGGACAGCACCCAGGCTGGCCACAACTGCCTTACTTGGTGCCTCCTGGGACTCCAGCGGTGGTGATCCAGCAGGGAGCCTGGCTGGCAGCTAGAGCATGGCTCTGGCTGCCCAGGCACCTGTTTTGGGCAGTGCACTCAGCTGTCATGTGAGCAGATCTGCTTTTCTCTAGTGTGGGTTTTTTTTACACTGGGATCTCCCGATGTCATAACTCCCACCCCCGCTGCTGCAAATTAGCAGTGCAGGGAATGCCTCCATGTGTGATGTGCAGCAGTGTAGACAGACCTGCAGTGCTGCATACCACACATGCACACTTATCTGGACATGCCCAAAGAGTCTACATTTATCCAATATTGCAACAGTCCTAAGCTCACAATAAAGGCAAAGAAAATGATTTTTTTTTCCTACTTAACACATTGTTTGGCAGGGGGGAAAAATTGTGGTATGACCAGAAGAGTAGCAAAAACCCACTCACATGGGCTTGGGGAAAGCATATTATACAGCTGAGGATACTCTGTCACCAACTGCCTGAGTTAGTAACTCCTAGCTCAGACAGTCCCAGGTTATGTGAAATCTTAGGGCAAAGGGCAAGGGATAGGTGATTTCTAATGCCAAACAATAAAGTGATAAAGGTGACCAACACCTTCCAGTAACCAAGAAATTAAATGGAAGCTGCTGTAGTCCTGAATACAAGTGGACATGTTCCATAAGCAAACTACTACTAAGGAATTAGGAAGTCTGAAGCTTCTAAGAGGTTAGGCATATTCCATAATAAATTGCAATAATCCATTCTGGATATGGCAGACATATATTAGAATTCCATGTCCAACTACAAGGTTACAATGGACAAAATTGTCATTACCATCATTTAAAAGCAGCCCACTTCCATTAAGTTTGTGTTCAGCCCTGCCTCGATTCTGACTCCAGAAGGCATACAGAAATTCCCTGCAAATGGCAGGGAGGAAGCCAAGAAGGGGAAGCTTCTTTGTTCCTACTTCCCACATTCTGACCAGAGGAGCTGATGGAGTAGAAAAGAAGTATAAATACAGTGCTCTACAAAAAAGGGTGAAGTTATTCACACTTCCCAGATAAAAAGGGAAAAGAGGAGAAAGTAATTGATAATTAATTTTCTGGTTTACTCCTAGATGTTTGCCACCAAAGACCAGTAGCAATTATTTAAGGTAATTTTTAAAGTTACTAAATGGCCCCATGTAGCCAAAGTTTACAAAAACAACATGTTGAATAAAGCTCAGATTAATAACCACATATAAATGACAGTGAATTATTTTTAGCCTAATGGTGACAGACAAAAAAACACCAAAGAACAAGAAACAAAACCATCAACTTGTGTTCAGATGTGTTTCACAGTTCTTTACCTGTGGGGATTTATTGCAACTATCTATTCCAGAAGATTTGTTTGAGTTTCCTTAGCCAGCAAAAAATTTCAGATTTGGGTTGATGCCACTCAGGTAAAGAATATAACATCTTGGGAAGAGCCTCACATAACCTCACCGACCTATTTAGGCACACCTTGCAAGACAGACTTTGGCTAAGTATAGATGTTTAAAAAGTCCCTGGCAGAAAGCGCTGTATCACACTTTACTTAAACTACTATAAGCTAGAGCATGTTCCAACCAAAAAGATGTGTGCTGTTCAATGCCTGCCTGCATTGGCCAAGGCCAGCAGGCAGGGGGCACCCCTGCATGCCTCCCAGGAGGCTGCCAGAGTGCCCCCCCACCTTACCCTCTGCCAGCTGGGTATTGTCAGCAGCAGCTGGGGAGAAGGGAGCTCTCCTACCACATTGACCCAGCCTGCCCCCTGACCCCAGCCAGCAAGCTTTGAGGGGTCCTCATGGCAGGGGCATTCCCTTTCCTCATCTGCAGCCAGCAGTGGCAGCATGAGGTCTCTGCACCACTTTTCACTGCACCAGGAACTCTGGAAAAGGAGCCCCTCTGCTGGATGGCCCCCTCCCAGCTTCCTAGCTCAGGTCTTGTTGGGGGCTGGGCTGGGACCCCTGCAGTAGGGGGGCTCCACCAGAGTGCCACGTATAGCAAAAAATGGTGCAGGGAACTCACCCTGCCATGGCTGGCTGCAGATGAGGGAAAGGAGCCCGCTCCCCCCCCGCCAGAGGGGGGCCCAGCCTGGCCCATCTCTGAGAAACCAGCCAGCAACCTGGGGGCAGGCGAACTGCCTGGCAGGGGGGCTCCTTTCCCCCAGCTGCAGCCAACAGTCGCAGTGTAAGTTCCCTGTGCTGCTATTTGCTGTACCAGGAACTTTGGTGGGGGGTGGAAAAGGACCGCCCCTGCTGGGTGGGCCCCCCACCTAGCATGCTGGCCAGGATCTCAGGGGTGCCAGGGCTCCTTTTCTACCCCCCTACCAAAGTTCCCAGTGTGGCAAAAAGCAGGATAGGAAACTCACACTGCTGCTGGCTGTAGCTGGGGGAAAGGAACCCCCCTTCCCCACAGCTGGGCTGTGGTGTGCCATAGAGCTGGCTCACAGCTAGCCAGGATCAAAGGCAGTCACTGGTTCAGGTCAGTGAGAGCCAAGGAGGTAGGGTTCAGCCCAGCATGGGCAGAGCAGACAAGCTCTGCCCAAGGTGAGCATGCCACCCTACAAGGGGGCCCTGGGATGCCAGTGAATGCAACTTAGCTTAACATGTGATGAATGTGGTCCAGACATTCAAAAAAGAGCTCTAACCTAAAACACTTAAGTCTGATAGCACATTCATCAAGGGTTAACTTAGAGCATGAGCCGCCATTTTTAAAGTGTTTTAAGTGCCATGACTGTCTGTTCTGTTATGGCTTTAAAACACTTTCTGTGCACTTAGCACATCTTAAATTTAATGTCTGTAGCTAGCCCTAGTTTCTCTGTATGTGTCTGATTTGGGAGGTGCCCCTGTGTGAGGGATTTGGATATAGTATTCATTTTGATCAAACAAGTCAATGCAAAAAGATGTCCGAATTGATCCTTATATCATATCTCTGCCAAGTGAGGGGGAAATAACTATCTGAATTTTACTTTATCTATTGATGGGCCAAAGGTTTTCAGCAATCTTCAGACATTTTCTAAACAAAGACACACTGACAAACTTGCCGTCAGTCCTAATTTATTACAATGTCAAGGGATCAACATGTTGCTCAGGTTTTTACTTTTTTTGTTTGTTGGTAAGATACTCATGACAGCTTGTTAAGCACTGAATGATTAACAACAATGGGAGGATTTTTGTTTTAGAAACTCATTCCCAGAGACCTCTTTAAATTTTTTTGATCCAGCTGAATTTGTAATTGAAAAATGGCTTTTATTTTGGTAGATTAAAACAAAAATTAAAAGAAAAAAAATCAACATTTTACTGGAAATCAAATATTTAATAACCTTATATTTAAAAGGTAAACTTAAAAATACTAAACAAATTAGCATTTCTTGATCTGCTCAAACATTTTTCAACACTCACTTTATATTATTTCATTGATGAATAATCTGTTCACAGAAATCATGTTACAGTTTCCATGAAAGAATCAAGCCTCTTTGCTCAAAATATGTTTGTTTTAAAAGACTTCAGCTTTTGTTGTTCTTATTTTATTTTTAATTATTTTTTATTTAAGCATGTATCTAATCAGGAGTACAAAACACATTGTATAGTTATTCATAGTTTGCAAAGTGGTTGACTATTTTGCCTCTTCTTTGAAGTTTAGTGTAAATATATTATAAAACTAAAATCTGAAGTGCTCTGTAATGTATCTATACCATAGTTTTGGGATTTATAAAAAGTAAATTTAAAAAATCTGACACAGTATCTCTGTGTTAAAGAGGCTGCCACTGTTGTAAAAATCCCCTAAACCTGTGATTGTTCAAAGAAAGGATTAGAAGATGCTAGTCCACCTAGTCAAATCATTATTATGCAAGAGTCTTATAGAGTAATGTGTTCAACAGATTTTAGTGTTTGAGAAATTGCTTAGAACAATTTAAATAGTCTAACTTCAAATAAAATCCATTTTAATAATGTTATTATTCCAAATAGCAATTTAAGAAAAAAGTAATCTTTGTTAATGCAGTATAATACTTGGTGAATTTTATATTTGACATGTTATCTCACTGTTTTCTTCCATGTCAAAAAAATACATTTTATTCCATCATACATGACAAATAAAAGATTTGCAACTCACAAGCAAGCTGTGCAGAGCCTGCTTAACATGGCATTTTAGCCACTGGATTGCTCTTTTTGTATTTGTGAAGTCTATTTTAAAAGCATGTAATTGTTTTAAGAATTATATTTTTAGGTTGCAAGCCCTTGTCCAGTGCAAACATCAAGACACACATTACTAAACCACTTGAAACTGCCCCTGACCTGGAAAAATCTGGTGGTTTGGAGATAAAGAGGGTGGGAGAAGAAGATCTTCATTTTTTTTTCTGCAGCTTTGGAAGATAAAATTCAGAATCTCAGATAAAAGCGCATGTTATTCTTTTATTCATAGGCCTGTCAAAAAAGCTTTACAAACATGGGTTCTAATTCAGTACCAATACAGTCAAATTCAACTTTTCTATGAAGCCTTATTGTACATGTGAAGATTGTATTTTCAACATATATATTATTATTATTACTGCAACGTAGAACAGATAGTAACTACATGGGTTGAGTATGACCCAGTCTGATGTTACACATCATTTTTTCCATGAGTTCATTGGAATTATACTGGGTAAATCTGGCTAATCAGAAACAGGCCCCAGACCTATTGTACACAGTCCATATATTCAGATCAATGAATACTACTACTCATTGTTAGTTAATCATTCATTTACATCAGAGACATTTTAACCAAATAGAAATTAAAATATTACAGATATATTTGAATAGTTCTTGCTTTTATAACAGGAGCAAAATCAATGCCAATGATAGCAAATTACACTTTTTGTATTACGCTACTTTTCAAGCAGTTATTTAAAGAAAAAAATACTGATGATCATTTAACACAGTAAGAATTCACTTAAATGAAGTGCCAGAAGAAAAGAACTCTTAAAATAATTGATTTTTCTCCACATCAAATGAAAAAGATATAATACTGTACAATGAAATCCTTTTGAACAAAAGTCATTTTCTGTCCATTAAAGGTAACATAAAATACATTGCAGTACTTAATTAATAAAAGTCTCAAAAGAATTGATTTCTAGATAATACATTTACAAAACATCAAACAATATAACAAAATACTTTAAACAATAGAGCTGCTTGATTAAACTAAACCTACATCCTAAATGTTTTACAAAATGCAGAAAATTTAAAACTGTAACAATTAAAAAAACAACCAAAACCAGGGCCATTTAAAAATAAACTTGTAACAGTTGCTACCTCAGTGTTTCTGCTAGCCTGCTGATGCATTACATTTGCTGAACATATACAGTGATTTGAAAATGACAGCTATCTCATGACAGGCAATAGCAGCAGACAGCCTTTGAAAAAAATCTATACTGACCTCACCTCCATCCAACACCTATTGACAGTTGTCACTCAAACTGTGATATCACATAAACACTTTCCGATCTGCGGCTTAAGTTTCCATAGTAGGGCAAAATCCTGTTAACTTCTGACCCGACTCTCAGACACCCATTCTGTTGCATTCATGTTTGCAAACCACTGACAGGTTTTTCAAGGCAGTACATCTATGGCTTGCGCTACAGCCACACTACTTTTTCTACTAAACTCTAGCCAAGCACCGAAAGGTCACTATCAATTAATGAAATTTAAGTAGAACAGATTCACATCTGAAAAAAAAAGGAATGATGTACTGTGGAAATTACAGTAAACAACATTTATATTCAACTCTGTACCTCTTATAGCCCATGATATGTGGGAATCAGTTGATTCCTCATTATCTGGATCCTTTTAGCCAAATATTAGGGATGACTCCAAAATGTTTTGATGAAACAAATAAGGAGTGTAGGAGGGGGCTGGGGGGGGAGAGGAGGGAGAGGGTCTAAAACCTGCAAATGGTTATAATGCTTAGTACTTAGGTAAAGGGATAAGAAGGGATCAAATCTTTTGAATATTACAAGAAAGAGTTTTGTATATACAGAACAAAGGAACTGGTAGGGAGTGTTAATGGGATGAGATGCAGAGAATATTGGCCATTTTATCCAAGAGCATTTCATAACAGAAGCCATTAAAAATGGGGAGGGTAACGTGCGTGCGTGTGTGTGTACATGTTTGTACATATAATCAGACTTACCTAACTGCACTCTTGCAGAGCTTTGATAAATTTATACAAAACTACAGAGAGGCCAATTTCAATTTATCACAAACATGTAAAGGAAACCATCATCTATTATATTACAATTCAAATATCAGCCTCTAAATTCTTAGATTTCAACAGTATGCTGATAATAGGGACCAGATTCAGGTCAAAGTCTATTCTAGCCTTTTTTACTTCTTCACCCAAAATATTGTGGCTCTCATTTTAAGCCAAAAATATGGAGGGGCAACCCATATTTCTGTGTTCCAAGATGCTCATTATTTGCCCTTTTCCCCCACCCAGAATTGTGGATGTGTCTCTTAGGTATAGATCAGAGACCAAATACAGAATTAAAAGAAAGAACGAAACCCTACAGACATGCAACAAAAGCAAATATAAACTTAGTTTCACCACTGAACTTTTGTAATGCTTATAATTCACAGGAACTGAAAAATAAGATCTGTTTTTTGTGGAACTGTGGTAGATATGGATCTAGAATGAAAGGCTGTCCTATAAAATTAGAGATAGTTTGGAGATATGGATTTATTCTTAAGGATATATTCCTTCCTGGATGTCAGGTGCCATTTGTCACACCCTGGATTTTGCTGTCCATCAGGATATAGGTAAAAATAGCATTCATAGCTCAAGGAGTTTATTTAAGGGTGATTTTACACATGAGCAGGAGCAGGCTTGATCGCTTTTATTTAAAAAAAAAATAGAACTGGGGAAATATACATCAAAATAGTTTCTTGAAACAATAAAGTTGAAGGTGCACTGCTGTTGCCCCACCTTGCTGCTAAAATTACTGGATAGATTTGGCCTGGCCTGTTTAATGTAAGGGTAGAGAACAGTTCAGGTTGACCTATGAACCTCTTTGCTATGATCACAATAGGGGAGGGGGAAGACAAAGTAGCTACAATTTTGTTTTTCTTGACAACAGCAACTGAGATTTGAAATTACATCAGAGATTTTAAAACAGTATCATCCAAGGCTCCGATCCTGAAATTGATAGCACATAGGCAGACTGCTGTGTCCACACAGAGTCCTATTGACTTCAACAAGGTTCCGTGCAGGCATGTCAGTTTGCTCACACACTGTCATCTACAAGAACAGAGCCCAAGTTCATTGACATTATGGAGAGGAGCCATTAAATAACAACCACTATAGAAAGAATGTTTTTGTTCCATTAGTACAGTTTGCAAGCAGAGGGAACAGCTGCATCACAAGGCTGTAATAATATTCTCCCTTTCCATTGACCTATCACTGAGCATCAACATGACCTGGTGCCACCACCTGCTGTTGGCACCAGCAAGACACAGTTCTTTATTCTGCTTTTACTCCTTGGGCCTCCTGGAGCTAAAAGTGAGAAATCGGTGACAGTGCAGTGCTGTTTTATTGTGTGTATTCATGTGCACTGGAGACTGAGTCAAGATCATCTGAACTCATTTCATTTGTGAACTTTCCCATCCATCAGATTAGGCTGGTTTGTGGTCTTAACTAAATCTGGTCAGTCTCAGATGCAGGTACATATGTGATTGGAAACACTAACCTACTCAAGCGCAGTGGCCCTTACAGTTCAGTAAAAAGAACAAGGTTGGTGTTTATCTGCTAGCAGGAGTCTGTGAAATGTCATTAGTACAGCTCCTTAGTGAAATGTTAAGAAAAATGAACATTTTTAAAGAAATGTATGGATCTAATAAAACACCTAGGCCACATCCAGACAAGTGAGCATGTGTCTCTTGTGGCATCTCCAAGCAGTTTTTTCACTGCACTGAAAAAATGTTCCCAGCATGGACTCTAAGTTTGAAACTGGGAAATCTTCATATCAAAAAAAAAATCATGCTGAAAAAAAGCAGTGCAGGGTGCACTCCTGTTGTGTGTCCTGAAGCAACTGGAGGCTGAGTTGTCCAGAGAGATGCTCTAGCACATGGCCAGAGCATCTCTATGCATGCTGCATGCCCCTGCTGCTTCAGCACACTGCGTCAGCATGCTGGAGCAAATAGAAGCGAGGCAAGGCTGGCAGCAGTGGCCCAGACCCAGGCTTTGTCCTGGTAAGCAGGTATGTGGGGATGGGGGGGATTGTGTAGGAGGGGTGAGTCCCCACTGACCCCCATAAAGTACAGCCCCTGCTGCCCCTGGCAGCAGCAGACAGGAGCGGGCTATTGGGGTGCTCATAGCCTGTTGCTGGAAGAGACCTCCGGCAGCATGTGACATTGCCTGAGACCTGGGGGCTCCATGCAGCACATGGAGCTGGCCCAGCCCACTGGTGTGCACCTTCTGAGAGAACCAGACTGGCTCCTGCCACCACACATCATCAGGCCAGGCCAGTTCCTGCCTTAAAATCCATGGAGGCAGGAACCAGCCTGGCCCAATGGTGCACAGCTCCTGCATAGAGTGCTGGGAACCCTGGGTGGCAGCAGGAGCCATCCTGATCCTGTCTGAAGGTGCACGCCAGTGGGCTGGGCTGGCTTTGTGCACCACATGGAGCCCCTGGGTCTCAAGTGGCATGGTGCACTGCCAGGGGTCTCTGCCAGCAGCAGGCCATGAGAGCCCCAACGGCCCACTGCTGGCTGCTGCTGCCAGGGGGGTGGGGGCTGTGTGCCGTGGGGGTGGACAGGGGACCCATCCCACCCCCATAGTCCTTCCACCCCCACACAGTCCCCCCATATCCACAACCCCCCCACAATTTACCTACAAACCCAACAGACCTATACCCACAAACCCCCCACAATCCACCAACAAACCCCACACCCCCTAAAGCACCCACACAAGCCCCAAACCCGCTACAAACCTCACCCTTACAAACCCTACACTCACACCTATACCCACCCACAACCCCCCCCAAACCCTACACATCCCTCCACAAATCTCACACTTCATGTGCCCAGGTGCCAGATAGGATGGGACCTGCAGCTGCAGGGGCAACTGCTACACTGCATCCCTACTCTGGGCCCACACCAGTGCTGGGATATGCATCTCTAGCTGAGGTGGGGGGGGGTGCTCCTGGTCCCAGGAATGACTTGGGGGATGTAATGGGCTGGGGGGAGGACTGGAGGTGACAGCAGGGGTGTATGTGTGAGAGAGAGGAATATGTGGGGGGTCAGGGATGGGGGAACACTCTGGGTAGGAGAGACTGCCAAAGCCCAGCTTAGAGCCCCCCTGCCTCCCTAAAGCAGCCTGTGCAGGGGAAGGCTGGCCTAGAAGTCTTGCCCAGCTCTGTCCCTGAGCCCCAGTCAAGGGCTTCCCAGGATCAACATGGGGATCACTGGGGCCTGGGCACAGGTGCAGGGAGCAGAACAGCACTGCTGGCAGTGCTTAAAGCCACAGAGCAGCGGGTGGGACAGCTGCAGGCAGACCCATATCCTGGTTCTGGGATGGAGCTGCTGCTCAGAGGGAGCTACTGGGGGCCAGGCAGGGGCTGTGGGTCAGGACTGAGGGGCACTGACGGGGCTGTGGGTTGGGAGTGAGGGGCAAGGGCATGAGCAGGGGCAGGGCACTGGCATCCCAGTGCTGCTCAGCTCCCCACATCCTGGTGAGCAAAGGGGGCAGAGGCATCTCTGATTTTTCTATGATAAAACACCAAAACCAAACTCCAACATGTATATATATTAGAATTCATATTATTATAATGATAGAGGCACTGGTAGGCTTCCAAATTGCTTTAAAATTGTAAATCTATCAATAAAACATTGCCCAACTGATCTCTCTATATATAGTGGCATTTCATTTTAATCATGGAAGAATGCAGATTTGGGTATTTTAATGAGAGTATTTGATTTTTTTATCAGAGAATTTGCAATTTTTAAACACGGAACACCAGGATGAGGCAAGTGGTGAGGCAATTGGTGGGACCCAGTCAGAGGAGCCTGTCCAGCGCCAGCACTGGGGACCCAGCTAGACGGCAGACAAGGTGGCTGACCTCCTGGCCATTTGGGGCCAGGAGGATACACTTTAACAGGTCAAAGTGTGTCACCGCAACAAACTCATCTTTCAGGCAATAGCTGCCCAAAAAGCAGAGTAGGGGCACCAGAAGACATGACAGAAGTGCTGCCCAAAGGCCAACTGCGCAGCCAGAGCCCACTGGCAGCTGGCCCAGAGGTGCAGGTGGCTTTGCTACTGTGCCCATGCCACAGCCCAGGTGGCTGTGCGGTCTCCATCTGGGTCTGGCAGGCATGCAGCCATGGGGCTGCAGGTCCAAGGGGGCAGATGTTGTCATAGGTGGCAGTAGATCACAGCAAGGCAGCAGCCCCCACTGCCAGGATGCTGCAGTGGGTAGAGGATGCAGGGGCCACTTTAGGTTAGGACTGCTTCAGTAGTCCAGCTGGCACAAGGGGCTAGTGTCCCCAGTTACCAACTTGTCAGGCCTCAGAAACTCCTGAGGTTGAGCAGCCCTGAGCTGCTCACCAGGGTAGCATTTTATACTGCTGGGGCCAGCACAGGTGTTGACCCAAGCCTCTAGTCTAGCTCCCCCTGGCTGAAGATCTGGGAGGAGCTGGGCAGGGTCAGTTTGCCCCAAGTGATACAATTTGCCCCACACCAAAGCATAGGCAACTGGTGCTGCCTTAGTCAGGGGGGGCATATGGCAGTGACCGGGGTGGGGGGCATCCTCCATGGCCAATCGTGCCAGCTGGGAAGAGGCCGCTGTGGCGCTCCCAGAAGTGGCTGTGGTACTCCCACTCCCTGGCCGGCACTTGCAGGGGAGGCACTGGTGCTCCCGCCTGCCCCCCCAGTCATTGCCTGAGTGGGGAGTGCAGCCTGTCATGGGGTGCACCGGCACTCTCAGGGGGTGCATATGCACCCCTTACGCATCACCACTGCATCAAAGTTTATGTACAGGCATGTGTGCTGAGGCACAAATCTCCGGCAGAAATTTATGCTGCTGCTATTTGAGCTGCTGCAAGCGCATCTGCCTGCATGTGTGGATGTGCCCCTAGGGTGCATCCTGACGAGCACACATGTGCAGGGGCGTGCATTTCCAATGGGACCAGAGGTAGCTTCTTGATAGCTGTTCCTAGGAACAGATGTAAAGTTAGAGTTAATCTCCCATGGCATCATTCTAAATTTATGATAGACCCTCCATTCCCCTGCTCACAAAAATAAATAATATATATTGGCTTGTTTAGCTTAGCAAAATCAAGGCAGAGAGGGGAATCTATTGTTTTTTATTAATACTTTTTTTTTTTTGCGGGGCAGTAGACATCGGAGAAGAGCAACTTAAGCTAAAAGACAATGTTGGCCCAAGAACAAATGGGTTTAGGCTGGCTATGAATAAATGTAGGCCCAAAAGTGTCCCCCTGACTTCCTACAGGAGCAGCAAGGATGGAGGGGACCAAACTAACATGTTTTAAAATGGAACTTGATAAGCTTCTGAACAGGTTTATAAGACATGGTTGTCTTCAGTAGCAGAGAACTAGATTTACTGACCCAGGAAGTCCTTTCCACTCTTATGTCCTATGACTGTATTGTAGTGGTCAACAGGCATACCATGAATCAAAATAACTCGTAACAAACTTTTATTATGGACCAATAGTCAACCCCTGCAGATCCTCTGTCTGTCTCTAACTTATCAATTAACTGAAGGACCATCTCCCAATTACTAACTTCCTCAGTCTCTTTAGTTAGGGAGCATCTTTAAATGACAACTTCTTTTCTTTTAAGAATAAGTAAAAAAAATCAATTAATGCCCATCTACAGAGAAGATCTTACCAGCATTTCACTCTGAAGCGAGTCGTTAGCACCCACTTTCCTAGTCCACCTTTTCTTCTGAGTTTTTCAGGAGGTTTTACGTTCTTCTCAGACCCACAAAGTATAAGATCAGTTTCTGATTTGTTTTCGATAAGAAGATTTTCCTCCAAGTCTTGATAGCCTTGAGTCCTTATACTGGGATCCTATTGACTTGCACTTTTGGCATCTGTGCTTTTGCACATAGCACAAAGTTTATAAGCTACAGACTGAAGAGGCTACTTTCCTCTTTCTGTAGGATAGTACTTACATTTGTGTCCCTGGGTATATTTTAGGGCTCTGTGAAATGGCACCATTCCATTTCGAGGTTTTGATGGAACAGGGTTCCGTTTTGAATTTCATTTTGATTCGAAACAGCTGTTCCGTTTTGCTTTGCCGAAACAGGATGTTACAATGCTGTTTTGACATTTTGCTAGATCAGGCTGGGAGTCAGGAATCAGCCCAGCTCCCTCACTCCCTGACTTGGAGCCCCTCTCCCCCTGTACAGCCCCACCCTTCCTCCAGGCACAGCCAATAGAATCATGAGGACAAATGATTGACATGTATTTCCATCAATGAACTGAAAAACAGGACTTTCTGCTGTCCATTCCTGGTTCAGGAATGGACAGGGTACAATGGGTTTAAAAACAGGACAATCCAGTGTAAAACAGGACCAATAGCCATCCTAGGCATGGATGACCCCTTTTAGTGTATTCAGCTCTGCACCCTGGGCCTTCACAGTTTCTGCTGCCTTGCACCTTTGGATAGTCTTTTCTAGGGACAAGTCTCCCTCATGCCATAATCTTTCTTGTAATGTAGTGTCTACAATACCACAAATAATGTTATCTCTAATCATAGAATCATAGAAATTAAGGGCTGGAAGGGACCTTGAAAGATCATTGAGTCCAACCTCCCTGCTCTGGGCAGGAATACTACTGAGATCAAATGATCCCAACAAGGCGTCTGTCCAGTCTCCTCTTGAAGACTCCCAAGGTTGGGGACTTCACCACCTCCTTGGGAAAAGTGACACATTGACTAATGCCTCATAGATTCTGTCAAGTTCCCAAAAGCACAGTTCTTTCTCAGGCTGTAGTTCAGCAACACATTGATCTATACTTTTTTCTGTTATTTGTCAGCCCATAAAAAAATTGTGTCTTTCAAGGGTCTCATTCTTCTTTTGGTAGTACTCCTCGAAGTTGGATAGTATGTTACCTAATTTCATATTTTGACCTTTTTTGAAGGTAAAGGTGTTATAAGCAGTCAGGGCTTCCTCCTCCAAAATAGGCAAAAAGATTGAATATTTGACTGTTATTTTTTATCTTCTGCCCCTGTGGCTGCTAGGTACCACTCACAATTTATTTGAGTGTGAGGTAGGGGTCAAATTGAAGTCCAGGGCATGTAGCGGTAGCCCTCAATACCTTATGAACATAACTACTGTAGCGCCTTTCATCTTCCAGGTGACATTGAATCCCGAGTTAGCAAATTTCAATTAAAGTTGCAACTCCAGCAATAAACATAGTTATCAGTGTTGGATTTCCTGCTCCTACCAGATGATATCAGCAGCGGAGCACAGAGCAAAACAACTAAAACACTCAGTTCAATTGAGTGAGCCACATGTGACATCCTGGAGCTGGTCCTTACCAAACATGGACCATGAAGGAAGTATATTTCAATATCAGTGTATTGTCACTGAGAATGTCCTGCCAACAAGAAACAGAAAATGCTAGAAAACCACAGCAAGAACTGCCCATTTATTCTTAATGTTATGAGAAAAGTGTATGAGAAAAGGGAGAGTTAACCATGTGCAGAGATTTCAGCATCAAACTTTTAAACTTTTAAAAATACAGTGTGTGAAAGTAGGGAAAAAACCCCACCCACTACTGCTTGGCAATGCCTCTGTGATTGTATATTCATTATTCATTTATACGTGAAGTGAAAAATATTAAGATAAATGATGCTATTTACTGGCATGATGCACCCAACATCAAAACAGATGTGTATTTTTAATGTTGGGTGCATCAAACACATTATCCAACTTTCAAAGTACAGTAAATGATTTATGTTAGAGGTTGAACATGCTACAGCAGCAGCTAAAAATGTATAAGAAATTAGAACAGATCAGTGTGCTGCGACACAGAGATAAGGAGATAACTCACAGTTAACTGGTAGGGGGTGGCCAGGCACAAGTTAAAACCTAAATTAAATCTCGTTGTACAAGACTTCATGACATTTAAAAATGTTTTTGCCACAAATGCCCAACCAAACAAATTTTGCCCAACTTAAGGTAATGTGTCAGCCAAAAACTTTGGAAGCAACTAGAGGTTGCGTGTGCCTCTTATTTTGTACACATGAGTCCAGATACCTTGAAGGAACTTTAATTTCAGAAAAATCCTGAGCACTCATGCTGTAAAAGTCATGCCACTTTAAAGTGTCTTAAGTTTAGCACTGAAAAATATAGACATTCGTGAAGTATAGCCACCTCTGGAAATTCTGGATGATACAAGATTGTGCCAGAAGTGTCTCCAAATCAATTCAGATCTATGTAGGCACAGATCCATCTTTCTAGTTGGGGAGCTGGATTGGGTTCTAGAAATCCTAACTTTCCTTCCCATGTCAGGTCCTCGATCAAAAGGACTCCCCTCTGCTCTGGTACCTTAGCTTTCTAAATGGCCAGAACTCTTCTTACACAGTCACTAGCTAAGGTTTTTTTGATTAAGATGAAAAAAATCCAGACTGGGTTGGTAGAGATCAGCTTACTCTATTGACTTCACTAATACCGTGCTATTTTACACGTGTAACAGTCAACTCTCTCACCTCCACAGGCTATGTTTAATATATGGGCAAACAGTAATCGTAAGTTTCATACCCATTCATGGAGGGCTACCTCACAGACAGAAAGGGGATAAATGGAAGCAGTCTGGTAGATGACCAGAATAGCATCTTTATTGACTGGCAAGGACCTTATGAGAAAGGACAGGAATCTGTGATTAAGCATGGTGAGGAACAAAACTAACAGTAATAACAAACATTAATTATTTCAATTGCAGTGACCAAAGCTCATTCTGATATTAGAAACCCCCTACTCAGGAATGTTAAGAATTTGTATTTGTTTTTAAATATGTAGTTAGAAAATTGCCAACACTAAGGAAATATCTCCAGGAACAATTTTTCTCATTAGCCATGGGTCGAGGCCCCCTGTGAGAACATGTCACCACCTCAGGGATAAGAAAAGGAAAAACCTAGGTGAGAGAATAACAGAAATTAAGAACACGTACCAGCTGGACCCAGGTGAAAAATGCAGCAGGCAGTTAGGAAATGGTCCTGCTAAAGATGCAGCTGCTTGATTCTGCCAAATTTCAAGAGCTGGTCCCAGAGAGACACGCTGGAAAAAAGTTCGTTTCAGAGGGCAACACTAGTCACAGGTGGCTAGGCTGACTCAGCCTTCTTCCAGAGTAATTGGGAGGCTAAATTCCCTAAAGGTAGCCCAGGGAGGAGTTGTATGATGGAGGTATTGTCTTTCTTTTTGCTTGAGGAAAGATTACTTCAAGTCTTTTCAAGGTGCAGCATGTTTCTCACTGCCTGTCTCAACAGCTACTCTCTTAGGGCAGGTCCAGATGAGTGCGCACATGTGGTACGTGGTGCTACAGACCTGTCTGTGGCACTACACACTGCATGCACTGCACATGCAGGTATTCCCCATGCTGCTAATTTGTAGCATGGGGGGGATTTGACACCAGGATATCCTGATGTAAAAAAACCCCATGTGTGGGGGTTGCATGTGACAACAGAGTGCACCACCCAAAACTGAAGCCTGGCCAGCCAGAGCCGCACTCCAGCTGTTGGCCAGGCTCCCTGCTGCCAGATCACCACCACTGGAGCCCCAAGGGACCCCCAGAACCCCAGGTAAGGCTGCTGGGGTCAGCACAGGTATGCTGAGAACAAGGCTGGATGCTAATGCCCTATAGTTTGGCCTTGAGGCAAACAGAGGCATTTTCCATGACAGGAACTACTAGAATTGACTCCAGCCAGGAGTACAGCTACTATAGAGATTGACAACATTCAGAAAATGTGGGAAAACACCTTTCAAAAGCTGCTTACCACCACACAGTAATCAGGTAATGTCTGGCAAAATCTAGTTCCAGGTTGACCTGGCAATTTTATTTCCTGTACATAGAAGAAGTTGTCATATTTCTCATAAAAAAATTATGTCAGGTTCCGTGCATGGTGAGCCTTGAATATTCATAGACTGTAAGGCTGGAAGGAACCTCAGAAGATCATCGGGTCCAGCCCTCTGCACCAGGCAGGAAAGACAACTGGGGTCAGGTGAGCCCAGCAAGTTGGCTCTCCAGTCTCCTCTTGAAGATCTTTACAGTAGGTGATTGTACCACCTCTGGAGGTTGCTTATGCCACAGTCTGGACACCCTGACTGTGAAGAAGCTTTTTCTAATGTTGAGCCTGAAATGGTCTTCCAGGAGTTTGTGGCCATTACTCCTGGTTTTCCCCAAGGGTGCCCTGGTGAACAGTTGTTCACTGAGACCTTGATGTACTCACCTGATGTAGTGGTAAGCTGCTCCCAAGTCCCCTCTCACCCTTCTCTTTTTCAGGCTCAAGAGTGCCAGGTCCCTCAGCCTTTCCTTGTATGGCTTGCCATGCAAGTCTCTGATCATACGGGTGGCTTTTTTCTGGATGCTGTCAAGCTTTGCCACGTCTTTGTTAAAGTGCAGTGCCCAGACCTGGATGCAGTACTCTAGCTGCGGTCTCACCACCGCTGAGTACAGCAGAAGAATCACCTCCTTGGTTTTGCTGGAGATGCATCGATTGATGCATGCCACAGTGTTATTTGCCCTGCTGTCTACAGTGTTGTACTGCTGGCTCATATTCATACTGTGGTCTATTATTACCCCCAGGTTACTTTTGTTCATGGTGCTGGGTAGTTTGTCGCCATCAAGCCTGTAGGTGAGTAGAGGATTGTTCATCCCCAGGTGGAGCCCTTTATATTTTTCAATGTTAGGCTTTATCTGGTTCTGATCCGCCCAACTTGTCAGCCTGTCTAGATCCGCCTGTATCTGTAGCCTATCTTCAAGCATGACCATGCTTCCCCATAACTTGGTGTTGTCTGTGAACTTGGCCAATGAACTCTTCACCCCCGCAACCAAATAATTGATAAAGATGTTGAAAAGCACTGGACCAAGTACTGACCCCTGAGGGACACTGCTGGCCACTTCTCACCAGTATGACACAGATCCGTTCACTACAACTCTCTGGGTCCTGTCCCGCAACCAGGTCCCTACCCACCTAATTGTCTCACAGTTAAGCTCACAAGCCTCCAATTTTCTTATGAGAACATCGTAGGAAACCAGATCAAAGGCTTTTTGGAAGTCTAGGTACACAATGTCAACCTCCTCTCTCTTATCCAGGTGGCAAGTTACCTGATCGAAAAAGGAGATGAGGTTGATAGGACAAGACCTGCCCACAACAAAGCCATACTTGCTGTCATTCAGAATCCTACTTTCTGCAAACCTATTACACATAGACTCCTTAATGCATTTTTCCAGGATTTTCCCAGGGATAGAAGTTAGGCTAATTAGCCTGTAGTTACACACGTGCTCCCCTCCTCCCCTTCTTGAAGATGGGCACAACAGTGGCCCTCTTTCAGTCCTCGGGGACCTCTCCGAAGCACCACAAATTTTGAGAGAACTTCGCCAGGGGTTCTGCTGTGACTTCAGCCAGCTCCTTCAACTTCTCAGATGAAGTTCATTCGGTTCTGCTGACTTACATAGGTCTAATTTTTTAAATTGATCACACACCAGTTCTACAGCAATGATGATGGTGAGCGATTACTTGTGAATGAGTAAGATTGTCTTACAGCAGTAGTAGGAAGGTGGTCATTCCTACCCTGCTAATTCTGTATCCTAACTGGCATGATTTTCCCCTTGGCCCGGTGAAATACCAAAGCAAAGTAGTCATTCAGGAGTTCAGTTTTCTCCTGAGTGCTGGTAACTAGCTGTCCTGAGTTGTTGAGCAATGGCCCCATACTCCCATTTGTTTTCCTCCCTGTTCCGTATATGTATATGTCTGTAAGAAAAAACATGTAGTTTTTCATGGACATCACACTATCAATGATCAAAGATTTTTATACATTTTTATTGATAAAATATTGAGTGAGACTCTTTCTCGATATTAACATTAAATATTTCAAACTGTTACAATTTTTAAAAAGAAAAAAACCTATCTTCCCTATGCAGATAGGCTCAGACTTCAAATCCAGTCCAGTAAAGTTATGCATGTAAGTAGGCAAGAAGTGTGCCAATGAAGTGAATGGGCCTAATCACATGGACATCTGCATGAAAGTTTGCAGGACTAGGAAATCAAATAGAACACAGAAAAAGAAAATATTATTATAATGAAATGAATGTTATTCTCAGACGTGTAATTCTTTTATTTTCTGATTTTTTAAAAATTCTTCTTATTTTTTAGCTGTTGCAAACTCTGTTGCTTTGCACAGGATTTTTCTCTTTATTTGCATCCTGTGTTTGTTTTAAAGAAGAAGAAAAAAGAATTGCATGTGGTTACAATGTTAGCATTTAAATGGTTTTGCCTCCTTGGAGTTACTTACCAGTTAGAAAGTGCAGAGGGGCTGGAACATTGCTATGGATCCTTGCAGATGATTGTCCATAGAGAGGGGAACTTCAGGCTGACAAAAGGCCCTGTAACTTCAGGTTCCCTCTCACCCACATTACCCAGATGAAAGAGAGAGTAAAAGAAACAGTGGTGCACGGCCCAGCTTAAGAGCCATAAAGAGCTGTATACCAGGGGTACAACATAAAACAGAAACAGGCCTGGGGCTAGCAATTCTACATTTGAGGGGAGCGCCAGGGCAGGAGAGAATCTTGGAAAAGAACAAAAATGTAAATGTTGATTTTTGGTTATGGCCATGGAGTGTGCACAGCTCAGCTCAGGATTGGGAGCATAAAATTTGCTCTTAAGCTCCCTCAAAGGCTAGGTATGTGCTAAGCTTGCCCTGCTTCCTACCCCTCCCTCCTGCCATCCAAATTAAGCCTCTTCTAAATCATACTGACTGCCAACAACCCTGATTGACTGCATAGGAGGCAAGAATCAAGAAGGGCATATAGTGCTGCTTCAAGTAGTCACAGACGCACAGGGGAAAACCCAAGGAATGCTTTTGAGAGGGAAGCTCAGAACACAACACAAATTGCAGAGACTCTCTAAAGTGGCAGGAGACGCAAATCATTTGTATCTGCCATTCTCTCCTGGCCTGTGTGTTAAAGCAATTTTTAATGAGGATTTGGCTGTGAACATGTGTTTCTGTGAACCATTTACAGTCTCCCTTTCCAGCACCTCTGATAATACCTATGCACACATAAATGATAGAGTGCAATTTACAAAGATGTAGTTATCCATGCCAGTTGTGGAATTTGTAGAAGGACTGGAAGGCTAAGGAAGCCCGGTGCTAGAAAAGCAGTAGAAGAAGCAACTCAGCAGCTATTGTATAGACCTAGAAGTAGAGAACAGACTATTCCATGGCTTTGTCAGATCTGATCTTTACTGTGGCACTGAAGAGATAACTGCAAATTGATGGAAAGTGCTTCTCACCTAGGCAGCAAGACCACAACAGTGAAAGGATCTAGGCCCCTTAAAGTAGGATACAGCTGTCCCCAAAGTACTTAATACTAGCAAATGGGCTTTGGCAAGGAGCAATTCACATGGAATAGCTGTGTTTCAATTGTTTAAACCAAAGCTTAAAGTATTTAAGTCCTCCATCTCTGTCACATGACAACTTGATCTGACGGGACAAGTGACCAGAGAACAAAAAAAATGGTCTGAAAATTAGATTTTATCTAGTTTATACAATTTTTCTTCATAAACTTTCCAATGCATTAAATTCTCTAGCCACATGTGATTAAATGAGGGATGAATAAAAATAATTTCTCTGCTTTGTTATGATAAAATCAAGAACAAAGGAAAAGAACAGAAAGGATGTTGTAAAATATAGCAAACTCCATAACAAAATTAATATAACCACTGCAAAAGGATAAAAAGAGTGGCTATAATTTTTTTGGAGCTCATACTCTATTTCAGTAAAAAATAGAGGATTCACTGACCCATCAGGAAATATTATGACTAGATTTGAATGAATAGCAAAAATAACTCACCCGATATGTAATACTATTAGGTTTTCTCTAACTGTAAGACAAGTAACCTGGCTATGCTCTGCTCAGCAATGCACTGGTACAAAACTTTTTATGGTCCGAAAGCCTTTGACTTACCATTCTACTGGGCAGTGATAGTGACATCAAGTGGATACATTAGTGAATTAAAAAAGTGAGTTACTGTGACATAGGAAATATTCTATTTCAGTAATGATCCATACGGAAAACTGTTCAGGTACCGTGGAGCACACAAGTTGGCTTCACTTTGAGGGCTTTGTGTTCAGGCATATGGATTTCCCTTCCCCCCAACTCTGCAAACACAGAACCCTGTTTTGTATATTAAATTCAAGCAGAAAAATGGAGAAATGTAAGTAAGGAACTTTTCTGAAGATGTTGGAAAAGGAATATAAAAAGTTCAATCCATCCACACACAAACTGGAACAATTCATGAATGCAGAATTAGTTTGGGAAAACTCACTTGCATAAAATAAGATTGCCCCAGGCTGCTTTAACTTCTTTATAACAATGCTATAGGAGCTATTTAGTTACCCAGTAATTCCAGGCAACTCCTGATGACTGTTGACTTTATTATCCAAACAATATGCATGCATTCAGGCCAACTGAGCCAGCCACAGGTACATTCGCATCATTAAATTCAAAGTGAGGGACCAACACATTCTGTAAAATAAATTGTAGCTCCTACATTGAAGTGTTCTTGCTTTCCTCCACACGTAAAAGTGCTTTCAGTCTTGGCACAGTTTCCCTCTAAGAGGAATGCTCTCTCTCCCCTCCTTCTCCCCCTCCCCTTCATCTAGGAGATGGTGACAGGGTTTCTCTTATCCTCAGCTAAGAATGCCCTTGCTAGTCTGTATCCTTTCTGAACATACATGTAGTTTCTGAGTTAACTTGCTGCCCATTATAATTGTTTGTCTTCATTAGGGTTTTGTACCAATTTAGGCTGCCTTTCCCTAGTGTCTTACGCTGCCACCCATCATCTACACCACGTTTTCTCAACCTTTTCTAGACCTGAGGCACCCCTCATTAGACTTGAGGCACTCTGTGTTAGACCCAAGATACCCCTCCAAAATTGCTAGCACTTTTCACTTGTTTTTGACTATGGAAAAATAGGCATTTTTTTTCTGTTTCAACCAACTCAGAAAGATCACAACGGGTCAGAATGTTTTTAACGCTAAAGATTCTATTTGAAATCTCTGGGTTGATCTTGGGAAGTATGTTTGTACACCTAACATTGTGTGGCACCTTTGAAAGGATCTTAGAGTACCCCAGGGTGCCACAGAGCCCTGATTGAGAGTCAGGCAGAAGTTCCACATTGCACTCAGACCATGCTACATCTGTGGGATGTTAAATGCTGTTAAAGTTAGAACATGTTATGATCACTTGCATGTTAAGGGTTAATACCATTTCTTGCCTGCTTAGCTCTGACTTGTTCCTAGATGGCTGGCAAGCAGGGGCATGGCTAGGAGCCAGGACACATGGGCTATATTCCTGCTTGGGAGCAGTGCATCTTGGGATGCTGGAGGACTGCAAATTGTTTGTTGTATCTCTATGGAGCAGACTGCAGTTACCTTAACATGAGTTAGGTAGCATGGCCCAGAGTTAACGTTCACCTGAAATGGAGTAACTTTGAGATGCTTACTTAGCACAAGTTAATGAGCTTTAACAGCAGACGCTTACATTTTAAGTGTCCTTAGTATAGTTTAGATGTAACACGCAATTTCACTCCCACTCTTCTATATCTTCTATGTAGAATCCTAGTGGATTTCGCAATCATCTCTGGCTTCGCTTTTTGGGGGGTTAAAACTTTACATAGGATTTTTTCTTTCTTATTTAAAAAAAACAAAAAACATCACCAATTTAGTCCTTGGCATCATGAAGTAAGAAGGGTGTCAATATATGCTATCAATCACCAGTGTTGCCAACTCTCATGATTTTTGGCATTGTTCTTAAAGTCTATGCTTTGGGAATGTGAAAAACTTAGCTCTTTCTTATATATATATATATATATGTATGTATATATATATATATATATATATATATATATGTATGTATATATATGTATGTGTGTGTGTGTGTGTGTGTATACACACACACAAATACACACACACACACACTTAGAAGATATTGAAGAGTGGGAGTAAAGTTACATGTTACACTTAAACTATACTAAGGACACTTAAAATGTGAGCATCTGCTGTTAAAACTCTTTAACTTGTGCTAAGTAAATGTCTGAAAGTTACTCCATTTCAGGTGAAGGTTAACTCTGGGCCATGCTACCTAACTCATGTTAAGGCAACTTCAATCTGCTCCACAGAGATAAAACAAGCAATTTGCAGTCCTCCAGCATCCCAAGATCCTTCTTTTATATATATGTCTTATATATATATTTCTTTTATATATAAAAATATAAATATAAGAAATATAAAAGAAAGGACTAAGTTTTTCATATTTCCAAAGCATAGACGTTAAGCACAATGCCAAAAATCATGAGAGTTAGCAATATTGAATCACCCATTTGAACCTGGAAGCAGAGAAAAGTATGAGGACACAAGGAAAATATCCTCTTCTAACTCTGCTGTTTGGATCAAGGCTACGATACATTTCTTTCTTAGATCTCATCTTTTGTTGCTTCCTTCCCCGAGGCAGTGTAGTTGCTTCAGAAAAGTGTGTTTCATTTTGTCTCTGCACAGGCACTTTCACCACCTCAATAGTCATTTTTTTTCCCAGTCTCAGACACTGGGTGCATACCTAGCTTTCACTGGAGTTCAGTGACTGCCTTTAGTATCCTTGGCATAACCAGAACTCACTTCCACTTGAGGTTTTCATCTTCAAGATCAATCTTCTCCATTTTTCAGGGTAAAAACAAAGAAGTCTAGGGGCAACATTTTCAAAAGCTCCTAAGTAACTTGGGATATTAAAGTGTCATTGATTTTCAATGAGTGCCTTCATTAACTTATAAAAATGGGACTTGTTTTGGGAGCCTGAGTCCTATTTTTAAAAATGACTTAAGGTGCTCATTGGAAGTCAAGGGAAGTTGGCAGCTCAACCCAATTTTGAAAAGTTTACCCTCATAATATTCTCATCTTATTGTGACCTTATAAATGGAACACTGGTGCTATTTTTGAAATACTGTAAAACAGTACACAAATGCAGACCCAAATAAACCTGGGCATCTTTACTTGGCTTCTGAGTTATTTGGGTTTATTTGGGTACCTACAGAAATCCAAAACAGAATGCAATCTGTATTTGTAGAACCATGGAACATTTTATACAGTTTCAAATGACTTCCATAAGTCATGATTTTTTTTCTGGAAAAATCTAGATTAGCAAGCTGCCATAAGTATTAAAATGTTGTAGCTTATTTGGGAAAGGAAAATTTTAGAAAGCCAAGATGCCAATAGGTGAAGAATAATTAGAGTGTAGGCAAATAGTAATTCCAAAGAGTGTACTAATGTAACATAAACTTGCTTAGGGATCTGCATTTTGTAGTACTGATTTCATGTCAATGTCAAAGCAAGAATAATGCCTAACAATTAGAGTTTGTGATGCTGTCACAATGAGAAAAAGGATTTCATTGCATGTCTACAGGGACTGTCTTATGAGGCCATTTGAATGCGAGATTGTGATGGCAAAACTATTTCACTGTATGTCTAGACCCTATGACTATTGCATTACAATGCTCCAAAGATGTGGGGGCATAAAGATTTTACTACAAACATTTTGAAGCTGATATTTTCAAACAGGGTGATTTCAGCATAACTTTGTTCTACCAGTAGAATAATGAAGAATGAAAACACCAAAAACAATGTTAAAAGTTATTAAAGTTGCGAAGAGCACTAAAGAATAACATGAACAGTACATGTTCTCAGCCTCCTTGTTCCTTCCTATTGCATTGCAAATTGGACCATATTAGGTAGCCATTAAGTTCTCTGATATAGGTAGAGAAGGCTAATTTCTAGCCATTTTCTCATTCCTCCTTTAGACATCTTGGGATTTGAAGTCAGTTAGATCCACTGCCTCTAAGGCTCTTGGAGAAATTATTAGCATTGTTCTTTGTTTCTTTGCTGTAGACAAACATATATCTGTTTACATGTGCTACTTCAACAAAAACTATTTTGCAAAGAAGAATTTTTCCAACTATTTGAGTTGGTCTAATAAAAGATATCGGATTTACCCAAAGAACCTTGTCTGCCTACCTCAACACTACATTAATAGAGGTAAGACTGACTGGCAGTACCCCCTCCAGAACACTGAATGCCCGTATACTTGTACAGCAGAAAATCAGGAAATAGAGTTAAAGTATACAACATTTCTGCCTCCCAACCTTAACTCTGCCTTGTGGAGCTGGCAACAGCCACAGGAGCTTTACTGCAAATATGTTTCAGCCAAGGCTGCCTGGTATGACTTAGTAAATGCACCACTTCATGTAGTCATACAGAACTGTGTTTTTCTCATTTGTGTGTATAAACTCTTAGCTGCCCTTCATTGTGCAGGACAGCTGGACTGATTGGCATAGAGATGACTTTCTACTGCTCACATGATGAGATGAAGAAGGATGCATCTGCACTGAAAGAAATCACAGAGCTCTCATTTCTGTGCTGAGTTATGTGGGTTGTGCAGCAGGAAGCACAATAATCTATTGTTGCTGTGGTGACTTGTAGCAGTCTGGCACCATACATGACAGGGCAGAGATAAGGACAACTGAGGACAAGGGAAGGAATGGTGACATCTGGCAGCTCTGAGGGGCTACATTGCACAATACGGAGGTGGATGAAGATAGGGCAGCCATAGCCACCGTGTGTTCCTAATCTTCTCCTAAATGTAACTTTCACCTTAGTAAGGATGTGGTTTGACAGTTCTTTCTAATGTACAAGATGTGCTGCATCTCTACAGTGCTCCATATAAACTGAAAGGTGAGAGTGCTAAAATGTTGAGGCATTGCTCAAAGAGAGTAGAATTAAGATTGTAGGGGCAGAGCAGATGTATACCTTAATGCTCTATTTCCCTGTTTTCAATTAAGTCTAGTTGTATTTAGTATACTAGAAAGGGACAAAGTCTAGCTAGTCAATTTTAATTCTGTATTAATAGAGTTTTTTGGACAGCAAGTTTCCATTTCTGTTTGGGTAAGTGGTGGTTGTGAGGGGGGTTGTGGTTGAGAGGCAGAAAAGTGGTTTCCTGGAAACCCATCACTGAACTCAGCTGCTAATTCTACCTTCCTTCAAGTCCTCCATGTTCCCGTGGAGGGAGAAAACTAGTAACCACCAGGGCTGTGGGAAGCTTCAGTCCCTGATTCGATTTGACGGAGATTTGGCATGATTCGGTGGCCGAATATCCAAATCCGGATTGAGTCAGAGGACTCTTTAATCTCTCCAAATCAAATCAGAACCCTCCAAATTGATTCAGAGCGATTCAGAAAGATTTGGAGATTCGGACATAGACACAGCTTTAAATGTTTTTTCTACGTACCTCTAGGTAGCAGGCGGCTTGTGAATGCTGGAGTGCTTGGGCGCATGAAGTGTCCCACAGGAACGCAGGGGCTCCCCAGCACGCTCAGCAGCAGACCCAGAAGTGGACCAGAAGCACTTTAGGTCCAGTTCCAGGTCTGCTGGGGAGTGTGCAAGGGGGCTCCCCTGCGCCCCCCCTGGCTTGGTGACTGGTGCCTTCTGGGTCTGGGGGAGGCACCTGGGGTCCCCCTGTGGGTAATTGATGAGCTGGGAGGCGCAGGGGGTCCCCCCAGTGCACTCCTGGGAAGACCCAGAAGTGGAGCGGAAGTACTTCCAGTCCACTTCTGGGTTTGCTGCCGAGTATGTGGAGGTCCCCCCACCACTCCTGTGGGACGCTCCATGTGCCCCAGCATCGCAGCAATCACGAGCTGCACCCGCTACCTCAAGGTATGTAGAAAAATCTTTTAAAGCTGTGTCTATGTCCAAAACGTTGATTCTCTGAATCAGCATCGAATCTTAAGATTCGGATTCAGACAAATTGAATCAGGGACAGTGATCTGAATCAATGAATCAAATCACTGTCACTGATTCATGCCAAATCCAAATCAAATAGGGCCCATTTTGCACACCCCTGGTAACCACTCGAAGGAACATCTTTGCCAGGTAGAGGCAACAAAAGAGAGTGAAGGGGAGCTCCAGACCATGTATATCACTTCTGCTATACTGTACTCCAATGCTTTGGCCAAATTGCCTCCCAGATATCATCATATCTTGATTGTCTAAATCTCCTTTACCTTTGCAATGTGACGTACTCTTCTTCTTTTCCTTTTATACTATCCCATAGTTTAAAACATACAGAAATATGAGCTACTTTCACTGTAACTTTGTGTTTGCTGGAATGCTTTTTTAAACTTCCTATCTCATTGAGTCAATTATGTATGTAGTTTTCTGTCTCTCCCAAAACCCTCACATGAACAGCATTTCTTTTGTCAGCAGGGGGAAAACACCACTGTCACAAAAGGTTGCTGAATAAGTCCACTCTATTCTTGTAAATCCTACCCTAAGGGTGCAGACAGAAGTGCAGCTCCCTGCTGTAACTGAGAAGGCTTTGCAGGAAGTGTTCTGAGTCACAACAATTCCCTGGACCAAACAGAAGTTCACTGTTGGGGAGAAGGGAATCTAGCTGCTGGCTGCGAGCTTGCAGCCAGTTTTCCCTAGCAACAGCTCCTCCTCTCTCCCAGTCCATTCGTTTCAGAATGGGAGTGGGGGAAGGACCGAGAAGGAGTTTGTTCTAGGGTTTCCCCAGACAGTGCTGGAGGGTGGGGTGTGTGAATTGGATTCTCCTCTGAGGGGACTGCTCCAATTCTGGGGGGTGCTCCAGCATAGGGGGTGCTCCAATTCACCCATCCCACCCTCCATCAGGGGCAGAAAAAACCCCAGACTGACCTCCCTCAGCTCCCTTTCTCCCCTCCTATTCTGAAAACAGCTCAAGGCTGAAAGACCGTGCAGACAGAAGTTATGGAAACACTCTGTTTTGAAATGTCTTCATTTAACCCCTCATGCAGTGAGGGTTCAGATTGTCACCTGATCGGCCATTTTTGTAGCTGTCTTCAGACATGTACTTGTATTTGGTCATGGCTGTAACTGTGGCCAGACTGGGTAAAAACTGTTACTTCTGTCTGTACCTTAAAAATGCAAATCTAATGTAAGTAGATTAGAGATCCCAGTTCTTGTATTGTTATATTATTTTTCTAAACTAATAAGAATATATGCATCTTGCTATGTATCTTCAATATTTTTTTTGCAAAGACTCTCCTGATGAATAGCCATGTTTCTATGCTACTTCTGTGCTCAAGGGTGTCATCTCACAAGTTCCTAGGGTGGGGGAGCTGGTCAGTTTAAGTTCATGGCCCTTTAACTGGGACTGCATGAAGGGATGCTCCTCAACACCAAGCAGACATCAAAGCTGAGCCATTGATATATATCTGAATTTTATAAGTGATAAGGATTCAGTTCCAAGTTAAACCAGTTATCCTCAGTCTCTGTACAGAAAAAATTCAAATGCTTCTGTTCTGTTGCTTTTCCTGAGTGCCCTTTAAAAGCATAATCTGTCAGCTTTGTCTAACAGCTATTTGTTAATACCTTGTTGCACAATGGAACATATTCCCATTTTATACAGTTCAAAATATCTTCCTTTTTGCCAGACAACAGCTAGAATTTTCACTACTGTATTAAGAAATTTTAATCACTATTAAAAAGATCACTCTAATGACTATAATAAAGGACAATATTTTATTGATGGCTGCAGGTTTTAATTTGCTGGTTTGCTGTGTTTTTATTACTTATTTTTGCTGCAGTGCTTAGAGAAAACTCTTCTGATATAGTTCACCTCTAACGTAGCAAGTTTGGTAATTGTGCTAATGAATTTACTATTGTAGGTTCTGTCTCATCAGTGTAGGGTTAGTCCTATGTTTCACCTTCTTAGCTTCATTTATGCTATAAAATGTTGTTTAAAAGGAATTGTGCCTAACTATGTCCATATTGGAAATCTAAAACTTCATTGTTCAGATGATAATTGTTTTCACCATCACACCAAAGTCCAATTACAAACTCCCAGATTTCTGAACAGAGTTGCCTCTACAAGCTTAGATTCCTAGCATGTCTAATTGTGTCAGTTACTGAGGCAATGCTATTCCAAGAAATGTTTAATAATAACCAGGCATTCTTCTTTTATTAGCATCTATAGATGTCCTAGGAGGAAAAAGGTGAAATACCTTTGAGCCCTAGGACACTTACAGAAGTTACATTTTTCACAAGAGGAGGCCCCTGAAAATTCTCTACAGCCATAATGTAACAAATGTTCCTGGCTTCAGCACACTTTAAAAATGGCCGATCACATGAAAATTTAACCCTCATCTGATGCAGTATCAGACAGGGGTGCTGTAAGTCACAGCACCTTAGGAAACCTGTGTACAAGTTCCCTGCAAGGGTTAATTTTGATTCCACAGCTTTGCAGGGCTGGACTGGTGCTCACAAGGGCAAGCACCAGCCCAGCCCTACCCTCAGGGCTGCCACAGAGAGGAGTCTCTTCCCTATGCAGGAGGGAGGAGGGAGGGTGGGGAAAGTGAGCCCACAGCTGCATATGCCCCCACTGCTGGGGCCTTGGAGAGAGTTGGGCTGGCCCATGAGGCAGGGGATGCTCTCTTGCCCTCCTCCATGTGAGTATCTTGCTCAAGCATCTTGACAGTGCTGGGAGCTGGGGTGGGGGGAAATGGAGCCCCCCTGCCTCATAGGCCCAGCCCAGCTACCATTGCTGGGGTCTTGGGGGGAACTGAGCTTGGACTCAGTTGGGGTGCTCTATTTCCCCCACACCCCAGCTCCAGGTGCAGCAGCCTCTGCCACTGTCAAGATGTTTGTGCAGGACATGGGGGGGGGGAGCAGAGAACCCCTGCCTCATGGGCCCATCTCTCCCCAAGACCCCAGCAGTGGTAGCTGGGGGTAGGGGAGCTCCTTCCCATCTCCCTTCCCCCAGCCACTACTGACAGTTAACAGCTGGTGGGGAGGAGGACTAGGGAGAGGGGTAGTCCAGGAGCCTCCTGAGGGTGCTTGCAGTAACCCTCCCCCCACAACTGTCCAAGGCTGGTGCAGGCAGACTGAGCCCTCCCCACCCAACAGGCTATCTGCACTTGTGTAAACCCTTAAAAAGCAGAGGCAATATGATGGACTCAGGCAAAAGATAAAATAAGATGCACAAAGAGGCGGGGGCATGCTCTAGTGATGATAGTGTAGGAGAAGTGCTGGCTTCTAGTCCTCATTTACTCTGTGACCCTGGACAAGTCATTTAATCTTTGTGCATTGGTTTTCCCTTCTGAGTTAAGGTCAATAATACCACCTCTTCAGTCCACATGGTTCTTCTAAGGTTTATTTATTATTGATCTGACTGGTACAAATCCATGGTTAGATCTGCACATAATGTGAGGTTTTGCCCTTTAGCAGGGGGTGTGGCCCTCTTCTTTGGATATCTTGAGCATATTTCAACAACCTGAACAACTGCCGTTGTGCCCTGTCTTACCTGTGGCAGGTTAGAGTGCCATGTTTTATGGTTGTGTCAGGGTTGACTGTGTAGTTTTACTAACTGGTTATACAGTGGATTTGGATTAGATGGTTTGGATAGGGATGATCCTGCCTCTGGTGAGGAGTTGGACTAAATCAGCATATCTCAACCTGTGGGTCCTGACCCAAAACTGGGTTGCAAGAATATATGAAAGGGTGATGAGCAATCACACAAAAATGCGGAAAATCACAGATTTTCTCCTTTATGGAGAAAAACTTGGGAAACCGCAGGTTTCTCTTTGTAGGCTGGTAGAGTTCCAGCCTGAAAACAGCTGCTTGGGGCTGGTGGGAGTGGGAGGAGGGAGATCCCTCCATGAATGTAGAAACCAGGCAGCATGGAAAGCAGCTTCTGTAGCTCCCTGGAGGTAAGTCTATGGGGTGGGATGGGGGTGGGCATAGACAATATGTCAGGGGGATACAGGTGACACATCAGGGGGACATGGTGGGGCACGTGCCCAGATTTGTGCACCCACAGTGGGCATGGGGCTGCACCCTGGCCAGACCAGCACAGGCAGAAGTTGCCTCCATGGCCAAATGGGTAGGACCCCGCATGGTAGGCTGTCACTGTGACCCCCATGGCAGCCAAGCCACCAGCAGTGCATGGAGTAACAGATGGGGTGGGGGGGGAGGGGAGGACAAGCTGCTCTAACCTCCTCCAGCTGACAAGTGCTTGTGTGCCAGGCCATGTCTCAACCCCATCACATGGCCCAGCTGCTGCTGTCACCACTCCTCTCAGGCTACAGCTGTACCCCAGAAAGGAGGTGGGGTGAGGGCAGTGCAGGTGGCCTGAGGGCAGTGGCAGTGGCAGCTGGGCCATGGTGGCAGGGTAGAGACATGGCCCAGTGCCTGGGAGGCTGGTGGCAGGAGTAAATGAAGGAAGCATGGCCCTTCCTCCCCTGTCCATTGCTTCTCACACTGCTGCCAGCATGGCTGGCATGGAGGTTCTGCCAGCAACAAGTCTTGCAACCCTGCTCCACCCTCCCATGCTGGGTCTCACTTGCTAGGCTGTGGAGGTGGCTCCTGCCCATGCCAGTCCAGCCAGGCTGCAGCCCCATGACTGGTGTGGATGCACAAATCTGGGGAGACATGTGCCCTGCCTTCTTCCCACCCCTACCCTATACACTTAGGGCCTGGAGGCAGGGGGCAGTGGGTTGGGAGTGAGGGGTGCAGGCAGGGCCAGGGGGTTGTTTTCTACTTAAACTTTTTACTAGCCATCAATGTTTACCGATGGGTCCTGGTACAAAAAAGGTTGAGAACCACTGGACTAGATGACCTCTAATGGTCCCTTCTAGCCCTACTTCTCTATAAGTCTATAACTGCATTGTGATTTCCAGCTGAATGGAAATGCAGAAGCACCATTATAGCAAGTACAAGGACACCAGCCAAAACCAGGAATACTGGGACTCAGACTGGCCAAAGAGGGAAAGTTATACCCTGCAGGTACTGGGCACTTTAATTAGCAAGCCATGCTAATTGAAAGCACCCCCACATCACATA
The DNA here is from genome assembly GCF_030867095.1 of Alligator mississippiensis. Lineage (NCBI taxonomy): Eukaryota > Metazoa > Chordata > Crocodylia > Alligatoridae > Alligator > Alligator mississippiensis. Next base: position 185,978,915 of record NC_081824.1, on the reverse strand, counting down.
TATCAGCATCCCTGTGCTGAAAAAATGGCTGCAGGGTGCTTTGAACGACCGGATGGGGGGACGACCATGCACCCCTATGCATCACCACTGTTTTATTTCAAAGTGCCCCACCACCATTTTTTCAGCACGGAGATGCGTGGGGATGCTGAAACACATGACACAGAAGACTGCTGGAGCATGTCCATTTCTGTGCTCCAGCAGACTTCATTAATCGAGTCTGTTCCAACACGCTGGATTTCCAGTGCGTTGAAGCAGGCTCCAGATACATGTATAGGAGCTCATGATGCCTACAAGTCAGGTCTTTAAATGCTGCCTGAATTAGTTTCCCAGAATAGAAGATGGCGCTGGGGATAGGAGACTACTTCCTATCACAGCTGAATGCATACCACATCCTTTGAAGCATCATGTTGCTACTTAGAAATGCAATGTGAACATTACTTCATTCCCACCCTGCCTCTCTCATACAACAACACCGTCTTACTCTGTTTACCTTATGTGCCAATCAGTCTGTGGTTCAGTAGGTAGGCTAGAAACTGTCCCTGCCACTTGGGCTAAGGATAGACATTATACATAAACTGGTTTAAGTGATCAGAAACTGGTTTAAACCTGTAACAGAACAGACATTCAGTGCACATAAGCCATTTTCAAAATGTCCGAAACCGGTTTGAGATACTACATTCAATCAGGTTAATCAGACTTAACTGATTTGGCTCAAACCAGTTTATGTAATGTCTGTCCCAGACCCCTTCCTGGTTTAACTTAAACCAGACTCCCCCAGCATGCTCCCTGGGCTGGGCTCTCTGCTCCAACCCAGCAGGGCTGGCCCCACACCTCTACTCCCCAGCCAGAGCAGGGACAGGCAGGGGTGGGGGTCTGGCCAGAGAGGAGTTTAATTCCCCCTTCCCTGTCCCATCGGCAGGGACCTAAGCTGAGTCTGCTGGGCACTCCCCCCTTGCTGATGCAGTGGCAGGGCAGTGTGACCCCTGAGGCAGCGGGGCCTCCCATCGGGAAGGAGCTCATGCTTCCTGACACTATAACAGGGGCTGTTGCCCCTACTAAGGGCCCTGCCCACTCCTGCTGCAGTGGCCAGACACCAGCCGGCAGGGCCCCTTAGATGGGGGCAGGGACGGGGTTTATTCCCCCTCCCTCCAGCATCTGGCGGAGGGGACAGGAGGGGGCTTATTCCTCTGCTCGGTGGCTGTGGCTGTCAGGGTAAGCAGACCCAGCTGTGGTCCCCCGGGGCAGTGAGGGTAGAGGGGAGAATAACACCCCCTCCCTGATCCCGCTACCTCAGGAGCCATGCTGGCCTGCCACTGCAGCAACGAGGTGGGGGCACCCAGAAGACCTGGCTTGGGTCTCTGCCAGTGGGACAGGGAGTGGGGAATTAAACCCCTTTCTGGCCAGTTCAGTCTAGACTGGCCATGCCTCCTCCCCCAGCACAGCTTCCCTGCAGCTGAGGGCAAGCTCTAGCACCCCCCCATCTCCTTGCCTGAGCAACTGTAGGCATGTGCTCCAGAGGGAATGTCTGTCCTGTTACAAACTGGTTCAACCGTGGCGTTAGACTAACCTGCCAAGGTTGAATCAATTCAGGCTTGGGCTTTGTGCATGTCTGCCCCTAGCCTTAGTGCCTATCTGGAAAACACCTAACTCAGATGCACTATATGAGATGGGAGAAGATGATATTGCAAGAGCTCCTCTCTCCCTACTATTTCTCATTCCTCCATTCCTAACAACCCCCACCACTTAAATCAGAGTGGGACTTGTTACAATGAATGGTACACATATTGCATTGTCTGTACACCCAGGAGGCTTCCTCCTTCCTGTAACCCACAAATTACCTCTCCCTTCTGCCTCTGACACTGCTACTGTTTTGGCTCTGAAACATGTCAGTAAGTTGCTTACCACAAGAAGCAAGAAGTGGTAGTAGGATGTTTACCCTTTGTGCAAATCCTGATATCACAGCAACCACTCCAGCTACCACAGTAAATTCATACCTGATTTCTGCAGCAATTCCTTCTTCACTCCAGTCTCTGGGTTGATAAAGAAAGGCAGTGGTGATGAGACTGAAAACTTGTTTGTCCTCTAAATACTGTTCCTGAGAGCAACAGGGTAGAGGCTTGGCTTCTTGAGTCACTTGCTAGCACAGTATCTGTAGTAAATTCTTGGGGCATGTGCTAGGCTCTCAGGTTGTTGTGATGTGAATAGTTTGTGGTACAGTGAGAGCAGTCCATTTAAAATGAAATGACTGTATCTCAGGAGCTTTCTGACCTACTCTTTCTTTTCCACAAAGAAGTCCAGGTGCTTTGCTTATTTTATGCATGGGTGACTGGTGTCACCTTAGTTGGGGGGCATGTGCCCCCCCAGTGACAAGTCAGTGACCAGGGTGGGGGTCTCCTTGCGGCCGATCTCGCTGACTGGGGGCGGGGGGGGAGGTTGGAGCTTCATCCGGCACCCTTGGAAGTGGCTACGGTGCTCGCAAGGGGGACACAGCCGCTCCTGCCTGCCCCCCCTGCCCGTTGCCAAAGCAGAGAGCGCAGCCTATCAGGGGATGCAACAGCACTCTCAGGGGGTGCACCCCCATGCATCACCTATGCATCACCAGTGATTTTATGGTTTATTAAATATTCAGACCATACTTGCTGGGTGTGGTGCCTTTCAGGCTGAAGTGGGCAGGGGAAGGAAGAGTTCTCTAGAAAGAAGACTGGAAGCAGCTGCTAGCTTACTATTATATTTTCAAGCTGGTAGAGCCTCCCATCTCCATGCAGAGATTGGGATATTCAAATGAACACGTAGTATGCCCTCTTAAAACACCTATTATGGGGTTCGACTCCAGGGGGAACCGGATGAAACATAGTGGCCTGTGATATACAGGAATAAGTTTAGATAACCTAATGGTCTCCTGTGCTCTCAAAATCTATGACTATATGAAACAAGGCACCAGACTGACTTCTGTGCTATAGGGAGTTAGAGTCAAGCTTTCTTTCTACAATCTGGAGTAGTTTGTGCTGGACCACAGACTTTACCTCAGCTTAAAATTGTGGGGTCTTGCTCAGGCCTTTGATGGCTAGGCTGCTCTGCATCTCAAAAGAGGTAGGCTTGTGACAGTGGGCAGTGACTGTAGCCTTCGTTTACTTCACTGTTGCTTTTAGAGCATTTTGCTGGTCTTAAACTGTAATCAAATTACAGTCACTTAGCCAAATCCAGTGCTTATGCTGGTCTTCAGTGGCCCCTGCCATTCACAGGATTTTCTCTTGGCGAATCTTATATATAATTAAGGTTTATCAAAAGATTTCAACACACTATATTTCAATACTGATTTCTGAACAAATGTTCTTAACATTTTTTCTCTTTGGTTTTTAATCCACCTCATCAATCTAACTCAAAACGAACCCATTTTAAGTGCTACATTTTGCTACGAGACTGCTGCAATACTGGGATGGCGTAGAAATAAATATCAGAAAAGAGCAAGCAAAAGGAAATGTGTCATATACTGACTACAGGGAAACAGTGCAAAACATCTAATCACAGCAGTGCCAGGAAACTTGAACCTGTCCAAAAAGATCCAGAGCTCTCAATGTTTAATTGCTGTTGATGGCTGCTGGTCAGTCATGCATGACAATGTGTGTGTCACGCTGCTTCCTGCCTGTGTTCATTCCTGTCAGCCTTCACTCCAGGTGATGAGTACTGCTTCTCTGACCATGCTAGAAAGGCAAAAAAAAAAAAAAAAAAAAAGAGCCCTCACAGATACAAAGCAACATGTACCACATAACCCAAACCACAGGAACAGAACACCAGAAATGGACAGCAAAGGCCAGCTTTTATCAATCTTTCTTTCTGTCTTTATTTACCCTCTGAAAAAAAAATGTGTAGCATCTGTGACCTACAGTATTCCAACTGGCAAGATGCAAGTCTCCTGTTTGGTTGATTATATGTTTGAACACATGCTTGGGGCTGCGTGGAGCAATTTGAATTACAATTGAGTAGCAATGAGCATTATCATTTTTGGTGAACTGGAGCTTTAAAAACCTCTTCCTTGAGCTAACAAGAATGAGAGGGGGAGAGAGGCGAGAGATGTAGGTCTAGAAATTGTATAACAGCTTCCCATCTTTTTTTCTGAAAGTGATTGTTTAATGGTTTATGCATGTGGGCCCAGATTCAGCAAAGCACTTAGGCATGCATTTAACTTTAAGTCTGTGAATGATCTCACCCCTTTTCAGCAAAACACTTGAATGCATGCTTAACTTTAAGCATATACTTAAGTACTTTGTAGAATGGAGCCCTAGTCATGCAGTCCTGTGCCATTTTGTGCTGCTAATATCATGACAAGTAAATGCTTTTTTTTCTACTGCTGTCCTCTTTTCAAAAGAAGATCATTACTTTATGCTTGTTTAAAGCAGTCTGCATTGGTGACAATTTATGTCTGAGAGCTGATACACTTATTAAACATGTTGATTGTCACTTTGATGGCAGTTGGATCAGAAACTAAGTCAATGGGGGGCCTATCATTTTGACTTCAGTGGGAACTAGATCAGTCCCTCAGTCAGTATAGGACATACCCATAGCATAATGAAGGGGCAGTGACTGGGACAGCTGCCCTGGGTGCTGCCTTTGTGCAGGGGCTCAAAAATATGACCTCAGTGGCAGGTGATCGCATTGTTGCAATCATCACTGTAGTAGCTGTTGCACGGCTGCCCGAGAGGTGGACCTGCTCAGCTATGCATCTGGACATATTTATAGATCTGCTGAAAAGGTATATGAACCATTGGATAAGGCTGGAAAAGCTAGCTCGGTGAGGAGAGTTTCCAGAACAAAACCAAACAAAAATGTTCTTGGGGTGCTCCATGAACACTGGGTGATCTTAACAACAGCCCAGAGACCTGGATTAATGAGTTGAAATGTAATTTGAAAATCACTGATTTAGGCATAATTTTGGGTGGTCTAATTGCTTGCTGGACATCTGATGATTCTGTCCATGGATTACTGTGTTTTGGTATATTTCAGGGTCATTTGATTTTTGTATCCTTTTTTATGTAAGATATGGAAAGTAAAAGATCACCATATTGCCTATATTTATTTATATAAATAGAACTAGCAGTGTTCTAATTGAAGTACATTTTTTTACATACACAACACACACTTGCACCCAGACACACATATAACAAGCAAGATGCTGACTCACCTCAATGAAAGTTGTAGTAGTGGAGTAAGTAGGCTGGAGTGAATGGAGTAACTGTCCAGGCACTGACTTGAGGGGGGCAAAAAAAAAGGGGCTGTTACCAGCAGCTGCATGATTGCAGTAGCAATCATGGTGGCAACCAAAAGTCAATGCTGCCCCTGTGCCCTGGGTGCCCAGCCATAACCCTAAGCTGCAATGGAACTACATCAGTGCATATGCGACTAATGAGTCAGCTGTGATACTCATTGAATTGAACAGCTGTGATACTCAACAGAGCTGCAAAAATCTAGAACTCTTGGTTCCAAAATCATACCTTTTATTAGACAAATTGAGAAATAGCAAAAAAAAAAAAATTTTTTTCTGCAAGCTTTCAGGCTCGTGTGCCCTTCATCATTGCTGAACATCAAGAATGATTTCTACACTTCTCTGCCTGCCATCTGACACCACCAGGGAAGACATCCTGCTGGATCTACACAGAGAGAAAGCTCACAATTAGACTCATGGACCCAGAGGGACAGTTTTCCAGCTTCTGCTTCCTCTGTGCAAAATTAAATGTATTTCTTACATATGGGGATTTTTTACCATCTTGAACTTTCCCTGAGCCTGATGAAGGGCACATGAGCCCAAAAGCTTGCAGAAAAAGATATATTTTTTACATTTCTCAGTTGGTCTAATAAAAGGTATCATGCTGGAAAAAAGAGTTCTTGATTTTTGCATTTTTTTTTGTCTCAGACCAACACGGTTACCACATACATCCATGATACTCAACAGATACATGGCAAGCATTAAGAAATGCTCTTAGGGGGCTCAGTCTAAATTGTTTTATGTATAAGATTGTCCAGCTTCTATATTCAGGACTGGCTCAATTTCCTCATATATCACTGAAAACAGTTTTGAAATCATTATTAATAAAGAGGTAAAAATAAAGAGACTAACATATCAAAGGAAGACTAATTCCAGTAGATCTATGTTAGTAAGCCTAGACACTTAGCTTTTTTCACCACAGGTTAAGAAATGATAGTAGAAACAACTCCATAGAAAAAGTCCTGTGGCATATTTGAATATTTTATTACCCATATTGTGGAATACTAAGCAAGAAAAATAAAAGGATATTTAAAAGTCTATCAACATTTGCAGGCATTTTCTTTAAACCAAAGGGACAGAACCATCATTCAAAGTATGACTCCCTTGAGGTCTGTACTGTTAGTTAGAAAAAAACAATGCAAAACCCTGTGTAGCACAACATGGAAAAGCCAGGTGTGTTCACCAGAGTTGACAAATTCACTGCAGGCATAGGAATACTCAATGGATGCATTCATAACCTAATCTTAACAGATTAGGCATTAGCAGAGCTCCAAAGAAAACCTCAAACCACAGTTCTGTGCACAACAGCTCTGAATAATTTTTTTTACATGAGTTCTGTCGCACTTTTAAAGCATTTTGCAGCAGCATTTTTGGTTATTATATTTTTAGAAAACAAGACTATTAGCTGGTGCAGGAACTGGAAAATGATTTGTCACTTAGTATATTCTTTTTATGCAAGAGGCAAGGATTTTTGTGGATGATAACTTTTATTGGACCAACTGCATGGCTGGGATACAGTTAGACAAGTTTCTGAATGCAAGACTTCCTTCATCTTTATCCCAACCATGTACTTAGTCCAGTAAAAGATATCATCTACAAAAATCCTTGCCTCTCACACAATTCCTGGACTATCACAGCTACAACATTGCTCCAGTGCTACTATAATACTGTTATGTATTTCTTTTATATTATGATACAGAACTTTAAAATTGAAATAACGAAGAATATAAGAGCTGCCACTTACTGGTCCACCTTGCCCAGTATCCTGTGTCACATAGAGGCAGAGAGTGGATGCTGAAAAGGAGAGTGAACTTGGTCTGACCAGGATTTAAAGTGGATAAACACAAAGACCAGTTGTTGGATTCAATGCAGTCTGTTACCATATAGAACTTGCATAGATCAACCACGTTTATCCAAATCACTGCTACTCTGTAACCATTACAGATATACAGCATTGGATGTAATGTTTCTTGAAGACTCTAGTGACTTTCACATTAATCTAGTCAATTTTTAACAATACCATCAAGTTTAAATTACAGATTTAACCATAAACTCATTAGACAGAAAATCACTTTATTCTGTGATTCTCCTGACTTCTCCTCCCCTCCTCTCCCCCCCCCCCCCCGATTTTTGTTTTGCATTCTTGGACTAAATATGTTGCTGTTTGCTCATACAAAAACAATCATCTCCAGAGTCTGTTAGAATATTATTAAACGCGGTTCAGAAAAAAAGCAACTTCTTAACTTAAGCCCTAGCTCTAACATAAACTTGGATAGTATAAATTTGAATAATAAAAGGCTCTTGCTATACAGCTCTGATTTAGTTACACTATAAAGGTGCAAATTAACCCTGCCTTCTGTGTGGATAATAATTGACAGTAATCGTATAGATGCAGTACTATATTCTGTAATAAAAAAAATAAAAAACAGGGAAAAATATAATTCTCTTAAATACAAGGGCTGGAGTATAATGTATCCAGAAGCTAAGTACAGTATGGACAGGCAAAGTGATAGGTCCCTCACACTGCTCTGTCATTGTAACCAATCCCTGACATGAAAGCCTTTAGGATGTGGTGAAAAGGACTACCCGCCAGTGAGCTGAAAGGAAACTTTGGCATCCTTGCTCATTCATTTTTTCTATAAAAACTGACAGATGTGTCAAAGGTGTGATGGTTTTGTGAATAAGTAATAAGTCCTGACAAGTTGGACCTTATCATTCTATTCAGCCTAAGGTGAGGTAGGAGCCTGGGGTAATGGCTGAGGCAACTTATATGCTCTAGATGGGACTTCAGAGCTGACTAGCCTAGTTCATCTGTGCTACTGCTACTACAAAATATTTCTTATGACAAATATGACTGGACAAATTCATCCTTGGTGTAATTATGCAAAGGTCAATGGAATTACAGTAGGGATGGATTTGGTCCATCATGTTTATTGTAAATGAGGGCTTTGTAATAAAGGCAATTCTCTGAATCATAAACCTTCTTATCAGTCTCAATGCAGATTCAGATGGTACATGTTTTATAATAAGAGCAATGATGATCAGAGAGATATTCTGCTACTTTAGTCAAAAGCTATATTATAGCATAGATCCCAGAGGTGAATGGTACAATGAATTACCCTTAACTGTAGCAATACATAGCACACATAACATTAAATGATTCCATTCAAACAAAACAGAATATATTCTAAAATACCTATTCTTTGCAGAGGTATAGGTTTGCAAAGAAAATACCTATCCTTTGCAAAGAAAGTACAGAGTCCATTGCACTAAAATAATTGCGACAACTTCAATTCTAGTAGAACCAGTGCTATCAAATATAGGAGAAAAATATTTTTTGAAAGAAATAGAATGTTTACATATCAGAATTTGTTAATAAAATATTTTAAATTTAAGTCATTTAGTCAGAAATGTCAGTATAGCATTGTCAGTAATTTGGATGCAATATTCTTTAAAGCTGGACTTTTATATTGCAGGAAGAATGCCTGAATAGAAATACACGAATATAAGCATATTTCCTCCGGTAGAAGCTGATACCCTTGTTAAATGATCCTCATTAAAAAAAGGGTTTTTAAAAGAGACAATAAAGAAGAGGTGCAATAATATGGAAACAACTGTGAGTGGGTTAACTATAGGGCAGAAACAGTGTTACTACAGATGACTAACTCTTAAGCTTGGAAAAAATCAGTGTTAGTCAGCAAGGAAGCTACTGATTAGCCCTACTTATCTTCATAGTTTGCTGCCAGTGATGGGTATTGAGTCAGTGAAATGGAAATGTAACATTTTCAGAGGGCAGGGAGAAGGAAGGAGAACAGATTGACATCATTGTTATTATTTATTTGTACACTCTAAGTAGCCAAGTCAGACAAAGGGTGAGGGAAAGTGGTACATGATGTATGCAGAGTAATCTGTATGGTAGTTGGCAAAGCACTTCTTAGTTCTGCAATTTTCAGTGTATACGTGTGTGAGAGAGACACAAATATGTTAAAAGACAAAGAAAAGAACAGAGAAAGCTCAAGAGGGGTTGTCAAAGAGAACTGGGGGAGAAGACTGGAGACTAACTTAGGTTGTGTGCAAGCATTCAGATGAACTGGTGGAAGTTTAGCAGCTTAGTTTAAACCAGCAGTGTTCAACCTTTTTGCTCTATGGGCTGGATGGGTGGTGCCTGGTCTGACCACCGGCCGGATCTGGCTGGTGAACCAAATCCAGCAGGCAGAGCAGGCACAGTGGGACTGATCTGGTGGGGGCTGGGGCAGTCTGGCTAACCCAGCAGTGCAGGGGAGGAGGGCATGGTCCAGTCCTGATCCAGCTACATAGGGGGAAAGTTCATGATCTGGCCCTGATACAGCTGCATGGGGGGAAGAGGTGTGGCCTGGCCTCTCCAGCCATGTGGGCTCCAACCTAGCCCCTTGGGAGAAAGGGACATAGCCTGGCCCCAATCTGGCCATGTGGGACTTGGGAATTTGGTGATGGGAGAGGCATGGGGAGGTACGCAGACCAGATGCTATGTACAATGCGCCTGTTCAGGGGGCTGGCTCTGTCATAGCCTTGCTGGTGAGGGGCTGGTGGTGGACATTTGCTCACATTGCTGCTGTGGGTGCCAGCATCCCAAGTGCAGGGCCACTGGTAGCAAACGGCCTGTCAGGAGAAAGAGGCAATCAGAGCCAACTACAGAGAGTTTGGAGGGCTACTAAAGAGAACACAAGTAGTTGTGGGGAAGCATGACTCAGTTGGGCTATTTCAGTACTAGCTTACATCAAGGCATGGGACATGAAGGAAGGGTGATGATCACTTCTACATTTTCCAGACTTGTTCCATTTACAGGACCTCTGTTTCTTTACTTTATAAATTGTTTCAATATTCCTCTTCCTCACTCTGCTGGTCCTCCGGCCTGAAATACGATGCTTGCAATGAATACTGTCTTGCCTGACATTTTCACTCTCTGATTCTGCTTCTAGCTAATTCTGAATTGTAAAGAGTGGCATGCACACACACACTCAAGCAATCCAGACTTGGGGGCTGTCATTCTCATCAAACATCTGGAAGTCTGTGTTGCCACTACACACTACTGCATCATTTAGGCAGATTTTTTTTCTTTCCCTACAGGGGAGGAAGCAGCACTGGAGAACCAACTTCCTCGGTTGATACAGCAGCATAGTAGCCTTACGTTACAAAAAAACCCCTCTCTTGTAGTTGCATGATTTTATTCCTCTCAGGAGTTTCATTAAATAATGACATGGGGTATATGGATGGCCAACCCTCTCCAGCTAGAAGGGTACCTCCCATCTTTATTTTATTTCCCAATTCCTTTCCATTGGGACCAATTACAATTATCCATCCTATTAGATAAACACGGATGGGTGTAGTTCACTCCAACTTTGAAGCTAGTCTTGAAATGGAGAAGCTACTAAATAAAGACACATAAAGCATTCTATTAAACTTAGGCGAAAGCAGACACAGGGCTAGACAACTGAGAGAAATTTAGGAACCTAATTTTTACCCAGTCTCTGTTGAACTCACATCCACAAGCCAAATAAGTGTACTGCACTATAGCCAGAAAACATACAATACTGACCCTAGCTGTTTTTGTTTTCTCTTAATCCAGATAATAACCACAAATAACCAGATTCCTGGCCAAGAAACATCAGCAAATGACCCTTTTTTGGTCAATGCAGTCATTCTCAATTTTGCAAGGCACCCCCTAAAATGTTACAGGAGGTCAGAATGTTTTTGACACTACAGATTCTTATTTGAAATCTCTAGGCTTATTTTGTGAATTATGTGCAAGTGTTTGCACACCTAAAGGTGATAATATTGTGTAGCACCCTTAAAAGGATCTCATGGCCACCCAGGGTGCTACATCATGCTGACAAAATATCATCGGGTTAAGACCTTGGGCTCGAACAAGGGAAAAAATGTAAGGGGATTGAGCTTTTATGCGCTGTAAGAAGACAGTCTCTTTCATTCCTAAATAAGTGAAAAAGAAGATCTTGGGACATAAACAGGCATAAACCTAAAACTGACTCTAAAAAACTCCCCAATATAACATAACAAAAATTTGTATAATGCCTATAGAATATTTAAGCAAACCTTAAATAATTTAACAGAAAATTAATATCTCTGCTATGTAATTCTGAAGGTTGGTATATAAAAATTTATACAGGAATTATAATTCTCTATTGAATTCTACAGGATTGTTGGAAAAGGCACTGATGATTTTGTACACGGATGAATTTGGTAAAACAGCAGGAGGCAGGAAACTGACAATTCTGTCTCTATTAGGACAGCTGGAAATTAAAGTAAGTAGGCTGTTGAGAACAATGGGTCAGAGCCAATGGAAAAGCAACTTCCAAACATTTCAATTTTAAGATCTTTCAGCTATGGAAAATTACTGCCATGTGGCTTTGACTCAGGTCGAGACACTAGGGAAAGAGCATTTAGAAAGCAGGGTAGTCTATTTAACAAGCATCTCTAATCCAGGGATACTCTAGTCTCTTTAGCAAGACATACTTATGTATGCATATATTTGTACTGCATTTTGTATTTTTAAAATGGTGGGAGTTTTTGGACGATAATGTATGTGGAAATGCTCTGCACAAACATCTTCTGATTGAAATAATGGCTAAGAATAAGGGGGCGTCATTGTGATCGCAGTGTTTGTTTTATGTTTGGCATTGCAACCCTACTGAACACAGTTTTGAATGTTCTGGTGCTTTCAGTGATCATGATAGAAAAATAAAACATTGTTTTTTGAAAGACAGACTATTGAAAGCAGACAGACTAGAAATGTAAATTCAAAAATATAGTGAAAGAGTTCAGGCTATTCGAGGAGATAGCTAAAGTATGGACTTGACAAAAAAAATGGTGTTAGGAACCAGGGTATGTCTAAGGAGACTTTTTAGACCCACAGCATTAGTGATGGTTAGGGGAAAATGTTGCCATAATTACATGCTGACTCCGATGAAAGTATAAGAATGGTTGAATGCCTGAACACAAAGAAGGACAGCAGTAGCTTGCAAGCAAAGGTCCTGCCTGGGCTACATGTAATGTTCTGAGTGTTTGAAACAATGATTACAAGTAAGACTTGGGGGAGAAAAAAAAGTTGGGAAATAATGTTACTTTCATAGATTCATAGATTCATAGATGTTAGGATCGGAAGGGACCTCAATAGATCATCGAGTCTGACCCCCTGCATAAGCAGGAAAGAGTGCTGGGTCTAGATGACCCCAGCTAGATGCTCATCTAACCTCCTCTTGAAGACCCCCAGGGTAGGGGAGAGCACCACCTCCCTTGGGAACCTGTTCCAGACCCTGGCCACTTGAACTGTGAAGAAGTTCTTCCTAATGTCCAATCTAAATCTGCTCTCTGCTAGCTTGTGGCCATTATTTCTTGTAACCCCCGGGGGCGCCTTGGTGAATAAATACTCACCAATTCTCTTCTGTGCCCCTGTGATGAACTTATAGGCAGCCACAAGGTCGCCTCTCAACCTTCTCTTGCGGAGGCTGAAAAGGTCCAGTTTCTCTAGTCTCTCCTCGTAGGACTTGGACTGCAGGCCCTTAACCATATGAGTGGCCCTTCTCTGGACCCTCTCCAGGTTATCCGCATCCCTCTTGAATTGCAGCGCCCAGAATTGCACGCAGTACTCCAACTGCGGTCTGACCAGTGCCCGATAGAGGGGAAGTATCACCTCCTTGGACCTATTTGTCATGCATCTGCTGATGCACGATAAAGTGCCATTGGCTTTTTTGATGGCTTCGTCACACTGCCGACTCATGTTCATCTTGGAGTCCACTAGGACTCCAAGATCCCTTTCCACTTCCGTGCCACCCAGCAGGTCATTCCCTAGGCTGTAGGTGTGCTGGACATTTTTCCTCCTTAGGTGCAGCACTTTGCATTTCTCCTTGTTGAACTGCATCCTGTTGTTTTCTGCCCACTTGTCCAACCTGTCCAGATCTGCTTGCAGCTGTTCCCTGCCCTCCGGCGTGTCTACATCTCCCCATAGCTTTGTGTCATCTGCAAACTTGGACAGAGTACATTTCACTTCCTCGTCCAAGTCACTGATGAAGACATTAAAGAGTATCGGTCCAAGGACCGAGCCCTGCGGGACCCCACTGCCCACACCCTTCCAGGTCGAAACTGACCCAACCACCACGACTCTCTGGGTGCGACCCTCCAGCCAATTCGCCACCCACCGGACTGTGTAATCATCCAAGTCACAGCCTCTTAACTTGTTCACCAGTATGGGGTGGGATACCGTATCGAAGGCCTTCCTGAAGTCTAAGTATACGACATCCACCCCTCCTCCTGTGTCCAGGCGTTTCGTAACCTGGTCATAAAAAGAAACTAGATTGGTCAGGCACGATCTGCCTGCCACGAACCCGTGCTGATTTCCCCTCAGCATAATTTGTCCTGCCGGGCTCTCACAAATGTGAGCCTTGATAATTTTTTCAAAGACTTTGCCAAGGATGGAGGTGAGACTGACTGGCTTATAGTTGCCCGGGTCCTCCTTCCTCCCCTTTTTGAAAATGGGGACCACGTTGGCCCTTTTCCAGTCCTCCGGGACTTGGCCCGTGCACCACAAGCGTTCAAATATTCCCACCAGTGGCTCTGCAATGATGTCGGCCAGTGCCTTCAGCACCCTCGGATGGAGCTCATCCGGGCCTGCCGACTTAAAGGCATCCAGTTCTTCCAAGTGACTCTGCATGGAGCTGCTTCTTTTTTCTCTACTTATTTATGTCACTAATATTAGAGGATAACAGAAATAGAAGCAAGAAGGTGTTTTTTTGGAAAGAATATAAGAGCCAATTAGTGGTTTTTGGTGGATTTAGAATTTTCTATCATATTATAGAATCATCTTTACCAGATATTTTGTATTTAACATAGCCTGTAATGCCAGTTTTGAATCAAAGGCCTGGCCAAAATTCCAAGAGGACATCTCCTTTTAAGCTCTAGGATGAATTACTTTGGATACTTGATTCTCCAAGAGCAGAAAGCGACTTGTGTGAGAATTAGTTGACCCCAGCAGATGATCATCTTAGTCTATTAGTTCAGGAAGAATAAGATTTAGGAACAGTCCGGGTCATTTTAACAGAACACATAACCATGCCCGTGTTGTAATTATAGGGGTGGGTTTGTGCCTACTTATTAGCTATCTCTGATGGCAGGAGTGGTGTTATTAGCCATGCTTCAAGACTATTTGAACTCAGCTCAAGTTTTTGAGTTCTCAAGAGTAGCAGAGTTTTGAGGTACAGAAGAAAAAATGGCTTTTCTTTAACTCTCTTTCCCAGCTCTCAAACAATATTGTGGTATTTTAAACTTAAATGGTTTCTCATTGTATTCCAAAGCAAATGTATAAACATAGTGCTTACCTGTCAGGTGATGACTGACTATGAACAAGCGTTCACATAACTGAGCTCAGGTTTAGGCGGCTTAGTTTAAGCCTTGGTTAGGGCGATCTCAATGTAACACTTATACATACCCCAAGACTTAATTTGCAGAGCTGGGAGCTCCTTGATTTCATCTTTCATTTATTTCTATTAAAAACTGAGACTCAATCCATTTTGGTTTACATGTGGGTATGAGTCTCATTTAATTCACACTTTGCATAAAAACCTACCCAGGGGTATGGGGCAATGACAAATCAAATTTATTTGTTGCTTGCACCAACAAATGCCTGGTACCTGTGGACTAAGGATCAATCTCACTATGAAATCCTAGGGTTACTTGTGTATGCTAAGTTAAGAATGTCCTTATGTGCCCTGCTTAAGCAGGGTACTTAAACTTGTGGATCTGCACTTAAACACCGGATAAGGGTGCTGCACACTTGACAGCACACCTGTGTCCCTCTTCACTTTAAAAAGAACACCTTACAGATGTGTTCCCTATACAGATATTTTCAAAAAGATCCCTCTATATAATCTTTCATTTAAAAAGGTCATCAAACCATGTTTGCTCTTAAGAGGATACAATAAGAAGGTGGCATTTCATTACAATTTTATTACATTTGCTATTATTCTGTTGTACAGTTCCCTAGGTGCTCTGCCAGGGATGTGACTTTAAACATGAGTAAATAATAATATTCTCACACACACACACACACACACACACACACACACACAGATAGATATAGATATCTATATCTATATATCTAAACGCAACAAAATGAATTGAAATAGTGTTTTGTTCTTGATCAGTTTTGTTCTAATTTGAGATAAATGCACAACCTGCTGAAAGATTTTTGATATGTGGAAGATGTGTCCTTCATCTTGACTTAATGAATATGGTCATTTTGCTGTGGGTCCATGTGTCATACGTCTAGGATTTGAATATGACTATTTGAGTTTTTGTAAGCCTAGCATGCCCTGCAGCTGCTTGCCATCTTTTTAAAATTAAAACATAGCATTAGACTGATGTTTTTGCCAACTAAAACACAGCATTTTTCAAATGAGGATCACTTTGTTTCAACTTTTAGTCGTTTCTCTTACCTTTAAATGATATTCCTTTCAATAAGTACCCTTTTCACTTGTACTTATGCCTGTTTGTCCAATATATCATACAAACAGATCCATTTTGAACCTCTCCTTTTGTTTGCCACAATACCATCAGAGACTGTGATTTGTGGGCTTGGGACAGCAGAGACAATACATGCCTGGGTCACTAGCAATTAAAGAATGTCAGTGGTCAAGAAGGAGAAAATCAGTTCAAGCCAAACTGAAGCATTTAGATATTTTACTGCTGCATCCTTTTAGGCCTCTCTCAGCTTATAAATATTAATTTAAAGACTACCAACAAGGACAGTAAACGGATTTAGGCATAAAACTTCCTGTCAGGAGTGATTTATGCCCAATAAAAGGAGAGCTGGATAGAGAAAGCCTGCTTCACTAAGTTTATGATAGACAGTGAAATAGTGCCATCAAAATAAAAAGGCTTCCACTATGTAGTCTGCTGGATGGGTGTCTCCATTCGTAATAAGCATCATGCTGGTACTGTATCATTTTCTTTTATAAACACATTTGACTTAGTGAGGGAAAGGTCTGCTGTAGTAGTGGTAGTAGTAGTAGTAATAATGGCAGTGGACTTATGTGGCTTTTCTGGATCAGTCTCATATAATGGAGAAAGATAACACAATTTACTTCTTATATCAATAGTATGTTATATTGAACTTCGGTGTGCCAGCATAGGGTGTCAAAGCAAAATTTGTTTAAGTCCAACACTGCAAGTACAAATAGAAAAGCCTTTCTAACATTGAATGATGTTTTGAAAATGCAAAGACTTAAAAAAGGTATAAGGTATCACATTTTTTTAAACCGTTCAAAGGTCAAGAAGAAGAACACAGACATTTACTCTAGGTTGTACTGCAGGGCATGGTCTCTTGGAAAAAAGCAAAAAAAGTATTTTCTTCATTTTCTTAAAAATCACAATTCATGGGTTTTTTCACTTACATTCTTGTTAGCAGACGAGTACAAGGAGCAAAATATTTTCGAAGACTGCATTCAGTATAAAACTTGGGTTATGAACAAAATATTTTAAAAAAATGTTATATCCTACTTTTTTTCTTTTCCATCAACATGGAGTGGGTTGTGACATCAGCGCACAAGCCTTAGTTTTTTATATTATATTCTCTAGGCTTATTTGTTCTTTAGAATTAGATCTATACATGGACACACAAAACACCCTATGCTTGCATAGTACTGAACTATTTCACTTATTTCTGCATTCACATTATTAACAAGACAGCAGTGAAATCAGCAAAATAGAATAGATTGGCCACTCTTTCTAGCTTAGTTTTTTATTTCAAGTTTGATGCTTTAATGCTTTAGCTTTGAGGCCTAGTAAAAGGGATTCACCTGTTAATGCTTGTTGAGATTCCCATGGGTGCACTAGGAGTAATTTCTTTGTATTGACACTTCGGGTGGAAGCAACACATTGCAAAATGGTGGTCAACTTTGGAAACAGAGCGTCTTTGAGGGGCTGCCTCTCAAATTAGCATATTAGGTGCTTTCTTTTTACCTAACTTTGACTTGATTCCTTGACAGGGAACTCTACAGTGATAAGGCATCTCTGGTGAAAACATAAAAGCAATGAAAAGAATGAAAAGATGAATGGGAACACGGGGGAATGGCAACCTGTATTTGGGAAAATACCCTTTTGAAAGAGACTGACTGATAGACCTATGCTTGGTCGATGAAATTAATATGAAACAATGGTCCTTAGAGAGGATCATTCTGAAAAGAAGTGAAAAATACATAAAACTTTGTTTAATTTATGGAATTTATATGCTGCTGACCAGTAAGTATAAAGTTCTGTTCCCTTGGTCCTCACTATCACTCATGTATTACTTGTCAGTAAATGTGGTGCACTCAGAACATAACAGCTACGGTAATATTTCTGTTCCCACTGCAGCTTTACTACACCCATGAAACTCTGTAATCTTTAAATTCCCTCACTGTTAACATCTGCTGAAACATTATTGGTCCCAGCATAGCCAAGCTGCTCTGAAATTACATTTAGCACAGTAGTTAATGCTAACAATATAATTCTAGAAGCAACCATGTTTTAAAAAGCCTTTATAACTGACACAGTGACAGTACTTCCTTTTGATTTTACTCTTTTCACACTTCTCTGTTTTGTCTCATCAGCTCATTTGTATGCTAGGAAATATATTTAAATAGCACTTTCTCATAACTTTAGATCGATAGAGAATACTTTTATTTCTATTTCTTGGTCTTAAGCTCCAGAACTAACTTCTAAAAACATGTTTAGTGTGCTAAAAAGATTCTGCCATAGAATCGGATATGTGTTTATAGGGTAGAGGTGGAAATTAATGAGGTTTTAATAAAATGAACATATTTTATCACCCAGTTAGGATGCATTGCATGTTTTTAATTCAAATGGTCTTACACAAAAGCAAAACAAACAGGTTGCATACAGACATTGTTAATGAGGATGCCATAGTATATTCATTTTCTGATCATAAAGAGTTCACGTATTAAAGGCTTTGCTTTTATAAGGAAATAGCTGCACAGAGGACATTTAAACTTAAACAGCATTACTACTGACTATTATAAACATAACATAAACATTATGCCTCTATGTTACTCAAAATATTACCATAAGAGCAGCATGGTGCAGTATGCAGAACTATGTATGGGCTCTCCCTCTCTCTCTCTCTCTATGTATAGGATACATCTATTATATTCTAAAGAAATTTAGTAGCAGATCAGCTAAACTTCTTCAGAAAAATTAGTCTCCTCAAATGATTGCCTCCAAAAATTGCATCTATGTTGCAATTAATATTTTATCATTTTTCAGTAAAAAATAACTCTGCTATCTTTGTTTTGGGGAAAAAAACAAACCCAATGTTCTTTCATTCTATAAACGGTGAACTATCTGTTAGCAACTAACACACCATAGTTAAAGATCAGGACATTCATGAATTTAAGAGATATACCTAATCAATTTTGCCACATTTTTACCATTTTTTTTCCATTGTTGCACATGTAAAAAATGATCAATCATGTATTATCAAGTTTTAAATCCTTAAGAATATTTATCTTTATTATCTAGCATTGTACCAGGTTAAATTTAACTGGTTCCTGATTCATGAACAGCCATAAATGACATCTGTGCCAGATGGTAGGCTACATTTGTGTGCGTCTATACTCTGATTTTCCCCTCTCATCCCCAACTATGTCTTTGTTAGTATTTGCTGCTTAAGTGGCAGTGTCTATAGTGTCATCACCTGAAGTAAGTTAGAACAACTCCTTTCAAGGAATTTCACATGAACTGGTTATTATTGTTGTTCCAGTAACAATGTTACTAGGTCAATTCAAATCCCCTATTGAATATTCTTCAGTCTATCTTTATAAATTCTCCTGGGTAGCAGTCCTAGAGAGACTATTATTAATGGGGATTTTTTTTTATTATTTGTTTTCTTATTGTTTACAATCTGATATCATGACCACTGCTCAAATCAGCAAAACAAAGACCTCTTCTCCTGTGAAATAACGTGTAATATGGTACAGTTTTAAGTATGAATTATTTCTGGTTTATGCTATCATACCCATGTCTAAATTCTCTACAAAAAAGGGGTGGGATGTGGGGGATCGAGTGGGACTCCTACCAGTCTAATCATGAGCTTGTTTACACATGCCTTTGATGCACATGGTAAGTGATTGGTCAATAATGCTGGAAGGAGAAATAGTAAATCTGAAGCACCTGTGAAGCATTGCCAGCAGCACAGTGGCTGCTGAGAGCTTTAAACACAGATGCCACAACTCTACCAAATGAGACCACAAACTATGTGAATGACATGGGCTTCCTCAACTATCAGGAACTGGGAAGGCCTTTGAAAGGATAAGCATGTTGTGTTTCACTATCACCAGGATTTTGTTTGCAAAGCTACTCAGAATGCAGTTGTTTCCAAACTTTTTACTGTGGTTTCTCAGATTTGGGGTTTTGCATAGGTTTTCCATCAGGTGAGGAAGAGGAGGTAAAACTGCAACATGTATTTCAGTGTAAATGCCTTTGATTTCAATTTCACACAGCTTTCACTTAGAAATTGATCAAAACCAGAACTTGTCCAAAAACATCTGTGCTTGCAAATAAACCTCTGGACATTGATGGTTTAGATAAAATAGGACCTAGAATCACAGCAGCTTGAATGAAAATTCAGCTTTGGAAAATTTGGAAAGCCAAAACCTGACCTTCAGTATTTGTAAAACCAAACACCTGGACTTGTTCCTTATCAGCTCTGTAGAAGAAAGATTCATACACTGCTACTTCTAATTTTCAGTTTCGCACAGGCTTGGTACAAATGTTCAGGGAGGTTAGATCGCCTTAAAATGGCCACCTGATCTAACTTAGTTTGCCTAGGTGAGGACCTTACAATTAGATTGACCTAACTAGGATTCTAAGTGTGAACTGTACTGAAGGTCAGGAAAGTTAGATCAGTCTAAAAATGGCTGACCTGATCTAAATTAACTGTACCTCTGAGATAGTCTCACTTAGATCAGGTCCAGTGAAATTGATTTAACTGAATTTCAGTTCCCAGTGCAGCTCCAAGGCTGGGAAAGCCCAGTCTCTGGCCCCAGTCCCAGAGCTACACTTTTCCTACCCTCCCTCCCCCTCGACTCCCTGGCACCAGGCTATTTTTATTATCCCAGCCCCAGATGGACAACATCCCCCTGCAGTGGACCAGCCAGCCCTTCCCTCCCCTCTCCCCCAAGTCTGCCAACCCCCCCATCCTACAAGCCACTCCTGGTTCTGGTTTTACCAATACTTACCAGTACTGGGAGCCAATGGAAGTAAGTCAGGGTGAGGAGGGGGGCGGGTGTGATCAAGGGGGAAGGTTTGCCAAGGAGACTGTTAATCTGGAGTTGGGTAAGTAATCAGGAGGCTAAAAATAGCCCTTCATCCTGGGGAGTAGAGAGCCCCTCTCCCCCCAAGCTCCCCCTGTGGATGCCATTAGCCTGCCTGATTCCACCAAGCCCTCCCAGACCCAACCAACCCCCCTGCAGACTGTGCCAGTCCCCCAGTTCACCCACAGAGTCCACTTCCCCCATTTTGCCCTGAAGACCCTGCTTGCCTCAATCCCCTCCATTTCCCCCAAAAGAATCCCCCTCAATCCTCCCTGCAGATGCTGCTTGCCCCTCTGATCCCCCAATCTCCCTCATAGACCCCATTTGCCCCCTGACAGCCCCCACTAACTCTGCCTGTCCCCCCAGGCCCCTCCCGCAGACCCCACTTACCGCTTTGATCCTCCCTGAAGACCCCACTTGCCCCTCTGATACTCCCAAGCCCCCCACACCGACTTATCATAGATTGGGTGGCCATTTTTAACACAATCTAACCTTCCCATAACCTCCTTGAATGTCTGTGCATACCCATACATGGCATGGGTTTAACCAGCATCAAAATCTAATTGTCATTTCTTCTGTTTAGGGTAGAAATAAATGTATTATTGAAATAGGTGTACTACATTTCACTAACACCTAATTCAGGATTCTGGTGTCTGAGTAGATTGTGATCTCCCTAAGGCATGGCCTACATCTAATGGGGTTGCACAACATCAAGTACATTGCCAGCACTAGTCTAATGAGGACTATACTTTCTTCAGCATTGCATTGCAGAACATGTCTCTCCTTTCTGAAGTTTTTAAAAAGTTACAAAAATAATTCTGAAACAGCACTAAAGATAATTGGCATTTGCTGAGGGATGTCATTTGTTATAATAGTAAAATAGTACTTCATACTATGAAGCACTTTAGCACTTCATGGGTTTTTTTGTTGTTGTATACATATTTAGTAATGAATATGTTAGTAGCTGAATATAATAATTATAACCTGACTTTAAAGACCAATATATGCACAATGCTTTTTTCTGCTTATTTTATGTGTAATTCCAATTTCTTAAGAGCAAAGCAACTCCCACAAAGCTGCTTTTCAGGAAGATATCAGCACAATTATTAAGTTTGAAAAGGCACTTGGCTTTCGGCTATCTGTCTTATCACACAACTTAACATGCACTGCCTTTTTTTGTTCTCATTGCTTAATTATAACATGGATTTGGACACTGAAGGGATGCCTCAAATACACCATGCAGCATCATGTAGAAATATCTGGGCTACTAAGTTACTGTGGTGCTCTGCGTATGCTACTTTATCCTGATTCTCAGACTAACACAGCTATTCTGCCTCTAGTATCTGAGCTAACCAAGCTAGTTTGGATATCTACATGGCATCAATATCATACAATTCCACAGCTCACATTAAGTCACAATAATGTCACCCTAGCTATGCTAAGGGGACTTCAAAGTAGAGGTGTCATACATCTAGCCCAGATCCCTATCTTCCCATTATGTGACATAATTTTTGAAGGTAAAAATAATTTAGGACATGGAGGTAAATCAAAAATGAAACAAATTACAATGTGGGTTTACTAACGGTAAGTAGCATCAGATCCATATTTTATATTGCTTTGATAAGATCAGACCTGTTGAAATATTGGTCCACAAATGATGTGTGGATTGCAAGAGATTAATTCTTAGCCCCTGGGCTTCTGATTTGGGTGCTACTTGCCCCATCACTCTCCCGTTGCAGCCATCAGGGTTTCCAATCTCCACTTCCTGCTCTCGCCCTTGGGCTTTTTGGGCAGTACAGACTAAAGAGCTCAGGGAGTCCATAGCCTGAGGGTCTCAAAGGGCCTGAGGCATCTGGGAAGGTTCATACCAGGCCTGCCTACACGAGACATTTAATGCACAGTAGACTAATTCTACTGCGCATTAGCGTGTCATGGCAAACGCCGTACTAATGTGCAGTAAAATTTGTCTACTGCGCTTTAAGCATCGCAAAAAGACTGTGCACCTTTGCTACTGTGAATTTATGTAGTACCTCATATTAGAGGTACAAAATTTAATGTGCAGTAGCAAAGGCGCATCAATGCACGTGTAGGTGCACCCACAGTGTGGTGGGGAAGAGGGATTCTATGGTGGGGGGGCCTCAGAAATTGGATATCCCTGGATAATAAAACTGATTTTAATACAAAAACCCAATCAAGCTGGTAAAGAACTGACTAAAAGGGAGGTAGGAAGGACAGTTTGAAAGGGGAATTGTCAGGCTGAACGGAAGTTACAACTTAAGTCCCTCAAGAATTTGTCTTAGGACCAATCTTTTTTTTTTTTTTTAAAGATCTTGGCACAAAAATGTAGGAATGAAATTGGCTGATGGCATCATGTTAGGAAACATCATGACTGATGCAAGCAAAGATAGAGAAATCATACAGAAAGAATGGGATGACTTTTAGAAATGGAGCAACAGAAATGGGATGAGATGCAAGAACATAAAGAGCATTTGGAGATCATTAACAAAACATTCTGCCTCAAGAGATGAACTGATCATTGGCAGAAAGAACTGAGGAGGAGAAGGACCTGGGTATGCTAGCTGATCCCAGAATTATAGTGAGTTGCGAGTGTGATGCACTCATGAAAAGGCAAATGCATATAGACTGTGCCAATCAAAGTATTTCCAGTAAAGATCTGGTAGAATTACTGCCAAAATAGAAGGCTTTATTTGGAATACTGCATACCACTCTGGTCATCCAGGGCATTTTTACATGAGCTCCAGGAGGCACGGGAAGGTGCTTTAATTAGGGAGCATTTTAATTAAAAGCACCCGAGTGTCACGTGTATCAGTGTCCCCTGCACTTGAAAATGGTGGTGGGTGCTTTGAACTAAAACTCATTGAACAAGCTTTAGTTCAGAGCACACCACTGCCGTTTTTCGATGTGGGGATGCTAATACACATAACGCCAGAGTCTGCTTGAGTGCGTTTATTTCTGTGCTCCAGCAGATTTGATTAATCAAGTCTACTCTGACGCGCTGGATTTCCTGCACATGTGTAGGGGCCCCATGTTCAAGAAAGATGAACTCAAATGTGACTAGGTGTAAAGAAAGGCTGTTGTGCTAACCAGGGGAATAGAAAGCCTATCTTAGCAAAATGAGACAAAAGAACTGAGGGACTGCTCTTTACAAGTACACTGCAAAGGTGACAAGCTATTTCAGCTAAAGAACAATGTCGATAAAGCAAATGAGTAAGCTGGTTAAGAGTATATTTAGGCTGGAAATTTGAAGGTGGTTTCTAGCCATCAGGGAAGTGAGGTGCTGGAACAGCATTACAATGAAAGTAGTGATGACAAAAACTTATTTGTTTGACGAAGCTTGTTCTTTTTATGAAAACGATAATATAATGTTACTGTCTGTGACAGCAGGAGCTAGATTTGACACCTTTCTGTCATTTGTTCCCTCACTGATGCCCCCATGGTTCATCAGCAGACTCTTGAGATCTACCACATGGATCTAAATCAAGCCAATCCTAGTCTCCACCCCTTAGACATTTTATTCCAATCTCAGTCTCTCTGCCCAGCCAATCTCTCTCTTATTCTTCTGAATTCTCCATTTTAGTGTCAGTCCCCTTCCTGACCTGTCTTTTGCCCAGCCATTTCCAGTTCCTCCCAGCTCCTTTTTCTCATTCTCTTTCCCCTAGTGTCTTGCTTTCTCCTCTGAACTGTGGTTCTTCCTCAGTATGTCTCTCTCTTAACCCTTGGCCCTGCCACAGCATGCCACATAGAAGACACTACTACTAAAGTGTCCAGCACTGAAATAATCACCTTTGCTTAAATGTAGTTTGCCATTATTGAGTTTTTAATTTACCGGCCTGCTAGGATGACTGGTGGTATTCACAATGGCCAAAACTATTGGTTCTGCCAATCTGTAGACTCAGTAATCGAAGGACATATCTGGTCACAGTCAAAAGGATATATGCACAAATAATATATCCCCTCCACCTCCTCCCACATACATCCCAATGTTTTTAAAAACAAAAGCTAAATTTTGCAACACCTATAAACAAATAAAAAACCCTGTAACTTTCTCTCCTTGCAGCTATAGTCAGTATTGTGTGGCATATATTTCCAGTTGTCTTTAACTCAAACCTTACCTTTCCTAGTCATTGAATATGACGAGACAGCATTGTGATCAGCACCATTCTTTTTTTTAATACTGTTGTAGCAGTGTAGGGACATGGCCAAGCACCCAGGGCAAAGTGGAAGTGATGACTTCTGGTTCCCGATCACAAATATATGCACTGGTATCAGCTGCCTTTTTTTTTTTTGCCCTCCCCCTGCATATTGGTGTGTGGAGAACTTGCCCCTTCTCCCTCTACGCCCCAAAGTTATACCACTGTATTATTGTATATCAATGATTTAATATTAAGACAGAGACAGTTCCAATCTACACCATATCCTGCAGCACTGCTATTTCCTTTCAGGTAGCTCATCCAACTAATGATCACACCCAACTGTTTATGTTCTGATGAGCTCATAGTCTGAGGCAGTAATGTTGCAGCTAAATTTGGAGTTATTCTAATGCTTCTGATTTAGCTTCGTTAGCGAAAAAAGGAACTTCAGCAGTGCCAATATTTACACATGTTGGCTAAGTGCCTTTAAATGACTCAATAGCAGACCAGGATCTTCACCAATGCATGGTAATAACAACAATATTAATTAGAGCACCTCGAATTTTGCAAAGTTAAATTTCAAGCTCATTGGAAATTTTCTAGTACAACTTTTCTCATCAGAAAATGCCATTTAGCTAAGAGCAAAGTGATTTGAAGACTGTCAGTTTTGAAGATATGTCATTTAGAAAGAAAACAAGAATGAAGTGCTGCAATTTACCATTTCAAAATGACTTTTTTACCCATGCCTTAAAATTTTATGTTTTCTAACATAACATGCAAAAAGTCAAAGACAGAAAGAAATGTTTCTATAGCTCTGGAACAAAATATTTCTGGAATTTTGTTTTGGGGAAATCTTTGTTTTTGTTTCCTTTTGAAATGGAAAAAAGTGAAATTACAGACTTTCCTGTGAAACAAAAATGTTTAATTCCTGTTCAGTTCTAATTAAAGTCCTTATGCACCTCATTACTAAAGACCAGAACTGAGGATGACACGATGTTCTGCATTGCGATGAGATGCAACACAAGACTCACAGACTGAGGAGGTATTGCAGTAGCTACAAGCCACCCTTGTATCCTTCTGATCCTGAGATAGTTAGGTGGCTGGTAAACCCCACTAGTGCAATCAAGACAGCTTTGGGCGGGGGGCTACCTAAATTACGCCCGCCTTCCTTGGCAGCTACAGCACCTATATGGGATTTTGTGATGTGGCCTTTCTTTTTGAGTGTAGACATGTCCTGAAGGGTCTTTCTGTGAATCTTCTTACATGTTTGCATAGTATTTAGTACAATGAGAGTCTGACTGGGGTCTTTGGGTGCTACTGTAAGACAAATAGTAATACAATGATGCAATAAGAGTATATGTTTTACAGAGCTACTTAAACATAACTTCAGTCTTAACAGAAATATGGTCATGGCCAACATCTTACAGAAGGCTTGAGTAGGCCACTCAGGATGGGCAAAAATAACTGTTTGAATTTTTTCTCTGTCCTTGTACACCTAGCTTCCACCTCCAGCTTTAGTTTTCTATTGCAACATGTAGCTGGTGAGCTGCTTGGATTTTCCAGCTTTGTTTTCTTCTACCAGAAAATAAAAACAGCTTTAAAAGCTTACTCTTCTGGACATCTGGAAATTTCTGTTGAACTTAGCAACCAGGTTTTCAAAAGTCTATGGATGTAATTTACAGTTATGCCACTGTAAAACTTCTTTACCTTGTTAGAGTAGAATAAAGGTTTCTTGGTATAAATGAGAATTAAGCCTTAGGATTCTGCCGTACAACAGTATAAGAAGAGACAGAAGGCTTTTGAAAAATGGTAGCAGAAATGGTGTTTAGAACCTTGTCTTATTATTTTCTTTTTTTTGCCAGAAGCTCTCTCTTTGCGAGTTTGAAAAGTATTTCATAAAATAGTACGAAAAGAGGGTTTTTGAAAATATGTTTTAACAAAAATTGAATTTAAAATTGCAGAGCCATATTGTAACAGCATTAAGACACTCCTGGGCATGTTTTAATGGTCCATTAATACATGCCGTGGGTGGTTGAATGCATGTGGCTGCACATCTATGACATGTATTAATGGACTGCTGGAACATGCCCTGTCATGTGTTAATACCATATTACAATGCTGTACTACCTGTAAAGACTCAGAAGCAACTTTAGATGACCTGAAGAATATCATTGGTTTTTGAAAATATGCTATGATTAATTGCTCGTGTGCATACATTCATTGAATTGTTAAGGCAAGCTTCTTTTGGTAGGTGTGATATCTTTTATTAGACCAACTGAGTAGTTGGAAAAATGCTCTTTGCAAGCTTCCAGGCACAAGCACCCTTCTTCAGGCATAGGGAGTCTCTGCTGTTGTTTTGAAATCACCAAGGAATGAAAGAAGCTAAAAATGAGAATGTAAATTGGTGGACATTAGGAAAATAACTGGTAGAGAAGGGAGGGGAGGGGGGGAAACCAGGGTGAAAAATTGCCAAAGGCATTTCCCAGCTCCTGCCCTGCATGCCAGGTGGGGGCTGGACCGCTTGTGCCCTGCTCAGCTCAGTGAGCGCAGAGCTGGGAGCAGAACTGGCTGGGAAGCTTGTTCCGTCCCAGCTTGGTGCTTGTGGAGCTGGGCAAGGAACAGACTTCCTGGTCCCTGCCATCCCAGTGCCGCCTCCAGGACACTGCTGGGAGACCCTTATCTCCCAGCTGTGGCTCTGCAACCGCAGGGCGACTGCTGGGAGATAAGCATCTCCTAGCATCAGCCCCATGGTTGTGGAGCCACTGCTGGGAGATAAGTGTTTCCCAGCCCCCTGCTCCTTTACTACAGTGGTGGAATAGATGCCAGGAGATAAGGATCCCCCGGCCCCTGCTCCCCAATTGCAATCTGGAAGCAGGGTGCTTGGAGCTCCCTGCTGCCAGGGCAGGGGGACATAATCCCCACCCAGGCTTCTGTGGTAGAGACCACCCTAGCAGAGACCTCCTGGGGGCAGAGGGTTATCTCCCACCCCCGGTGGATGGCTGACTGGGAGCAGATTTTGCTCCCGGTCATGGATCTACATGAACGTTACAACGCCATTACTAATCTTGCATTTCCAGGTAGCATATTTACTCAGGATTAGGGAGGTTTACTGTGTAGTTAGCATGTGCACACGTAGACACACATGCTTACTTCACAGTAAACTATGCTAATGCAAAGTTAAACATCTTGTGTAGATGTGCCCCTAGTGTAGCTCATTTGCAGTACTATACATTTGAAGAGAGGTAGCTGAAAGGTTTAAGATAGAAAATTTTAACAGTGTCACTGATATATTATAAAAAGAAAGTGAGAAGAGTGGTGGTAGATTCTATGTTGTTGGCATCTTGTAATCAAGACTGCCTATGTTTTTGAAAATATGAATTTATCAGACATAAATTATTAGGCTCAATACCAAAGGTGAATTTGGTGAAACGGTGAATTTAAGAGCTTGTGGTCAGACTAGGTGATCTAATGATCTTCTGGCTTTAAACTCTATAGGCACATCCAGGTGAGTGGGTATGTGTGGTTTGCAGTGCCGCATGCTGTGCTTGGTGCTTGTGCAACCATCCACCACACTGCAGATTTGCCGCGCAGTGCCAAAAGTTGACACCGGGAGATCCTGGTGTCAAAAAAATCCACCACAAAAAAAAAGTGGCACAGTCCATGCTCCAGTAGACAGGGAGGCTGGGTCCCTTCCTCTAATTGTCCCCTGCCTCTTCCAGCATGCTGGGAGCCAGGAGGAGTGGGGAAACAACTGTTTCCCTGAAGCGAGGCATTTTGCCCTGCATCAGACCCCATGTGCAGGGGCATGCACAGCAGGAAAAAGCAGTGGTACAAGTTTGTGCCACTGCTATTTTGCCATGGAAAATATGCATCCCTGCACATGCACGCTCATCTGGACACACCATATAAATCCAGTTTTTGATTATGAGTCAAGAATTGTGTCCCTGATCTAAAAGAGATCATTAATATAAACAAGATCAATATGTTTTGGCAATGTGATGGTTGTGCTAGGTTTGTTTGTTGTTTTTTTTTTAACTACTCCCTATTTGCTGAAACATTCAGCAAGTCAGTGTGAATCCTCTCTCTCTCTCTCTCTCTTTCTCCCTCCCTTTCTTTTGTATGGCATCAGATATCAACTTCCAAATCTATGAGCCACTGTCTGGTAGTATTTCTCAATGTACAGATTCCATCTGCCTCATATGGGCCTTTTAAAGACTGCAGCTTTCGATTAAGTGCTGTGCTGTTTGTTGGACATCACGTTCGCACAGGGGACTGTCCAAGAACTTCATCTTGTGAAGTGTTGTTTTAAAGCATCTGTATCCAGATCTCAGTTTGTTCAGCTCGACCCACGCTTCTCTGTCAAGGTTGTGCCCAATGGGGAACTTGCTTGGTGTTGGTATAAAATGCTGTAGGAATAGGCTGACATTTACCAGCGATTGACCTATTCCATTGCTGTCCTTAGATTTAGTTCAGCATCTCCAGGCTCTTCCAAGAGCTTATGGTCTTCATGTAACAGTGGTTTACAACTTTTAAGCCTCTTATGCCTCCATCTATTTGGGTCTTCATTTAACAGAGGGGGTGATTTTCATCATCTCTTTCCTCTATTACCAGTAATGATATTAGGGTATATCTTCTTATATCACTTGGTCTAATGCCTGAGAGTACAGGGAGTACATCTGTGCATAAATTGTGCAGCCTGTTATGAGTCTCAGCACACTGTTAAGTACAGTGTTGAAATTTTCAGCGTGACAACTTCTGGACCATACAGGAGCACAATATTCTGCTAAGGTGCAGCGGTTTTGAGCACTTTGAAGTTGGCACCCCATGTCATGCTGGCTAAACATCTTCAGGCAGCTAACCATGCAGATACTTTACTGCTGACCTTCTGAATGTGATGTTTATAGATGACAGAACAGTCTAATGTGACTGTTAGATAGGGTGGGTTATGCTCATGGGAGAGGATGTGGTTGTCTACTCTGATATTCAGTGCCCTCTTGGCTGGATGATTGTTCAGGTGGAAGAGTGACAATACTGATTTATTGATGTTCAACTTTAAGCACCACTTGTGGAGATAGCATTGAGTTCCATGTCAGTATTCAGTATGTTTTCTAGTTCTGTCATGTCAGTTCCTTGAGCAACTACAGTGACATGGTCAGCGTACATGTATTGCTTAGATGTTGTATGTGGGAAGTCTGAGGCATGTACATTGAAAAGTATTGCAGCTAGCACTGACCTTTGGAGGATTCCATTCTTCAGCGTTCATACGCTGCTTTTTCATCCTTGGCTAGTAGCAAGTTTGAACGATCTGCTGGAGATCATGTTCATGATGAAAGTACATAGCTTGCAGTCAGGCATTATAGAGTGTAGTTTATATTTGAGGCCTTGGTGCCATACAGTATCATAAGGTTGATGAAGACCACACCTGTTTTCTGTCTCATTTCAAATCTGGTTTTTATGTCAGATTTATGTAATGTAACTTGGTCAATGGTACACCACTTTTCCCAAAAGCCAGCTTGCTAAATTGGGAACTGTTCAATTTCAAATGAAGGTGAAAAGGACATGGATGTATAAAAGGATCATCATGGCCAAAAGATTAGCAAAGGATAACTTTTTGTGATAGTCTGGAATACTGTCTATACTTCTGGTCAACAAATTCAAGAGAGATGAATTCAAACAGGACCAGAAGTGGAAAAGGGATACTAAGTGATCACGGGAATTAAAAACCTATCTTACATAAATTTGGCTTTTTTAGCCATTCAGAACGAAAGCCAGGAGGGGATATAATTTCTTTCTACACATATATTAAGTGATGGGGTAAGCTAGAAACAGAAAAGAACCAAGTAAGCTGAAGGACAGTGTTGGCACAAATAAGTCCAACTTACCATGAATAAATTCAGGCTGGACATAAGAAGCATCTGTCCTAGCTATTTGAGTAACCTACTGAGGTATTGTAATTGCTTTAATCATAGTGAAGCAAAAAGCAAACTGTTTTTAAGATGCATGTTGGTAAACTAGTAAGAATGCCACAAGTATCATATTTGTTTTTCAACACTTCCTGTTGCTGTCTTTCTCTTGAACCATCTCATTAGTCACTTTATACTTCCTTTGTGAATCACCATCTTCCAAGTTAAACACAAATTCCCATTTGGTATCCTACGAAATGCTTTATTGAAGTCCAGATATGTGACATCTACCTCTCATATTTTGTTTAGAAAGTCAGTCTACTTATCAAAAAGAGCTACCAGATTAGTCTGGTACAGCCTGTATTTGATACACACATATTCTACAATACCCCATTTCCCCCTTCACTTCCACATCTTAAATTGACCTTTCCTTCAAAATCTGTTAAAAAAGCCTTGCTTCCAATTGATATCAGACTTATTGGCCTGTAATTACCTGTTTCAATTTTGTCCTTTTTAAATATAACAAGGACACTTACTATTTTAGATCATATGGTACCAGCCCTGACTACAGAGACATGTAACTGTACTTGTTAACAAACCTCCAGCTTCATGGGCTAGTTCCTTCAGAATTCTGGAGGAAGATCTTCTCACAACACTGACACCTGGCTACCAAAAAATAGCAGATGTTGGGAGTCTTGGTTCCCCTCTGGAAGAGAAATCAGTGTTACAGAGTCTGGAAACTGTACAAAAAACCCTGATGTAATACATTACAAATGCTAAGGAAGTGTTTTATATAAAAGAAACCACAAACCCAAAATAACAAGAAAATGTATATACAAACAACACCTCACCCCAAGACCAAAAAAAAACCCTGCAATGGATATTTTTGTTCTATGACTTCTGAAATAGTTTCAATATTGGTAAGAAAACCTAGAGAAAAAAAATTATATGGATATACTAAGTTATAGACTTAGAGCAATTAGGTGAAATTAAGACAGGAAAAACTAAGTTTCCAGAAAAAACTTTCTGACAATGAAATGTATTAAGCTTTAAGAGGCTGTCCCAAGGAAAACTGAAGGCCCATCACTTGAGACGTTAACACTAGTCTGAGGAAATCACTAGAAAATATGAACAACCCTTTATTGGCAGGAAAATGGGATGCTATTAAAGGGATTTTTTAATCTCTAATGTTTATCATTTTATGAGCGTCTCATTTATGTTTTTCCTTCACTAGAGTTATGGAAAAAATTCATAGAAGTCATTTGTAGTTTCTATGGGGCAGAGGCTTCCTGACAAGCTTTAGTGTTAATGCTTGCCTTTCATCAAACATTATTTTACTGATAACACTGCTAGTATGCGTGCTCTCTCTCTGAGAGGGTTTCATAGGGATTCATTTGAAACTTTCCTCCTCTTTTACTCTACTCCTCTGGGCAGAAATTCAAATCACAGAAGAAAAACAGACCTGAAACTACCAAATCTGGCTACCTTTGAGGTTTAACATATAGACTTACTTAATTTCATATGGCTTCTACTAAAAAGCACTAACAATTATTCATTTTTAGTCAAGAGTTAAATGCTAAAGGGATTAATTGGAATTAATGCTAATGTTCTGATTTCTCCTTCCGTATCCAGTTTCTTACAGTAGTAATTCCAGAGTTGGTGTTACAGAAAGAAACAAAAATTCTAGATGACCAACTACAATTCTAGTTGGACAATTTAAGCCAGAACCTAATCAATAGGTAAGGCATTAAAGGAGGCCTCAGGTGGCATTTAGGCATCTGAGTCTGATCCAAATCTACACCACTGCAGTGTTCAAAAGCCTGCTACTGTGTCTAGCTTTGTTAAGTATCTTCATTTTTCCCTAAACAGACCCCAAGACAGTCTACTCACAGTCTTTATGCATAAGTAGTTTTGATTCCAAACGTACTCCTATGTGCACAGCTCCTGCCTTGGCTTTGTTACAATCTAGATCAATGTCAAGTTGTACCTAAACCCAGCTGAGTCTCCAGAATAGGCCAGATGTGCTCTGCTCAGGTCATGTAGAGCAGCACATTGCTAGTTGCTACAGGTACAGAGATCTTGGGGAGAAATCCATGGTTCAGAAAGAGCACTTGAGAACACCCATGGTTGGCAGATAAGCATAGGGCAAGTGCTAATGGGAGCAAGCATGAACCAGAGAGTTTTCGATAGGCAATATCAGATAAGTTAGTTAGACTTTGGTGGTTTAGGAGAGAGGCAGTAAGTCCTAGAAAGGCATATGGACAGATTAAAGACAGCTTAGTTAGTCAATCAGGGTAAGGAAGAATGCACATTTAGCTAGATTGGGTTGAAAGCGTGGGGTAGGGTTTTTCTAAAAGGCAGTAGATGAATGGCACTAGGCTGGGGAATGGGGTGGACTTGTGTGCTGTGGCATGCCAGTTGAGAATTACTGCCATATGCACTGTAGTTCAGGACAATCTGGAGACTGCATGCTTTGCAGACTTGGTTCTCTCTGTTCTGAGAGAGGTCACCATAATCTCAGTATTCTGGCAATGGGGTCTTTCCAGTGAGTGTCCAGTCATGCCAGAATCATAGAATCATAGAAGATTATGGTTGGAAGGGACCTCAGGAGGTCATTTAGTCCAACCCCCTGCTCAAAGCAGGACCAGCCCCAACTAGATCATCCCACAGC
The DNA here is from genome assembly GCF_030867095.1 of Alligator mississippiensis. Lineage (NCBI taxonomy): Eukaryota > Metazoa > Chordata > Crocodylia > Alligatoridae > Alligator > Alligator mississippiensis. The sequence continues at coordinate 185,945,571 of NC_081824.1, read as the reverse complement.
CAAATCCTCAACCATTTTTGGGGGGCTGTCATCATTCACATAAGAGAATATATAATTTCCCCCACTGACCTTGGTGCTTGAGAAGAAGATCATGCTGGAATTTCATGGGCTTCCCACTTGACTGACATTAATATTGCAAGCCCATGTGGGATGTCTATGTCTATGTCAGCTGGCACAGGACCTTTGCAATGAACATGAAGCTACTTTACAATGCCCATATAGAGACAATCCATAATCTGATCATACAGTTCCTGGGACCTAGCCATGACTCTTTCACTTGGGACAGTCTGTCTCAAGTCCCTTCTGCCATGGAAAATTCCCTCAAGTAAGTGTTTTCTCATGGAATTGCTTACTCCCACCACACCCCATGACCCTTTCCTGAATCAATGCCTCTCATTCTTGTCTAGTTCTTTCTGCCTCCTTCCACTAACCAGAGTCCATGAAATCCATCCTATCTGTATGCAAAGCTCTGCCAAGCCTCATTGGTTGTCCTTTTGTTTTAGGCAGATGACCATGACTATTCCATCTAACCTTGATTCCTCAGCACTCACCCAGGAAACATGGCAGAGTGATCCTAAAGCCACACAAGCTTACCAGCGGAGAAAGCCATCAGCAGCCTGAAGAGGCTGTGTGGATGTTTTTGTACATCAGTAGTGTGTCAAGAAGGCAAACAGGATTTTTCTGAAGTGCTACATTCTTCACAGTTCTGCTGTGCAATGTAGAGTTCATTTCATAATGGCTTAGACTATGAGGTATGGGGGATGAGGAGGCAATAGTAAAATGGAGGCTGCAACCAAAGGAGGATGAAATAAAGGGGAGGAGCTGGAGATCCCAGAAAGCATGGACATAGCAGCACCAAGGCATCCTACCCAAGAGTGAGAACCCAGAAGGATGTATGGTAATCTGTGGTGTATTGATCCAGGATGTGTTTTCTTAGCCAGGAAACCTGGAAGTGAAAAAGGACAAGAAAAGTTCGGTGAGTTGAATAGTCAGCTTCAACCAAAATTTATTTGTATCTTTAGATGGTAGGGAGAAGAAAGCTAAAGAAAGCTAAAGATATTTGTGCAGAAACTTCATAATCACTTCAAGAACTCTCTTGTGAAGCACATAGAGGAGGAACAAGGTGATCAGGAACAGCGAGCATGGATTTACCAAGAGCAAGTCATACCTGACCAACCTGATTTTCTTCTATGATAAGGCGGCAGACTCTGTGAATAGGGGGAGAGAGCAGTGGTGGTTATATACCTTGGTTTCAGGAGGTCTTTTGACACTATCTCCCATGGCATTCTCACTAGCAAGCTAAGGAAATACAGATTAGCTAGAAGGACTTTAAGGTGGATATATAACTGGTTCAATCATTATGCTCAATGAGTAGTCATCAATGGTTCAATGTCTAGCTGGAAGTAGATATCAAGTAGAGTCCCCCAGGGGTCTGTTCTGGTCTGGTATTGTTTGACACCTTCATTAGTGTTTTGGGATTGAGAATTTCCTTAGCAAGTTTACAGATGACACCAGGTTGGGTACAGTTGCAGTCATTCCAGAGGATAGGGGTAGGGCTAGGATCCAGAATGACCTGCATAACTGGGGAAAAGGTCCTCAATCAATCAGATGAAACTCAACAAAGACAAATGCACCTGCACTTGAAACAAACACATTGCATGCACAAATTCAGACTGGAGAATGACTGGCTAGGCTGCAGTGCTGCAGAGAAGACCTGGGGGTCACAGTGGACCATGAACTGAATATATGCCAGCAGTATGCTCTTTTTGCAAAACCACCCAACAACATACTGGGTTGTATTAACAGGAGTGTCACTTGGGGTGCAGGCAGAAGTTAGGGCCCCACTCTAACTCATGGCACTTTACATAAAGCCCCCACTCCCCCAAAACCCAACAAACGTTTGCCTGCTTGGTGTGGGGGGGAGGGGAGCTGGACCCAGCCTGTACCAGGCCAGTAAGTGGGGCACTCCTGCAGCCTCCCAGGAAGCTGCCAAACCTCCCCCCTACCCAACCTTTCCCCACCCCTCAGCTCCAGGGATATCAGCGAGGGAGCTCCCAGCTGCTAATTGGCCAGAGATAGGAGGCAGGAAACAGGGCTCCCTTGCCTTGTGGTCACCCCCCAGCTACCCTGGCTGGTGTACCAGGTGGGGGAGTCAGGTTGGGCCCATGAGGTGAAGGGACTCCATTCCCCCTCACTCCCCCAGCTTTGACCATTCAGCAGCTGGCATCTTTATGCTGGCTATGCCAGCATACTGAATGGCCAGAGCTGGGTGGGTGGGGGAGAGGAATGGAGTCCTTTTGGCTCAGGAGCCTGACCCAGCTGTCCATCTATACTTCAGCCAGGGTAGCTGGAGGGGGCTGTGAGGCAAGGGGGCCCTATTCCCCACCCCCTCTCCCCCAGGTCTGGCCATTCAGCAGCCAGCAGCTCCCTCTCCTTCCCTCTGACAGCCCAGGGGTAGGGCTGGGCATGTGCCCAGTCCCACCTCCCTCACAAAAAAATTAACCCGGGGGGGTTAATTCATCTGCTTTTCAGTGTCTTAATGTAATACCCAATTTAACCAGGGTTAATTTTTCAAACGATCGGCCATCTCACAAGGGTGCTCCAGGGCTCAAGCACCCAATGAAAAAAATTAGTGGATGCTCAGCACCCATAAGCCATGGCTGCAGGCCACTGCAGACTTTAAAAAAAGAAAAAAGAAAAAAACCCCGTGTTTTAGTGAACAGTACATTACTTCAATCCACTCTGCAGCATCTGTAAAGATTGGGCACTTCAGCAGGGCTTTCTGGAGCTGTTAGCTAAAGCTGATTCAATCAGCTATTAGATAAAAATTCCAGAAAAGCCCCACTAAATCGCCCAGTCTTTACTGACGCTGCAGAACTGGATTGAAGAACATGCTGCATCTGCTGGGCTTTACACCATGGTTTTCTGTATTTTCTTACATCTACCAGCACCCACTGGCAAAAAACATGTGTGTAGAGCACTTTCAGGGGCCAGATTGCTTGAAAAATGTCACTTCTGTTTGCACCTTTGCAAATCAAGGAAGTAATTGTAATATACTCTATTCAACACTAGTAAAGTTGCACCTGGATTACTGTGCCCAGTTTTGGGCCCCACACTTCAAGAAAGGTGTAGACAGTTTGGAAAGAGTCCAGGAAAGAGCAATGAAAATGATCAGAGGCCAGGGAAACATAACTTATGAGGAAAAACCATGATAATTAGTAACACTCTAAGCTTTTTAACCCTAAATTGGGTGGCCAAACTATTCATTAGCTCAAGTTTGTCCTCTTCTTGAGTGCACAGCCTCCGTTGCAGATTGGTGATGGAAGCTCATTTGGGCCATGTTGTAAATTGCTAGTTATGCACCCAATTAATCTCAAGTCTGGGTTGTAAAGCCCCATGAGCAGAATGTGCAAGGGCCAAGGCCATGAGCTCAACCTCCCAGAATAAGAAAGAAAGTGAGACTTGGGAAGGAAAGATGTGATGAGTTGCAATTTAGGAGCTCATTATATTCTGACCAGAGGGTTAATTTGTACCAACATTGTAGTTCTACTAGTTTGAATGTCCAAGTCTTCATTTTTACCATAATGCATGATTGTCTTCTGTATAGCATTGCAGGAAAACCTCCAATCTTGTGATTTTCAGGGGAGAGGTAGAGGGTAAAAGCAGAACTTGAAAAAGGAAGCCACCTCTTGCCTTTTCAAGCCTACTTGGTGCTCTGAGAAAGTACAGAAAGCTTTGAGCCTGAAGTCAGTGTGGGTCCTAAACAAGGTTTTTAGGATCCCAGATTAATTTTCTAAGCACTTAGAGAGCAAGGAGGGGGCAGAATGAGGGGGAAATGGCAGTTGTAAACTCTGCCTCCCCTTGTTAATGTAACTTTTTTGGTCCTTGGACTAAAAAACTTAGAAACCAATGACGTAGGACCAAAAGGACCGGTACTCTCAAAATCATTCCTACTTCAGCCAAAAAAACCCTCCTCCATTCACTGACCCAGGATTTTTTTCCTAAGAAGCACTAGGTGGCTGAGTGGTAGGGTGGAAGATCACACATCCGAATGATAATGAAATCTCTGACAGGACTGCACATATCTAAAGTTTATTTAGCATTATCACTCCTCTCTTCCAGGTTATCATCACGCCCCTTATTGTCTTTGGTTGGGTTTCCCTCCATTTGTGCTCGTGCTTGCTGGTAGGCCGTCCTCAGGACTGAGGTATCTGGCCCAAACCCCTTCAGGGACACAGTGACAGTGAAGCCAAAAGATATGCATTTTAGCAGGGAGAGAGACAGGATGGAGAATGGCTGCCAGAAATACAGGCCTCATTTTTGCCAAGCAGCTTGAGTCTCCCTGCCTGGTTGCCGAGCAAAGGATATGATTAATGAAAAGATGTCAGAATGATAATTTTTCCTCTCCGGAAATAGTGGACAGGATTTTTTTTTCCCCTTGAAGAACTAGGGATGGAGGGAGGGGGAGAGCTAGAGAAAGAGAGGGAGGCAAGACACAGGGAGGGGTTGTGAAGAGTGAAAACAGTAATAATATTTAAAAAAAAATACAACCTCCCCTCTGCCCACCCCCTTTAATGTTTCTCTGGTGGAGTAATAAGATACCTTCAGCATTATAAATAGCAGCACAGATGTTGACAGAAAAATGCTCCCTTAATTACCATACAAACTGCTTTACTTGAGTGAACCGTTTAAAGCGGCCTCCAAAGGAAGTTCACTCAAGCAATTCCGCAGATTACAGCTAATGAACAATATTTCCTTGCTCCTATTTAGTGCTCATTAAAATGTAAAAGCCTTTCATTTTCAACAGGCACACAATAAATAATTCCCCTCTCTCTCTGAGTGTGAGAGAGAGGGAGATCCTGAACCGCTCGGATAAAAATGAGGAGGGGAAGAGGCTGAGGGTGGAGGGGGGTGGGGAAGGGGCAAATAAGTAGTTTGGAGAGCAGCAACCAATTCATTAAAATCCCTGGGAGTGGCGGTGGCTGCTGCTGCCGCTTGTCGTGAAATGAGATGTCTGTGTTTGGAGCCCAGCAGCCGGTTCTTGAGTAGACCAGACAATTCACACCCACCCAGCCCAGCCTATATTGCAGCACGCGGCCAAGCTCACAGTGAGGCAGACAGATCAAACCCACCGCAGGGACAAGACGATGACACAAATGATGCGTGGCCTGAGAGTAAAACAAAACAAACAACACGAAGGAAGAGAAAATGCAGCCATAAAAATTAGCAGCACAATTTAGGTGGTTGGGGGTTTTGGTGCTTCTCTTTTGAAAAACTCCAGCTCTTTTAGTCCCTTAGAAACATGTGTGCAGACGAGTAACTTTACATTCATGAATAGCCCTCTTGAGCTCGTTGGTACTACCAGGAGACTGATTTGCAGAAGCAGAGCCTCAGTTTGTTCCTCTCATACTCGAAACAGGTTTGGGCAAAGGTCTCCATCCTCTTTTCCCCACTCATACCGTCCATATCTTGTTAAATAAATGTGATGTTGGATGGAAAACAGAAGGCTGAAAGGTTATTTTGGCATGTTTGTATGTACTGGTTGGGGGTGGGGGATACCAAGTGTTATCTATTCTCAACAAATAATAGCATTCTTAAATAACGGAAAGATTCTTTGAACATCTCCAGCAGTAAGATTTATAAAGGATAAATCATGTCAGACAAACCAGACTGCTTATTTTAAAAGTATGGTTGTAAATAGAATGACAGTGTTAGTGGATGAAGGGGAACACAGCAGAGGTACCATATTTGAATTTAAGTAAATTAAGTCATACATTTTAACAAAAATCTTACATACACATCAGTGTCCATTGGTTTGGATTGAAACTATGCCTTGGAGGGAAAAGTAGGTAACAAGCAAAAAAAAGAAACAAAGAACTGGGCTCTCCTGGACAGGGAGCAATATTAGGGCTTGTCTTAATTAATGTTCCCACACATTTTCTAAAAGGTGGCATAAAATACAGACATTTCATTAATGTCCATAAGTTTTGATAAATTACAAATAGTAAGGACAGATTGAAACTACAAAGAAAACCTAATGAGTTTACAAATATCAGCAAAGACATGAGCTCTTCATTCCCTATTGAAGCTGAACATTTTCCTACCCTTTGTGTTCCTCTTTGACATCATTTCTGATTTCCTTTCTCTCCTCACATCCAAACTGTTACAAGAGCCTGTGAGTGTTTTCTTCAAACCTTGCCACCACCAAAATGGTCATCCCTCATTTTGTGCCATCAGAACTTGCACCTCAGTGACTCCCTTAATAAGGGGGAAACTGATGGTAGAGGTTTCATGCTGCGCTATTAAAGATGATACGTTACAGAACTTATATTCCTTCTGTATCTCAGTGCTTTGGCAAAGATCATCCCTAAATTCCCCCTCCAAGCACTCTTGAATAAGGAGAACATTCATATCAGTTGAAAACTTATATCTGAGTCTCATCTCTAGGACTTAAAAAGTGACGTATGCAGCAGTCCGACTAAGCCCCACACCTTTACTGTAAATAAGGCTGTATGTGCTGTTAAAGTGTCAGCCCTCCCCCCACCCCCCCCCCAAAAAAAAAAGAAGAAAGAAAGCAGTGGATGACTAAGATCTTATATTGACCTAATCTTCAGACTTAGATAAACTTGACAGGAATATCACTTTGCAGTGACTTTATCTTAGTTAAACTTGTGTAGGGGGGAAAAGACATTCTCCAGGCTTAGGGAGGCCTGCTGTGGCTACTGTGAGAGGAAACCTATTTGTTACAATGCTACACTAAGTATAGGGATGAGATTATGGGATACAGTTTTGGTTCACAGTTAAAATGAGGTCTCTTCTGCAGGCTAAAGAGAAATATTTTATTGCAGTCATTAAGAAAAATAGTTGAAATTACAATTACCAAATAATGCAAAAAAATAAGAGAGAAGCATAAAATGGATGTTAAATATGTCTATGTCAGAGACTATTTGTGAAGCAGGAGACTTTCTGTGTGCTTTCACATTCTTGATCTCTTCTTCTTTACTAAAGTGAATTGGTATGTGCAGTACTGAGCACTGTGAATTTACACCTTTCCCTCTCTAGTGTGCTATATGAGCAGGCAGATCTAGTGAAGAAGTTAGTTTACTAGCAGTGCAATATACTGATGCTTTCAACACTCTGTACTTGGCTTTTAACTAAGGTCATTTGAAAATGGTCTTCAACACCCATCTCATTTGCTTTTTTATGCTTGCCAATTTAGTGTTGTATTCAAAGTGATTAATTAGTTTGTGGTGAAGGTTTATTAGGTAATCTTTCTGTCAATCAAAAATCACTGAGGTTTCAGTGTAGAATAAAGAACACCCAGTGATCTTATGCAGATAGGGAATTGATATTATCCTGGTGTACAAAAAATAGAAATGTAACCTTAATGTATGAGAATACATAGAAGGCTCAGAAGCATTTTCACTTTTATTTTTATCCATACCAAAGCAGAGCAAATGCCAATTGATTCCTCCTCAATTTAGATGTGAATTTTCAACCAGAATTTAGAAATCTGATGTAATCCTCTCTTTTCATGTTCTCCATTTGTTGGTTCGCATATAGAATTTGATGGACTTTAAAGCATATTTTAAAAAGCACAAGACTGAACTGTAGTTGCAGACATTAGCAATAAAAATGCTATAGCTCATATCTTGAGATTTCTTGATATGTAGCTTACTCACCCTCACATGAGCCAAGAATGAGATAATAGCATTTCATGGACTTGCAATTTGTTTCTTCAATTGGACACTGTTTCAAGCTTTGACACTTGGGAAAGTAAGAGAGGAATAAAAGAAGTATAATGAAAATATAAGTTACTCCACTCTTTCCTTATGTGCAATATGGTTTGTTTTATAACTGTGATGCTTTCTAAGTAAGGAATTTGAAAAATAGAAGTGAATTTACTAATTGTAAAAAGTAAACACACCAAAATGCATTTTGAAATGCATTGTAATGTTGGTTGTCTAGTCACAAGGCAGTGTGTGTGTGTGTTATTCACAACTTCTATTATTCCCAGCATGGGATGGAAGCTTACTGTAATCTGTACTATACTGACACCTATTTCTATTTAACTGCAGTCTTTCTTCCAGATAGACTAAGACCAGGAAAATTGGACAAATTATCTGATTTTGTTCTCCTTCCTGGTTAGTAAAGTTGCCAGGGACTAGGTATTTTTCTTCAAGGCCTTAAACTTCACTGTAAAAATATAGTCAAGTAAGGTGCTTTCTTGATTAGAAAAGGATTTATAATGACAAAGCTGAGAAGAGGATCTTCTAGACTTAGAGGAGATATTAGCTGATTAAATTACACACTACATAAATGTATGTCACTAATAACATTATGATTTTTTACATTATTAAGGTAACATGTAAAGTGATATAGATTTAATACTAAGAATTTGACTAGCTTGCCACTTTTCAGGGTCATTGTGGCTTTAAATTACACCAGTGCTCCCTAAACATTTAAAATGGTATATTCTACTATGAGAATAAAATAGTGGAATACTTTCTCTATCACCTCCTTGAGAAAGCTGTGGGTTATTTCTATCACTCTGTTGTACAAGACAGGTGATGAACAAGCAGCATCAAATTCAGATGACAGCCACTTGGAATTACAGATGGATGAATTTTTTTTGGGGGGGGTGGGGAAGGAGATTGCTAAATTGGAATAGTTTTTATGAGCTTTAGGATTATGCATCTGTAACCAGAACAGGAAAAGGTAAATGGCACATAGGGCCACAAATTGAATAACTTTGATATACGGTCAGATAATACAAATCCATAATTTGGCATATACTGCATTTACTTGATTAGATGAAGTCCCTGTCCCCCCGTCCCCTCCCCCCCCCCATTTAACATGGGGGGAAAGCCCTGTGCCTTACAATTAACCTGCAGGTAGCTGCTGCAGCTCCAGCCCCAACCCAGGGTTGTGGCAGGAGCTGGAGCTGAGTGCAGCCCCCCTTTCTGCACAACTTGACACTCCTTCCCCTCACTGCCCCTAATCTCCCCCTCCCATAAGGCTTCTCTCTCTCCTCCCCTGCCGCAGTCCTTTTTACCATTGTTCCTCACTAACAGGCTCTGTCCCTGCTGCAGTGTGGGGCATGGAGCATGCTCCCTGTAGCAATGGTGTAGAGCAGACACTGCTGTTCCAGCCCAGCCCCACAGCAGCAGTGTTGGGTCCCTGCCATTCCTGCTATGGGACTGGGCTGGAACAGTAGTCACAGCTCTGCATTGCTGCTATGTGGCAGGCTGGAGCCATGCTCCATGCCCTGGGCTGCAGTAAGGACACAGCCTACCAGTACAGAGCAGAGGGTGGTTGAGGGGCAGGCAGTGGGGAAAGACTTTAGTGGGGAAGATGGGAGGAAGGGGGGTGGGAACCTGAGGCTGCAGGTGGCAGAGGTGATGTGGAGAGGGGAGGAAGGGAAAACAGAGAGGGGGAACCAGGGCAACCTAAGGCTACGTGTGGGTGGGCAGTAGGTCTGTGCAAAGCAGCTAGTATTCGCTTCAGATTCGGCCAATTTGAGGCATGGTGATTCAATTCAGTGATTTGAATCACCGTCCCAAATTGCTCTGGCTGAATCACCAAATCACCTGGGTCCATCCTCTGCCTGCTCTCCTAGCCCCGTCAATGGCTGCCCCACCTCCAGGCACTTGGAAAAAAAAAAGCCCCAACTGACTAGGTGCTGCCGGGCGGGGGGATGATCTCTGCTGCCACCCACTGCATGGGGGTCTCTGCATGAGCCCCCTGACCCCCACCTCCCACTGTCCCAGCCCTTTCATGGCTGTCCTGCCCACCCCAGCTCCTGCCCTTTAAGAAAAAAGGCAAACCCCAAAACCCCACACTCACCATTCTTGCCCGGTGGGGGGTAATCCCCACTGCCCCTCACTGACTGGGGGGCTCTGTACAAGCCCCCTAAAGCCCTGAGGCCACTGCAGGAGTGAGGAGTACAGGGTTTTTCTAGGTTTTTTTTTTTTAAAGACCAGAGCTGGGGTGATTGGGGTCAGGGGGCTCATGGCATAACCCCCCATGCAGCGTGGGGCAGTGGGGGGCAGCAGGGGTCATGCCCCTGCCCAGCAGCACCCGGTGAGTCGGGGCTTTTTTTTAAAGCATCGGGAGCTGGGGCAGGTGAGGCAGCCATCGGGGGGGGGCTCGAGGAGCGGGCGGGGGTTGGGAGGCTGGGGGAGCAGGCAGGGGATAGGGCATGGCAGGGGTCCCCCCATTGTCCCCTTCCCCCTCCCCTCCAGCCCTCCCTTTCCCACCCCTGCTGCAACCACCAGGGACTGTCCGAATCATTGAAGCTCTCCGAATATTTTCTGAAGATCCGGAGAGGTTCAAATCGATTCGGACATTTTAATTGGTCCCCTGATTAGATTCAGATTCAGAGATTCAGCCACTGAATTGGGCTGAATCTCCTCCGAATCGAATCACCACCCAAAGCTTCACACAGCCCTAGTGGGCAGCCACAATAGGGGATAGGTTGGGGGGGGGTGCAGATATAAGAGGCAAACTGCCCGCCTCTCTCACTGCCTGCCCCCTACTACCTGCAATTCACTGCCTGCTCCATTACTACCCCCCTACTGCCTCCCCCACCACCTGTCCCCCTCATGACCTCTCCCTCACTGCCTGCAGTAGTGGAGGGGTGGGGAGCAAATTTAAGATGATATTCCAATAATTTGATTCCATTTATAAATTTTCTGTGTGTAGAATCTAATTACTGGGGGGGGGGTCATCTTACATTCAGGGTCATCTTGTATTTGAGTAGATATGGCATGTGGTCAGAATATTTAAAAGCAGTGTTTCCAAAATAAAATAAAAATCTGCTGGTAGATGACTGCTAAAATAACTACAGATCACATTCCAAAGGTTTGATGCTATGAGCAGTACTGCTTGATTCAAAAAGGTTACTATAAATATAAATAGACATTTTCCTGTGAATTTACACATAGGTTAAACTTTACTATCCAAATGAGATTAATCTAGAGAATATCATTAGTGCTACAAATCCAGCGGCTATAGGGAATGTGTTAAAAATTACTCTGGAAGCCCAGCCACTACCATATTTTCCCCTCTCATTTCATTTTGCTAAACCACATTTTACTGAATTCCTATTTGGAGAATTACCTTCCATAGCTTTAGAAAAAGTGCTGAGGCCCTCCTCAAAGGTACGCTTTCATGCAAGTGACATGAAACTGGAATAACCATCAATTTACACACATTATTCTGGCATACTGAATGAAGAAACAGAGGCACAAAAATGGAACCAACTATCTGACTAATTTTATTACAGAAGACCATTACAAAAAAAAGGAAAAGCAAAAAAAGAAAAGCAAAGCAAATTAGCTATTTTGTTGAGATTCTCCCAGAAAGATGTAGCAACGGCATTCTGTCTATGGGTATGCAGTAGATGCTGGTACTGCTTGCATGCCTGTAGTAGATGGATGATACTGATGGCAATCTAACTGGAACATCCTGCCTGAATATGAACAACAGATTTGTCAGTGTGTGACAGGCTGACAGCCCAGCTCCCAGCTGCTTGTCCACTGTTGTTAAATCAGTACCTTGTCTAAGTGTTCAGCAAAGAGGCAATCTGCTTCCTCCATTCGCACAGGCAGGTTGCCAGTTAAAAAACAAGTATTGGCTTTAGGCTGCAGTGCCATAATGCATTGAAAAGATGCAATCTAAACCTTTGTATGCTCCTTAGGCAACAAAGAGGAAGACTTGGAAGTTCAGACTCCAGACTATCTTTTTCAAACAATAAAGATAACTCTAAGTGGGATCAATGAAAGAAGAGCACGGGAATTAAGAGTCAGTGGATGACTTAATAGAGCTCATTTAAGAAAGAAAACATGGGTCATTTTTGTAGCAGGGACACTAGTTTTTGTTACTGGAGTTAAGGTTGTGTCAGCATTTCCATCATAAAGCCTATTATCAGGGCATTTATAATTCATTTGTAAGAATTAGCTCTAGCCTGAAATTTGGTATGCAAGGTCCCACCCTAGGAGCAATTTAGAAAAAAAATAATAATCTATGCAGTGTCATTAAGTTACAGAACACAAAGGAAACAGCTCACTGATTTCAGATGCTCTTTGTGCTGGTTTAATGCAAAACATGTTCATGTTTCTTAAATTCTGCAGGTTATTAGTTGGCCCCATGAATTAGCACTTAAAAGATGGAGGTTATGAGGATATTAGCAAGTTAACAATAATAATGCCTAAGCCAATTCAAAATGCATAGAAAAATCATATGTATTTTTAGCACTTGGGTCCAACGTGCATGTGAGGCAGACTTTGACATGATGGTCAATTATCTCAGAACTAAGGAGGATTTACACGATAGATTGTAACATCTCTTTTGGAGCAGTTATGGTCTGTTGAGTCATTAATAAGATATATTTAAGAGCCCCTAAGTACACATTTATACAATAGACCCCTAAGGGCTCAGAAAGAGTCATTATAGTCTATTGAATCAATAATCATCATAGGCTCATTCAAGTCCCCTGCAGAACTCAGGCTTCAGTATGGTGTTACCAAGTATTCCTGTCCTGGATCGACATGCAGTCAAGTAGATCTGACAAATTTTAACTTTGTTGACATTACAGGCTGATTTTGCCACCCATTAGTTCTCACTTTGGTATAAATCTAACTCAAACTTAATCTCCTGAAATGCAGTTAGCCCATTTCACACAACCTTCCTCTCTGTTCTTAAGATGTCTTTCACCTTGATTTGATCAATCATATTCAATAACCAATGCAAAAACACTGTAAGTATCTATGTGCATGCACTGCACAAAGCACCCTAAACAGCTAGAGAACATTTTGTTTGAAGATGTTCTGACTTACCTGTACAACCTGTTTCTGGTTCAGAAAAACATTCCTACTCAAGGCATCACTTAAGCATGTATTTAATTTGAAATCTGTGGTATGGAAACATGTGTTCTTCAGTGTTTTCCTACACCAGAACCTTCATCTATTTAAAAAATCTACGTGAAGAGAAATAATTTTAAAATTAAGGATTTAAGGTTGCCTGCTCAGGAGTATTTAATATCTGCTTAAGAATGAGGTGTTTTAAGTAACAGTATAGATTCAAAACCATCAACTATCACCCTTCTCTCTCCTAAAAACCCCAGAGTTGGATTCATAGATATTAAGGCAAGCTGGAAAGTGCAGGGCTTTGTAGAGTAGTACTAATAAAATTGCATATGACATTTCTGAAAAAATAAAATATGTGGCATATGCCAAATGCATTATGGTACTAAAAGAAAGGTTTTAAGGTATTTCTGCATTGCTTCTATTCTGACTTCTCCAGTCCTGGGTACCATGGCCATCACAAATTCACTGTGAAGAAGCCTTTAAGTTATATTGTGTCCTTATGCATCCTGAGAGCTAGCAAAACCTTTACATTTTGCCAGTAAAAGACAAGAATTGAACCAAATGCTGTTACTTTGGCATTACCTATTTCCACTGTCATTAGACATTATACAGGTTTCTAATCAGTTCATATCCTCATGTTTCCCCCATACTTGATGTAACCTGTAATTATAGAAGAGAAAACAAAATCTCAGCTACAGCTTTTGGTAAAGATGTTAAATCGCTGGGCCCACTCCTTTTCCAAGTGGGTTCAGTGGGAGTAGAACCTCACCAATGATTTCCAGAGTACTTGTTGTTGACTGTAATGCCTGAATAGGGCAAATGGGACAAAGTGCAACTGGGAGGAATGTTTGTCACTGCTGTCTACATCACTCTTATGTGTTTAAAATGTTAAAAAGGGCCCTCCTATTTTAACTTATGCTTTACAAAGAAGTGGGCAATTAAAATTCCCTAATGCTTTTCCTTTATGGCATACACAGTTGTGGAAGTGAATCCATACAATCAATCAAAACACTAGTTTAAGAAAAGAAAAGATCATTATCTTTTTGTTATCTAGACTCTTTAGTCACTTTCTGGGGGAAAAAAAATCATAAAACAGATGATATCAGTACTTGTTTTACTAACATAATCATAAATTATGAAAATATATTTATTACTATTTATCCTGCTTGCTCACTTTTCATTTAATAAATTAAGGTTAAATACATTGGTTAATGGCAAAAGGCTTGCAAATTGCACTTTCATTTGTAGCCAGTTTCACTTCTGATTCCCTTGGATGATAAGGAATGGTGCAACCTTTGTTGATCTGGCTGCATAGGAATTTTTAAAGCAGCCATGTCAAGCTGGTCATTAATATGCAGGTCAACCTGTCCCTGTTATTTTGAGGTTATGGATGATAAAAGTGTTACTGATCTTTTACACAGCAAAAACAAACAACAAACCAACAAGCAAGCAAGCAAGCAGATAACCCCACCTGCAAAACAAGAACAAAAAAACCAGGTCAGCACCTCATCTGCAGCCTATGGGACTTGATGGAAAGATTCAGTGGGCTTTGGGTCAGACAGAATTTTGATGTGAAACTACTTTCTTGATGTTAATCAATCACTTACAAAAGTGACCATTTTAGACAAAAATGTGTGGATTAAGGAATGATGCGTGGGAAAGCAGGACACAAGCCCTAGGTGCTGCCTAAGGGGAAGAGGGGTGCTGGAATGGGGCTAAGGAGGGTGCCTCCCTCTTCCTCCCCTTTCCCCCACCCAATATCTTCTGTGTTCTGGCTCCAGCTCTGGTAGTGAGGAGGGCAAAGAAGTGGTAGTGGCTGATGGTGTGTTGCTGCTGGAGCTGTCCTCCCTTTTTTTGCTTCTGAAAACTAGTGTTTTTTTGACCACTCACCATGTATGGCAGAACATGTGAGCAAGGAGAATGCAGCATGGTGGGGGTGAGGGGGAAGGTGGGGGGAGGAGAGAAAGGAAGGGAGGGTAAGGTATGCCTCCAGAATTGTGTGTATTCTTTTAAACACTAACAAGAAAAGTGTATGGGCCAGATTCCTAGCTGTTGTGAAACAGCATAGCTCCAAAGAAGGATCTGTATCTTTGTTTCCATTCCCAGATTATATCACCCCACCACTAATGTACACAGGCACATAATTTTCTTCTTTTCTCAATTTATTCAGAGAGGTTTATAACCAATAACTCTACTAATTTTTGTTTTAATACCTTAAATTTTAAGATGAGTTTCTGCAAGTATGATATTATGAATCCTATTTAACTATGCTTAAGATCTCTCATTTAGAGTTAAGTGGTAGAAGAAAAGGCCAAATTGTCTTTGCAGATGTTGAGAAGAAATTCATTGCAGGCAATCATCATTTGATATCCCATGCTGACTTCTTGAACAAGTGCTTTCTCTAAATGATAAATCAAATGAGTTGGCACTAACAATAATATCTTAGAATATGAATGAGAAAGGCAAGAATATTAAAACAATAGAAACATTAACATACACAACTTGGCTGTTAAAAAAAGGGAGCAGCAAAGGACACTGGAGAGCTAGCAGTTTCTCGGTTTTGTTGTGAACACTGCCTCAAGCCGATGACTGTTATGTTATAAAGACAGGGCTAGCTCCCTCAAAAACCTACTCAGGTGGATGGTTCCCTTAACCACTCACCTGAGTTTGCAAAATTGGCCCTTTGAGTAGGAAATCATACTGTCCATCAGTGTGGGAGGCTAGTTTGCATACCACATCTTCACACTCCTGAGTGCTTACTCACAGGAATTCAATGTTAGCACTACAGATGAAAGGGACTTGGGGGTCATGATTGACTACAAGATAAACATGAGCCTTCAGTGTGATGATGCAGCTAGTAAAGGGAGCAAAACGCTGGCTTGCATCCATAGATACTTCTCAAGCAAATCCTGGGACGTTATTCTCCCGTTATACTCGACCTTGGTGAGACCACAGCTGGAGTATTGCATCCAGTTTTGGGCTCCACAATCCAAAAAGGATGTGGAGAAGCTTGAGAGAGTCCAGAGGAGAGCCACACGCATGATCAGAGGTCAGGAAAACAGACCTTATGACAACAGGCTAAGAGCCATGGGACTCTTCAGCCTGGAAAAGTGCAGGCTCAGGGGCGATCTGGTGGCCACCTATAAGTTTATCGGGGGTGCTCATCAGGATCTGGGGGAACGTCTGTTCACAGAGTGCCCCAAGGGATGACAAGATCAAATGGTAACGAACTCCGCTGTGACCAATTCAGGCTGGACACAAGGAAGAACTTCTTTACTGTCCGAGCCCCCAAGGTCTGGAATAGACTGCCACTGGAGGCAGTTCAAGCACCCACTTTGAACGCCTTTTTGGATGCTTATCTTGTTGGGATCCTATGATCCCTGCTGACTTCCTGACCCTGGGGCCGGGGGCTGGACTTGATGATCCTCCGGGGTCCCTTCCAGCCCGAATGTCTATGAAATCTATGAAAATGTGTTGAGGAACTTCCATAAAAAAATACCCAGCCTCTGCCATCCCAAGAGTTTGCCCCTGGGCTCGCCTTGTAAATTGAACTAGTGTGTGTGTGTGTGTGTGTGTGTGTGTGTGTGTATGGTTTTGAAGCAGACCAGGACCAAATGGTACATTCAGGATTGACTATGGAGCCAATTCAGAGCATAAGGCATTTCTGTGTTGTTCTGTCACTGATCTGCCCTGAGCAGATGAGCTTCTTCAAGGACTCAAGTGATCTTCTGTTGGGCTTACAATCAGTCCTAGGCCATTGTTATTCTATTAGAGGGACTCTTTGGGCATTAATACATGTGCTCTGGGAGGGGTGGGGGAAGGGGGTACTTTAATTAGAGCATCTCCGAGAGCTACTCTAATTAAAGCACCCGGACCGTCATGTGTATCAGAGTCCCCGCGCTGAAAAATGGCAGCAGGGGTGCTTTAACTAGAGCTCATCAAACGAGCTTTAGAGTGCCCCTGCTGCCATTTTTCATTGCGGGGACACTGATACACATGATGCTGGAGCCTGCTGAAGCACAGTAATTACCATGCTCCAGCAGACTCGATTAAACGTGCTGTAATTACAGTGCATCAGAGCAGCCTCATTGCTCATGTATAGGTGACCTTTGATTTCACCTTTCCAATGGGCAATATGCAAGAACAACACTAGCCAAAGCAACAACAAAGAAAGGAAAAAAAAAAAGGTAGACCATTGTGGATTAGGGATAGTAGGTAGGACAGTTGTCTCTCCACTTTTCAAAGCTGTAAATAGCATTTTGATCATATCTGATGTTTGGGTTCCTGGTTGTTGAAATAAACCAAGTTTTGTTTGGCATCCAGACACAACTTTGATCTATGAATCTTTATAAGTATCTTATTTTCTTTGCTGTTAGACATACTAAGGAAAGTAGAGTAGAAATACCTTAATACAATTGTATAAGATAACAATATCTATTTTTTGTCTTATATGATTTGTTTTATATGAGTTGAATGGATTTAAGTGAAGGAGAACAGGTATGGTGGCTTGTAGTCTTACTATCGTATGCCTGGATTCAGATGTTACTCCTGAAAGTGATTCATTCAAATCACTCAAAGAGCTTTGATTTTTTTCTACCAAGTGTAGTAAAAAATCTTCATGGTAACTCTTTGGCTCTAGACTACTGAGCTTTTTAACTGCTGTTTTCCTTTGTATCTGTTTAAAAATATCCCAGCAGTTCACTAGCTCACCTGCTGTACTCAAAGGATCTTCTCTTCTAGGGGTTCCTCTGACACACATTCTGCCTAATCCACTCAAGGTCTCTTGGCCTGGTTAAAGAGGCATACTCACCCTCAGACAATATGATCCAAGATTTACACAATTCCCTATTAGAACAATTTTTTAATTATCATTTCATTAACTGGACTCCCAGTGTTCTTTAGCCCTTTCAAGTTATATGTAACTCTTATACTTCTCAAAAACCATACCCAAAGTATAATATGTTCTGAAAAATGTTGGTCATCATTTCTCCATTTTAAATGACTATTTTTTAAGTTGGCCAACGTACCTAAGAGACTCTGCAACTTGTTAGTCCACTGTTGGGTACTGTGACAGCTTCTTTCCTCCACAGGAGCTCCAGAGCCCAGTAATTATATTGACATAAATAATAATCAGGTCCTGGTGAAGCTTGCTTTATGTCTTTATATTTACAAACTTATATGCACCCTCTCAGCATCAGCAAGAAACAAAAAGAATCAACCTTTTTCTTTTTGAAATTCTGTACGTAACACAAGAAGCCCTGGATATGTGTGGTTTCTTTATGGAGAATTTCTGACTTATCACAAATATAGTCTGTGCCAATGGGCAGCCTTTCATTAACATAGATAAGCCATGTGGGGCGTTATTGTCCTGAATTATAGACCCATTTCTAACGCATGGAAATAGCATCGACTTATTCATTCTCACATGTTTTCTGCCCATTTAAATGAATGGACAAGACATACGACAAACGTATTATCAGAGTTACTATAGGATATTTTACATGTCACTTTCTTTGCTTGGAAGTTGTAATGACCATTCTCATTTAATCACAGCCCCTTTATAACACAAACCAGAAGGGAGAGAAATGTTGATTGAAGGTATGAATTCTCAACCAAGATACAGAGCAAATGCTGGATGAGTCAGTTTATGTTTAGCAAACCTAGGTGAAGGTTTAGAAAACCTGGCTGGCCACCCTTGTTATGTTTAGCAAACCTGGCAAACCACCCCTGCCACCTACTCTACAAAATGTCTGTTTAGCATTTAGCTCGTTTTTTGGAGGAGGGAGGGTGGAAAGAGGATTAATCAGGAGGAGGAGAAGGAGCATAGTGGAACTGACATACGCCACTTTGGCAGGCACAGGTTAAAGAAGCCAGTTGCCTAAGGTTGAAAAAGTCAGTTGCCTACTCCAGTTAATGCTGTGCCTAGGATGATGCTGAATCAAGGAACAAAGCAAGGGCAGAGAAAGATGCAGGGGAAACTGAGTTATGGTTCCCATGTGGAGAACTAAGTCACAAGGAAGCTAAGTGATTTGCCCAAGGTCACACTCAAATTCTGTGGCACACCTGGGAATATTGAGCAGTTAATCTAATACTTAAACCACAACCCCATTCATCCAAGGCTGGCCAGTGAAGCCACAGCCCTTATATGCTGTTAACTTAACCTGGGGCTATTAAAGACCTGAGACCACAGTCTGTAGTTTTGTGGTATTTGGCTCCTGAGACTAACACAATCCTTCTCTGCTTCACAGAGATGCTGAAAGCCATTGGGGTTGTGGACACTGCTACAATGGCACCAGTGACTTTGGTAAGGCAGTACTACACTACTATGCAGCATGAAGAAATAATGGGGTCAGGTTTTTCCTTGCATTTTCCACAGGACCTCACCTCATACTAAAACCTATTACTCAAGAGAGGCACAGGGTCAGGGATTTGGATATTTGCCAATCTGACACCATATGAAATAGATGCATTCTAATTCCTGTTATTAAATTGTTTCACTGGTGACCTGCTGTTAGTTTCCAGCATTTATGAGGTTTCTTTGGTGGTGAATGGTTTTAAGGACCCCTTGAGAAATCTGCACTTCCAGGTATGAACTCTCTCTACACCTTTGCTATTATTTTATCTTTATCAAATCCTTTGCGACTTCCCTGTTGCCCTCATATGGTTGCACACACAGTACCTCCCAGAGTGGGCATATATAGGAGAAGAAACTAAGGCTTTAGAGTAAATTGCAAAATCCTGTATTTGTACATCAGCAGGCAATAAGCGAGGAAGCTTAAGCATTGCATTCCTACTGTCTGATGTTCCAGACCCTACAATCAAATATGAGGCCATATTCAGAGGCAATTGTACCAGATGACAGCTTATTATGGAAGGCTCAACACTACTCAGAAATTCAGGCCAATAATAATAATAGGGGAAAAAAAAGATTTCTTCATAATTTCTCCCTTGATAAACTGTATTTTTAAAAAGTGATGGCCATATATTATTCCAATTTTAAATGCCACTACAGATGTTTGTTAAAAGTCAGATTATAGCAGCACATGTTACATCTAGGACTCTGCTTGATCTGTGTAAGTCAGCAGGAAATCTTTAAGTAAAGAAAAAAAAATCAGACAATACTTCGCCATAGCAGAGAACTACTCTTTCTTATACCCTCTCTTATGCATGCATACAATTGTATGAATAACCTCTGAGGGCTGAATGGGAAATAGCTCTAAATTTCATTAAAGTTTAAAGGATTTTGCTTAACAGCACACAAATGAAATTTTAAAATGCAGTGTCTCAATTTTGTAATGCCTCAAGAACCATTTCAGTCTAGCTAGACCTGCAAATTTGATGTTTTAAAAGATTGCTTTGGAAATTAGCACTTTCTCAGGGAATGTCACCTACTAAGGGAGTGGCTAAGCCCCTGGCTGTCTGGATATATCCATGCAGTGTGTGTGCGCACAGTACTTGGGAGAAGGAATAGACATAGCTAACATTTTAGGTTGCAAACAGCTTGCCTCACTCTGGATGGAAATCTAATTTCTCCTTTAGCCTGTATGCCCACAGGGGATCTCAACTGAACCAGTCAGCAAACTCAGTGAATGGCACTGTCCCATCCTCCTCATAGAAGGGCTAGAAATTGATAGAGCCACCAGAGGAGTGCCATAAAACACATGCCTTATAATAGTATCTTCGCCTGACTCACTTGTACAACACTAAAACATTCCTGTTGCTCTGTGCTGTTTATGTTCTTTAAATGCTGTAGATGACCATAACCCACATTAGGTACATGTCAAAACAGTCCATGTATATTTAGTTCTTTTAATGATTTTTTTCTTAATTGGTCCACCTAGCTCCTTAATCTCATTTGTTGCATTCCTTTAAACTTATATAAAATCTGCTGAGTATTGAGATAGCTATAACTGTATGCAGCATGCAAAGTTGTAGTGTCAGCTTTTAGAAAGAACAGCTGTTTTCTCCTTGTTCAGTGGCCCCCAGCATAATCCATGCCATACTGCCATTCCAGGAGGAAAGTATGCAGTTGTACAGGGACTCCTGGGCTCTAAGTTACTTTGCTCAGGTTGTACTATGTATTCATTGTCCCATTAGGAAATGACAGTATGTGAAGAAATGTCTTGGTGCCAGGTTAGATACTGATTCGGTAGTTGCCAAAGTGGGAGGAGCAAGCATAAATGATTAGAAACATGGTTGAAGATAAATGAAAAAAAATGATACCAGTCATTTATAATATTCACCTCTGCAACAACTTCAGGCTTATTATAAACTGTAATCTAACCTGTAATAAGTGACCTAAATCTGTAAATCTTCAGATGGGTACATTGTCAGACAAGTTCAGGCAAGATACCACTTAATCAGTTCAGAGCAGATTTAGCTAAAGGTTAGTTGCTCAGATTGCTGGCACCTAGTCATGTTTATGACACACACAGATAAACATTGACTTTTACACAGGTAAGCAGTTAGCAACTGCCAAATGTTATTCCTTTGTGACAGGATCACAAACATCTTCATGAACTTTCAATTCTGGAACTTAATGCATCTTTGAGTCTTAAAACACTACACTAAACAGGCCTAGCATGATGTGGCACTACAGATACTTTGACCATGTAGTTGCCACTAGAGCATTGAAATCTCTACTTCCTTGGAAAGATTTTACATTTAGGTAAGAATTTCTGTACAAGATTGTTCAACTCTTTCAAAGTTGTTTTTACTAGCCTCACAAAATGACATAAGATTCTGCTTGAGTACAGTGACACCCGCTGGTGAGAGAAGACATGATTACATGAAAGCTACACAGATGCTCACTTTTTCTGGTTCTACCATGAACCAATAGTAAACTCCATTAAACGCCATCTGATTCAAGAGGTGGGCATGGGTAAGGATACTTTAGTCATCAATCTTGGAGCATAAGACTTAGGAAGCAGAGAATCTTACTAAGCTGTCTTTTTTTCTATGTATGTAAGAAGATTTAATTGCATAACTTCAGTGGAAATTACATGCATAAGTCTGCCCCCCCCATAGAAGAATAGACACCTAATTAATGATTTAATGATCTATAATTTCTAGCATGACAGCTATGCTTAGAAATGATTGATGTTTTCTTAACACTGTCAGAAATTCTTTCTAAATCAGTGGGTTTCAACCAGTTTAGACTCAAAGCAGCCCTCATTTGACTAAAGGACCCCTTGGAAAATGCCAGCTCTTAATTTTCACTTTTTTTTGAGCACAGAAAAGCAGTGCAATTCTTCTGTTGCAAAGAACTCAGAAAGACCACAGCAGGTCAGAATGCTATTAACACTATGGATTTTAACACTATGCTTTGGCACCCTGATTGAGAATCGCTGGTCTAAATTGATCACATGGACTTAAGCTTTTTTAAAATGCTGGTAGAGATGCTATAAAATGTAGATGGTTATAGAATGTGAAGGATAAGTTATCCTGTGCTCATTACTTTATTACTGGATATCTGATGAGCGAAGCTACTTCTGCTTTCTTCAAGCTTCTGCAATGTGTAAGGGACATGTGTGAGACCATTTCAAGTGTTGATGTCTTTCTATAAGCACTCTCGGCAAGACTGAGCTGAGTAGTCTTAAGTGGTGTTATATTTTTAAAAAATATTGGTCTATATTTATTTCATATATTTTCTGAAAAACCTACTTATTTCAATACCTTGCACACACTGAATCTGTTTGTTATGAAAAAGTGAAGAAAAATACTATTTGCTCTTAGGTAATCGGATTCTGTGGGATCTAATCCTATATCCTATTTATGGCTGTGCTAGCTATTCAAAATTAAAATGAACCTTTCATCCGTGTGTATCATAAATGGGCATTTATCAGGATTATATGATTTTGCAATCCATCTGAATATGTAACCAGAATTTGTTTTCTTTCCGTTTCACTATGTAATTACCATGCAACAATAACAAAAGTGACATGTTTGAAGAACAGATAAAATGCTGTAAATTGGCCAGTAATGGTGATATTTCCTCATCTTCTGAAAAACCCATTTATTCTCTCTCTCAACAAATCAAGGCATTGTCAGCCCATACTCATCTTGTGGCCAGAGGGGCCCTACCAATTTCTAGATGTAAGTGAATACTGGAATGCAGATGAGGCCTACTAACTAAGGCTTTCAACTCAGGCAGCTGGTCTTAGCTTGCCTCAATTTCTAAATCATCCATAATGGGGCCAAGACCTCCGAAGCACTAAAAAGAGCGAGCTGACATGCTGGACAAACTGTTAATTTTTTCCTGAAGAAGCTGCTATATTGCACATCTGTCACTGCTGTGCAGACAATTACTCACAGACTGGAAAAAATCTGCTGCTTGTTTCTAGTATAGTTGTTAACAGACGTAATGGAGAAATACAGTAGCATGAGTCTCAAAACAGGAAGGTTTCTTAGCATTTTTGCCAACTGTTTCCTCATTTTATAGGTTGCATTTAGAAATGTAAATATCCAAAACAATTTTATATTACATACATGCGAAAATCAGATCTATTTTGATTATTTTGATTAAAGTATGTATATTTATATTATATGGCTATATTTCTGGTATCAGATGCAAATACTGCTACCCCTCCTTTAAAATCTGTTTTATAGGTATTATAGTAGTTTAAAAGACAGCAAAGACCTTCAATCAATATTTTTTTAAAAAGGTTTACAATGCAAATTTTTCAGAATATTCGCATTAAATGTTTATTATAATTGCTCATATTTTTCATTTAAAAATTTCTTAATTTTATGGCATCTAATAATTTTAGCATGATAAAGATTGCAGGCTGTCTTTAGTGATCATGTCAATCTGAAAGAGAAAAATATTAATACTTAGATGCATTGCAAGTAAGAACAATCTACAGCTCTGGATGAAGTTAGGGAGCAAGGAACGAAAGTAGCCAATTAGCAGAGTATCCAAAAGGTTTTTAACAATATCTTCTATAGATGGTAGAGCCAGTGTGAAAAGAGATAACAATTAGACTCTTCATAACCACCAGTTTATTATCATTAATTTAAACAAGATATCTGCTAAAGGCAAACTAATCTAGCAACTGTGAAAAGGGGAAAAAACTAACCTCTCCCTGACCTACACTCTTTTCCATGATCAAAACTTAAGTATCATAATTTTCCTTGTGTCCCTAATTCCACATTAATTCTAGGTGCATCTATTTCAATGCCTGATTAATGCACGTCTACATGTTCATTAATGTGCCGTAGTTACTGTGCATTAAGTTTAGTACCTGTTAGTACAGGTACTAACTGAATGTGCATTAACTGGCACTGCTGCACAGCGGCGCACACCTTTTTAGTGATGCTAATGTGCAGTAGACTAATTCTACTTTGCATTAGAGCTATAGCATGGCTTTTGCCATGAGCGCTAATGTTTAGTAGAATTAGTCTACTGTACATTTAGCATCTTGTGTAGACTTGCCCAGTAACAGCAACTCAATTGTTCAAAAATCATGACTTAAGCACCTTCCCCCAGATCATTAGGTTGTCTAAAAAAGTCATTAAAAGTTACTGGTTTTAGCACTTTTAGGATTTTACTAAGGTCACAACTGCAAGCTTTTCTCTTCAGCCAGGAGGGCTAGAAACTTTTTTTTTTTTAAATGAAAATTAGGATTTTCACAAAATACCATGACTCCAGGGCCTCACACTTTAAGCAAGACACAACATGTCATTGGAGTTAGTGCTGTGGTCCCTTAGGGATGACTGTGTGATATTACCATTAGAATGTATATCAGGCCTCTGAGAAAATCCTGTTTTCTTCACAGACAGGCTGATACCCACTTTGCAGGAATGAGATATTACTTCAGCTGAGAGGAAGGGAAAGTATCTATTTCTCACTGTTTGATGATCGTAAAGGAAAGTGATGATTAAAAAGGAAAAAAAAAAAGATCAGACCATGTGGATAAAAATGTGACTACAAAAAATATCTAACAATCTACTGAAAAAAAATAGTCATCAAGGAACACTTTCCTTCTACAAAGCTAGTGGTGCCTGTGAATCGGAGGATGATTTATGCTGTCTGACAATTCAAAGACAGAAGACAACTCTAACGTAGAGATAAAACCAAAAGTGGCAATAGTAGATCATACCACTGGCAGTTAATGGCACTGAATCGCTGGAGAGAAATCTGGATCTACTTAAAATGTCAGGTGTATAAAGTAATGAGTCTGTGCTTAGTAGGAGACCAGCATAAGGAGCCTTCATGGTCCGCTTGTCAGTTGAGTATATATTACTACAAAGCTGTTAAATAAATGAGTATTTAATACCTACTGATGCAACCAAAAATATTAAACTTCATATTTTTAGGAAAACTTTGATGAAAATAAAACTACTCTGTCATTAAAAGCATCTCCTCAAATAAAACAAAAAATATACAGAAGATTTAAAGATCGAAGCAAGCTAACATGAAATTTCATTTACTAGACCGATATTAATAGCAAGGGAATGAGTGATCGTACAATTTATATCAGGTAAGAATAGCTTTTTAATATTTACAGGGAAGGGCTGTAGTTTAGTGATTAGCGCTAAAGATTGGGAATCAGAATTCAGTGTTGAAAATCCCAACTGTGCCTTTGATAATTCGTACTAGCCCAACATTTTAGACTCCTGCGACCTTGGGCAAACAACCTAAAGGGACACCATAAATTCAGCTCTTCTATTCTCACACATGAAAACTACAATTACAAATTAACACTCAAGATGATTATAACTGGAAGTCAGAGAAAATTATTTTCTCTGTATTTCCCAACTTGTTATTTTTTTTACAAGTACAGCTGTACTGAGTGAGTGTGTATGTTGGCTTATGTCAGCTTTTCACCTAGCAACAAGGGAGAAAAAAATATTTTAAAATAGGAAAATGCAGGGTTTATACCACATAAAATAGCCAGGGGACTCTGGAGCCAGTGTACTAACATCAAGTAGTTTTTGCTCCTTTCTTTAGAAAAAAAAACAAACCCCAACAAACCCCACCAAAAAACCAAACACACCCAAATGAGGTTTCGATTTGAAAGTCTCCCTTTAGATAGTTTCAATATAAGCTACTGTTCAATGAACACAAACTTATTTCCCTACCCTACACAATGGGGAGGGGGGCAACCTGTTTGCTACGGGTGCCACAAATGAGCCCTGCCCCCCCACAAGTGCCACTCCAATCTCCTTCACCTGCCTGATCTGCTGCTCTTTCTGCTCTCTAACGTGTTTCTAGCCCAATCTCCTGCTCTACTTTCTGCTTCTTGCCCTATGCGCTGGTGTTCGCCCTGTCCCCTCCCTGATCTGCCATGTGCCACAAACACAGGCCGCCTATGCTATTTGCCACACTCAAGCCACAGATTGTCAATTCCTGCCCTACACAGTTTTCATAGGACTGGTTTATAATGGTCCCTGTGACCTCTGAGATGAGAGGGGCTTTATACTGATAAAATAATACAGATACCTAAGTTCTCCCCTTCTTTCACAGTTTGTCATCTTAAAAATCAGATCAGGCTTCAGTAGGTGTATAATAGAGATATTGTCTATTTAATTAGAAGCATTCATCCTGAAGGATCCAAACTGGCTAATGAGCACTGCACACTGGGCCCTGGAGATGCAGCAATTCCCCTCTATAGTAAAAGGAGACAGGCCAGATGGCAGCCAGGGACTAATATGGAGCCGAGAGGAAATTTTGGCTAAAGAACCCAGGGCAAACCCTTATTTGTACCAAGCAAGAAACCACTTTGCTGTCTAAATGGAGCAGAATGTTTTCAAAGTTTTGTCCAAATAACGGTGTAGCATGCATGTTATCTTTCTAGGCTGATGAAAGGGGTGAATTGATCCTGTCTATATTTAAATATGAGGTTTTCCCCTCCCATTAACTTTTGTAATGTCCTGTAAGACTGGGGACACCCTCCTCAGTGAACTGTGTGGGGTATGATCTCTCTCAACTCTTTCCTTTCCTCTCTCCATTGCTACATTTTATGGAGGTTTCTTCTCTTCAACATCCCTGTATTTCAGTTCTTCACTGAATGGTGCATCTTCTCAACTGATTCCCTGCCTTATCATCTCCTTCCTTGAATCCTTGCTCCTTTCAGTTTGTCCTAAGTAGTCCTCTACGCTACAATTTGCCTACAAAGTCGCACATAATTCTGTCACTGCTTCGCTCCTTGACCCCCTATTTCCTTCTCCTGTCTCCTTTACCCGTCCGCTGTAGGCATGGTGGAACCTGGCCCTGCTGGAGCAAGGAGAGCTGGACCACCCTACATTGTACCTTAAAACTGTATGAAGTGAGATTTCTTCATCCTGCTTTAATCTAAGATACTTTCAGAAACAATTAAGACCAGAAAGGTAGTATATAAAGTGTCACAGAATTTTTCTATGGCTTGAAAAACAATTATCAGCTTATTTGCATTGTTAAACGTTAATTAGGTATGAATGGCAATTTTTTTTTAAACACTGCAATACTTCAATTTCTCATTACAAAATAATCTCAGCTCTATTAATTAGGTCTAACAGTAACTCATAGTAATGGATGACACCTTAAGTGAGCTATTAAATGCACTTTACTCCCAATTAGGAGGAAGACAACTAAAAAAATCAAGTAGGTTTACATAAAGACAGAATATGAAACAATACATTAACAGATTTATTGACTTTCATGTAAGCAACTCGTCTCCTTTAAATAGTAAGTAATGTGAATTAGCAGAGCATATGCTTTGTCACAGCTGTGTAAAGCTGGACATGAAGACTTCACGGATGGTTTCTCAGTTTAACAAACAGCCAGACTTTTCACTGACTTATTCTTTATGTGTGTAATATTATATGTAGAACCAAATCTCTCCTTGTTACGTACGGTGCGATTCTTTCTTTCTGTCTTTGTCTTTCTTTCTTTCTTAAAACTTTACTCTTCACTCTCAACAGGCCCAGACACAAACATGACTCAAAATTGGCTTTTGGTTTGGATGAAACTTCTCCAACCAGCTATCATGTACAAAGAATTGGATCTCAATAAGCGATGGCCATGACAATGTGCTCTTACTGCAATGAACGCCAGCCACCTGCTTTACAATTATTAGTTTAGACATGCCCACTCCTCCAGACCAAACCACCTGCTGGGTAACTCTGAATATCTCCATCTGCATACAGCCCCTTTGTGTCAGATGTATAGACCACCCACATCCTGGATATATTTTGCTTTCTTTTTATTGGTACTTCTGGCACTCTCCTAGTGCAGTGGTTCTTAAACTTTTTTGTACCTGGACCCATTTGTAAATGTTGATGGCTGATCTAGACCCTGTACCCCTCACTCCCGACCCACTGCTCCCTACCCCTAGCACCCCAGAATATGGGGCAGGGGGTGCGTGTGTGGGACGGGGGGAATGTGTGCGGCATGGGGAGCCTCTAGCAGCTCCTTACAGGCTGGAACTCTGACAGCCTGCAAGGGAAAAGCCATAGTTTCCCAAGTTTTTCTTCTTTAAAGGAGAATCCATTTTTAAAGTTGTTGATAGAATCATAGAAAGTTAGGGTTGGAAGGGACCTCAGGAGGCCATCTAATCCAACTCCACGCTCAAAGTAGGACCATCCCCATCTAGATCATCCCAGCCAAAGCTTTGTCTAGCTGGGTTTTGAAAACCTCCAGGGATGGAGCTTCCACCACCTCTCTAGGTAACCTGTTCCAGTGTTTTATAGGGCTGTGCAAAGCTTTGGTAGCTGATCTGATTTGGAGGAGATTCAGCCCGATTCAGGGACCGAATCTCCAAATTCAAATTGAATCGGGAGACCAAGTAAAAGCTCCAAATCCATTTGAAGCATCCATTTGAAGCGTCTGTTGGGGTTGCGGGAGTGGGGAGGAAAGGGGCGTGGGGGAGGGATTGGGGCTGGGACAAGCTGCCCAGCCAGGGCAGGGGTGGGGTGCATTACTTGGGGAGAGGGTGGGGGGATGTAGGATGCAGGTGCAGCAGCACTGGGAGTGGGGGCTCTGCCCTGTTGCCACTTGCCCAGCCAGGGTGGTGGGGGGGAGGGGACATGGGCGGAAGGGGCAAGCGGCAGCAAGGCATAGCCTCCGCTCCCAGTGCTGCTGCGCCTGCATCCTGTGTCCCCCCACCTCCTCCCTGAGTAACATGCCCCCGCACCCTGGGGCACTCCACTTGATACTGGCTGCCAATTAGATATCAAGCCATTGATTATTAGTCTGAGCCTGATGTGATAGCTAATTCCCTATCCACCTTACAGTCTAGTCATTCAGCCCATACTTCCTTAGCTTGTCTGAGAGACGGTATCAAAAGCCTTGCTAAAATCAAGGTACACCACATCCATCAGGCTTCCCACATCCACAGAGCCAGTCATCTCATCATAGAGATGAGATGAGGCCAGGTTGGTCAGGCATGACTTCTTCCTGGTGAATCCATGCCAACTGTTCCTAATCACCTTTTTCTCCTCCAAGTGCTTAGAAATGGATCCCTTAAGGATCTGCTCTATGTTTTTTTCCAGGGACTGAGGTGAGGCTGACTAGTCTGTAGTTCCCTGGATCCTCCTTTTTCTGTTTCTTAAATATGATCCATTTTTAAAGTTTGTTCATTGACCTTTCATATATTCTTGTAACCTAGTTTTCAGTTGCGAGCCATGGGTTGAGAAATGCTGTTCTAGTGGGCCCAATTAATACTTTGATGCCACTTGGCCACCAAATCAAGTAGGGAAAATGATCCCTCAACCTTTCAGGTGTAAACAAGTAAAGCATTTGTACTAGCAAGGAGTTAATTAGTAAAACACCTCTGAAATGCCTGTGAAATGCTCCCAACAGCACCAAGACATTGTGCTTTAACTTTAGGGTGTTGCAGCATGTGACCTGTAGTACTTAATATTTGTGACAGGTCAAACAGCTCATTGTCCTGAGGCTAGCACAACAAACAGATGCTTGAATGATCTTAAAGGTGGATGGCAATCTTTTATGTTCAAAGTAATTGAAATCAAAACTCTCCTTTAATTTCACAGGAAACAGCTGGTCAGCTGGCTGAATCTTGGAATCTCTAGTTCATGGCAGATTTCAATAGTTCAAAATGTGATTTTGGAGTAGAACAAAGTTCTTTAAAATGTCATTCAGAATCGAATTCTGAAACATTTCTTTTCAGAAACACCAGCACAGTATATTTTTGCAATGACTATGTTCTCCAGGACTCCAGCTACTGCTAAATGAAACCAGCATGCTTCTTGCTGATTTCCCTTAGCTGTTGTCATGGCTCCTACAGATGAAGGCTTCCTTTTCAATGACAGGACATTTAGAAACCATGGGCTCCCTCAGACTCTGGTAGTATAGTAGGGCTGCCCTAGAGCTGTAGATCTGGAAGGCTAGGAATTCCTAAACAGGGGCAATCTGCATGGGTAGGCCTTCTCTCACCAATGTACCCTGCAACTTTGGGACATCTTGCTCAAGGCAGGGATTGCAGCACTTTTAGATACCTGACTATGGTGCCAGGTAGTGAACCTTTGTGCTCTATGGTGCCAGGTAGTGAACCTTTGTGCTGGATGTATAGCATTGAGGGCTTTCAAGTCACAACTTCACAGTAGGGAACAGAAGCTGAGGCCCCTGGCTATGGGGGACCTACTTCAACAAGTATGTCTGTCAAACTTCATTTCCGGAGCTTGTAAAATGTTAATATTAAAGTGCTATTACATTTACAGAGATTATCAAATATAAACCCCCATTAGAAAAATAGATAGCGCCATAGTTCCAGCATTTAGAAGCAGGAAATGTATGCATTCCCTGAGTGGAACCTTCAATCACTTGAGAGGAAAACTCAAAGTGGACTCAGGCACCATTGCTTTTTTGGTGACCTCATTTATGCTATCATACAAATTGCTTCACAACTGCAATTCATTACTCAAAAGGTCACTGACAAATGAAAACATCTGTAGTAACCCCTATATTGCAGTGAGTGTAAAGTCATTTCCCAAAATGCATTAACATTGATGTTAGTTACTATGTTGGCCTGGCATAAAAAACATCCTTAAAAACCAAATCAGGTCTCAAAGTTGCTTATGTTGCTTTGCTTTCACTGACTAATAGGGAATAAGGTTGAATGGAAAAAAGATCTCTTTCAGATTATACAAGTGATCTTTCACATAATGGAACTACTCAAGTTTAATCCAATTTAACAGTTTGAGTACCTTGAGTACAACATATGTCATGTTCAAGAAAACTGTACTCATAGAGTTCATTGGAATGTTAGCTGTATTTCAATGTATGGCTCCACGTCATGTATTGTAGGATATGTGTATTATTACAGAAAGTGACTGAAACTGAAAAGCCAGAATCATGTGTACACTAAGGCGTTGGCACCTAAAAGAATATTAGATGTTGGGAAGGTATTGTTTACTTCAGAAGTGGCAGAAGGCTCTAATGCATCAGAATATTTGAGAGTTTTTAAAATACTGAAATGTAATTAAGACAGTGCTTGTGAAATTAGCATATTTTCCCTAAATTTTTGAATCTCTGAAAGATGCTATAGAGATATGTTCTTTCCACCTTTACTAATCACCATTTCTGAATGTAGACACAAGAAATTATTGCACCCTGATACACACAGTTCTATGCAAAGTTATCCAAGCTTCAACAGATATGTGTTATAAACTAATCTTGAGGGTCGTAGAAGGTATCCTCAGAAGCACTGGCATAGACATTTAAATCCAGGGTGTGCTTTATACACCAGGCTTAACCGAAAAATGTTAGTCCTGTTACTTCAAAGAATATCCTTGCATCACTGAAAATGGTATCTACTTTATATGATAATATGTTGAAACCATGATATAGACCAGTTTTGAGATAAAGACAGTGAGAAATAACACAGCTCACTAAAACAGAGAGCAATACTACTAGGAATTGACAGTGAATCAGATCACTGGTGTCCAACTCTGACAACAGCAAATGTTTCAAAAGAAAATGTGGACAAGTATGGAATAATCTGCCCACCAGGGAAGGAGAATAATCTTCCACATCTGAAAATTTATTCTTAATTCAAGTCAGGTAATGGTTGCATTATCTATCTTATCTACTAAAACTGTGGCCATTATTCATGTACTAATTGTCAACTAGATCCTGTGGCACTGAGTTTCATAGTCTAGCCATGTACAGGAGCCTTTTATCACTTTTAAAGCTGTTGTATTTTACATTTCTTGCTTATTATAATGAAAAAAGTTAAAATAGGAACCTCCACATTTACCTTCTGTGCATCTTTTAACTAGTGGTCATTCTTGCTCACCTCTTCCCTAACCTATACATTCATAATTGTTTTACATATCTCCTTGCATGGAAATCTCAATGTGCCTACAATTCCCTTCATGTGCATAGGCTTTTTATATTTCTGTTATACCCCATACAATTTTCCCTTCCTTTTTATACAATATTACTGAAATTATTGGCTACATTATTCTATATATACAATACATACCATATTGGGTTGATGGGTGGCATTCCAGGTTGTGGCTCAGTTTAAACTGATATAAGATGTTAACTCTGCTGCTCAGACACTGGTTTGATGAGCTGAGGTAGGAAATCTCTGCTGGTGAAAGATATCACAAGGATCTTATGCCAGTGCTACAATTTGAAGCAGTAGACTGCAATGGGCTAGCATTTTATTAGAAAATCATAATTTTCCCTATCCTGCATGCTGAGTAGAAAATGTGATTCAATGGAAAATTGAGCCCTGTTACAGAGGAAGAAGTCAAGGCCCTGGACATTTTTAGATACATGGACCACGTCCAAATGAATGTGGACATTTGTTTCCCTGGGGACAAGCAGCAGCTGCACACCTTGTTCCATTGCTAGTCGTCCCTGTGGAACGCCTGTGTCACGCCCTCTGGAGCATGGCAGGTTACCTTGGGTGGTGTAGGGGAGGCTGGGGCTAGCACTGGCCTGGCCCCAGCAGCCTTTCCTGGGGTCCTGGGGGCCTCCTGGGGCTGCAGCAGTGGCGATCCTGCTGTTTGGAGGCTGACTGGAAGCTGGGGTGTGGCTCTGGCTGGCCAGGCTCTGGTTTTGGGCTGCGTGCGCTCTCCCTGCATGTGCCACTCCGCTTTTGTGGGTGGGTTTTTTGACCCTGGGATCTCAGGCATCACGTACCGCATGGCTGTGCTTGTCTGGATGCAGCCATGTAGAACTTACCTTGAAGTCGACCAAGCTTATTTACATGCAGAGAAGCTCTAATCCTTCCAAGGCTACGGAAGGAATTCCGCTAACACATGACAGGCAAATGAAGCTAAGATGTTTTCTAGCTTACAGAGTATCAGAATCTCACAGATTCACATCATCGGGTCCAGCCCCGCCTGCTCTGGGCAGAAAAGACTGCGGGGGTCAAATAACCCCAACACGGTGTGCGTCCAGTCTCCTTTTGAAGATCTCCAGGATCATATGACAACTGCTGACTGCAACACTAGAGATAATACAGGGCCCTGGCCCAATGAAGTATTGCAAAACCAGTACTGTAAATTGCAAATGCTGAATGTTACCACGCAGCACTCAGACATTTTTCTGGAGTACTGTAAAAATGTTAACTGAGAGAGGCACTGCTAAAGAATTAAAACCAAGTTTCTGTAATCAAATGTTCAACAGAATAACCTTTTATTTAAATAACATTTTAATCAATTTAAAATATATTACAGTGATTAATATTCCTTAGAGGCTAATTCACAAGAGCAGAATACAAACTCTCCAAATACTTTACTTAAACTTCTTTAAAGTGATATCAGTAGCCAATTCGGAATCATTTTAAAGCATTTTCCATAAAAATGCAAAGCTTTACACTAAACCAAAAGGATTTTTAATATTCTACTTTCAAACAAATCCTAGTTTACAGAGATTTCTATAAAATCATTCTCATGGATGTATCTGATTGATTTTACAGGATCTCACAGATTTTCAGATGTTTCTTTTAAAAATCCATTACTTGTTTACAATCAATGTCAATACAATTCTTGCTGAAAATATCTCCTATATAGAGGTTATCATAGCAGGGAAGGAGAGAATGCTATATGTAAATACATGCCCAAGCATTTCCACTATTATTTACTATTCTTCATCACCTTGTGTTCCAGAAAGTTTTATTTTTTTTGGTTAAATTTTTCAGACTTACTGTTAAGCTGGGGCTATTCTAGAAAAGGTTTGCTGACAATTTAAACAGCATAAAACCTCCTAGCATTGATAAAGTACACAATTTCTCTAGCAAAATAAACTATCATGACAGCAGCATTTCTTTGCCAGTATAACTGCATCTACATGAGGGTTTTTTACCAGTATAAAAGTGCCAGAGCCTCCCCCCCACCTCCGCCTCAGCCCCTCCTTCACACTTCAGATACCAGTTTCTAGTGGAGACCCGATTGTAATTTGTATTTTGGAGCAAATCAAAGTGTTGTGGAGGAAGGGGTAAAGCGTTATATAAAAATTACGTTGGAACCTGTTCTATATTTGAGTACATTGAATACAATGCTCTCCCCTTCACAGCATAGTTTTGTCTGGGAATTCTTTACTCTGTTCACAGCGGGGTTGGTTGTAGCCATGTTGTTCTAAGGACATCGGCAGACAAGGTTCTTTGGGTAAATTCAATAGCTTTTATTAGACCAACTCAAATTGTTGGAAAAATTTTTTTAGCAAACTTTTGGGCACAAACACCCTACTGAGGAAGCGTCTGCAGATGGTCTGTGCTCTTCTTGGATGGAGTGGTAAAGCAGCCAGAGGCCAGTACATATGCAAGAAAGCCAGTAAAATGTAAATGGAGGTAGTCAGTAGGTGAGAGAGGTGGTGAGGAAAGGGAATGAATGTAGCTGTAATCAAAGGATGAGAGATGGGTGGAGGGGGGGGGAGGGGAATGAGAATAGCTGGTAAAAACACCTTAACTTCAGTTATGTAGTGAAACCCGTTGTCACTGTGGAAGAGGGTGGCACTATCCCTGGGGAATGTTGTGAGGGGCAAAAGCAAGAGAGAGATATCCACGCTTTGTAGTGAGGAGGAGGGGGTCCTATGGTGTGATGTGCTTTAATAGCTGTGCAGAGCAAAAGTGAAAAATTGACAGCAAAATGTAAGTCACCTGAGTTCAGAGCTAAGGGAACCTCCTCCTCTGAACTGCACCTACGGAAGATTCTGTAGTGCTGGTTGAGAAGCATCTATGGAGTGCTGACGAAGTTATCAAAACATATACACCATAACCTCATAAATCCAGGTATTAAAAATCTGGAATTCTCGAAAATCTGGCACTTTTAAAAAATATACTAGATCAGGGAGTAGTGGTGGCTGGTCTTGGAGCAGTGGAGGGGGAAGCCTGCACATGGCGGCCACTGCTGCCATCCATCACCCTGCGCCGCCGCTCCATGTGGCACTTCTGTGTTGGGACCGGCTGTTGCTACCCTCCCCTTGCTCCCCCTTTCTGCAACCAGCCACTGCTCCGGTTTTAAAAATCCAGAATTTTCAAATTTCTGGAAGGTGTTTGGTCCTAAGGTTGTACTGCACTTTGGAGAGAAGGAAACGTGTATTTAAAAAGTCTTGGTCAATAGATCAGATCATGACATCAATAAAAATAAATGTAAATGTACAAATATCTCAACAGAGGTAATGTCTTACCTTTGAGTGTTTCACTAAGCAACTTTAATGCTCATTTACCTTAGTTATCTATAGGTAGATAACTAAGTAATTTTAGTTAAGTGTAATTTATCCTGCTAATAGATAAAAAAGAAGGGGAGCACTGGTAAAAAAAATTAAGCCTTGTAATACAATAGCTCCAACTTGCCTGGGTCCTATTGTTAAACAAGATATTAGTTCATTAATTACACTGCACAGATGGATGATGTTACTCCACTTAGTAGCAGAGGTATCGGAAAAAGTAGCTTAAGGAACACAACATTCAAAACAATCATGAAGAATGAAATCTATAATTTATTTTATTACATTGTGGTTGTGTTGTTAAAGCAACGCATTTTACACAGATTGTTTAGCCATTTTCTGCCATTCTTCTGCATTGAAAAAAACCCCAACACATCCATTATAGAAAGACAAAATGCAGGGACAAAAATGTTAAAACAATGCGTTTCCTGTTTCAACAAACACTAAAAAGGAAGATGCTGCCAGCAGTTGCATACTTGTTTGTTTTATTAATGGTTAGTGGTTCATTTCACAAAACTTTGAAATACATTGGTACAGGTAGCAAAACTCAATATAGATTATACTAAATGTAACCATTTTTCTTTCACTAAACCTTCCATAGGCAGAATATTACTGATATCACTTGGACTACTAATTTATCAAACACCCAAATGGAAAGAATCAGGTGAATGATGGGAACTCTTAGATACAAGCTGGTCCCATATTTATTAATAAATAGATATGCAAAAGGAAAAATGACTTTAATGTGACATCTAGTAGCAGATATTACATCAAAAGACTTGTGTATGTATTTTAAAATAACATGAGGCAGCACTGGAGCAGGGATACATGTTATCATTATAAATCTATGAATGGAAAAACCTACGTAACAAATGTTTCTGTGCTTTGAAATGGTGATAGGTTTTAGCAGAAGTTCAAAGCCAACTAGTATCTCCAGAAAGTGGCTTGTAAAACAGGTTTACTGGGGAGCTTTTTTAATGCTAGCTTTAATTACACATACTCACATTCTTGGAGCAATTGTAAACACTAGCAAGAAGCCTAGGAAAACAGAAATTAAAATGGTGTTGTGAGGTAGGGAAGGAATTTCCTAGGAATTTAAAGAAAAATATCAGTACATTATTAAATGTTAAATCCTTTTCCTCTACTGCTTCTAAAACATAGTGCTAACTGTCAGTTTTAACATCTGTAGGAATACAAGTTGGAAGCAAACTGGTCATATTTATCTCTACATAAAATCAATCTGAGTAGTCTGGATGTCCACTAGTTTCAGTTTAATAGACTAATTTTAAATTTAAAGTAATATGTATTAATACTCTAGCTCTGATTCTTCAGACCTGTGATCAAGCTGTTTTCTCCATTAAAGAAGTTTATTCCAGTTGATTGCATCAGCGCATACATGGAAACGGGTGAATATGGAGTGGAATGAGGACCAAAGAACTTCTATTCTGGCATTTATTTGTACATTTACTGGACTTCTAGGTTCTCCCCTAAAATAGGAAATATTTTTAAATAGTCTTAAAACTGTAAATATTTGTTTCTTGAATTACTGCAAGTACAATAGGTTGCATGGAAATACTAGGAATAGTGCTGTATGTGCCATAGTTCTAATTACTAAACAGTAATTCATAGCCTCAGAAATCTATCATAATGGAGAAGGTGGAAAGGGGGAGGGAATCCTCTAAAGCTTCACAAATACAATAATGGGAGCCTACAACTTTTACTTAATAATGCCATATATGCTATCACTACTCCACAAGTTGTTTACAATACCAGTGGTTGACTCCTACGTAGTACTGAGAACAAGTCTTGGAATTTTACACTTCACTGCCCTTTCTGAAGTCTTGTGAATATAGGAGAATACCAAATTAGATAATCCACGTATCAGAAGTGACATACATAGAATCTACTCTTTGCTGCACAATCCAAGATTCTTAGCTCTTGGCAATTAGCTGGCACTTCAAGTTTTGGTCCTAAAATGTCTTCAAATATTTCAGTAAGGTTAGCTGTAGAGTGTAAGTCTGAAATGAAAAAGCCACATTATGGTGCGGCACAGAATGATCCATAAAAAAAGTATGCTCTTGCTAATTAAACACTGATGTTAAAAACAAAACAACAAAACTGTAACCAGGCAATTTAAACACAAAGCAGTCTTCTTCAATTTAGTGAACGTTAGATTAGCATAAAAAATGACATCAGGCACTAACCAGCTATTCCACATCAGCTTGATGTTAAGCTAACAGTGTAAAACTGACCAAAGCCAGGTAATACCAGCTCTGAGAAAATGAAAATATTGTTTTAGAACTAATTTACTGCTTCCTATTCCAAATACTTGCCTTTTTGTCCTAGTATGTTGTCTGCTAAAAAATAAGTGAGGTTGGGCAGGAGACAGGATTGTTTATAAAATACTGTTGAAAGGACATTACTGTACTTTGTAGCCACTTGTGAACAGTCCCTCTTCTTTTCATCCTCACAGTATTCTTTGCAGGAAGCTGCAGGGTAGGGTTTTGTATTTGAACTAAAATCACCATCTACCATAGTTACTCGAATACAAGACAAGGTTTTTGTCCCCAGTTGACACAGGGGAAAAAAGCCCCTCATCTTTTAATTGCATACAAGGACATGTCACTAAATACATTATCATTAAACTGCTGCCAAAAGCAGCATGTGCTCAGTAACAGAAACCAACCATGAAGTTGATTAAATGCAGGCAACACTGAGCATGACTATAAAACACATGCCCCATAGGCCACATCCAGACAAGTGTGGCTGTGCAGTATATGGCACCACAGACATGTCTGCAGTACCACATACTGCACACCCAGCAGTTCTCTGTGCCACAGGGCAGCACCATGGGTTTTTTTTTTTGACCCCTGGATATTCAGGGGTGAAAAAAAAACCTGTACAAAAGAAGGTGGAGCAGTGCATGTAGGGGCAGAGCATGCCACTTAAAACTGGAGCCTGGCCAGCCAGAGCCATGGTCCGGCTGTCAGCCAGGCTCTGAGCGGCAGGATTGCTGCTGATGCCGCCTTAGGAGGCTCCCAGGACCCCAGGTAAGGCTGCTGGGGCTAGCCCAGTGCTAGCCTCAGCCTCCCCTACCCCACCCAGGTTAACCTGCCATGCCCCAAAAGGCACATGGCACAGGTGTTCCCCGGGG
The DNA here is from genome assembly GCF_030867095.1 of Alligator mississippiensis. NCBI lineage: Eukaryota > Metazoa > Chordata > Crocodylia > Alligatoridae > Alligator > Alligator mississippiensis. The sequence continues at coordinate 185,906,924 of NC_081824.1, read as the reverse complement.
ACAATTAGCGGCTGCACAAGGTAAGCCACTGCTAGTTGTCCCCAGGGAAACAAACGTCCACATGTGTGGACGTGGCCATAATGGGCAAACATGCTGATGGGAACCTACCGCAAGAACAGGTTAGTGTAGCCCATTTGAATAAGACATATGGTAGTTCCCTTCACTGTTGACTGTTTTAATTCAAGAGGAGCCATGACATTTCTAATTACTGGGGGCTTGTCTTATAATCAGGGTTGTCTTCTATTTGAGTAAATACAGTACTTCAATGAGACCAGAATTTGACCCTTAGTCCACTGAACAATGGTTTCCTTCAATTTTATTACACAAGTTAAATTTGCTCTACATTGCTGGCCAAATAGCATCCTGGCAGCTTGATGGGTTGATGCTTGATGAAATTACTCATGCTGATATTAGATACTGATTAAAATTCTTAATGATCTCCCTTGATTTTAAATTGCTAGCTCAGACTTGGAAAATACTACCAAAGTATTCCCTTCATTCCCACCTTTTTTTCCTGCTTCTTTTTAGTGTTTTCTCTATTTCTTCTATACTTAGAAGTTTATGCAGCCTGGAAATACCATGACCATAAAAAACCTGAATGTTGATGAAATCTGCACTTCTGGCTCCACAATATACCCCAAATCACCATTTAACAACCAATGCAAGTCATGTTTTAAATGTACTGGATGGGTTCAAAGATTAAAATATATTTTAAACTAATCTGTTTTTAAAGGTGGAGAGTCAGGGGACAACTACTGTAAAATAAAAAGGATTTCCAGGCCCAGGGTGAACATAATGCTTTTAAAATATTTGTTTCTTAAAAAAAAATCTCTAAGAGATGAAAAAAATGGTAAAACCTTTCGTGTTTGGGTTTGATCACAGACAAGCATGATGCAGGAGAGCGGAGTTACATTCTTATGATGGCAGTCACCATTTGTCATGCTTTCCTCATGCAAAACTTTGTACCACACTATCCATTAGTGGAAATTTAAGACATGTCACAATGGTAGAGAGACAATCATGTTAACTCATCCTCAAATACTGTCAACGTCAAGAAGTGTCAAATTTGGATATTTTGCCTGAAATGGCATAACTGCAGCAGTTGTCTAAGGTTTTATTTTCCTTAATAACCAATCCCATCAGGCCACTTCCAATGAGTGAATGGTGCCAAACAATGCTTGCTCAAGTACTAAAAATCTTGTCAGAAGCTTTTAGGAAAAATAAACGAGTTGTATTTTGGTTTTATACCTACCATAAACTTTCTTTTAAGACCACAGAAAATAATAAAAAAGTACACTTTTTTTTTTCTATTTTAGCACCATTATGAAGTCAGGATCTAAACCTCAATTTTGCCACTGTGGTTGTACATTGCAGCTCATAAGCTGGTGTAGCCGACAGAAAGCATTTAGGCTTCAGTACTTTAAAAGTGAAGAATCACTGGATTTGCTGATGACCAAGTACAATAAAGGTTTTAGCTTTTTTTAGATTTAAATTAAGTTTGATTTTCCTGACACCTGTACAGCAGAATTGGGATGCTTTTCTGTCAGCTAAATCCAAGTCCAAGTCCCTTTGGTCTCTGGATTGCTCTTATAGGTTCTGATATTCCTTTGCCATCTGGTCCAAGGCCCGTGCCAGGAGTCCAGCCCATACTTTGAAGCATTCTGTTTCCAATGTTGTTTTCTGGGATTGGCTGTACGTTTTCACCTACAAACCCTGAGATTAAAGAAACACAGAGCATTAATCAGAACTGCCATGTGGAGAAGAGCAGGATAATCTCCCTTAAAGCCTTAAACCTTCTTATTCTCCTAATTCATCTAATAGGTTGCTAGAACATGCTGACCTCATGGCTGCATACTGATTCCAGGCAGTATAGTCAAAGGTTTCTTTCTTTTCTTTTCCTTTTTTTTTTTTTTATTTAAGGGAGGCTCAATTTTCAGCCATTACAAAAAATCTTTGCTGAAGATCCCTTAAAAGTTCACAGGATGTTAGACTCAAAATTCATAACTGAAAGAAATCTACCAATGTCTAGACAGGGCTACTAAAGTATATGACAACACATAGATATTGAATGTATGAATAAGTGCCATTACACTCCAACTCTCCATTCCTATTAATGCTCCAAATGCTCTTTGACCAATGGGTGCAGTGAAATATTTAATATAAAATAATCATTTGTGATATGAGTATTATATGTGTTATATACACCCCAGGAAATTATGCACAGAAAAATTCAGTTATGCGCTGAGTTCTGGGGGCTGTACGTGGCAGCATGGAGCCGGCTCAGCTTGGCCCGCTGGTGCATGCATTTGAACCAGACCAGGCTGGCTCTGTGCCAGCATGTGGGGCTTGAGGCACTGCAGGCAGGAGCTGTGTGCCACTGGGCCAGGCTGGCTTCAGCAGCCCGCCTGTTTCAATGGCATACAGACTGGGAACCAAAGAGAGTTGTGCACCATTGGTTTGGGCGGACTCCGTGCCTCCACATGCAGCTTTCCTCTGGAGCCAGCCCAGCCCGGCCCAATGGTGCGCAGCTTCCATTTGCAGTGCCACAAGTTCCACATGCTGGCACAGAGCCAGCCTTGTCTTGTCTGAAAGCACATGCCAGTGGGCCGGGCTGGGCCAGGTTTGTGTTGCTGCATGCAGCCCTCGGGATTCAGCCAGAGCTGCATGCCGCTGGGGAGCTCTGCCTGCCATGGCCATGAGCACCCTGAGGGCCTGCTGCTGGGAGCTGGTGCCACTGGCAACAGGAGCTGTGCACCATGCAGATACGTGTGGCAGGGGAGGCCAACACCCACCCATACACACCCCCTGCAGCAGGCAGGAGCTCCCCTCCACACTCACCAGCTGTCCAGTTGCATGCTACCACACTCAATGCCTCTACATGGGGCTCTCAGCTAGGGTGCATGGAGCCCTGCAAATGTGGTGACACAGAGCCTGCCCAAATTAAATTAGGCAATATTATGCAATAATGCATGGTCATACATTTTATGCACAAAATTACATGGGTCCATAATTGCAGTATTCTCCAGGGTGTAATTATATATTCCTTAGCATAACAAAACTATGTATGGTCTAATAAAAGATATCACATCTACTCAAAGAACCTTTCCTGCCTACGTATGATTATAAACTTAATGGAATAATTTATTATTAAATCTCTACAGCAGCAACAAATCTGGGCAGACAATTGGCCTGTCTCCACTCCTTTGCATCCTAGCTCTATAAATTTGCTTTACTAAAAATTACAGAATAGAATAAAGCACAGATATCAAAGTTGGGATGGATAGTACAGAAAATAAAATGGCTTCAGCTCACCACCATGCACTATTTTTCTGTTCTGGTTATTGATTTCTGTGTTATACACTACTGGAGTAATTTTTAAAATCATCATAGCCTTAAAATTCTCTTAAAGTATTTTTCTTACACATCCAGTGGACACCACTAAGCAAAATACTTTTACCATCACAAAAATATATTTATGAAAGTGAATAAAGTTTGGGTGACAATCAGCTAGGAAGAAATTCTGATCCTGTTGACACAGCAGTAAGAGTTAGTTGACATTAGTGAAGGTGTCCTGTATTTGTGTCAGCATAACTGAGAATACAGTCTAGTCCATGGTTTGTGAAGTGCTTTATAGGAGATAGAAATATTCACTTTGCTTTTTTTTTTATAAAAAGAAAAAAATGGTTATATTGTATGTCATCAAGTACGAGGAATCCTTAATTAATACCTTCTTTTAGTCTAGTGCTATGACACACTATGGGTTTTATACATGTTTTGATAATACTGCATGACCCAGTTTACCTCATTTGTCTGTGCACAGAGAAAGTAGGGTTAATAGGGTTCCTGCTAAGTGTCAAAGCTATGAGCAGGAAGAGACAAGACGGAGCTCCAGCATCACCAGACTTGAACAGTTTTGCTGACATGTCAACAAAAGGTGGGGCTTACAGGTAACAAGGAGGAGATGTCCAGAGGAGCTGGGTGGGGGGGAAGACAGATGTCCCCTTCCTTACCATAAAAATTGTTATGCTAGCATGAAGGCCAAGCAAATAGACACCCACACCTTTTGCTTTCTACAAATACCCAAAAATTGTGCCTGCAACAAAGGTGATTTTAATTTATGTCTTTTTATTATGGCAGATGTCTATTTGCTTTGTGGTGAGAGTGCGGGGAGCCTGGAGCCCTGGGATCTCTGGGGTGGGTCCCCTTAAAGGGGAGGGGGGGGAGTCAGGGTTTTCCCACTTACAGGGATGCACCCCCAGGATCTCTGGGGAGGAGGTCTCTGTAAGCAGGGAAACCTAGGCTTTCTCTGATTATGGAGATGTGCCTCTGTAAGTGGTAAAAGCTGGGCAAGTGCTCCCAGGGCTTGAAGGGCCCAATCCTATTTGGGAATTCCTGAGGCATGCGAAACCAGGGCCCCTCAAGCCCCAGGAGAAGATATGTGCCCACTGTCCTGCAGCATCAATGGGTGGGACAATGGATAATGTGCCCTTTGCCCAACGAAGTGGATCAGCTATGTCAGGACACATCTCAGCACAGGCAATCTGCTTCATTTGGGGATGTTTATTTCTAGTCTGGGATAAAAGTGACAATGGGAAAGCAGGCTAAACCAACAGGTTTCTGGGGAATGAGGGGGGTGAAGGGGGAGTGGAGGGGAGAGTCTAGAGTCTGAGATGAGTGAGCAGTAGTGGAGATTTGGGACTCAGGGCCTGGAAAGACTAGAAAGGGAAAACAGCTAAGCACCTTTGAGAGTGCCCAGGGCTGGGCAGGCTGGACTGGGGACTGACAGACTGCTTAACCCCTTTGGAAGCAGGGGGCAGAGAACCTCTGGCTGGGTGACTTTTGCCCCACTAAATACCTTTACTGAAGAGACTGACTGCTTTATTGCTTGAAACTTTGGGGTGCATTGGGTCTTCCTAGTAGAAGGTAAAGTCCCTCTCAGTAGCCCTGGATGCTAGCTTCTTCAGTCAGGGCATGGAGAACCAGGGAAGGCAAGAGACCAAGAGGTCAGGGTCTCAGAGTAGGAAGGAGGCTGGCCCCTCCTCCCCCACACGTTAGAACCACACCTGGGCTAGCTTTGGTTGGGGTCAGACACCAGACAAGGCTGCAGTGGTCCCAGGCAAGCACCCTGTTGGATGGCACTCCATGACAAGCACTACTGTGCAATATACTGGGCAGTGGCTGTACAAGGAAACGCAAGTCTGAAATGCATTAGATCGGGAATTTCAATTTTAAAGAAAGCCAGATGCTATGCTTTTGAGCATGTTTTCTATAAAAATAGGTTCTTTAATCTCATTATTCCCTATTTTCAAGAAGGGGACGAAGGAGGACCTGGGTAATTATAGGCCAGTTAGCCTCACCTCTATTCTTAGCAAGACCTTAGAAAAAATCATAAAGGATCACACTTGCAGGGGGCCAGCGAGTCACACTATGGTAAGGGGCAACCAGCATGGGTTTATAGCAGACAGGTCCTGCCTGACTAACCTGGTTTCTTTTTATGACCAGGTCACAAGTGCTTAGATGCAGGAATGGAAGTAGATATTATTTCCCTGGATTTTAAAAAGGCTTTTGACACAGTGTTGCACCCAGTTCTTATGAGCAAACCGAGTAGCTGTGATGTGGATTATTTCACAGTAAGGTGGGTGAAAAGCTGGCTCACGGGACGCACCCAGAGAATGGTGGTGGATGGGTTGGTTTCTCCCTGGAGGGATGTGGGCAGTGGTGTTCCCCAAGGCTCTGTCCTTGGACCAGTGCTGTTTAATATCTTCATCAGTGATTTGGATGAAGGTGTTGAAAGCACCTTGTCCAAATTCACAGACAACACTAAACTATGGGGTACAGTTAACACACTGGAGGGCAGGGTGCAAATTCAGGCAGATTTGGACAGACTGGGGAAGTGGGCGGATCAGAATAGGATGCAATTCAACAAGGATAAGTGCAAGGTGCTGCACCTGGGGAGAAAGAATCTCCAACACACCTACAGACTGGGGGGTACCACTGTGAGTACCACGGCAGTGGAAAGAGATCTCGGAGTTCTGGTTGATGCAAAAATGAACATGAGCCATCAGTGTTATGAGGTAATAAGCAAGGCTAACCACACTCTTTCTTGCATTAACAGATGCATCACAAGCAGGTCTACAGAAGTGATAATTCCCCTCATTGCGGCATTGGTGAAGCCGCAGATGGAGTACTGCGTCCAGTTTTGGGTGCCACACTTCAAGAGGGATGTGGATAACCTTGAGAGGGTCCAGAGGACCTACTCATACGGTTGAGGGCCTGCAGGTAAGCCTCTATGAAGACAGACTGAGGGACCTGAATCTCTTCAGCCTCTGCAAGAGAAGGCTGAGAGGTGATCTTGTGGCTGTCTACAAACTCATCAGGGGGGCCAGCAGGGAATAAGGGGACTCTGTTTACCAGGGCACCCCTCGGGGTTCCTAGAAATAATGGTCACAAACTGAAGGAGGATAGATATAGATTGGACATAAGAAAGAAATTCTTTACGGTGAGGGTTGCCAAAATATGGAATGGGCTTCCAAGGGAGGTGGTGCTTTCCCCTACCTTGGAGGTGTTCAAGAAGAGATTGGATAGACATCTGGCTGGGGTTGCTTAACCCCAGCACTCTTTCCTGCCTGGAGCAGGGGGTTGGATCCGATGATCTGCCAGGTCCCTCCTGACCCTAGAAATCTATGAAATCTATTCCCATGGTATTACTTTTTGCCCTATATCTTCTTAAAGGAAAAGCAATCTGACTCTCAATGAGCGTTTTGCCAGGAGTACTGGGGGTTAACTGATCTAGTTGCTAATGCAGCAGCAGAAGAAAATGAAACGTTAAGGGCATTTAATTAAATCCAGAGCCTGCTCTCTCCCATCAACTCTTTATACTCCTGCACAGTAGGAGTTTTAAAGTTGATGTGCTGGTAAGTTTTCCTGTGTGTGGCTGTCTTGTGGGGGATATGAATGCAGATAGCATGATAGTCACTTCCCCATGTCATAATTAGCAGTAAAACATACAACATCATGCCCTCCAAAGAGTAAAAAAGGTTGAAGTCTCTTTACTGAAGGCTCTTTGTTTAATCGGTGGTGAATGAATGTGAAAAACTTACTGGGCTTGGGGCTTTTGCCATTTGATGTCCCATGTACTTAGCCTAGCCTGCTTTTAGAGAACGACAGTAACTACTGTAGACACACTATAGTTATCTGCTTTGGGAGATAGTAAAATTTTACTATCACTTACCACTGATGAGAAACCAGTCTAGAACTGAATTAACTTTACTAAGAAGTATTGGAACAAAAGTTGAACAATAATTTGGAAGCTCCTTTTTTAACACACAAATCCAGAAAGCTAAAGACAAAACCCCAACAGTGAAAAGGGAATTCACAGGCAGAAGTCATAGTGAAGATGAGAGGTGCATACCCAAGCCATGCAATGATTATAACAACAAATTTACAGTACTCAAGCATTATCCACTGTTGTGCTGTTTATATTCAGTCACACTGTGGCCAGATAAAAGGTAGACAGATCTCTACTATCCCAGGCCCTGAGTCAAAGAAAAAGGGAAGAGCATTGACAGAAAGCAAGCTTTAATACTGGTTTGAAGCTATGCTTAACGCTAAGCGATAAAGGCTTTAAAGACAGTGGGCTCCAGTCCCCAAGAGGAGCCTCTTGAACTGACCAGCACAAAATTCAATAACCAAGATGTCTTTTCTTTTCAGGCCCCCACAGGCAGAGTTAATTTCAATACAGAAAAGTCCTGACACTGACTGAGCATACACAACACAGACCTTGCAATCTTATTTGCTATTGCTTCTAGCACAGAAAAGGGAGACGAATACCCCCTTGACACATCTCGCGCCCCCACAATGCACGCTTCCTATGAACGAACTAAGTGAAAGAAACATTGCTGCTAAAAGTGTGAATTACTGCACTTCTTGGAAGCACTAAAAGTGATGAAATTGATAGGGTGATTCCAATATCTTAAAAACAGTGGGGCAACAATTTAACTAGGGAGAAGAAAGATCTGACACAGGAGAACAAATGCCCAAAGCATATATTATCTTTTTCATGCTTTCTCAGAATTGGAAATGCCACACCATTCTTGAGTCTGCACACCAGTGACAGAAACTCTCCCTGGAATGGTAAGCTGTACAGAACAGCTGAAAACAGTAAATCCCTGTGCTGGTTTGTTATAGTTAAACATGCATGTATGTATACATGTATGTAAAATAATATATATCTTGCTATATAAAATACCATTTCTCATTCAACAAAAGGAGCCTTGGAAAGAGGCTCCACAGATGAGCAATCCATATTCTGAATTGTGCCCACTTAATAAATTGATGTTTCAATTTTTGATTTTTTTTAACAGGATAATAGATAGTTCTTCATTTGTAAGGACACTTAGTTCTTTTAAAATACAGACCATAATGATTTTTGCCTCTTGAGTTTCCTATTAGAACTCAACTTCAAACCTCTTTGTTTTATTCTCATTCCTATCCCAGGTAAAAATGTACCAATCAACAACAGGTGAGACATCGGTTTACTTTCAGTCTTAGTATTTGTGCACAAAATTTCTCTCTCACATAGAGGACCCTCTATACATGCAGATAAAGGTGCAATGGGATCTAATGCACAATCCATACAATTGTGCCACCTGCCATTCCACACATGTATGGCAGGAAGTGTGATTGTGGGATCAAATTAGATCCCATTGTGCCTTACTGCTAGTGCAGAGAGCCCAAACCTGGGTTCTTCCTGCACCAGCAAGAAGTAAGCTCCTGCAGTTGGGGCCCTGATGAGGCCCTCCTGCAGCTGGGAGCTCCCAGGTGCACATGGGTCCCCCCAAACTAGCAGCTCCAATCCGCTAACAGGGCTCACAAGAGCCTCTGGCCACACATTCAATTAGCTGGTAGAAAGCAGCTTCAAAGTTATTACACATATCTTGTGGAAAAGCTTTGTAGCTTATCTTCCTTTTATCACACCATTAATTGACTTAACATGTGGTTGGGTGATCAGTTAAGTCATGAACAATGGGCTACTCACACTGTAAGTGTAATGTGTAGATGGGGCCACAGACCCATACCACTACCCCCTCCCCTCTTCACACACACACACCAGGCATTTCCATAAAGAGTTTTGAGGTTTTGTTTGTAGTTTCTGAAAAAGTAAAAACCAAAACCAAAAAGCACAACCAACAACCTCATTGGAACCTAAATTTACTCATTTACTTTTCTGTTTTAATTTTCTAAGTAAAAGTGTAGGTGGTCTGTATTTTATTAAAAAGGAACCAACTAGGTAATCTTGATGGCTAACTCTGACAGAAACTTTGTAAAGACTGAACCATATCATAGGTATTTTTTGCACGTTGAATTTCTCCCTATGCTATTTGAAGTAGCAATTTTATTAATCACAATCATTTTCCTTTATGTTATACCCAGGTGGCGCCAACCATTCTCTTGCTGACTGGCTGTAGGATGGGAGAGGAGGCTATTACAAATACCAAGATACATTGGCATTACTATTATTATTATTTGCTTTGGGCTTTTATTTTCTAATTAAAAAGCAGGAATTGTCCTTGCTCGCAGACTGCATCCCCAAGCTCAGCTTCTAATTCAGTGTCAGTGGTACTTTTTGAACTAGCTGACAAGGGTTTTTGGAGAGTGGTCCAAGCACAGTGGCCCTGAAAAGGGCTGAATTAGCTCTGGGTTATATTTAATTTTGACCCACCCAGAAGCAAGAATGAGAACAACCCACTGCTGCCACCTCATGGCAAAGCAACTATGCAAAATGTGATTCATGAAAGGCAGCAATAGAAATACTAACTGCATCTGTGGTTTAAAAGTTCACTGGGATGGGAAAGAAGCTCTGATGATGAGGAATCCAAATCTTAACAATTTGAAAGAGATTCATTTACTGATCCTTTTGTCTCTTTAGAGGCTGCAAAATTTGATAGTAACTCTAATAATTTTGTTCCTGATTTGCCAGATAACTGGTCAGCTCACTGCGATGGCACATGTCAGGGAAAAACAGGGAAGGATAGGAAAGACAGTAACCTACTTGGTAAGTCAGAGCTCTGAAATTCCTTTACCTCTAATTAGCAATAAGCAGGGAAACATAGTAGGGCCGTGTGAAGCTTCGGTCACTGATTTGATTTGGAGATTTGGCCTGATTCAGCAGCTGAATCGAATCAGGAGACCCATTAATCTCTCCGAATCGAATCAGAAGCCTCCGGTTCAATTTGGAGAGATTTGACGATTCAGATATAGACACAACTTTATATGTTTTTTTTTACATACCTCAAGGTTTCTTGTGAATGTTGAGATGGTGGGGCAGGTGGAGTGTCCCATGGGAGCATGGGGGGTCCCGAGAGTGCTCGGTGGTGGACCCAGAACTGGACCAGAAGCACTTCCGTTCCACTTCCGGGTCCGCAATGAGCATGTGGGGGACACCCTTCCCCCCAGCAACTGGTGTCTCCTGGGTCAGGGAGGGAATGGACACCCAGGGCCCCCCATGGCCAATCGCCGAGCTGAGAAGTGCTTCCAGTCCACTTCCGGATCCACCGCCGAGCACGCAAGGGGGCCTCCCCACACTCCTGCGGGACGCTCCATCTGCCCCACCATCTCAGCGTTCACGAGCCATGCCTGGTACCTTGAGGTATGTAGAAAAAACAAAGCTATGTCTATGGCCAAATCGCTGATTCTCTGAATCAGAATTGAATCTTCAGATTCAGATTTGGCTGAATTGAATTGGGACAGTGATCCAATCAGCAAATCACTGTCCCCTGAATTGGGCTGAATCTGAATCGAATGCGGCCTGCTTCGCACACCCCTAGTAGTTAGGTGTGGTGGACCAAAGTCAGAGCTGGGTGGCAGCCTATAGACTAACTCATTTAGAAAGGCATAATCTTTAATAGGCGAGATGCTGCTTTGTCTGATGCTATGTTATTTATCTAGCTAACATCTGATGAAGTAGGCTGTTACCATAGGTGAATCCAGGATTTAAAAAAATGGGAGGTGTGCAGGAACAGCAGCTAGCTCTACAGCTTTCAGCCTCGCCCTCCCCCATGCTGGGGTAGGTAGGCCATACTGCAGTAACAGCAGCAGGGGACTTTTTTTTAAGCACCTGAGGGCATGTCTAAAAGAGATGCTATGTTGTCACAGCAATGAGCTATGGTGACATAGCTCATTGCTATGATCACATAGCACTGGTGGGCACAAAACGTGATGCTGACTCTACTGTTCACTAGCTCATTGGTACTGCGCTGTAGGGCTGGAAATGACCCATGCACCTCTGGAACTGTGCGGTAATGGCATTTAGTACTTGCAAAGCAAATACCAAATGACCGGGGGCACGGGGACACGTGTAGGCGCACGCTGAAGCAGGTAAAAATTCCCCCTTCCTCTCCCTTCCATGCTCACTGGCACCTAACCTCCTCTTTCCTACCTCCTGCTGCTGCTGCCTCTGGCTGATTTGGTAGTGGGGAGAGCCCTAGAACCCTTTCTGCTCACCTTTCTGGACCATCTTGCTGCCACTGCTGTCCTGATCACTGCTGCCCTACTCTAGCTGGGGCTGCAGGGAATCTTTGTGGAGAGCCACATTCGCTTGGGAACAGCAGCGGTAGCAGGTGGGTTCCCTTACCTCATATCTGCTCCAGGGCTGGCAGGGAACACCTGGAGGACTGTGGAAGGAGAAGGAACTTGCCCACCACTGTTACTGCTGCTGTCTCTGGCTTAGCCCACCTCCTGAGCAGCCCAGTTGAAGTAGGGCAGAGGTGGCTCTGGAGCTCCTCATCCATGGGTCAGTCTTCAGCAACACCAATCATGGGGGGAAGGGGAGGGGTCATACCACTGAGCGTGGAGGGGAATGGGGGGGCGGGCAGGTATTCTTACCTGATTTGGTGACATCAAGTCCCTGGTTGCTGTTCCTGTGGCACATTCTGAAAGGGGAACAAACTGCAACCACACCAATGCACCTTTTCTAGACCCACTCTGGCTACAAAAAGCTTGTGCCTTAGCAATAGCAGTGACTCAACAAACATGTGCTTGTTTACATATACATACTCTGGAACCCATTTCTATTACATTTTTGGCTGCATACATATTCAAAAGACTTACTATAAAGCCTATACATGTAAAAACAACAAAATTGTTTGTAATGATTTTTTAAGCAAACAATAAACTTGCCATACATTTTTTAAATTTTAAAATTATATTTATGATGGCATTAAAGGCATCTTTCCATGAAAAATTAAGATGTAATTTTTCTTAACAGCTGTTGAAACAGGTATAGTCTGGTTAAACAGTGCTCTAGCATTCAGTGCCATACCCTTGATTTTACAGTGATTGCCATGAATTAATTTAATTCCATCTGTAAGCTAAAATCAGATCAGAGGTCTAATGCTGCTGCAGGCTCCACATCTGTTTAATCATTTTTGGATACAACAGCTTGCAAAAGTTCAAGTTTTAAAATTTGCTTAATATTAAAGCAATAATGTTATACTAGTGTGCAAATCTCAACAAGAAACAACAGAGGCAATATTCAGATTTGAACTAATGGGTAAAATGCAAATCCTTTTTACCTTACTTGCTAAACGTTTCCTTCTTAGAAAACCAAAGCCTACCTATTAAGCTTGTGTTTGTTATAAGATTAACACAACCAGGGACCCTATGAACTACTACTGCAACTTGACATATTCATCTAGCTGGGAACCTCGTAATCTTATGGTTATTATTAATGGGGAACATTCCTAGCTCAGTTTGGATACTACTCTGACATCACTTCAATTATTTTGGCTTTATCCTCATGCAAGTGCAGTAAGACTGTGATTTAGTCTCTTCAGGAAACTTTTGTTAAGAAAACAATAAAAACATATCTTTAGTCACGAATAAAAGAGACCGATTCAAGCATTTTCTGCTTTGGCTACTACAGTGTATTTTTTATGCTAAGGATAATTTTTATAACAATTTTCAAAAAATGATACTGCATAGTAATCTGGTCTTGGCCTTTCTTTAAGATTAAGACTTATGAGTGGAACAGCTATAGAGCATTCAGCAACTATTATTTCCTCTTCTATCACTCCTGGCAGCCCTAAATCCTTTAAATCCTTTCCTAGAAGGATCTCCTTTTGCTTGGGTAATTTTTGCAATACATGGCCTGCTAACCCTTACCCCCTACTCTCGATCTCACTTACGTATATCACAGCAGAGTCAGCCTTTCTACCTCCGATCTTCAAGAAGCACTGTGGATAGTAATTCACTTGCATAATTGGCTCAAGAGATGAAAATCTTGTATCTGCCTCTCTTAGCCACTAATCTATCCAGCTGACTGCAAGCCTAATTGGCAGCTTGTTTAGTAATTTGGCTTCTAAAGTGTTGTATTGATGTTGGATAAACAGCCAATGGAAGGAGAGAAGATGCATGCTGTTTCTCCTTTAAAAACTTCACCCTAGTTTTTGAAGCCTCTTTACTATTCTGTATATTCTTTTTTGTTTCCTGTTTCTTTACCAGCTAGCTGAAGGTAAGGGCTTCACCACAGGAGGTAATGATTTTTATATTAGATGCCATTCTAACAAAACATTATTAAAATCATAAGCTGGTATCATCTTTATAAGGACATTCTCTCTAAAGTGAGAATTGTGATGCACAGGTGTGAGATTCTTTGTTTTTAAACTCTGTTGGCTGTTTGTGTTGAATCAACAGCAGTGTCATAGTTGAGAGCCATCCTATGATGTTTTAAGTGCTACTTCTGTGGTGGTTCAAGTATTTATAATGTACCTGCCAAATGTTCACAAATGCTTGTTGTTAATCTGACATGCAAGTGCATGTTTCAAAACCGTAAGAGACACAGGTGTAAATATGACATTATTCAGCTAAACATTTGGGACCACATTTTCAGACAGAGATCCCCAGTTTTGCTTGCTAATGGTATTTCTACAACATTCCAGGACAATTTTTAATCTACCCAGCACAGGTAACAATAGCAGTGAAGGCATAATGTTTTGGATTTCAGTGCAGCCTAGCATCCTAGTCTATCTAATTTAGTGTCCTGAAAGGGCATATGCAACCTGTGTTAAAGGAAGTGCTTCTGCTATTAATTCCCTGGTTAACAAGACTGAAGCTAGTTTGGGAAGCCTATACATACTACACTCTTGCCATCTCCTAAATCTGCATTTCCTTCTATACTGCTGACTATACAAAAATTGAACTGGCATTCCCCCTTGGTGATCTGGCATCACAGCCATCTAGGAAGTGCACTACCAGAGGCTCTCATAAAGCAAGTCCACTATAAAGAGAATACGTAGGCCCAGTTTTCTTTTCTACCAGTAGGTAGACCATTTGGATTCCAGGAACCTATCAGGCCTCTATTCATACTTCCGAAAATTATATAATACAGGGGTTTTCAACCTTTTTGGATCAGTGTGCCCCTGGCGGCCGGACAGAAATGGGCGGGGCGGCTAGATGTGGAGTGGGGGTGGTGGTGTGCAGCCAAACATGGAGCGGGGGGAAGGGGGGAAAGAGGCAGGGTGTACAAGCTTCCCCTGCTGCCCACATCCGGATGGGTGGGCAGCGCCTGCGCGGCATAATGTGTGGCAGCATTCCATCCCCACCTTCCCATGCGTACCCACTAGGGCCTTCTCAAGTACCCCTGGGGATATGCATACACCCGGTTGACAACCCTTGATATAGTAGAACTCAAAAAGGTTCAAAGATGGGCATCAAGGTTAATCACGGGTATGGAGAGGCTTCATTATGAAGACAGATTAAATAGGCTCTAACAAGGAAGTGTCTAGACCTGAAGATAGATGAAAAGAGAAGGAACCAGAGAGGTGGCAGAGTCCCACTTGTGTACAGGTCGGGGATTTCTGTGTGCCAAAGATCGCTTCTGTACCTGGGTCTAATGGAATGACCCAGGACAGCATTTACTCCACATTTCTGGTACCATAGCAACTGGCACACTGCTGTGTTTCTAAAACAGAACTTCCAAGGCAATGTTTCTAAAGCAGAAAAAAAGAAAAACTTGTAAACTTGGAAAAGTTGCTATCCTTTGATGAGTGTCCAGTGATGTACATGAAGTAAATTGTGGTTTCAGACCAGGCCTTAGAGGACAGAAGTTTACATCATAGGAACATAAGAAGTGCCATACTGGGTCAGAGCACAAGTCCTCCTAGCCCAGTGTCCTGTATCTGACAATGGCAGAGAGCAGATATTGAGGGGAAGAATAAATATGCAAGGTCTATCCAGACTGATCTATCCCCTGTCCTTCCTCTTCCCTTGCATCTTATTGCTTTCAGAGGCTTAGGAAGTCTTAATTTGTAGTTTGTAGCACTAACTACAATGTTTAATACCCACTGATGGATCTATCCTGCATGAATTTGTCCAATCTCCTTTTCAACCTGGTTAAACTATCAGCCTCTACAATACTTTGTGCCAATGAATCCCACAAGTTCATATTGCACTGTATGAAAAGAAACTTCTTTTCAATTGCCTTAAATCTGCTTCTGAATCATTTCATTGCATATCCCCTAGTTCTAGTATTGTGGGTAAATAAAAAAAATCCTTATTTACTTTCACTGTGCCATCCATGATTTCTTTAAGACCTCTATTGGATCTCCCCCTCAGTTGCCTTTTCTCTAAGCTGCAAAATTATAGCCTATTTAATCTCTCTTCATATGGAAGCCTCTCCATACCCCTGATTATCCTTTATACCCTTCCCTGAATCTTTTCAAGTTATACTATATCCTTTTAGAAGTTGGGGGGCGGGGAGCAGGAGAGGGGGCAGAACTGCATGCAGTGTTCAAGCTGTGGGCGTACTATGGATTTATACAGTAGCATAATGGCATTTTCTGTTTTGTTTTCAATTCACTTAATAGTTCCTAACATCCTGTGCATCTTTTTGACTGCTGATGCACGTTAAGTTATTGTTTTCAGAGAACTATCCACAATAAGTCTAACAACTCTTTCTTGAGTAGTAACAGCTGACATAGAATCCATCATTGTGTATGTGCATGTTGGATTATTTTTTTCTCTGTACATGACATTGATCTTCAACTACCACTGTGTTATTCATTCACTCAATTTTATAAAACCTTTTTCAATTTAAATGGTTAGCTTTCTATTTTTCCATCCTGAAAAATTTGGCATCATCCAAAGATTTGGCCACCTTGCTATTCAACTCCCTTTCCAAATTATTTATGAATACTTTAAATAGCAAAGACCTCAGCACATATTTGTGGAGGACCTCTTTCTCCATTGTGAGGGCTGATCAGTTATGCCCACTCTTTGTTTACTGTCCCTTACCTAGTTGTTGATCCACAAGTGCTATGAATGCTATGCCAGCCTAGTTTCATTAAGACCCTTTTAAAAAAAAAACCCAACCCCCCTGAAAGTCCAGATACATTGTATCAACCGGGTCACTATGCTCTCCATGCTGATTGATGTCTTCAAAAAACTCTAGTAGACTGGTGAGACACGACCTCCCTTTACAAGACATACTGGCTCTTTCCAACCAAAATCACCTATGAAACTGCTAGCCTCATTAGTAATTTCAGCAAGAAAGACTAAGGACTGAAACTATGGAGACTTAAACTATCATTCCACGAACTGATTCATTCAGGACAAGATTAAAATTAGATTGCCAAGACAACATGAAGAAACTTGCTGTCTATACTGTACAAAAGTGAATAGATACAGGATTTCAGAAAAATTAAAGTTAACTACTCACGTTAAAGAGGGAGGGAATGGATTAATGGCCACACAACCCCCGCCCCAAAACCAAAACTACCTACTCAAATGTCAGTACCGGTATACGGTACATTAAGAATGTTACTAACAGTGCTCTAACTCAGGGGTGGGCAAAATATGGTCCGTAAGCCAGATCTAGCCCACTAAGCAATTCCATCTGGCCTGTGGGGCCTCTCCGTAAGCCCTGGCTCTCACTGCCCCTCTACAAGCTGGCGGCTCCATGCAGAAGGTGCCGCTCTGCTTGCCAACACACACCTCCCCCACACCCTCCCAGCCCCCACACCATATCCCCAACACATATCCTCCCAGAGCCCCCCGCACACACTCCCACATCCCCATACATCTCCATACCCTCCCACACCCCACCATACCCACACACCCCCTCCCACACATTCCCACTCCCACCACATACCCCACATTCACACCCCACCACACAAAATATATGAGTAAGACTGTATTTTGAGCTATTATGCAATCACCTCTAGATATACCGTGCAAACGCACATAAATCAGGACAAAAATTATATTTTTAAATAAAATTAAAATAAGTTATAGTAGATGTTTGATTTTTTAGTATACGGGTTGTCTTTTTTTTCTGGTTTCAAGATGGCACCCTCCCACACACAAAGGAGTACTTCCAGAAGTGGAGAGACTTCTAGTGGCAAAGGTCAGGGGTTAGGGGTGGGACTTCTGGTCCCAAGATGGTGCCCAGGGGGCAGGGCACCTGTCAAAGGGCGGGGCTACCCTTGTGGCCCTTGACAACTCACAACAATGTGTTAAGTGGCCCTGCAGCTGAAATAATTGCCTGCCCCTGCTCTAACTACTAGGAGGAAAAAGAAAATCTAAAATGAAAGAACCAAAATACTTCTAAGACTTCTGGCCAAGATATAGTGAAGGAGGAGGGAAGTGAGGGGCTCTACTTTGGGGGAGGGTCTATAACAAAAATAAATATCTGCTGAGGTGCTTGTAGTCAATTTTTACTATCTGAAGATGACTAACATTGTACCCTAGTTACTGGATTTTCATTTCTATAAACCTTGCTCCTATAATTCAAATTGTTGGGAAAATTTTATGTCAATCTGTGAATTAAATATGCAAACTTGCTGCTGACCAAAGATCTATCAGCCAGTAATGAAGATGTCAGAATGCCTAAGCATGCCACACTGATACACAGCTATGAGCTTTTCTTTTCAGGTTTGCAGAAAGCAACATCTTGGGACCTTAACACTGGAAAGCAAGAGTGAATGCCTTCTTCCAGACATCAAAATATTTATTCAAAGCTTTCACATTAAACAGTTCCTTTATCTACAGAAAGAAAATCGAGATCTCTGAACCTTTCTGTGTTGCTTACCTGAACAATGACCCTTTTCAAATTCAGATCATGGAAATGTTTTTAGATATTTTAAATGCTTATTTTTATTGTCCTAATGTAATAAAAAAACCTTATGTAGAAATCTGACAAATTGCTGAACTTCTATCTTTCTTTAAAAAATAAATTACAATGGTAACAATATTTAAAGGAAACAATTTTTGCATATTGTACAGCAGCCATTTATTTATTTGAAATGGTACTTTCCTATTCCTTCAAGAGAAGGAACAACTATCCTGGAGAACAAGAATGAGAACCATGCATAAGCTTTAGCAAAATGGGGACTCTTGGGAGAGTCCTGGTAGACTTTTATCCCCTATACAAAACCTCAACTGACTAATTAAAAATTAAAGATAGACTTGACCCTCTCACTGGCTACAGGACAGTCTTTTCTTTTGGACTGGCTCATGGTCCTTGTTGGTAGCCCAAAGCAGAGATAAGTCTCGTGAAAGCAAAGCAAATAACTCCACAGACAGCAATCTTTTGGATCAATGTGGTTTCTAGAAAAAGCCAGAAAGGGATAACTCATTTAAGGAGGTAAGATCATGAAAGAGAGTAAGAGAGTGAGAAAGAGCAAGAGAGCGAGCAAGCGAAAGAGAGGGAGTGAAAGCAAGACAGAGAGAGTGAGGATCTTTTCTTGTTATTTTTGGAATTGTTTCCATACTCTTCTTACTCTTTGGGAAGAGGAGGCATGGAGTTGTCAATCTCTTTACACTAACCAGCCTTGATATACTCTAACATGTACGGCAAAAGAGTGTGTGTTCTGCTAGTGATCCCCAATCCTTACTCTGAAACTATAATTTTTTAAGAGGAAAGCAATGAAGGCTGGCTTAGGCTCTCTGGGCAAAAGCATCCACTTGAGAACCTCCACAAACGAATAGTAAGTGCCATACTTGAAGAAAATCGCATAGGGACAATCTGTATGCAAAGCCTGCGAACTCTTGAGAAGGGAAATATTGCTTCTTTCTCATCATCTCCTTTTCCCTGAAAGCTTTTTTAAGACACAGGAACTTTGTGAATATGTTTTCAGTAAAGACTAGAAGCCTGTGGGATAGGAAAGATCAGTGAAGACTAGAAGCCTGTGGGATGGGAAGCTAGCACACTGTGGAGTGGACACGTACATGGTCAGGTGGGTGGCCAACTGGCTTAGGAACTGCACCCAGAGAGTGGTGGTGGATGGTTCCTTCTAGGCCTGGAGGGAGGTGGGCAGTGGGGTTCCGCAGGGTTTGGTCCTCGGACCGATATTATTTAATATCTTTGTCGCAGGGCACCTCGGTGCTCTGCTCCTGGAGAGGAGAAACTGCCAGGGAGAGAGCCCTGGCAGTGCCTAATGAGCACAGCTGCAAGTTGCCGGGGCAACTAATCAGAAGCAGCTGGCCAGAAGGGGGCAGGGCCTGGCCTTTGTAAAGCCCAGGGCTGAAGCCAGGCTAGCAGTTCTCTGCCAGCAGCCTGGGAGGCAGGAGCTCTGGGAGTGAGGATGTGGAAAGGAGCATGACTTGCAAGTACAGCTCATGATAGCCCTGAGAGGATGGGCACTAGGGTTTAGCCAGGGGGCTTTAGGTTTGTGTTACAGCCAGGAGGCTTGAGTTTGTTTGACTTTGTTATTACACCCGGAGGCTTGGGTGAGGCTGTAGGGGTTGGAGGAGGCCTCATAAGAGGGTGCAGTGTCCTCATAGGGACCCCAGAGAGTGTGGGGAGCCCCAGCGCCAGGAGGGCGCATTAGTTTCATAGCACCAGTGAAGGCGTAGCTTGCACGCCAGTATGGGAGTGACTGGCAGCGAGGAGCGCGACCAGTAGGTTGTGGGCGCAACCGGTAGGTTGCAGACGGGGGACCTAGACCCCGGATCGTGTGCGGGGTGCATAGACCCCAGCCCCCGAGCGAGGGGCGATTTTTATTGAGAAGCCCAGGGTGGACACGGTGAGCCCCAAAGAGGGGGAGCACCACTTTGTATTATTGAGAAGCCCCGTGTGGGCACGGCGAGCCCCAAAGAGGGGGAGCGCCATACTGAGGAGCCCTAGAGAGGGGCAATTATTGAGGAGCCCTAGAGAGGGGCAATTACTGAGGAGCCCGAGACGGGCATAGTGAGCCCGGCCGCAGGCTAGTGCGGCAACACCCCTCAGACCGAGGCAGGGTGCTGCGGTTGCCCCGAGAAGACAGGGAGTAGCAACGCGGTGCGCCGGGGTCCGAGAGGGTATCCGTGAAATTGGCCAGGGAAGGGCCAGGGCCCGCTAGGGAGTCCCTGAGCGGGACCGCACCATCAGGAGAGTCCCAGTGAGAGGCTGGGTGCGAGAGAGAGAGCCCAGAGTGGGCTACACTTTAGAGGAGGCCCGGGAAGCAGGCGTACCGACCTAACAACGTCTATTACATCTGCGAGGCTTGGGGCGTGGTATTAGGGGCTGGTAGGAGCCACGCACAGCCCATAAGGCTGGGGTGCTTGAGTAGCACCCATCGTACGGGGAGACCCACGAGGGGTCCAGGAGCTTACGTGCCCGAGGAAACACAAGGCAGCCTCCCTATTACATATTCCAGCAAGACGTGGCGGGCGAGAATGGAGGGTGCCCTCGGGCCGAAGTAGCACGGTGAGAGGGCCTCAAGGAGATCACGGCCCTCCGAGAGGACCCCGCCGTGACAATCTTCATCAGCTATTTGGACAAGGGCGTGGAGAGCACCCTCTCCAAGTTCGCTGATGATACCAAGTTATGGGGCAAAGTTAGTACAGTGGAGGGCAGGGAGCAGATTCAGGCCGACCTGGACAGGTTGGATCAATGGGCAGAGAGAAATAGGATACAATTTAATAAAGATAAATGTAAGGTACTCCACCTGGGAAGGAGGAATCCCCAGCACACCTACAGGTTGGGGAGTGTCCTTCTCAGCAGCTCGGAGGCAGAGAGGGATCTTGGAGTCATAATTGACTGCAAGATGAACATGAGCCAGCAATGTAACGAGGCCATCAACAAGGCCAATCGCACCTTGTTGTGCATTAGCAGGTGCATGACTAATAGATCAAAGGAGGTGCTGCTCCCCCTCTATGCTGCACTGGTCAGGCCGCAGTTGGAGTACTGTGTCCAGTTTTGGGCGCCACACTTCAAGAGGGACGCAGAGAATCTGGAGAGGGTCCAGAGGAGGGCCACTTGCATGATTAGTGACTTTCGTGATAGACCCTACAGGGGGAGGTTGAGAGAGCTGAATCTCTTCAGCCTTCACAAGAGATGGCTGAGGAGAGATCTTGTGGCCGCCTATAAATTTATTAGGGGAGGTCAACGGGGAATAGGGGAAGCGCTGTTTATTAAGGCACCCCAGGGAGAGACAAGAAATACGGGTGTAAACTAGTTGAGAGTGGATTTAGGTTAGACATTAGGAAGAAATTTTTCACAGTAAGGGTAGCCAGGATCTGGAATGGGCTTCCAAGAGAGGTGGTGCTATCATCTAGCTTGGAGGTCTTCAAGAAGAGGCTAGATAGTCACTTGGCTGGGGTTATCTGACCTCGGTCCTCTTCCCTGCCAGGGGAGGAGGTCGGACACGATGATCCATTGTGGTCCCTTCTGACTCTACAATCTATGAATCTGTGAATCAGTATGTCTCTTTTGTATTCTAACAATGTAGAAATTTTACAAATGTTTTTGTCACGGCTGGGCCTGGATAAAGTCACAGGTATGGCCACCGGGTACCTTTACGACTCTGACCTTCAGTCACGTGATCACTTGCTTCCTTTCCTGTAGCAGTGGTCCTTACTTTTTCCTGCCACATTTTGATGTTTTAGGATGATAACAATTGGAAGGTGGTAATTTTCACCGCCACTGGACGACGATCACTCAAAGTAGGTTTCTTTTGGGGCTCCGACCTCCACTACATTCTGGCCTAGTGCCACCCAGATGATACACTGCCATTTGTTTATCTTGATCTTAACTGGCATCTCTTTTTTTTTCCTTTACAGGCTTGTACATTTCTAGATAACTGTCTCGACAGAGCTAAATCAGCATGGACTACTGGACTTCTTCTGTTTCAAGTAAGACCAGCAGGTGTCCAGGGGAGAGCTTTTTGTATATTCTCTTTCCTTGATGGTTAAGCCTTCTAATAATAACAACAAAATAAAGTATTCTAAGCAAACAAAAAGAACAGATGCCCATCTGGGCTGATATCCCCTGTCCAGGGGATACTGATCTGTCTGGGGGATTTTCCCTTTTAAATAGTTCAGGTTGGGGTTCTGCCCACCTGATGCAACACTCTGCAGGCCTGTGGAGACAAGGGAGGCAACACAGCCACAAATAAAAAGAAGGCCAAAGTAATAATAAAAAGAAGTCAGTATCCTAACAATTGGGGCTCAGCTACTTTTTTTCTGGCTGGCCCTTTAACGGCATTGCTCCCTCATCGCAAATGCCACTTCGCTCCGTGGCGTTTCTCTGGCCAGTGTCTTCTGAGTTTAATCACCAGGTGTCCACTGGCTCATTGCTGCTAGGGATGTCCCACCCTGCGTCTCAAGGCTTGGGATGTTGATCCCCACTCCTTGGCTCACCACGCTCCTTGCATGCTCCTCTTCTGGTCTCCTGGAGCTGCTCTAGCCTCACGGAGTAGCTGATCCAGGACCGTGGCTCCCGGGGCACTCGTCTCTCCTTTGCCAGCTCCTTGCGGCTGTCGGTAATTATCTCTTTTCTTTCCTTTTCTTCACAGTTTGCTTTACAAGTGTGGTAGTAGATTTTGTGTCTTAATGTGAGAGAGCCTTAAAGTAGGGGCTTAGGCTCAGAATAGATAATTTTTGCCCACCAGTCAGGATAGTTACATCTGGTGTTAAAAGTCTTTTGAAATTTTTTACCATCTGTAATGTCACTGCCATCTGCCACAGGCTTCACTCTGAGGTAGTATGGAATGTATAAATATGGTAGTAAGGAGAGAGAGAGAAAAGGGAATACACCAAAAAATGTCAACGTAGTCCCCACAAAAGTCAATTTTTGTTGCTTGATTTCTCATCAGTGAGGCAAGGGCTGCTCTTTTACCACTAGAGGTGGCTGACCCCTAGGTCATAGATAAAGCATAATGCAACACACCATGGAGAACCTTCCACTGCTAGTGAAAGTGTTGTACTTGTTCTGTGTACAGACAAAGAACTTCAGTCTCCAGAGCTGTGAATACAAGAAACTTAAGCAGCACTGGGTCAAACAAAAATTAATCAAACCTTTGTCCATACTGACAACCAATATCACTTAGATGTCAGATCTAAGATGGAGGGCATAAATTCTAAATTTTCCACACAGGGAATTATGTGGAGTTTGAACAAGTCATGCCCAAGTGTTTGGGAAATTTACCTCCAGTTTATCCAGGTGAGGCAAGTCTGCTTTTTATCTATAAATACCTAAGAAAGTTGACCTTCATCACAAGCTTAGCCTGGACAACCTCTGTTATGACAGTATAATCACAATCTTTTCCAAATAATCATTTAGGCACTGCAGATATTCAGGTCTTATTTTTAATCACTGACACATTAAGCATCAGCAAAATAGTTTGCTTAGCTGCTCCACTGGCAATTTTAAAAAAGGAATGAAAACATTTAGCCTTTTGATTACCTTGTTAAAGTGAGTCATGACAGCATTATAGCAGTGCTCAGAGCTTCTGCTATAATTAAGAATCTGTCAAATTTTTCATTAAAGCACATTTTTAATACAAGACATATCTTAGTAATTTCAGATTGTATCGGTCTGAACTATGGCAAATGCTAAGTCCAGTAAAATTTGAAATTTGCTTCTATGGAAAATGATCGACATGGTTTTAGATGCATTTTGTTTGATGCTTTATATAGGTGTGCTCTATATGTATATACATTTTACACCTAATAAAGCTGCTTCATCTTTATAAGATGAAAGTTTGTAGAGTTTTAGTTGGTCATTTGTCTTCATTTTTTCTTTTTAATTTGCATGAAATTTCTAGTCTGTAAATTGTAACTTAAGTTAATAGAAACCTACCAATATCAAACAGAATATGTTCGGTAGGAATAGCATGCATTTCCCTAATAAAATTTAGAGGATCTAAAGGAATATAAGAAAAACAAAAAATGAGAATCCAAAGGTTATGGTAAATGGGATGGGGATCAGAGGATCACTTGGGGAGCTGAGAGAATAAGGTAGGCTGTAGGGAAAAGAAGATTAGAATTCAAGGAACAGAACTGAATGAAACTCCTACTCAGTTTACACCAGGTTGACAAAACTAATTAGAGACTTAAAATGGACAAACTCCGAATGTTCACTGAAGTTGCTATGAACATTTCAAATGCATACATTTTAGGGATCTAATGCTCTGCTGATTCTCTTCTACATTCTATGTATAGATATATTTACATGGCTACCAATTGCTTTAAAAAAGTACTAAATATGGTTTTGGTCTGGTTCTGTCTCCTGATAGACAAACCAAATAATTAAAAATACAGGGAAAAGTTAAAAAAAAATTGAGTGCATTGTGTAATTGCAATGAATGATGTCAGAGTGTCATACTGATTAGCACTACTATTCAGGTGGTTAGAAGACATGAAGTAATTCAGAGCAACATTGTCCCATGTCTGAATGCAGTGTTGCTTAAATATCAGGTATCAATTTCTTTAGAGGAAGTTGGGCCAGAAACCGTGTAATTGACTGCAATGTATAACATCATGCATTTCTGATTCTTAAGAAACAGAAGTCATACTTAAAAAACATGCAATGTATACTTACAATGAATCGTTCTTTAATTTAGTAAATGGATTAGTTAAGTAGATGACATGTCAAAAGAGACTTTATTAAATGCACAAACCCCAGAAAAAGTATTGTAGTAAAAACAGAAGAATAGGACATAATTGCCTCTGCTGTCAGCGGGTAAGTCTCCCCTGCAATCCATATGTAATAGCATTTCTCTTATTTTATTCACTGCTTTTCAACGTGGCTTTCTTTACTTCACCTTTACAGATGACATTTTTCAAACTATAAAATGCTCTGTGCAGCTAAACTTTTTTGCTTCAACAGTTTCTTATAGCTACAAGAGTAAATCTACATCCTTTGTTACTAATGCACACAAACCTATTGGTATGTGACTTTGACTCAAGGCTGAGAACAGGCTATAAATTTAGAAATCAATACCTAACCCTATCAATATTCATTTTACTTTTTCAATACAAAATACAAAGGTGAAAGAGCAGTAAATAAGCTAGAGTACTGAAATAAATTGGGTGTTCTTGTCACAATTAATAAATGTTTAACCAATAACACTGCTAGCTACAGTGGTCTACAGCTTTGTAAGATATCGGAAAGTGTGTACTGGAGCAGGTGCTAACCTGACTATTCATAAAAATACACACAACATATTTCAATACCCAATTAGTATCACCAGTAATTCTCCCTGCTAGCATGCATCTCAAATATACAAAAAAAAAAAAAAAAAAAAAAAATACCATGCATATTATTATAGAAATGCATGTACCCAAGCAATTTTCTCCTGTAAACATAGATTGGGGTTATGAAACCAAACTGTTTTCCTCACCTACCTGGCTGACACATAAGGTCATGCTTTACTAATTTGTAGCACGTGTATCAAACCTCAAAATAAAGCTTATATAGTTGATCACCAATCTACACTCAGCCTTTAGCTTTCACAACCATGTTCAAATAGGAGGTAGAGAAAACACTGACAGACTGTTTCTCTTGGTTTGCAGAGAAACACTACTGTGATTATTGTCCACATGCATTTAACTGGAAAAAAGTCTGCAAATAATTTTGGGGGGCTTAAATCTGGTCCTTTGGTTCCCATGTTTTAACTATTTAATGTATTTGGGAAAAAGAAATGCCAATAAGCATACTAGTCATTTGTTCTAATCTAGCTTTCTTGTTG
This sequence comes from Alligator mississippiensis, assembly GCF_030867095.1. Classification (NCBI taxonomy): domain Eukaryota; kingdom Metazoa; phylum Chordata; order Crocodylia; family Alligatoridae; genus Alligator; species Alligator mississippiensis. Next base: position 185,880,975 of record NC_081824.1, on the reverse strand, counting down.
GTATGCAAGTTTTTTCCTTTCAAATTATGGTATCAAATGTTTTTAATAAAGGATTTTAACATTAATTTAGCCGTGGGAAGAAAAAATGTTGGAATGTATTGAGATTATCACAATATATTTCTGTAATATTTGTACATGAACATACCTGTATCCCTGACATGGTATGACTTAATATTTTTAAGGTTTATATTTGTTTAAAAAACCCACAAATATTCAAACAGAAAATCCTTTCATTTGATTATAATCCAACATAAAATTTTCCATCTTTCTGTTCAGTACAAAATGAAATAGTTCAGCTTAAATTAAAGGGATAAATTTACAGTAGCTAAACAGAAGCAAATACAAAGCTTCTTGTTGCTGTTTTTTAAAAATGTTGTATTTCTTCCTCTAAATATAAGACAAAGCGTTTAAGGGGGAAAATCTTGTATATTGTGAAGATGTAGCCATGTATTTGGAAAAAGAATGAATGCTTATAAAAAATATTGAGTGACCTCATTATCAAAAGGTTGCCTTTGCAAATAATGAGTCAGCTTGTAAAAATAAAATAGTGGACACTGGAAGTCCAAGGTAAAATGCATAATAAAATGAATTTCCTGATACTTTATACCTACTCTGTACAAAAATGACTTTTTCTGGTACTTGCAAGTTGTTAAGTCAAAATCACCTTGTAGAAATAATTATATTATCCTCTCCTCAGCCATTAAGTATTTTCCTTCTCACTTCACATATGTTCAGAGTCTTAGGACCTGACCCAGGCATTTTCTTTTTCCATAGTGCTGCCACTAAGGTGCTTTTATAGCATTTCTGAGATTGTTCTTGGTCTGTTTCTATCACTGATACTCGAAACAATGAAATATTCAGGGGGCCATTCAACTGGAATGCAAACATTAGGTTACTCTAAAAATATTTATCTAGGATTGAACTGAATTTAAGAATCCTATGTATAAGGTACCACAACTATATGCTAATATACCAATAGCTACATTATTCATATCATACATATTTGTGAAAAATACATGAAGCCAAACTGTAAATGTAAACACAAAGATACACATATAAAATAGAGTACACATATATAATCAATATAAACAAACTGAGAGTCCTATAAATCACAGTTAGGTATTGAAAAAGTAATTTCCCAGCTGTGACATCAGCAAAATGTATGCTATGGTTGTGACCTCGCATCTGTAAAAAAACCTTCCAGAAAATGCACTTGCAGGTGTTAGCCACTTAATGTGCTGCACTTATTTTGAAGCTATCTGTCATATTCTTGACTCCAAACTTTCAATTGTTTGCCCAACATTTGTCGCTTTCTAAATTTATTCTATTTTTCATACAATCTTCATTGTAAAAGAGACACATGCTTCCCAACCTTGTATTCTTGACTGCACATGAATAGGAAACTCTGTTGTCTAACATTTTTATCAAAGGCAAAGAGATCACTTTTCTTTAAAGAAGTATTGTATTTGAAAAGGTTTAGTATGAGAGATTAGGGAATCAACTGACTCAACTGTCCTTCAAATGCTCGGTATGTCTAAATATTAAAGCACATACCTGAGGCTATTGGAAGAGTTGATGAATTTATCATGCACTTTGCAGGGTTACTGACCGATGTACCTTGAAGATTTAACTTCACAGTAAAATGAATTACCTGTGGGTCCTGGCAGGGGTGCAGCTTTCCTTCTCCGTTTGACATCTCCCATACACAATGATCCTAAGTGTAAGCTTGTTTGTCTGCAAGTAATTATCAGAGAAAACTATTAACAAAGAGTGGAAAATGACACAAATACACAGGTTATACAAACTAAACCTAAATCAAAACATTCTCAACGAAGATGGAGCTGCATAGTGAAGTCACCAATCTTGTTTATATTGAAACATAATCATGTTTGTTGACAAGCACTCAGCATCTAAACACAGCATCATAAATTGTTACTGGAATGAATAATATAAAAGGAATGCTTTTCAATTTTCAAAACTGGCAATCTTTCTACCTCAACATAAAACACGCTTGGCTTCTGACTGGAAAATAACTAAGATTAATTATCAAAAGAGATCACAATATCGTTGGTAGGTTATCAATCGGTTACTAATGCCTTACTGCCAGAACAACATTTATTACAGGAAAAGTATTATCAATTCATTTTAAAGAAAGACGAAGAATGCACTGGGTAACATGAAACGGATCCTCTTTAAGATGTATATGAAATAAACTTGCGCTACATGTTGATATTTCCTTTTTTAATCACTGGCTGAGCATGAAAATGACATAGTGATGGTTGGATATGTTGCTCTGCCCATTAAACGATTATGAGCTTTTATTTTTGGACTGGTGAAATTAAGCAGTTACAGTAGGTGGCAAATAGCCAGATCTTAATGGACTGAACTAGCTACTGGCTGTCAGGTTACCCCAGAAAAAGTCAATAGGGATTATCCTGAACTGGGGAATTTAACATGATTTGCACTGTTAAACTAGAATGATAGTTGTGGTTTTTCCTGTAAGTAACATGTTATTCCTTTAGTTGAAAAGTTACTGCCTGCATTAATTTCTGCAGATGAGAACTAAAGGGAGTGGGGGTGGGAAAAGGGAAGGTATTTATGGAGATGTATTAAACATTAGAGAATGCATGGAAAAATTAAATAACTATAATTTTAGCAAAAATGTAGTGAATTTTGATAAATTACAAGGGAGATAACTACTTCTAGTAGATTGGTGCCAATGCAAAGTAATATGTTTCCACTCAAATCCTTAGCCTGCATGAATTTTGCTTTCTTGCACTTAAATGGTTTCTTTTCGCTACAGCATTACTTAATGCATAACAAATTAATTATATGCTATAAACAAATATTTAGATTTTCTGAATAACACTGGAAAAAAGTAAACCCTCACCACTTGGCTGAAAGTGGTTAATGTTTAATCATTTAATAATCTTTTTTTTTATTATTAAAAAAGGTGCAAGACTTCGTAAATTAACAAGGAAGTGATTTTAAAAGAAAATACTCCAAGAGATTTAATTACTGCACAAATGTGTACCTTATTCTAACTTACTGTGCCAGTTCTTTGGCATTGCTTTATCTTATTTTAACGTTGACTTCAATTAACTGCATTTACCAGATTTTTTTCACTCATAGGCTGAACTTATTAAAAATCTTTTTTTGTGATTGATAATACATATGAAAATGAGGAGAAATGCAATAATTTAGTAACTATGGAAAAAGGCTAATAAGAGCAACAAAAATTCAAAAGGGAATATTTTTAAAAAGTTTTTAAGTATACAGGTTTTAACTTACAAATTGTGTGTACTTAGTTAAAATAACTCTGGGCACAATACTTACCTATTTTTTTAATTGTACAGTAATATGGCTTTATTTTTTAAACAAAAATTGTTCCTAAAAATTGAGAACACTGTATGTTAGAGAATCAGGCTACTTAGGAATCTTTAGAAAACTACTACTGTCAAAAATTGGTTCACCTAAATAGACCACTTATTTCACTCTCTGTTTAAAATACAACCCAATCACACTCTGTACTTTTAAACATTTGAATACAAACTAATGGGAAGCAAATATCAAAATTTAAAAATATATGGTTTAATTTATAAACTAATGTATCCTTTTTCATTCAAAATTAATGTGCAGCAGCAGGGAAGACTGAAAATGTTCAGAGTTCACTGAAGTATGTTTTATTTCATTAAACAGAATTGTCTATGAATATGAAATAAAGATCACCACCACCTTTCCCCCCAAATCCAAATTTCATTACGTCTCCTGGACATGTCTCATACTTAGCAGAATGGAACATGTGGATTTTTTTCCTTCTGGAATTATACAAAAGGAGAGAAGGTGGCAAACATGGAGGGGGAGAAATACAAACTGAATGATAATAAAAATGAATAAAGTCAGCTAATTGAACCTGCAGACCTGAATTATAGGAGAACTGTTTGAGTAATTCAACCCAGAACTGATTATTGGTTACACTGTATTGAGATATCGAGATTACTGATCAGCAAAATTCTGTTACTCAGGTCTCCCAACTTTTCCTTCAGGCACACAGAGAACAGAGTTGCAACAACTAACACTAAGTTAGGACTACTGTATTATTGTCGTCACCCTTCATGTAGAACATAGCAGTTACTTTTTAATTTAAAATCAATGAATGTCTGAAAGGCAACCTTGTTCTTTCAGCATAAATGAATCATTTGTCTTTGCAAAGCACTACAACCTGATCACTAGCCAAGGTGAGAGCAGATATTTCTTTGTTGTTGTTTTGAGGAAAATTCTATAGAGCCAACCCAAATTCTTGGTGTGTTCATTAAACTAAGAAATCCAGTCTCATAACAACAGATATTGTATCTGGATCTAAAACTAATTATAAAGCAGCATTTATTTCCAAAAGGATTTACAACTAACATTTTATTGTCGATTTAAATCACTAAAAGACAAAACATTACATCTTAAGGAGGAAGGGACAAAACTACAGTTTAGTGGAGGACAAGACGCTACATTTTTGCACTAAACACAAATAACAGATCATGTACAATATATTTCTAAATTCCTATTATATGGTCATTGAGAAGTAGGGAGTACACTGACCCTAAGAATCTGTTTAGATTCAATATTATGGTTCTTAACATTAAATCATAAATGCAAGGATTACAAAGAGGAAGAAAGCGATTTGCCTGATTTCTATCTACTTATCCATAGCTTGCTGCAAGCTATCATTTATAAATAGTGCTCTCGTGGAAAGCTAGGCATTTTGCTGGGGAAAAAAATAAAACTTGTTAAGACCACCTTGCCTGAAAACTTGGCTTTTGATATGCTGGTGACAGGGACTGGAGCAAGCAGTGTCAAATGGAATAATTTTTAAGGAAAGACAACAGGAACTTGTCGCCTCATTGTATGCATTTACAAATAGAGGCTTTTCAGAGCATTAGGCCTAGTTAAAGCTGCCCTCTGGATAAAAAGTGTTCCCAAGCAGCCTCAGACAAGCTTGGGAGACAAACAGATGTGACTATGGTCCCTGGCGTTTGGCAAGAACACTCACTGTCAATAAGAAAAATATAAGCATAGACAGGGCATCAGCTGCACCACAGTGGAGCAGGCCTGCAAGTGTCATAGCAGCAGCAAAGTTGTGGCAGAGGGAAGTAAGAGGGCTGTTAAAGCCAGACTGGTGTGAACTTACACTAGGAGGCCAAGATTTGATGTTGTTGTTGTCAAGCCTCAACACATTACACAAAAAATGGAATGGAAAAATCTATTGTCAAAATGTATTCTTCCTTCCTCTTGTACACAGTGGTTAGATCCCCTTTGTATGTAAGGGCATGCAATAATGCATAAAGCTTGGGGAAAAGAGAGAGAACACTTAGCACAAGAAAAACATTCCCCAAATAATGCGCTTTAATAACGTTATACTACAATAACTGCTGTATTAATCTCAGAAGAGACACCCCCAATGAATGCTTATGCCTATTTGCTGTAAATGTTCTCTTCGCACTACTCTTATCCATGCACCATTTCCTTTACCTTCTTCCTCACTGTTTTCTCACTTCATAACTGACATTTCATGAGATATGACGACATTATACCTGTTTAAATTTGACCCTCCTACCCCCAAGAACCATGTCATCCATACTGATACCATGAAAAAACTCTTCATTTTGTTCAGTCCCCTCAGTATTCCCAGTGAGACAATATTTTCAATGATCATCTATTTTTCATTTACAATTAGGAATTTTTACATCTCAAAGTCATTGGAGCAGGTTAAAGCCAGGGTTTGAACTAGTCTGATCTTTATGATCACTGGAATTCTCTCAAGTGTCCTTCAGGTTTATGTTGGCATTTCAATTCATAACCAGTTTCCTCTGAAAGAGGCCCTACATTCATGATCTATGGAACACTGAAAGCAGATCTTGTTTACTTTTCTTTTCCCAATTATGGCTATAATACTCACAGGTATTTTTACCTTTGCACTTGTCATTCAGCTGAAATTAGGAGAAATTCACCTCAAATGTAACTTTCACTTCAGTCACAGAAAAGTGGAATAGGACAGTGACTGAATCCAGGATGTTGGGAACTTCTAAATATAGTGACCTCCACTTACATGCTTATTGGGTAAATGCCTAATTTGCTTAACACAAAGCTACTTCCAGTATGTTAACCATTACTTACATTGTAACAAACTACTTCTCTGTATAGTGGTTGTGGACATGAACCACTTAAATATGTAGGAACTCTAGGCCCATTGTCTGTAACCATACAGTATGTAATAGTATAATTGGTGAAACTAACAAAGCTGCCCATTTCAAAGCTTGTAAAGCCTAGGTCCCATGAATTTTAGAGGGGAAAAAAGGGTAATAAGCCTTAAAGTATGTAAACCTTAGCAGACTGATCCCAGTTAATGAATAACTGGCCTGCACTTGTAGGGAACAGATTAGAAAGGCAAAAGTGGCAACTAAACTTAAATTAGCAACGCGAATCAAGGACAACAAGAAGTCCATGTTTAGGTACATAGGGAACAGGAGGAAGACAAATGGGAGTATGGGGCCATTGCTCAACAACTCAGGAGAGATGGCTACCAGCACTCAGGAGAAAACTGAACTCCTGAATGACTACTTTGCCTCGGTATTTCACTGGGCCAAGGGGAAAATCATGCCAGGTAGGGTACAGAATGAGCAGGGTAGGAATGACTGCCTTCTTACTATTGCCATAGAATTGGTGTGTGATCAATTAAAACAATTAGACATATATATGTCAGCAGGACCGGATGAACTTCATTCAAAAGTGCTGAAGGGGCTGGCCAAAGTAATTGCGGAACCCTTGGCGAAACTCTTCCACAACTCATGGTGCCCTGGAGAGGTCCCTGAGGACTGGAAGACAGCCAATGTGGTGCCCATCTACAAGGGGAAGAGGGAGGACCCGGGTAACTATAGGCCAATTAGCCTAACTTCTATCCCAGGGAAAATCCTGGGAAAATTCATCAAGGAGTCTATCTGTGATAAGCTTGCAGAAAGTAAGATTCTGAACAGCCAGTATGGCTTTGTTGTGGGCAGGTCTTATCAACCTCATCTCCTTTTATGATCAGGTAACTCGCCACGTGGATGAGAGGAGGTTGACACTGTATACCTTGACTTGCAAAAAGTCTTTGATCTGATATCTCACGATGTCCTCACAAGAAAATTGGAGAATTGTGGGCTTAACTCCGAGACAGGCGGGCGGGAAACTGGCGGCAGGGTAGGACTCAGTGTATGAATTTTTGCATATTAGTTATTATGTTTAAATGATAATAGCACCTCTATGATTGTATGAACAACTAAAACTCCATTTTGTGCTTGTTTCCCTGCTTGACATGAGTAGATAAACTTCGTATGCCTTGTATACGTGAGCGTCTATGTGAAAGGGTGAATGGTGAAAGAATGGTAACTATTTGCATGAAAACAGAAGATTTAATCGAGTGTGTAAGCAACAAGAAGCCAGTGTATAAGTTACCAGACAGTAAACTAATTAATGGGTGGCTGAAGAACTTGTCTGTGATCAGGTGCAAAGAAAAAGAAATTTTGCATATCCTGCCATTTGAACTATACAATGCTTCAAGATCAAGGACACAAATGCTTCAAGACCAAGTATACAGTGCTTCAGCAGAGAAAATCAACTTTACTGGACTGACCTAAAGTTGAGATGACAAGAAACAACCTCTAATTAAAGACTGAATGTGGAAAATCCCCAATGCTGAAGAAAGACTTGAAATCCCTATAAAAGTGAGATGCATGCAAGCCAAGATGGGAAATCCACTCTCTGCAACCTCATAGAGCACAGGCATGCATGTCTGTTCTTTCCCTGCTCCTATCACCCTCAATAAGCCTGGACCCGGCCATCCAGTGCTAATATTGATTAACATCTGCTGGTAACTATAATATATTACTGGAGTGGTTTTGTTTGTATGTATGCTTGTGTATGTCTTTGTATGGCTGGTTTGTCCAAGCTTATGTATCTGCTTCATGCAACCAATAAACACGATATTTTGCCTTATCCCCTTTTTAAGGTCTTGCTCTTGAGTTGAGCTCTTGGCAATTTTAAGTAACACTGTGTCGCACTGGCGAGAAGTGGCCGGTGGTGTCCCACAGGAGTTGGTGCTTTGTCCAGTACTTTTCAACATCTTTATCAGCGATTTGGATGTGGGGGTGAAGAGCTCAATGGCCAAGTTTGCAGACAACACCCAAGTTATGGGGAAGCGTGGTAACGCTTGAAGACAGGCTACAGATACAGGCAGATCTAGACAGGCTAGCAAGTTGGGCGGATTGGAACCAGATGAAGTTCAACATTGAGAAATGTAAAATGCTCCACTTGGGGATGAACAACTCCCTACACATCTATAGGCTTGGTGGCGCCAAACTGACCAGCACCATGAACGAAAGAGACCTGGGGTAAATAACAGGCCACACTATGAATATGAGCCGGCAGTGTGATGCTGTAGCCAGTAGGGCAAATAATACTGTGGCATGCATCAATTGATGCATTTCCAGCAAAACCAAGGAAGTACTCTTCCACTCTACTCAGCATTGGTAAGACCATAGTTGGAGTACTGCATCCAGTTCTGGACACCACACTTTAACAAGGACGTGGAAAAGCTTGAGAGAGTCCAGAGAAGGGCCACCCATATAAGCAGATATTTGCAAGGCAAGCCATACGACGAAAAACTGCGGGACCTAGAACTGTTCAGCCTGAAAAAGAAAAGGCTGAGAAGGGACCTGGTAGCAGCTTACTGCTACATTAGGGGAGTACATCAAAGGCTTGGTGAGCAACTGTTCACCAGGGCACCCTTGGGGAAGTAATGGCTACAAACTCCTAGAAGACTGTTTCAGACTCAGCATTAGGAAAAATCTTTATAGTCAGGGTGTCCAGACTGGAATAAGCTCCCTCCAGAGGTGGTGCAATCACCTACCCTGAAGATCTTCAAGAGGAGACTGGATGGTCACCCTTGCTGGGCTCACCTAACCCCAGTTGTTTTTCTGCCTGGTGCAGGGGGCTGGACCCAATGATCTTCCAAAGTCTCTTCTGGCCTTATAATCTATGAATCTGTATTATTTACATGGAGTTCAGCTAAGTATATACTTTGGGGCCCTGGGGAAATTACTAATCTCAATATGCATTTTTTTCAAAAACAAAAACAAACAAAAAAAAACCAAAACAAAACCCTCCAAAAGCAATCAGGTAGTCTTCATTTATACCAGTAGGGAAGTGTGAATTATTCCAGAGTCACTTCACAGAGCTGTTTTAAGAATTAGCCACACTTCATCTATACTAGTACAAAATCCAAGACAATGGAGCCTCAATCTCATTTAGGGGCATCTGGGTACCCTTCTCATAAATCATTTACTAATATATTTATTTTATATGTCTATTCATTATTACTAGCATTTCTGTTGGTCACTTTACTCCCATTGTTTTCCTTTCAATATTTTTCTTCCTTACAAGCTATAATGCTGTTCTTTGGCTATTGTCATTATACTACCAGTTTGTAATGCTCATACATGTATAGCACAAGTCTTCTCATATTATATTTGTACTTCTTTTTAGGTTTCAAACTATATGCCAAATTACATTTAAGACCTCCAACATTGCCCAGATTGTTTATAAGTGATCGTGGTGACAGTTTGATGTAATTTAGACATAGCTTGAGCTTTTAAAGTTTGTATTTTTCATTAAAAAATAAGGGATTTTTTGTTGCTGAATTGAAAATAATCAACTATGTTGTACTACACATACAACACTGAAAAAAAAGTTTCAAAACAAAACTGACCGTTAGAATATGTTTTAAAGACTTGAATACGTCGTTGTCCATTATACTGTAATTAACACATCTTTCATCCAACTTGAACAATGAAATCCTCTATAAAAAAGCAACACAGTGCTCTGTCACAGTATCCAATGAGTTCCTGCAGATGGCTGTAGAACTCTTCAATTTTATCATCATTGGATGCTGTGCTAATACACAGGCTGACAATACTAAGTGAAGCTCTTTAGAAAGAGATGGTAGTAAGACTGGAGTTGACTGGTTTGGATTTTAGAAAAGGACATACAGGCATTTCTATTAAAAGGAAATGCCACTCCTTCCCTTTGTTACTTCTCAGGCTCAATATAGTCATGTATGAATGAATGGAGACAGAATGAACCCTCTGGAAGCTTGGAAGGATTTGACAGCTTCTTAATTACACAATTTTAATTATTTTAGCCATTCATAATGGTGGTACACAAGCTAAATTTTCATTGCTTCAGTTTAAAAAGACTTACTTTCTAGGGGCGTTTATACACATGCTAGGGGGCGGGGGGAGGGCACTTTAATTAGAGTGACTCTGAGAGCCTCTCTAATTAAAGTGCCCAGAGCATCATGTGCATCAGCATCCCTACACTGAAAAATGGTGACAGGGAAGCTTTAACTAAAGGTCATTGAATGAGCTTTAGATAAAATACCCCCGCTACCATTTTTCAGCATTGGGAGGCTGATGCACGTGACACTATAGTCTGCTGTGGTAGTTACGCTCCAATTGTAGAATCGCAACTAATTATAGCGCGCTGGAGCAGCCTTGCTGCACGTGTAGAGGTGCCTCATGTTCATTCCAAAGCTGACAGCCAAAAATGCTAAAGCTTCTGGCACATTCCTTGTGTAACTTAAAAACACAATCTTTCATAAGACATTGTGATGTTCTACTTATAAAGTCAATAATAATCCAGAAGGTCTTGAAAGAGTGACTCACTGACTTGGAAGGAAGGCTGGGGCACATTAATAAAATGTGGAGGAGATCAGTGAATAACCTCTTATCTCAGTTATGAAGCACTGCAGAATATACACTAACACTACTTGAAAAGGAAAAGGGTAATACTGTATGTAGTGTGGTGGTGGGCAGAGGGAGAAATGATACAATACAAAATATATTTAAAATATTTCTCAAATTGGATTCATTGTTTCAAAACACATTGGAGAGCCAATGAAAGAGCTCAAAATGAAGGTAGGCAATATAACCCACTTTCTACAACCAGACTAATCTGGCTACATACTTCCGTTGTTCCAATATGGTTAATATAAAACAATGCACTGTAAACTGCACTTCTCATATGGTTACATAGCATATGCTGCCTTTTAGTAAAGAGTATCTACAGGAACACATGCCCTTCCATTGGAAAATACTTCCTTCCATTTTTGATAGAACCGTGAGGCTGCTAGCAGGTGGTTAAACCAAAAATGTATTTTTTTAAAAACTATTTTAACATGACTATCTTGCTATCCATAAACTGCTGTTTACTGACTCATGAACAACCAGGACCATAATATGAGAAATTAACGTTCTACACAGTGAGCGCATCTATACAAGATGCTATGGCGCTGTAGCGTCTACTGGCAAAAACCGTGATGCTGCTGTAGCAATAGGCTCCCTTGTTATAGCATATTTCTATGGCGACATGGTGGTCAAAACACTGTACACAGCCAACATAGTGCAGTATGGACTGTTACTGTACCATCTTTTAGTACTTGCAAAGGAAGTACTAAATGATGGCACAGTAACAGAGGCACCATATGGCCACGAATAGATGCGCCCAGTGCCATGTAGGTATTTCTAAGCCCCCTATCATCTTAGTATTTTGTCCAGTTGAGTGAATTACAAAAGATTCCATGATTCAGCCTGAGTAGGTCTCCAGAATTTTGGACTTATACAAACCTGCCACCTAATTCCCACCATCTTCAGGCAGACCTGTCCTTGATTATAGCTGCAAATTTGGGGGAGTACGTTTTCTTACTCTTGTATAACAAAAAGGGTTAAATCTTGCCTCAAGTGCATAAATCAGCTTGATAAACTATGGAAGTACTATAGTACCTTTGTAACAAGGTGCAAAAGACATATTTTGCATAGAAAATATATACTGACACTTTTAGAGAGGCCACACAATTAATTCTCTAAGCTTTCCTTTTGTCCTGTGGGCCAGGAAAATTGCACCAGCTTCTATAATTCCTCGTGTCCCATTTCTTTTCCAGTCAGATTGAGGATGTCACTTGCTCCAACAGAAAGATAATAGTACTCATTCACTCATTGGATGCTCCTCTTCCTAACAGGCTGGGAGTGCTTCCATGAGGAAAGCAGAAGAATACTGCTTCTGCTTATGGCAAAATAATACTCTGTTGATTTTAGTCTGAACATACATCTCCCACTCCACATAAAAATCCTTCTCAGGAAGGAAGTTGGAGATTTCCTTGATCCTAGGTGTGTGGGCCAGGCCCCGATCCCGCCGCCAAGTGCGAGTCGGGGGGGGTGATCCGCGGCCTGTCTTTGCGCACACGGGCTGTGGCCAGCGGCCCGGGCACGCGGGGTCGGAGAAAACCGGTGGCAAGCTAGAATTAGTCACAAACGCGTAGTGGTTGATTGAAAAGATTGTTTACTTACACCCAAAGATGGTAGTGGTGTAGGCTGGACAGGTTTCCAGGCGCAGCTCCACTTAAATCCTCGCTAGAGGACTACGACAAATTCGGTTGCTCCCACAGAGTTGTTTAAGCTCCACGGGTTCGGTTCGGTTCCCTGGTCCCCCGGAGTTGTTTAGGCTCCGTGGGTTCGAAAATTGGGTTTACAGGAAAAGGATACATCTTGGATTGTGCTTGGCGACGGGGAGAGGCTAGAAGCGAAAGCTCCGTGGGTTCGGTTATTAAGCCTCTATTGCCTGCTTAAGAGAGGCGCGTTGGGTCCGCAGCGCTTGGAGATCTTCACACAGAGTGAAGTCTCCTCCTCCTGGCGAGTTCTGTATCTCTCCAGTTTTTCTCCCTCTCTCTCCTGATGTTCGTGGAGTCCTCCAACTTGGGCGGAAACCACCCAAGCCTTTTGTACGGCTAGCAAGCCAATAGCTAGCCGCCACGTATGCCTACATTTGGAACTGGCCAATAATGTGGCGCGAATCCAAATACAAATGGCGGGAACTCCTTTGCAACGTGCATCACTAGTATGCAAAGAAATGCACCCTGCAAAGAAGCTGTAATTTGGCGGGAAATCCCCCGTTGCACCAGAGTTCTCTCCCGCAGCAGAGAACTCTATCGTGCAAAGAAAGCTACAATCGGCGGGAAAATAATTTAGCAGTGCCGAAGCACACACACAGAAAAACACAACTTTGGGTTGTGACACTAGGTACCATGCCTGGTCTCAATTTTAATGACTAACAATTGGTAGCCCTATAGTAATTAGCATGTCTTATTGAAAGCTAATAAACTTTTTCCTGTCCAGCCAGAAGTCAACCAACAAATACAAGTTTGATAATGTGAAGAATCCACAAAAGAATACTTGTGGATGGTGAACACATGCATCTTTGCTCTAAGGTCAGTGCTTTTGTCAAATAGATGAAAACAAATAATAGTGACAAAATGGCTAAACACTGAGGATTTAGATAGACCCCAGGTGTTAGTAAGTACTATAGCATGAAGTTTCCTTAAAAAAAGTCGTAATGTTTTGTTTGGAATATTTGAGGTAAATGTCACTCAGTGTGATTGGATTTGTCTGGCTTTAGGTCAAATCAATGTCTGGAATCTATATTATTGTTTGTTACAGAAAGCTATATAGAAGTTGTGCCTGGTAGTGATTTGGGCAGTCAGTGTCAACATGAAGTGCCAGAATGCCAGCCAACGTTTCTACTGATTTCAGTATGACAGGTCCTTTCTTGGTGAACAATTTGATGCCATTTTTCTCTAACATTTTTTTTTTCTTGGAAGAAGACAGTATTGAGCTCTTTTTGCTTAGGTTGTCAGTGAGGGCAAGTGCTTTCCTTCTAAATCCACATCTACCCAAACCCATTGAGTGGAGAATGGCAGATATTTAGATAAAAGCACACCCCAATGATTTAAAGCAAGGATTATATGGACAAAGATACTGATTACACCTGGATTACAGTAACAATTAACACATGCTTAAACATCACCTAATCATTTACACCAGAACCTGCTGTAGATATTTTGGTGCATACACACCGTGGAAATATATTCAGTGGAAATATTAAGTAATTCAAACGAATGTGTAGTTAATTGGAAGATTTACATTCTAGGGTGCTGACTAAACAAAGAACTAGGAAGCCGATAAACATATTAAACATTAACTCCAGCTTTCTTTTAAAATGTATAGAATAAATGTTGTAACTATAGTCAGTGTATTCAAATTCACATTAAAATTGCCATGGACGATATGTTGGTAATAAGAACACATGCTATAAAATGGCAATGGGAATACATTTAAGTCATTCATGGTAGGTGCAAAATTTTCTGAAAAGAAAGTTGCACATAACTACAGTAGAAAAATAATCAAGTTGAAATCCAGTATGTTCAAATAAAAATAGTGGGACCAAACAGGCAATATCACCAGGGATTAGAAGAATAAAATGCACAAAATTGATAAATTCGCTAAATTAATAAAAACAGGTACTTAGTTTGCTTTCCACTTATTTTTTATTAATCCTAATTTTTAACAATTTTGCAATTGAGAAGTTAGGCATAGTTTTCAGGCTTTCATGCTAAGTTTCAGAAATACACAAGCAATTGTTAAACGAGTAAAACCTCTTTTCATGTTAATAGAAAGATGTGTTACCCCTCTTGACTGGCAAAACATATGAATGGTTCTGTAATTAGGCTTATCTGCAGAATTCATTTAATTCTTTTATATCAATCTTCTTTCACTGTATGTGAATTGAAAATGGCAAAATAATACTGCATTTATTATTACACATTCAAAACACTACACACAAAATATAACACACTTGTCCCTAACTCTGATGAAGATGAGTATGTGCCTTCCAATCATCAACTATGTTTTAAAACACTGTTCAGGTGAAACTAAAATTTCACATTCTATTTATATAGTCACTTTACAAGCTCTGAATCTTCTCCTCACACTCATTTACAAAAATGACATCATCAACATAACACAGATTGCAGCATCTGCCTCCTCCAATGTGAAGACCATTACATTAACCACAAAGAGCTATGCACATTATTTTCTTTTTATTAAATGTTAAACAGATGTGATAGAACAATGCAACTTTGTCAAACTCCTTTCAAATCAAGCCAATCTGTTCAAAGTACAATTTTAAAATAGGAGTGACACATTTGTTTTAAAGGAGTACTAGCATAATCTAACTATGGATGAGAAAATAATAATTTCTTTTGCCAGTGGATTATCTCATCACTGTGTAGAGTACTCTACTACTTATCTTATCACCTTTTTCCAGAACTTCTGAGGCTTATTGAAGCACAAATGCTGTCTGCAACTCACCTGAATGAATCCACTTTCTAATGGTATCACTTTTAGCAAACCAAATTGCAAATAAAATCCAATTCCACAGTATATGTAACACCCAGTCTCCAGAGACCCACAGAGTTTAATTGTGAACCAAAAGTCTTTAAAAAGATTCTGTAGTAGAGGTTTACTGTCCTCAGAAAGGATAATGCATTGTTTTTTCTTGTTTCTAATTAGTAATTTAAGCATATGTTCAGCATTTAACTCTAAATGTTTGCCTTTTCCCCAAGCTCTAAGACAGCTGTCCAAGATGTGAATGCCAGAAAACATTTAAATATCAACATCTGTTGAATTATGTTAATTTAGTGTAATATAATTGGGCATGAATTGGAATTGATCAAAAGTATATGAATCAGACAAAGGCATATCCCAACTAATATCCTGGTACACAAAACAAGTCACCAAAGAATGCTAGGAGGGAAAAAAGTTCTGTTTTAACAACTAAAACATTGTCTGGGACTATAGCTTTCCTCAAAAAAAGTATAATTTCATATTTTTCAAGATGGAAAACTCATGTCTGCAATGCTAAAACTGATTGTGAAAGAACCTTTAAAAATGACTTTTAATGAAAAATTATTTAGAATGATTTACTCATCATTGTGTCCATAAAGAGATTTTGATGGTCTGGAAGGAAATACTACTAAACCTAATTTTTTTAGAAATAAAAAAATTCAGAAAATCTCTTATATACATTAGATGCATGTAATTCATTCAGCTGGTTTTAGATTACTGAAAATTAAGTATAGCATATGTTATGATTTTGTGTCAAACAACTGAGTAAAATTGGATATTGTTCATGTTTATGTAAATATAAAATGTAGCTAGCAAAGAGATTATATTTTAATGGGGTTACAGGATAATGGTCTCCTGCTGTTTGAGAAATAGCAATCTTTAGAAAACATTCTGAACATGAATCATTATACCAAAAGATATGGGGCCCGATTCAACTCCATATCCCCTTTCCTCAACTTGAAGTAACTGGACTCTCACGGACTTGAACAGGAATTGATCTAATCATGAAAATTAATAGATGTTTCAACAGATTAATTAAGGCTAACTGCACCTGCAATTAGTAGGTAGTTCATGGACTAGTGAATTCACTTCTACACTTGTTATATGAAATCAGCATAGTGGTAGATCACATCTTAGTTTGGGTGGAACAGACTTCTAAAAGGAATTAAAAACCCTTCCTTATATACACTCACAAGAATAAAATTGAATTTCTGTAAACATTTGCAGAATCAAGTCCGAACTTTTCTACCCACAGAGAAGATACAGCACAGGCAAGGACAGTGCAAACTTCCCTTACAGTGACCTAAGACAGTACCTCAAACTTGACCAAGAAGAATGACCTTTACAGTTCTTCTGTACAGCAGACCCGTTGCTGGTTTAAGTTAAACCAGAGACCCCCAGCATCCTGGCATGCTCTCTGGGCTGGGCTCTCTGGCTCCCAGCCAGATCCTGCCCCCCCTCTATCCCACCAGCAGGGACCGCAGCTGGATCTGCCAGGTGCTCCCTGGTCGCTGCTGCAGCAGCGGGCCACCATGGCCCCTGAGAGAAATTGAGCGGCCCCGCCACTCAGTCTATGCTCGGGGCAAGTCCCCTCCCAGCAAGAGGGGGCTTCTTATTTAGCCGCTGGCCTCAAGCAGAGACCGAGCAGCGGCTGCGGCCAGACAGGCCCTGCTGCAGTGCCAATGGCCTGCTGGTGCGTAAGCCCCCTCTTGCTACAGATAGGCCACTGACACCACAGCAGGGTCTGCCTGGCCTGAGCGCCACCGCTTTGTGCTCAGGGCCAGCACCCTCCTGGAAGGAGGGGGCTTATTCAGCTGCTGGCCCTGAGCACAGGCCAAGCGGTGGCTGCAGTGAGACTGGGCAGACCCTGCTGCAGTGCCAGTGGCCTCTCTGTGCTCAGGGCAAGCCCCCTCCTGGCAGGAGGAGGGTTATTCAGCTGCTGGCACCGCAGTGGGGTCTGCCTGACTCAGCTGCAGCCACCGCTCAGCTTGTGCTCGGGGCCAGGGGCTAAGTAAGACCCCTCTTGCCAGGACAGGGCTTTCCCTGAGCACAGACTGAGGGGTGGGGGCTAGGCTCTGCCCCCACCCAGCAGCTGAAGCAGTGAGGGGTGAATGACCATGACAGGGGGCTTGCAGGGCTCTGGCCTGCTCTGGACCCTGGTGCTGCTGCACACGGCCTGCTGCAGTTCAGCCAGCCCCGCAGCGCAGGGGAAGGAGCTCATGTTCCCCGCATCATGACAGGGGCTGCTGCCTCCAACAAGGGCCCTGCCCCCTCCCACCGCAGCGGCAGGGTGGGGGCATGGCCAGACACCGGCTGGCAGGAACCCTTGGGGTTGGGGCGGGGCAGGGATAGGGGTTATTCTTCCTCCCTCTGTTGTAGGAGGCCTATTTTGGGGCAGGGAGCACAGCGGCAATGGTGGGCAGACCCAACTGCCAGTCGGGGTAGAGGGGAGACTAACTCTCCTCCGTGCCCCACTCTGCCTCAGGGGCCATGGTGACCTGCTGCTGCAGCTGCGAAGGGGGAGTGCCCGGCAGACCTGACTCAGGTCCCTGCCAGTGGGACAGAGAAGGGGGAATTAAGTCCCTCTCTGGCCAGTTCAGCCCAGATTAGTTATGCCCCCCCCCCCCCAGCACAGGTTCCCTGCACCTGACAGCACGCTCTAGCATCCTCTGGTGCCTGGCCTGAGCAACTGTAGGCATGTGCCTGCATTGCTTCAGTCCAGAGAGAATGTCTGTCCTGTTACAGACCATTTCAGCCTAGGCAGGTTAAACTAACCTGCAAAGGTTGCATCAATTCAGGCTTTTTGAATGTCTGTCCTTAGACTAAGAGGTAGTAATAATTTTTAGTCACTGTCAGATAGCCCAGATCTGAATGCAGATCTAGATACTCTACACCAGGGGTGGGCAAAATGCAGCCCAGGGGCTGGATGCAGCCCGCCAGGCCATTCTATCCAGCCCGCGGGGCCCCTAAAAATTTTAGAAAATTAATATTAATCTGCCCTGGGCTGCCTGTCACGCAGCCCTCAATGGCTTGCCAAAACTCAGTAAGCGGCCCTCTGCCCAAAATAATTGCCCGCCCCTGCTCTACACTATCTCCTCAGTTACTCTTTGAACAACTGGCTCAGAGAAAATAACTATTGCTGTAGTGCTTCAGGCAGGCACCATATCTGGCAAGTTAATTACACCATACATGACAAACCAAACGATGTTTTTACATTTTATTATTTTTCAAGAACAGTATTCCTTAGTAGCAAAACAAATTAATTTATATTTATTTATAATGTCCTACTCAGAACTGAATATTGATGTGAAAAATGTTGAAAGAATTAAGGAAATTCAAACTTGGACAAAGCAAATTACCAAACTTAGAATGAGGAATTATTGGAAAGCAGAGCTGTTATTGGGATAATATCTTACTAGAAAGCAGAGCTGCTGAATTCTCAATACATTATTTCCAAATGTGTTACAAGAAAGGATAAACAAAATGTCAGCACATTAGTAATGGAAATGAACGTGCAAATGGTAAAGCTATATTCTGGATTTTGAAATATGGTCTAACCTGCATGCAGATAGTTTGGCAGCTGGGAAACTACCCTATAGGCACAGTGGTTGGTAAATCCTGTAAATCCTTAGGCTGATTGCTATTCTTTTCCCAGCCAGATATTACAAGGACTCTGCTGCATAGTATAAAGTGGTACTGGTTTGAATGATTAATTTCATCTGCTGGTGTTCTGAACAACAAAATAACAAACCTTAATAAGGTGTGAATAGCTAGGCATACAAGTGTGAAGCACATCCCATTAAGATAATGAGTCTTAATGAGGTGTGAAGAGATGAGCCAGCTTGTTCCAGCATGAATTAGCTGTCAGTTATACTTAAATTGGTTTAAGTGGGCTTGTCTACACATACATTTACTCTGGCCAAAATTTACACTGGTGTAAACTACTCCAGAGTAGGGGTTTTTGGGCAGGTATCTACCCATGCAGGATTAGGGAGCAGATATGCACCTAGTTCCCTGCAGTCCTGCAGTGGGCCCCTGCCATCCCTGGGGGGGGGGAGCGCCAGGACCCCCCTGGGTGCTACCCCAGCAGCAGGGATTTTGTAGCACTAGCTCCCTAACCAGGGGCACAGGGCTTAGAAAGAGCTGCAGGGAAAGCTGCCCCACTGGTGGATTGGGGCAGGGACCTACCCCACTCTGGCAGCTCTTTTCAAGCCCCGTGCCCCTGAGAGGGATAGTTCCTAGCCAGCCCTGGGTGGAAGTCTGCACGCGCAGCCCAGAGCTGGCCGGGGACTGCCTGAAACAGGATAGTCCCCAGCCACCTTTAGGCTGCATGCGCTTTTCAGGGCAGGGAGACATTGTCCAGACCTGGGCATGCAGGGTGGGGGCTGGGGAGCTTGTTCCCTGCCCAGCTCCATTAGCACAGAGCTGGGGGAGGAACAAGCACCCTAGTCCTGTTCTCCCCTCCCAGCTCCACGCTTGCGGAGCTAGACAGGGAACAGGCTCCTCTACCACCACCAGCAGGCTGCTCCTTGGGGCAGGGAGCTATCTTCCGCCGCCTGGTGCACGGCTGACCGGGAGCCAATTTTGCTCCTAGTCAGGCATTTACACTAGCGCTACAGTGCTGTTACTCATCCCATGTAAATTTGCTACTTGCATTTGCAGGTAGCAAGTTTATTAGAGATTAGAGAGGTTTACTATGAAGTAAGCATGTGCACATGTAGATTCACATGCTTACTTCATAGTAAACCTCCCTAATCCAAAGTTAAGCGTCTTGGGTGGACACATCCAGCGTTGCCTTAAAATTAGAAGCATTTGAAACATTACAAGGATTTGACAAATGGCTTAAGCCATTTGCATGATTTAAACAGCTGTCTGCATGGCCTGAAGGGGTCTTAAATAGTTGTAAATGATTTGTCTGACTTTCCATAACTCTTCTTCCTATCATGTGCCTGAACAGTGACCAATCGTAAGTGCCATACTGGTTCAGGCCAATGGTCTATGTAGACCAGTCTCCTGTCTCCAACACTGGCAAGAGTGGACATTTTATGAACAAGGTATATCTGCAGCAGGTGTGTTAAACATATGGCCTATGGGCTGGATCAGGCCTGTGGAACTATACCATTGAGCCTGCAAAGCTACTGGAAGCTGGAGCTGTGGCTATGGGGGGCATGGCCTGCTGCAGAATTCAGGGCCCTTGGGCGTGGCTGGCCATGGCCACTGGCAGTAAGACAGCAAGTGAGGGCTATGTGGCATGGCCCCTGGGTGCTCTGTAGTCTGCTGGCCCTATGCCCCCAGATCTCCACTGCCACCATAGGACCCACTGGAGCTGCTGGCCTTGCAGATCTAGCCCAGAAGGGGCTCCACAATCTAGATCCAGTCCAGGGCTTAGAATGAGTTTGATACACCTGATATAGAGTGATCCCCTATCTATCCCCTGTCATACCCTCCCTGGCCTTTAATTCATCATTGAATTAAAGATACCAGATATGTTCTGTTTAATAGCTATTAAGGGATCTATCATCCATGAATTTGTCTAATCCCTTTTTGAACCTGATTGTACTATCTGGCTCTATAATTTCCTGAGGGAATGAGTTACAGGTAGTCCTCACTTACCGACCAAGTTCCGTTCCGTTCCGTTCCCACGACTAGGTCGTTAAGCGAATTGGTCGGTAAGCGAGGAGCCCCGGCGAGGAAAGCCCGCTCAGTACGCCCCGCCCCGACCAGGCCGCGAGCGCGGGAGCTGTCCACCCTGCCGTGCTGAACCTGCAGCTTTTCCCTTGTAGGCTGTCAGTTTCAGCCTGCAAGGGACTGCTTCTGCTTCCTCCCCCCCACCCCATTTCCCACCCCCTGCTCCACACACTGGTAGGCTGGGGCCTGAGGGCTGCCCTGCACGAACAGGGGCTCCTCTCATTGAAGGAGCACAGCTGGCTTTTCCCTTGTAGGCTGTCAGTTTCCCGGCGAGGAAAGCCCGCTCCGGGCTGCGAGCGCGGGAAAAAAAAAAGGTCTATAAAAAAGTAGGTCTATAAAATCTCACAGGGTGTGTATAAAATGAATAGGGAACCGATAGTCACCAAGTCCCGGAATACTAAAACTAGAATGTGTACCCACTGAAATTAGGACACAAGCTTAAAACTAACAAGAGAAAGTATGCTTTTTTATGCAGCATATAGTTATATACAGGTAGTCCTCACTTAACGACCTACCTGTTTAACGAACGCTCGGACTTACGACCAGCTCTCCGAGTAGTTGTTACTCCGAGCAGGTAGGTCGTTAAGTGGAAACGGCACGCCGCAGGTTCAGCACGGTGGGGCGGACAGCCCTTCTCTGTACCTTGTCTAATTCTACTACGCTACCCGTTCTAATTCTAATTTTACTACTGCTACATTCTTTTTGAGATGCAAAGACTAGCACTGCATACAGTATTCAAGATGTGGGCACACCACAGATTTGTATAGTGGCTTGATGATATTTTCTGTTTCATTTTCTATTCCCTTCTTAATGATGCCCAATGTTTTATTAGCTTTTTCAGTCACCGCTAGAGATGAAAGTGCTGTTTTTAGAAAACTAACTACAGTGACTCCCAAGGTCTTTTTCCTGAGTTGTAACAGCTAGTTGAAAACCCAGCACTGTGTACTTATAGCAGAGGTTATTTTCCCCCCAAGTTCATTACCTTGCACTTGTTGACACTAAAGTTCAACAGCCATTTTTTTGCCCACTCGTTTAGTTTGGCAAGATTTTTCTGCAGATCCTCTCTGCCAGTTTGGGATTTGACGACCCGGAATAATATAGCATCACTGCAAACTTGGAGATTTCACTGTAGCATTCACACTATTGCACAGGATATTGAGGCCATTGGATCTGGATCAATTTAGATTTCTGGCCAGTCTTCAACACTGTCTTTATGTCCTGATCTAAGCAGGGCAGATACGGAGGCTTTTTCCATGGGTTTTAAGGGGTAAGTGGAAACTCCATGCAATGCAATTGTTTGTTTAAGTTTACTTGTATAGTTCCTAAATTATATGAAAGATCATAACTAATCCTCTGTAGCAAAAATTTTACTCTTGGTCTAAAAGCTAAATCTTCAAAATGGCTCAACAAACAGCCACTCACATTTATTGATGTAGGCCATTTTAAAATGCTGGCTACTGAAGTGCCCTCCACACCTGAGTTTCCACTTCGAAGCAGGAATTTAGCCACTTTGTTATATACTGGAATTAGAATTTATCCTCCCCCAAATTACAGTATGTTCTATTTGGGCACAGAATGAGTTTTGTGAGATATTGTAAGTATATTACAAAATTAATAAGTTAAAATTTAGTAAAAATGAATCTTTAAGATGGTGATTCTCAACCTGTGGCCCTCAGAGCTATGTCATCTGGCCCATGAAGCTCCTCACGGGTCTGTAAATTTGATGGTGGGGTAGCAGTAGCAATGTTAATTGTCATGGCTCTGGGAATGTCACTGCCAAATTTGTGGATCCACAAATGACATGGCCCCATATGATGGATCTAGCATGCACTGCAGCTAGTCAATCCCCATGGACCAACCCTGTGCGCTAACCTCACACTAAATCAGGTCTGCAGACTGGCCCTATGTCACTAAGCTGACCTATGGGTCTGAGCATCATTGCTTCAAGGTATTTAATTCTCAGTATCAAACCATATTGTATCCCAGATATTGTAAATGAATATTCTTTGCAGTTTCCACATACTTAAATCTTAATAAAATATCATTCATTGGCTATTTTTTTTAAAGGACTAATGGTTGTCCAGAACTCTACTTTCTAACCAAGCCTCTTGCCCAGTGAGGCCCGGGGAATGCTCTGCTACAGAGAATTCCATGAAGAACTGCCTTCTTTTAAAATGTCTGACATCTCTCTCCCTGTTTTATTATTTCCTCAGTGAGAGTGATGCCAAGGTGCATGAGAAAAAGTAGTGGCCCAACAACTTGCCACTATTATCCCTTAGCTTGACTGTGAGAGGGAAAGAATAAAAAATGTAATTTATTTGTAAAAACCTTTGATCTTGTACTTGGAGCTATTGGAAGTACCGGGTAAACAAACAGAACATAATAAGAACAATAGAGAGATTCAGCAACAGGCAATTCCTTTCTAGTCTCAAAACAATGCCTTTTATATTCATTGAACATACTTTGAGGAGTTAATAATGTTTGTTTGGCATGGTTGCCTATTTCTGTATTTTAACATGTTTGGATTTCTTTTCATTTTAATCTTAACTCATCATTTCCTGGATTTGTAGTCCTTTGTTTCGGGGAGTTTATTATTATATTAAAAAAACACAAACTCCTATGTTTTAATCTAATCAAGCTTAATGTTTTTGTTGGAAATATAAAAAATATGTGGGATGACAGGAGTGAATGATTACTATATAAAAAACTCATTTTTACAGATGTATTGCTGTAAAGGTACGTGTGCATTTTCTTGTACCATTTTTTTTAAATAAGCAGTGTTCACCTCTTTTGGTACTGTAATTTCATTCCACAAAAACCACATTAAACAATTATAGTTCTTGTAATTAACCAGTAGTCTAATGTACAGTTTTCTTATCCTAATCTATTAACAGCTGCTCAAAAATGTAGTAATTAATGGTTTCATTTATTTTTGGCAAACCTGCTACACAACAAATAGTTTCGTATCTGCTGGAAATTAGGACTCCTTCCCAAACAACAGATGACATGGTGGGAAAAAGGGAGCAGACAGAATCCTTGCACATCTTTGTCTCTTTAGAAGATCAAATAAAGAGCAGCTGTAATTCTATTTGTCACATCTGTGTAACAAAATACAGTGATCTGTATCATCAGAAGAAAATGAACAAGCTCTGTTCAAATTTAAATAGGGACTTTCTTTACAATGGGATAAAAAAAGCTGAACTCAATATTTGTATCTAAACCCATCACAGATTTTAGTCAAATCGCTGCTCATGCTAGGTGTCATTCTTCATGTTTTAGGAGCCTTTGTAATACACTAGCTTAAAAAGAAAATGAAAATAAGTGAAGTTATGACAAAGAACGTAATTGAGTAATTCCCTCTCCCTTCCCCACCCCTTACTTGACAGGCCTGAGCCTGTCCAGGGTACATGGGGTTACAGAACATGAAAAAAAATTATAGATGATATTCTGTTGTTTTATTGACATTTATCACCATTTTAGATGCATTTGACATTTTCCCTTTATACTACCTACTAAGTCTCCTATACCAGTTCCTACTGCCTCAAGGCAAGATCTGGCTTCAAAGACTCCAGGAAAGGAGTATTAGGAAAGTATTGCAAGCAGGGAACAAAGGAAGAATAGCACATAGACCTGTTCTCCCACCACCTGGACAGCTGTGTGCTCGGTTCATTCTTTTTCAAGAGGTACTGATGGCAGCACTTCTACCTTTGGTTATGTCCACATTGAATGGCAATTAAGTTCCATGTTGCCTTGGCTATACAGGTACTTCTCTCACAGGTACCCAGCTATGTACTTTGAAGCTAGCTCTGATATCTCAGCACTACATAAACTGCCTTAGCAATAGCAAAAAAACCTAAGGGCCTGGAAGTGCAATTAGTCATTTTTCTTAGAAGACTGGAAGATAGTGCACAACCTTTGAAAGCTGGGAAGGAATTGTCAAGTTGTTTTTTTAAAATATGTCTGGCTACATGGCTGTAATTCTTGCTTTGATTTTTCCACTCAGCTTCCTAAAATATTTATAATACAATGAGGAGGAAGAAACACATTGAAAATAATTACACTTAATGTGCAGATGTTTTAAAACAAAATGATGTAGACAATTATAAAGAACAAGGAAATGACTGTAGAAATTGAACTTTTTTAGCAGTCTGTAATTTTGTTTTCCTAATCTACAGTTGTAAGGTTACTAGATTAAGGCAAAATATAATTGATGTTATTATTCAACCCCTGCTCTGTCGAAGACTTACTAAATGTTCAGTCTTTGATATACCTACATTTAGTTATTCAAGGGGTTAAAATTTAGATGCCTTGGCTTGGAAGAGCAATTTAATTTGAGAGGTGCTTAGGTAGCCAAGTGCTCCACATGGAGAATGGGGGAGGCAGGTCCTTCCAAAGGGCAATTCAGAAAGCCTGGAGGCATCTAGAGGCAGCCAATAGGAAATGTCAGAAGGATGTGTCTGAACTTCTGCCCCACTAAATCAGGCTGCACATTAAATACCTCTGTTCACTTCAGATCCACTATGCACAGCTTCACTCTTGAGGGAAGGCTCTTAATATCTGGCTGACAGCGTCTTTATTGTGTTTGTTAGCCTAGAGGTCAAAGCCTTTGCCCAGGACAGGGCTGGGCAATTATATCAGTGGGAGGCCCGCTTAATGAATTTTGGTGAGCTGTCAAGGGCAGCAAGGGTAACTCCACCCCTTGACAGGTGCCCTGCCCACTGGTCACCATCTTGGGACCAAAAGTTCCACCCCAACCCCTGACTTTTGCCACCGCAAGTCCCTCCCCCTGCCCTGGAAATACTTTTTTTGGGGAGGGAGGGCACTGCCATCTTGAAACTGGAAACAAAACAAATCATATACTAATCCCCCCCCCCCCCAACCCCCTCCCCAAAACCATTTACTATAACTTACTTTAATTTTATTAAAAAAATATTTTTGTCCTGATTTATGTGTTTGCATAGTGTATCTAGAAGCAATTGCATAATAGTTCAAAATACAGTCTTACTCTTGTATGTTGTATGTGGGGGGATCCAGGAGGTATGGGGGGGTTGGGGAGCATGTGTATGTCTATGGTGGGGGTGTGTGTGTGCATGTGCGATGTGGATATGGTGGGTAAGGTGTGTAGGGGAGGGTGGGGGACATGTATGGAGGGGTGTGAGGTATGTGGTTGGGGTGGGGGTTGTGTAGGGTTATGGTAGGGGGGTGGGAGTGTATGGGAGGGTGTGTTTGGAGGTATGATGGGGGATGGGGAGGTGAGGGAGTGTGTGTGGTGGCTGTGGGAAGGTGGATATGTGTAGGGTTATGATTGGGGGTTGGGAGTATGTATGGGGGCTGTGGGAGGGTGTGGGTGTTTGGGGGGTATGGTGGGGGCCCCCACTCTAGCACGCAGCCAGGGAAGGCGGAAACAGCCATGGGTCTGCTTGCAAAAGCCTCTGACAGGCATAGGCATCTTGTGTCTAGTGCACCCCCTAGCTCGGGGCTGGGGGCAGGTCAGGTTTGGGTGGGGGAGTGCTTGCTTAGCTGGAGCCTCACCTCCTGCATGGACAAACTGGCTTGTAGAGGGGCAGCCCAGGGCCAGGGGTGCCCTGGGCTGGATGGAATTGCCTAGAGGGTTGGATGCGGCCCATGGGCTGCATTTTGCCCATCCCTGGCCCAGGATTTGGGAGGCCTCGATTCTAGGCCAGCAGTTTTCAGCAAGGGGCCCGTGAGCAGGTTTTAGTGGGGTTGCAGATCTGGTGTGATCATGATCTCTGAGGTCAGCTGGAGGCAGACCAGCTCAGGCTGAGCCTGCCACTGCTGCTGCCGCCAGGTTCACAGATAAATATGGATTTTCTCCTTTAAAGGAGAAAAACCCAGAAAACCATGGATTTCCCCTTTCAGGCTGGCAGTGTTCCATCCATAGCTAAGATAACTTCTCTGCAGTTGTGCAGGAGAAAGAAACACAGGTCTTCAAGAAGTTAATATGTCATGCAGTAATGGAGAGTAAATCATGATTTAAAAAAAATCAAAGAAGACAGACGGGTCTGCAAACTAAAACTGATCTTTTTTAAAACAGATCATAGCTCCATTTCTTTTGAAAATGTGTCAGATGTAATATATCCAGTATTTTGCATAGCTATCCTGTATGGTCTATTCTATTCTAATTTTTTTGACGGAGACCTCTTCTCTGTGCTCTGTATCAACAGGCATATCACTGATGCTCAAAAATTTAGTCTCTCATAACGTCCCATTAATAAAATGGTGAAGCTATTTTTCATAGGGTTCATTTTAGACCATGTTTAATATTAAGAATTTGAAACTTAACTGTTGTCTTCAAATATTAATGTTGGTATTCTCTTAGGAGCAACTGAATATAGTTAAGCTCATTAAGAAAGTATCATCAGTACTGTACAGAAGAAAGACAGTAACAGCACACCAACTGAATGCTTATCCCTTCTTACCTGTACAATACAATTGTGGAGTAAATTATTCCACAATTCATTGATCTAGTGCAGTGTAGGTCTCTAACCTTTACTTTTTTCACATGCTGAGACAAGAACTGCGGTCACTCATCCAGAAGGGGTAAGAAAAGTCAAGGCAATGTAAAAAGTATTAATAGAAAGTCTTTCAGAATACCAAATCACAAAAATATATATGTTCACATGGTTAGAAACATGCCCGTGTGGCAATTATGCAAAGAAATACATTTAGCAAGTGTAGTCTTGCAGTAAGAGCAGCACACAAAGGATAAAATTGAAAGTCTTCTGGGTAATACAAGCCTTCAAATATTTACCACTTTTTTGACATTTAACAATAAACATAAAGACAAGACATTTCTATCATAGATATAATTGGTTTGAGCATTTTTAAAAGCATGTTAAGCATCTGCATTACAATATCCTTACATATTACCTATATGTTGAAAGCAGGCAAAAAATAATTTAGAATCAGTGTCAGAGTACTTGAGACTTCAGTGTAGAATGAACACTTACATTCAACAATGTAGCTGCATAAGCACAGTTATCTAAAATACAACAGATTTATTCATTTAATTATAGTTATTTTATAGTTACTCTGAAGAATGGGCCAGCACTTTTTCTAGGTGTAAATTCGTGAAGTACAACTAGCTTCAGGGGAGTTTTGCTAATTTACATCTTTTAAATGGATCTGGCCTTAAGTTAAAATCTAAAAGCCTGTTTCCATTTCAGGCCTCCCAGATGCACAGTAATGAGACTGCACATTTACCAGAAAGACATAGTTCTCAACTTGCCTCTTCATTAACAGTGAGTACATCTACATGTGAAATTAAGGTGGAGCAATAAGCTCAGTGCACAGCAGAGTCAACTGCTCCCGGGTTCTGTGTTTATATATACGCCCAGGACCATAGCCCTTTGAGCTGGGGCAGAGCAGCCCTGGACTGGCAGGGAGTACTTGGGGTAAGCCCCAGGTTCCAGGTGGTGGTGTCAAGCAGTGGAGGAGTTGGTTGGTGCACAAGGTTGCTAGTGTGGGGCTACATGGCAGGCATCCCCTGCATTTTAGCATCTTTGTTCCCCAGCCAGCACCCATCACCATCTACATGTGTATTCAGTGCACTTAATGACTCCACCATTAGACAGTACTGTCCCTAACAGTATGATCTTATGGTGGAATTAATTAATTTACTGCTCCCTAATACCAGCACGTGTGTAGATGGTGACACTTTACTGCAGTGCTAATTAGTCTACTCCACAATAAAGCGCATGTACAGATACACCCGGTGTGTACACGATCTACTTTGTCAGAAACAATGTTTATTCAGAATTTGAATTTTTTTTTCTCTAAGAAAATGACTGAGGCCAGGAATTTTTGAGTGCAGCAGTGAAGTAGTCAACTGCTGTCTGGTAAGAATGGTAACTTAAACCAAAGCAAAGTCATGGGCAGTCCTCCTAGAAATCCCACTCACTGAATTTATATTGGTAACTTAAAATAAATGTAATTAGTAGGAAAGAAAGGCTAAATTATTGCTGTGTTGCATGTGTTATATATTCATAGACATCACAGACATGCATATAATTCTTTCAGTTGTCTATAACGACATTAAAAAAAAGGTAAAATATTAAGTTGTTGAATGATGGATGGTGGTAGGAAAGTCATCACCAGAAGTAACATCTATCTGCTGTGAAAGAAAAAACATGAGATGGCAGATCATTCTGAGTTTGGCTGGAAGGCTATACAGCAGTTCTGCAGTTCTTTAACTCTGGTGTATGTACCCACCAGTGGGTTAGACTAGTAATTCTCAAGTAGTCTGTGGAAAAAACAGAAGTCCTATGCATAAGCTTTCTTCAATTCCAGGTGCTAAACTGCATTGTAAGGTAGCTAAAATATATTCAATTCATTCTGTGCAAGTAATTGTAGTAGTGGCCACTGGGCCATTCAAGGATAGTAGGCATTTCATGTGATATGTTGTCATTTTATCTCAGAATAGGGGGCTATACACATTTTGTTTTAATATTACAGAAGTTTTGCAAAAAAGTCAGTCCTACACTTGGGTTCTGAATCCTACTGTTTCCAAAAAAGACTGCCAAGTGTTCATTGGGACAACAGTCTATTGGTTCAGTGCTGATTCAGGGTAGGGAGAAAAGATCATTTGAAATATTTCTTTTTAAAAATCTGTTTTAAATGTCTTTGCAAGTAATTGTTTAATATAATAAAAACCTAATAAATACTTAAACACGATTCTCTGTTACTTCCAGACTGGTTTCTGTTGCTTTAGTAGTATAAAATGGCTGTAAAGTGGGTGTAAATACAGTTTAGACCTCTTGAACAACCCCCTTTACGACCCTTTTATGGGGCCAGCTTAGTGTAAAGAGCCTTGGCACAAATGAGTGTCAGATCCTTAATGCAGTCTTTTAGTGAGAATCTGGCCTATATGCACATAAGCTTCTTTGAATAAAATTGCTGAAAGCAAACTTACTATTTTTAAAGAATTCTGCTATTCAGAAAGAGTAGTTACTTTGGAATACATTTAACAGACAAAAGACAACTATAACTGTGTGTTACAGGGCTGCAAGAGACCTAAAGGTTCAGTTCATCTAGTCCAACCTCTTAAACAGAGACAGGACTCTTTTCTTTAACCTAAACCATCTCAGACAGATGGTCATCTACCCTCTTCTTGAAAATCTCCAATCAAAGGTTTATCTACTTCCATAGGCATCTTGTTTCATTCTGCTACTGTTCCTATAGTTTGGAAGATTTTCCTGAGATTTCCTGAGTTACAATCTGCTTTTAAGTGTGTCTAGTTATTGTGTCCATAGTATTTGTGCAACTAACCAATCAGAGGGTGTAATATGAACTTGCACACAACATTTAGTATTTTCACATTTGGTACTCATATGATAAAAGTAAATGTTATCTTACATGCCAGGTATTACTTATAGCCAGTATTTCACAACACGAAATAACATGGCTATCCCAAGATAACTTCAGATCCTAGATATACTGTGTGGCTTAAAAACAGAATGCCAAGTACTTTCTTTTACTCAAAAGTATGGTATTGTTCCAGTCTTCAAGTGTATTATTAAAAAACTTATTTGCTATCCCAAAAAATATATCTACAATCTCTCACTTATGTATACACAATAAATGTTGCACACAGAAAAAAGTTATAAAACAATTTTTTTACAGTAAGGGTCAAGGAGAAATCAGGTATGGTAAACATATACATGATCTTTGAGCACAGACTTAACAGTGAGCTTTGCCTTTAATCTTTTGTCCCATCTTATCATTGCAATGCTCAGCTTTTTTCCCCTAATGATGAATTTGTTTCTATAAATTTTGCCAATCAGTTTTTTCAAGGACAATACTGTACAGATATCTAAGTGTTAAGTCCCTTTCTACTGTTTTTTATCATTAAAAATTGTGTGCGTGTGTGTGTGTGTAATGCACATTCTTGACTCTCACAATTACATCCTGTAAGTAAGGAACCAGGCAAGATCATCCATATTACCCAGATGTTTAATAAATGTATTATAATCAGAGTAAATAAATTGGAGGGATAAAAACACCAGTGAAGTCCCATACAAAACACCAGTACAGTCCCATGTTACACAGAAAAAGTCCATAAGAAAGGGAGCACAAGAAACTATTCAGAAACAGGGGTGGCATCAATCTTTTTAGAAAATATACGGGGATAGTTAAGGATAGCCATGTTCTGATTAAAACAATAAGCTGTAGCTTTATCTTACCTGCTAGCTGTTTTTACTGAGCTGTTCTTCTTGTGTCCTCTCTCTGATCGGTTATCCCGCAGGTGCTGAAAATACAGAAAGTACACTCAGAACAGTGTTGAAAGCATAGTCATTTTTATTCTAAGCAATGTCATTCTAACTTGATTACTCTCTTGTGTTAACCAGCTCCTATCTGTTTGATTTTCAATAGTGACACCTCACACCAGTGATGCTCAACTAGGGCCCCAAGAGATCCCATAAAGGGTGCTATGACACCTGTCCCCTGGGTAAAGAGGTAAATGCTCTCCTTCCCCAGTCTAGCGCCCTGTGCCTGCCCCAGGTACTCAGCAGTGCCTGCAACTGCTCCTCCCAGAACTGCTGCTGCTGCCCTCTTCTGCTCTCCCCCTGCCCCTGCCTGCCTCCCCCACACTGAATGACTACATTCTGGCTGCCCCTACACTCTTGGAAGCATGCTCTGATGTGGGCAGGCAGATGGACGTATTGCAGCCAAGCTTGTCCCCTCCACTCCTCTCATGCTTCCAGGACTGGCAAGAGGGGCTGTGGGGGCAGTTGCTAGCAAGTGAGACCCTGCAGGAGCAGCTCGGCAGTGGGGTTTGCCCTTGCCCCCTCAGGAACAGACCAGGGGTAGGAATGGGACCATGGAAAGGATGTGACAGGGTTAGATACTGCCCCCACTGTCTTGACCTTGCACCAGGTAGATCAGTACTTCTTAACTTTTTTGGCTTCAATGCACCGTTTCATGTTTTCTGAATTTAGATTGCAGCTCAGCAATTCTCATCTGGGGTGTTGAAAAATTCAGAAAAGTTATGCAAGGTTGCCTTCAGGCTCAAAAGGTTCAGAACCATTGCCCTAGACTGTTTTGTTTTTGTTTTTTTTTACTTAAGGTGCACCATGAATGCACTTAAAGAAATATTTACAGTTAGTGACTCAGTGCATTCTTGATAAAGCATGATCAGTCATTACAGCCTTTTAATCAAATGTTGTTAAAATACATGTAGAATTAAGCACATAATTACATTTACATTGCAATTACACTGCAATTACTCCATTAACAGAAATTTGCAGTTATACAGAATATACTTAAAACCCAAGAAATCCAGACTTTTACAAATAACTTTACCCTTATTTTAAACTGTGAAAAGCATAGAATCACTCACTGCAAATAATTTACATCTTCTCGACTGTATTTTGAAAAGAAAGCAGAACTGCTGAAACCTAGCAGTTTTCACGAGACTCAAAGTTTTAGAGTAAACAAAAACTAAATAACAAACCTTCCTAAAATATCCAGGATACTAGGTTCCTTTGGGAGAAACAGAAGAGATGATATTCTAAACCACACTATTTTTTATGATTTGTTCAAAGTGAAAAAAAGACTTTTTGTTAATCCAACTACTTCAGCTGACAATGTGTCTCTCCAATTGATTTGACAATTTTCCATGTGAGGATGATGTGGCAGTGATGCAGTGAAATCTGGCTGCCAAATGATTATGTGAAAGTGCAAACGATCGTTAAAAACTAGAAGTCATATTTTGATAGGAACCAAAGCTTCAAGAATGGATACAAAATGTTGAGACCTGGATTGCAGGTTTAGCTATACAAATGGCTGCACAGATCTAAGGAAGAGCTCTGCTGATGGGACTCAGAAAAGTATCAGAGGAGGAACAAGGGACCCTTCACTGCAAGAGTCGATTGATACACCTTTTGAACCTATTAGTGCACAGTTTAGCAATCCAAACCTTGGTCATATACCTGGGCATGGATGCCAAAGCAAAGGACAACATTTTAATTATATCTGGAGAACACACTTAACTAAATTTATTTTCCTAGCACATTTACAGATTGTTTTTTGAATGAGAAACATTTTCTGAGTTGTCTAACTCCTAGACTGAACAAAATAAGTACACTTTAGCTTTCAAAGGTGACTTAAAAGATACCTAATGAATAACCTGGTTTCCTTATGCCAGGTTTTACATTGAAGTTTTGCAAATTTTTTTTTTTATTTTATTTTTATTTGCTTATGACTGAAAGCATACTCCTCACTAACAGGGGTGAACTGATAGTCATTTTGGGGGCTGATACCAATACCTGATTTTTAAGGAGGCATATCGGCTGATACCAATCCAATTTCCGATACCAGCTGCACGTCGCTGTAAGTTGGTTGTGATGGATGGGGAAGGGGCATGGGAGGGCAGATCAAGGCCCCTAGTGAGGGAGGGAGTGGGGCTGGGGCAGATGCTGCCCAGCTAAAGTGAGGCAGGGTGGGGTGCTGGAGGGAGCCGTAGCTCATCTGGGGGGGCTGCAGCTCCTGCTGCTGCGCGCACCCCAGGAGTGCAACGGGGGAGTGTGTGCTCCTGGATCTGCATAGGGCAGGCTGCAGCTGAGGGCTGGGATTGCGCTGGGCTCTTCCTGGTGCATGGGGGGGGGGTTGGGTTGGGGCTGTGCTTGGGGTAGGTGGCGGTGGCATTGGGAAGGGGCTTATGGGGGCAGCTGCAGCCACCCCAAATTTCACCGTCCCCCCCCCCTCCCAATGCCACCAGAGCCTGCCCTGAGTACCACCCCCACGCATTGGGAGCACAGCCCCCACGCACCAGGAAGAGCCTGGCGTAACTCCAACCCCAGCCCACAGCTGCGGCCCCCCTGCCCCTCCCATGCAGATCCGGGGGCACACCCCCCGTGTCGGCAGGAGCCATCCACCCTCCCCAGATGAGTCGCAGCTCCGTCCTGCACCCCGCCTTGCCCCGGCTGGGCAGTACCTGCCTCAGCCCCTGCCTCACTCCCTCCCTCACCATGGGGGGGGGCATTGATCTGGCCCCCCAAGCCCCTTCCATCCCCTCTCCCCTTCCACCACAACAGACTTACCAGCTGGATGAAGCTCTCTGAGTTGCCCGGCTGTGTTCCTCATACTGCCCACATGCTATGCTGCGGCTGTGCACACGCACAGGCATTTATCGGCTAAATTATCGGCCACACCGGACCAATTTCTGACACAATCCATTGTTTTTATATCAGTGCTGATCCAATATCGGACTGATGCATCGGTGCAGTTCTACTCACCAATAGTAATAATTAAAAACTGTATTTTAAACAAAAAGATTACAAGGAGC
Source organism: Alligator mississippiensis (assembly GCF_030867095.1). Classification (NCBI taxonomy): domain Eukaryota; kingdom Metazoa; phylum Chordata; order Crocodylia; family Alligatoridae; genus Alligator; species Alligator mississippiensis. The sequence goes on along the minus strand of NC_081824.1, from coordinate 185,846,658 downwards.
AGTCTTGCTGCTGTTTAGTCCATCTTGCTGATGTCAAAATAAATATTAATTACACTTATTGCATAAGGACTGCACAAATAAAGATTGTCTGCCACATACCTCTACGCTGATTATGCAATTACAAACACTGTGTTTTAAATTTAAGGGGTCTGTCCTGGGTAGGGTACTATTCAAAATTATCATTAAGAGACTGAGTGTTGGAATAGAGAGTGCTCTTTTTGAATTTGCACATGATATCAAACTGGGAGGGGGCACAATCTTTTTAGAGGGCACGATTAACATTCAAAATTATCTTCACAAAATGAAAAAATGGTCTGGAATACAGTCAAAATTAAATAAAGACTATTGTAAAATACTGAACTCAGGTAGAAATAATCAATGGCATAAATACAAAATGGGAAAGAGCTGGCTAATTAGCAGCGCTGCAGAAATGGATCTGGGGTTATACTGGATTAAAATTAAGCATGAGTCAACAATGTCTAATTGTTACTGGAAAAAAAAAGCAATAGGGGGTGAATCACTAAGCATATTATAAGTAAGATGCATGGAGTAATCCTTCCACTATACCTAGCACTGGTAAAGTCTCAGGGGGAACATGATACTGTGTCCAATGTGGGGCACTACACTTCAAGAAAGATATGGATGGACTGGAGAAAGTCCACAGAATAGCAACAAAAAACAATAAAATAATCAAATTTCTAGAAAACAACTTGTGAAAAAAGTTGGAAAGAACTGGGTTTGTTTGGATTTGAGAAGGTGAGTCTCCAGGTATATATAAGGTTTTCAGATATGCAAAGAGGAAAGTTGTAAACTATTTTGCATTAGGGACAGGACAAGAAATAATGGCTAAAATTGCCACAAGAAAGATTTAGTTCAGCAATCAGGAAGATCCTTCTAAGTGTAAGGATAGTTAAGCAGTGGAAAAAGTTACCCAGGGAGGTTGTGAAATCTTTATCAGTAGGTTTTTAATAGCATAAGACAAAATTTCCTTTCAAGGTCCCTTGCATCTCTATTTGCTATTCTATGAGCCCTATTTGATACTTTATGATTTTTTAAATCTCAAAACCTAAACATCTTAACTAAATATTAATTGTACAATTGCAGCAACAATTATAATTATTTAATATGGTGCTCCATAGCTCTAGACCTTTCGAAAGGTAAGTTGCTTTCATAATACAGATTTATTTTAAAATTAATGTTTCCCTCCTTCTTTTACAGGTCCTGAAGATTAGACCCATTATGGATTGCCAGCATCTTTCCCCATGCAATGGCAATAAATTGACTACAAAATTCAAGCTAAAAATGATGCAAATACAGGCTAAAAAATTATGAATTTCACGATCTCTAGATCATCTCTATAAGTATAATCTTTTATAATGATTTTATGACCCCAAAGGTGTAATTTTTAAAAAAAGAATTACAAACCATGGTTGGGTTTTTTTTGGAAAATACAAATTCATTTGCTCTTACAGGCATTGCTCACCCTACAGCCAGGTTGCCTAGTGGTTGCTCAGCAGCATAGTGCCTGCTGGTACATCACTTAGCTTTGAGTATGGCTGGTTTGAATTTCAAAACCTTCAAAACACGTGAAAGGTTTCAAGTTAAATTAATTACTAAGTTATTTGAAACTTTCAGGATATCAAATATACTTTTCATTTTATTTTTACTGGTGCTCAGCAAGTATCACTTATTACAATTAGTAAATGTAACAACGTTGACAAACAGCAAGAAACCTTGCTGATGGGAATCTTTTATCATGTTTATTTCAGCTGAACTAAAAAAGCGTGCTCACATTTTTTTTCCTTTTTTTTTTTTATGCGTCTTTTCAACAAAGAATAAAGTTTCAGAATGACATGAGATAAATGCAAATCACAGCAAGCTATCTGTTTGTTAAGGAAGTCTCTGCCAGCAAAGAATAACACCTAGTATTTTCACAATTTACAGCTAAAAACTGTGCTTAGTTCTTTTGTTATTCTGAAAGGCTTGAGGAAATAAAGTGATTTTTGAGAAACATTAAATCTTGTGTTCAAATGTTCTTCAGTTTACTTCCCTGTGTGCTTCTGGCTGTAAAAACATGCATGCCATTGCCCATGTCCAGCCCCATGGACCACTAAGCTCAGGAGGAGCTTTTACTTTGACTTTTTATCTGAGCTACAAGAGGTTACAACATCCTAAAATATGAAGATTTTCCCCAATATATCTGTTTTTTTACAATATTACTTATTGCTTCCATATTTAAAGTCTACTTCCTAGAACTTTAAGCTTGTGTGTAATTGGTACAGATTTAGTGAAATCAACTGAGTCACAGCAATTTTCACCTAAAGAATTTCCCACTGAGCTTTACTATAGCATCTTAATGCATAACTGATGTACTCTGGGTTTTTTTTTTTTTACTGAGTGTTTGTAAGCAGCTATTATATTTAGAAAAAAACTTATTTTAAGATAAAAACAATGGACAATATATTCTGGGTGACCAGTGTGTTTCTACAATTCCATTAATTTTCCGAAGTCTGACCAATGCTTTACTGCTCAAATATAAATGTGCCCTACACAGCAGGTTTTAAGGGACTCCCTGACACACAACATTATGCCTTTCTTCTGTAATTCCTGCCGCTGGCAACCTCTCACCTGATACCGAGTTTAATGACCCCTTTATGTTGCTTTAGCCCCTTTTCCTGGTGTGAAGGAGAAAAATAAGGGCAAATCTCAGTTCTAGCAGTTGTATATTTTTTTAATTTCATGAAAAAGTGTTATAGAAGTAGAAACCACATTGAAAGAGAAACATAGGTACCACTGTTAATGAGAAACTAGTTGTAGGATAAAATATTCTAAACATTAAAGTCAGCAGTGAAAGTGAACTCTGATGCTTATCTAGCATAATGTGACATGTCAGCTTATTAACCAAAAGACTGGTTGAAATGGTCATCTGTTAAGTATACTCTCTAAAGGAAATATTAACTTATTTAGGCTGCTGTGCTTTTCATGACTTAAAATACTGGCCCAAGAACTCTGGAGGAGAGACAGTTAAATTCCTTCTTATATATGAAGTAAACTGTTTTTTGATCAAAGTGGTTCTTACCTGGCTATGTTCCTTCCTAGCCCCAGGGCTAAACCAATGGCTGTGGGAGAAAGAGAAAAGAAGGGTTTAACAATATAACTAAAGCACGTGCTGTCATATGACCAGTTTGTGCGTGCTTTTGGGCATTTCATTGTCTGCCAGGAAAATATAGCCTTTGGCTATGCTTTATTTTAATGGGATATTTTATGGAACTCTCAAAGTCTGTAACAGTTTTGATAGGAATTCAAGAATGCATCTAGCTTTGCAAATTCACTTCTTAGGAAAACCAGGCACTCATTAACTTTACATTTAATTATGTTCTATTAATTCAATTTAGTAATGCATAAATGTTAAGATTCTGCATGTCTTAAATCGTGCATATTACAATGCACCCTATTAACCAAAACAAAATAAAATCCTTTTTACTGAAGCATAAGCAGTTTTTAATTATAGCTGAAAAGCCATCTAACTGCTGTGAGCTAACTGGTAAATGTTAACACATTAGCATTTCACCAGTCAAGGCCAGGGTTTGAACTGTAACTCAAACAGCACGCAAACATAAACTCGCACCTCAAGGCTGCCACACCATTTCACACCACTCATAATATTTTCCTTTACAAAGGCAAGGCATTGGTCCAGAAAGTGGGATACAACAGGAGGTAACATGGTGCCTTCCTTCAGCATAACCAGCAGCAATTATGATAGACTCATCTGAGATTGCAGCAGCATGTTTAAAAGAGGCCTCCCAATTTCCCTGCAGTGTGCATTACACATGGACCTAACAACTTCTTCAGGGTGGAAGGGGCAATATCAGTACTGGGAAGAAGAACAAGAGAGGAAATAAGGTGCCTGGCACTGGGTTCTGCTTCTTTAAATATGGCAGTGGATTTTGGGGGAAGGTCAGAATAGATCAGCCTATTTAAATAACAAATGGAACATCTGCCACATTGGTTGGATTGGGCTCTATAAACATATATCTTGTTTTGAGCTGAAAATAGAGAAAATATTAATGATATGCTGCAATATCTAAAGGAATCAAAAGATGTTTCCTGTCAGAATGTCCTCAATTCAGGTCTTTGGTTTTGTGATCTTTTGAGGACATGAGTCTCCACAGGATATTTATTATACCAAAAAAACCCCAAAACCAAAAGAAACACAAAACAAAAAAACGGAAAGTATTTGATTCTCTTTCTGCAAAGCACTTAGGCAGTGCTGAACCTAGTATGCTTCTTTACAAAAACTTAATCATCTTGGACATGATGGCTAAGTACAGGCAGTCAAAAAGCCAGAGTCTGAATCAATTCAATCTTCACAGGGTAGAGTGGGGGGGCTCTAGAGCACAGCTCCCTGCTCAGCTGGAATAGACAGCTTAGGCCCAGGTTAGCTCTGCCATCCTGCAAGAGGGGGTTTTGCAGGGGAAGTGCAAAACATCTTGGGATGCTGGGGGACTGTGAGCTAACTGGAATCTGGACGGGATCTGGGGCAGAAGTTTAATAAACCAATTTAATCCAAATCAGTTAAGTCTGAGACTACATCCACACAGGTTCATCTTAAACTGGTTTTGGCCATGTTGAAAGCAGGCTATGTGCACTGAACTTCTGTTGTGTTACAGATTTGAAGTGATTTCTGATCACTTCTGCTGGTTTGTGTGTAATTTCTGTCCCTAGCCCAAGTGCTACGGTAATACAAACACACTAAAAACAAGGACAATTCCCACTACTGGTACTCACTCATGGTGATGAGAATCCTGGGATAAATGCACTGCTTTTTTGTTACTGCCTGGGCCTGGAGCAGTAATCTATGGGGAAAAATGATCTGAGTTAGAGTGGTATTACATGCACACAATGTTTTCTAGCGATGACACTATTTTTTTTATTTCCCGCATAAAAAAAGATATACCAAGTATAATATGTACCACCAATAATATTTTTGTTTTCTAACTCTTGGGTAAAATTTTCAGAAGTGTCTCAGTGAGAAGGATTCCACTTTTCGAAGGTGACAGGTACTTAGGAGCCATAGTCTCACCAAGGATCTGTAAGATTTGGAAACCTTTGGGTCAAATTTTCAAAGGTTCTGAGGTGCCTAAAGATTCAGATAAGCACATTACCATATTTATAGAATTAATCTAGGTAATTATTCCCATTGCATTTCAATGGCAGTCAGATAGATGTCTATCTGCTAAGTGATTTTGAAAATTCCACAAAACACAAATTCATAGGCACCTTTGAAAATGTGATGCTTAGATGCTTTTGAAAATCTCATCCAGAATGTACAAGGTGTTAAATTTAGGGAAAATACCATTAATTAATTTAAAGCTGTAAGGGCTTCAAAAAGGGCCTTAGGCTCCTTTGAAAATCTAAGGTGTAGCCTGCAAGATGGAGCAAAATGCTTATGAAAATAACACATGACGAAAAATGAAAGACACAAAAAATTCTGACTTTTATAACTGTAATCATATTCTTTTGTCCATTCCTTTTCATTTACCATAATATAAAAGGAACAAAATGGTTAACTTTTTAATCAGTTATATAATTCTCTTTCATACTCCTTCATGTGGGACAGGGTAAACATAAGGAAAATACATCTTTATAGGGTTATATCATACTACGGCTGAAGTAGCCTTCCTCTTCTGCACGATTTGTTTGCTAGAACTTGCTTGTTCACATATATATGAGATGGAGTTAGGGATCACCTGCTAAAGATGCATATATGCTAAAGATATTGGAGCAAAGAGCAACGAGTCCTCATAAAAACTCTGAATCCCCAGGGGATCACCAACTGACCAGTGACAGGGCTAAGGCAGCCATGCTGTCAATGCTGAAGGAAACCTGGAAGCCAAAGAGATAAACAGCTAATATACACATATTGTCTGGGACCACTGGGTTTTAGGTTATTTTTACATAAGGGTTTTCTGTTTATCCACATTTGACAGGCCATCACTCATTAGAAGAATGATCCATTGCATTTTCATCAGCAACAAATTACTGTTTGTTTGTGGTTTTAAAGCAAGTTTCCCCTACTTTTATGCAGAAAGAGAACCAAAGCATGTTAAGATCTAGTTCAACAATGCCCATTTTACTGGGCAGTGATGATTCAGAACAACTATCAAAACTTGCTATAGAAAAATTGTAGCCATACTTACTGCTTGGAAAGTAGAAGTTACAAAAAAATTGTAACTTGCTGCCTTGAGGAAATCGTGGCCACATAGAGGCATTATATTTCTACTAAGAGAAGCATTAGGTGCTTATACACGTGCTCTGGAGTAGGTAGGGTGCATTTTAATAAGAGTGGCTCTTGGGAGCTGTTCTAATTAAAATGCCCACTGCGCCTTGTGTATTCAGTGTCCCGTGACTCAAGAAGTCTATGGGCCAACGAGAGGCAAAGCGCTGCTCGACCTGGTGCTGGCTACTGGGGAGGACCTAGTCGGCGACCTAGTGATCAATGGGAAGCTGGGTGACAGCGACCACGAGCTGATCACCTTCACCATCCGCCGAAAAGCTGGCAAGTCGGTCAGCAACACGCAAGTCCTTGACTTCAGGAAAGCCGACTTTGACAAGCTCAGGAGGCTTGTCAGTGAGGCCCTAAGGGACTGTGACCGCAGGGAGAGGGGAGTTCAAGAAGAGTGGTTGCTCCTCAAGGGAGCGATCCTCAATGCACAAACTAAGTCTATTCCATCTCGGAGGAAAGGCAGCAAGAGGGCACAGCAGCCCCCCTGGCTTTCCAGGGACCTAGCAGACCTCCTGAGGCTAAAAAGAAAGGCCTACAAAGGATGGAGGATGGGAGTCACCTCCAAGGAGAATTATTCTGCACTGGTCTGGTCCTGTAGGGAGCAGACCAGGAAAGCCAAGGCTGCAACTGAACTCCAGCTAGCTTTGAGCATCAAGGACAATAAAAAGTCCTTTTTCAGATATGTGGGGAGCTGGAGGAAAAGCAGGGGCAACGTTGGACCCCTGCTGAACCAGATGGGGCAACTGACAACTGACGCCCAGGAAAAAGCCAACCTATTAAATAGGTACTTTGCGTCGGTCTTTCATCAGCCCCATGGCACGCCTGTGCCTGCTACAGGGCCGGGAAGTCCGGGTGAGGGTGATCCCCTGCCCTCCATTAATGCTGACTTTGTGAAGGAACATCTTGAGAAGCTGGATACCTTCAAGTCAGCCGGCCCTGACAATCTTCACCCCAGGGTACTCAAGAAGCTGGCGAGCATCATAGCCCAGCCTCTAGCGCGGATCTTTGAAAACTCTTGGCGCTCTGGTGTAGTGCCCGAAGACTGGAAGAAGGCCAACGTGGTGCCTATCTTCAAGAAAGGGAGGAAAGTGGATCCGGCTAACTACAGGCCCATCAGCCTGACTTCTATCCCGGGGAAGATCTTAGAAAAGTTTATTAAGGAGGCCATCCTTAATGGACTGGCCAACGCCAACATCTTAAGGGATAGCCAGCACGGGTTTGTTGCGGGTAGGTCTTGCTTGACCAATCTCATTTCCTTCTACGACCAGGTGACCTATCACCTGGACAAGGGAGATGAGATTGATGTCATATATCTTGACTTCAAAAAAGCCTTCGATCTGGTGTCCCATGATCGTCTCTTGGAGAAACTGGCCAATTGTCGCCTTGGGTCCCCCACGATCCACTGGCTGGAAAATTGGCTCCGGGGTCGGACCCAGAGGGTAGTAATTGATGGAAGTCACTCATCGTGGTGTCCTGTGACCAGTGGGGTCCCCCACAGCTCTGTCCTTGGACCCATACTGTTCAACATCTTCATTAACGATGTGGACACTGGAGTCAGAAGCGGACTGGCCAAGTTCGCCGATGACACCAAACTTTGGGGCAAAGCATCCACGCCAGAAGACAGGCGGGTGATCCAGGCTGACCTGGACAGGCTCAGCAAGTGGGCGGATGAGAATCTGATGGTGTTCAACGCTGATAAATGCAAGGTTCTCCACCTTGGGAAAAAAAACCTGCAGCATCCTTATAGGCTCGGCAGTGCTATGTTGGTTAGCACTATGGAAGAAAGAGACTTGGGGGTCATCATTGACCACAAGATGAACATGAGCCTGCAATGCGATGCTGCGGCTAGTAAAGCGACCAAAATGCTGGCTTGCATCCATAGATGCTTCTCAAGCAAATCCCGGGACGTCATTCTCCCCCTGTACTCGGCCTTAGTGAGGCCGCAACTGGAGTACTGCGTCCAGTTTTGGGCTCCACAATTCAAAAAGGATGTGGAGAAGCTTGAGAGAGTCCAGAGAAGAGCCACGCGCATGATCAGGGGTCAGGGAAGCAGACCCTACGATGACAGGCTGAGAGCCCTGGGGCTCTTTAGCCTGGAAAAGCGCAGGCTCAGGGGTGATCTGATGGCCACCTACAAGTTTATCAGGGGTGATCACCAGTATCTAGGGGAACGTTTGTTCACCAGAGCGCCCCAAGGGATGACGAGGACGAATGGTCACAAACTACTACAAGATCGTTTCAGGCTGGACATAAAGAAGAATTTCTTTACTGTCCGAGCCCCCAAGGTCTGGAACAGCCTGCCGCCGGAGGTTGTTCGAGCGCCTTCATTGAACACCTTCAAGATGAAACTGGATGCTTATCTTGCTGGGATCCTATGACCCCAGCTGACGTCCTGCCCTTTGGGCGGGGGGCTGGACTCGATGATCTTCCGAGGTCCCTTCCAGCCCTAATGTCTATGAAATCTATGAAATCTATGAAAATAGTGGTGGGAGTGCTTTAACTAAAGCTCATTTGATGAGTTTTAGTTAGTGTCCTTGCCACCATATTAAACTACAGGATGCTGAATACATGAGACACTGCAGCAGGCTGGAGCGGTCTGATTAGAACACTCCAGAAGACTCAATTAATCGAGAGTAATCAGAATGTGTCAGAGCACATGTATAGGCACCCACTGTTCTCCTGATGGAAACTATGAGTGTACAAGCATTCAGTTAATTTCTCCTGGGGAAAATAAACCCTCCCCTTTTCCACACTATATTAACCTTGTTTACTGACTTTATCTTAGTACAAATATCTTCCAGGTGTGAACCTGGAAGTTCTTCCATGCAATAGAAACTCAGAAGAATGAATGCCTTAACATTCCTGTCCCAGTCTGGTTGGGGGTGGGGGAGGGGAAGGGGGAGAAGCATGGTGGGGTGAAGCAGTGGGATACTGCTGCCTATGCTTCCCCAGATCAGGGACTGCCAGCAGAGGGGGCAGGGGAGGGGGCGGTGAATAGCCAAGGCATTGTCCCACTGTTCCTTTCCTCATCCTGGACTAGTCCCATGTAGTCCCAACTAGTCTTCACATTTCCTCAGACTGAGGACATACCTACATCTGGGGAAGGGGTGGGGAGTCTGTCCCTACCTCTTCCATAGACTATTCCAGCAGGGGACAGGAGCACTAGTGCAAAGCCCCCTACTGCTTCCCAGACTGAGGCCCTGGTCTGAGGCGGTGTTGCCTGTCGCTCCCTCCACTCAGCTCCTGGCCACTGATCTGAGGAACATGAAGGGGGTTTTGCTTGTTCCTCTAGTCCCCTCTTTAGCAGTTTATGGGAGGGGAGTGGAGCCCGTTCCCCAGACATAGGTGTCCCTTATATGGGAAAATGTGGAAAGTTTTTCACTGCTGCTCCACTTGCCCTTACAGAAATGGGCAGAAGTGGGAAGCAACAGCTGCTCCAACTTCCCCCAGATTGGGATCACTCAGTTTTGGGAAGGCAGGGGAGCAGGCAAGGGGGTGGTTGTAGACTGAATGCCTATGCTGCTCCCTCTCCTGGAAACATTTATAGCAGCAGAAATTTCTACTGCTAGAAATGAACACCTGTTCTTGGCCCCTGTCTACACTCCAGTACAGGTTTCGCTCACCAACCACAGTTTTGCCAACCACGGTTTTGAGTATCTACACTTAATATTCTATATACCATTTTGGCTACCATGGTATACAGTTTCGAATAACCACAGTTTTCCGTGGCCGCGCATCAGCCTGCCACCTGCTATTTTTCCCATAAGCCTTTTTGTCTTGCCAACCATGGGAAGTTTCAGGAACCTAACTCCAGTGATTGGTGAGAAAAACCTGTACATGCAGTCAGCAACAGAGGGCTTCCATAGACGTAGACATTTGAAATTATCTTAGTTTTACTAGAGCAAAAGTAGTCTTGCTTATTCATTCAGTAATAAAAAAATTTCAGTGAAATCTTTCAAGAGAGCTTTTCCTGTATTCATCTTATAGATTGAGCAACAGATATAAGTTCATAAAGATGTACTCTGGAACAAAAAACTTTTAAATTTACATGTAACATCCTGAGTAGAATAGTAATAAACAAGCTGTAGCTTGAACACCATAGGTAAACATGTGGCTTGGCTCTAGAGAGTTACATCCTGCATTAATCTCAAAATGAGGTTTTCATGCTATTCCAGTGGGTATCCCAGGAATATAGTAATCCATTTTCTACACTGTGGCTATAAGAAAAGCCGACTGTGCCTATGTCATGCTTTGTTAGAGGTTCATGATCACATTATCTCATGGTGGACCTGACACTTTTATTCAGTTTACAGTATGTTCTGTGTACAGGCAACTTATTTCCTTTGCCAGGGTTGCTGACAACCTTTTCCACACTATAATAATCTTGTTTACTGACTTTATCTTGGTACAAATATCAGAAAACTGAACTTTTTATCTCGGGGAGAAAATAAACAACATGTTGACAGAAGCAAAAGCTATTTTCTGGACTAAAATTGGTTGTTTACCTGCAGCCATACTTATGGAAACATGTTTAAGTCTCTAGCTCAATCGAAATACATAATCCAAAATTTAATAAGCATGGACATTTCAAGAAAACCACCTGATAAATTGTCAGATATAAAACAATATCTAAACACAAAGAAATAGAATTTAAAACTAATTTATACTGCAATATAAACATACTCTCAATTTAGTCACAACTGATCAGAAAATATACCGATGGTATCCTATATATCAAAGGTGACTTCAGAGGAGATTTATGCAATTAAATATAACACACAAATACAAGTATGTATGCTATACTGATCATTATAAGAAGCCAACACTTTAATATATATTATAATTTCTTAGGTTTGCAACACTGTTTTGCTTAATGAAAAAATAGCATGTGATGTTGAGGTCCTTGTTAGCAACATCAGATAGAAATGTCTTCTGAGTCCCCTAAAAAAGACATCAACAACTTCTTCCATGTCTCCTTCTAGAGTCATTTGGCAGGACACAATGAACAAGATGAATGTTTGGTCATCTGATTAGCCCTTCTATCCATTATGAGATACTGTAGGAGCTGTTTTTATGCACTGAAGTTCCAATGCTCAGGAATAAAATCCAAGAGGGAATAAATAAATAGTAATGGCTTTTCAGGCCAACAATGGTAAGCATACGAGTAGCTTTCAAACATTCCATGCCGATAGTTTCACAGGTATACAGATGATCACCTGACCCATGTTTGTACTAAGCACTTCCCAAAGAAAATGGGATGCACTACATTTTCATAACTACTACATACTGTCCACGTGCACGTGTGTGTGTGTGTGTGTAAATTAGTGGATTTTCATTTTAACTGTGAAAAAACACAGATTTGGGGTTTTAAAATCAGAGAAACTGATGGTGGTTTTTATCAGAGAATTTGGGATTTTAAACAGAGAAAACCAGGATCCCCACTTATAAAGTTGCCAGACTTTTGCTGTTAGATCTGGAATTTCCATACCGGATATCTTCCTTCAGCTGAAACTTTGTTTCTTTTGAGTTTTTCAGCAAACAGTTCAACTTCCAAGAATGAGGTTAGAGAAAAATAGTGCTTTTTTACCAATGGATTTCAAGTTGTGATGACCATTTGGTTGAGAAGATCCTATGTCTCCATGCTTTGGAGCATGGACTAGAAATTTTAAAATTACTATTTGCACATGCCCAGTAAAGGTTTGCTGGAAGCTGCAACTATATTTTCTGAAGCTTCCATTCCTACTGAATATGCTCTAGTCAAAGACTTAAGACTTTCCCAGCAACCATTCCTCACAGCAATTGCACTGTTCTGATGCTGAGTACAAAGGAACAGAGAACAGGATTGCCTCTCCTGTGGTCTCAATAGCCTCCCTATTGGCACTTAGGTACTACGGAAGCAAAATGGGGAACAACCTGCTTTGAATGCATATAAGAGGAATAAGGAATGGGATGGGAGGGAAAAGCAGAGGCAAACTGGAGGAGTGGGAGAAATAACAGGGATAGGCTGGGAGTGGGGGAAGGAAGGGGTTCTATAACTACCGGAATTCACTCTTTTCCAGAATCTGTAATGGAAGCACAGATTCTGAAGCCCCAATACGCTTCTGCTACCTACCTATGACTCTTACTGACTGTGTGCGTCTCAGACCCCTCGAGTCGATCTCCTTCACAAAAGATAACTCACTACAGCTGCAAGTTAAAGTTACTTTGTCAGCTTAGCTGGAAGAGATCTGTGATGTGCCACTTAAAGGCACAACATCTCACTGATTTTGTGAGTCATCTCATGGATGACTCGCACAGGACCAATATAGTTCTATGGGATGGAACTTCAGTTTTTCATACAGCTTTTAAAAAAGAAACCATTAAGTTATATTAAGAAATATGCTAAGAGAAATCAAGGTCTGAAATCAAGCAAATCACCGACACATGCTTCAGTTAGCACCATTTATGAATATGCATTTTGATACAGTCTTTAATTACAAGATCAAATGCAATTTGTTTCCACTATGCCCCTGCACCACTCATTGTACTGGATAGACAGGGATTAGGGAATGAATCAAAATTGTTTAATGAATGAGGTTGTCTGGAAGACCCCTGTCTCATTCATCACAGAGGCTGGGAGACGGGTAATACAGCAGGGGACCACAACAAGAGAATAGATTCTCACCCACAAGAACAGGAAAAAAACTCTTCTTTTTATTGCTGCCTCTGTTACAACCTTATACAATCCTAAGCAAATCAGCTAAACCAAAATTTTGGCAGGCAGCCATTTACTTGTGTGTTATTGAATGATTTCAGCATGCTAAGATAGAACAATGCCCTTTTACATCAAGTGTATGAAGTTTAACTTTCCTAGGAGCTGAATGAGGTTTGGGGAAGAAAACTATAAGAGATTAATAAGTTGGCTAATATAAAAACTCTAAACACAATTCTGGGCCACAATTTGCTATGAGACTTGAGAGTAACCTTGTCCATATGAAATACTGTACAAGATGGATTCACCGTGTAAGTCTTCGTTTTCCTTTGCTATAAAAGTAGCTTTTATTGATAGGCAGCATGGGGGACAGGTTGCTAACAGCTCATGGTGGACAATCAACACAGTTAATATTATAGTGTGATTCCCAGAAGGGAGCTTCCCAGACTGGAGGAAAAACACTGACACCCACCTTAAGGAATATACTTATTATAGGATCAGAAAATATTTTGCATCTGGTTAGGAAGGTTCTGTGCAGATACTGATGCTAGATGGAACCTTATGGATCCAATATAGTTATGCAAGATAAGTGCTTAGTGATCAGAAATGCATCACAGCTCCTGTGAACCCTGTTTGACTCAGGGCTTCTCAGTGGGTTATTTGCCTAAATTTCTGCAGCTTCTTCAGTGGCTCCAGTGCTCTTTGCAGATCATAAATAGCATGGAGCTAAGGGCTGTAGAATGGAGCAGATGGAAGTAACCTTGAGATCTGGCATTTCTTAACTTTTGAGCGCTTCATTTGGCAATTTTAGGATCTCTGAAATAGTCTGACAGGGCAGGGAGGGAAACAAGGATCACAGAATCATAGAAAATTAGGGTTGGAAGGGACCTCAGGAGGTCATCTAATCCAACCCCCTGCTCAAAGCAGAACCACCCCCAACTAGATCATCCCAGCCAAAGCTTTGTCTAGCCAGGTCTTAAAAACCTCCAAGGACAGAGATTCCACCATCTCTCTGGGTAACCTGTTGCAATGTTTTACTACCAGCCTAGAGAGAAAATTCTTTCTAGAATCTAACCTAAACTTCCCTTGCTGCAATTTGAGACTGTTGCTCCTTGTTCTGTTATCTGTCACCACTGAGAACAGTTTAGCTCCATCTTCTTTTGAAACCCCCTTTAGGTAGCTGACAGCTGCTATTAAGTCCCATCTCAATCTCCACTTCTCTAGACTAAATAAGCCCAGGTCCCTCAGCCCCTCATAGATCTTCTCATAAGCCTTCTCATAAATCATGTCCCCCAGCCCCCTCATCATTTTCATTGCCCTCCACTGGACTCTCTCCAATTTGTCCACATCCTTTCTGTACTGCGGGATCCAAAACTGAACATAGTTCTCCAGATGGGGCCTCGCCAGTGCTGAATAGAGGGGCAAAATCTAGGGGTGCACCGGTAGAGATTTTAGGGGCCAATACCGATAGCTGATTTTTAAGGAGGCATATCGGCCAATACTGATCCAATTTCTGACATAGCTGGTAAGTCTGTTGTGGTAGAAGGGGAGTGGAGAGGGAAGAGACGTGGGGGGGGGCAGATAAAGGCCCCTGTGGTGAGGGAGGAGTGGGGCTGAGGCTGCCCACCTGGGGCGGGGCAGGGTGAGGGATGGAGCCGCGGCTTATCTGGAGGGCATGGGGCAGGGGGCGGCTCCCACTGCTGCACGCACCCTGGGAGGGCATGTGGGGGGCATATGCCCCCTGGATCTGTGTGGGGCAGGTGGCAGCTGCAGGCAGAGATGACTTAAGCAGGGTGCAGGGGCTAGGGCAAGTCAGCCTGTGCGGGGTCCCACCCCTGCGTGTCCCAGACACGAAGAAGCCAGTGGCAGATTCAGTGGTGGGCCGAGTGGCGGACGTGAAGCTGAGTTGCCCAACGTGGCACTGAGTTGCCACGGCTGCTCCGCCCGGCTCCACAGGGCCCCATAAAGCGTGGGGCCTGGGGCAGTCACCCCAATTCATGCCCCCTAAGGATGGCCCTGGCTGTGGGCTTGGGGCTGTGCTCAGGGTGGGCTTCAGCCACCCCATATTTCACTGTAGCCGTCCATCCCAGTGCAGGTCTGGCCTCAGCCTGCAACTGCAGCCCGCCCCACTCAGATCTGGGGGCACATGCCCCACCTATGCTGTCCTGGGGTGCACATAGCAGCAGGATTTGCGTCCCCCCCACACACTCCCCTGATGAGCTGTGG
Organism: Alligator mississippiensis; assembly: GCF_030867095.1. Taxonomy (NCBI): domain Eukaryota; kingdom Metazoa; phylum Chordata; order Crocodylia; family Alligatoridae; genus Alligator; species Alligator mississippiensis. Next base: position 185,831,455 of record NC_081824.1, on the reverse strand, counting down.
CTCCATCCCACGTCCCAACCTGCTCTGGCTGGGCAGCGCCTGCCCTAGCCCCAGACCCACTTATTACTTTCTAAGCCCAATGCTCCAGCCAGTTTTCTATCCACCTTACAGTCCATTCTTTCAGCCCATACTTCCTTAGCTTGCCTGGGAGAATGTTGTGGGATCAAAATTCTTGCTAAAATCAAGGTATAGCACACCGACTGGTCTCCCCGCGTTCACAGAGTCAGTCATCTTATTATAGAAGGAATCAGGCTAGTCAGGCATGACTTGCCCTTGGTGAATCCATGCCGACTGTTTCTAATCACTTTCTTCTCCAAGTGCTTCAAGATGGATTCCTTGAAAATCTGCTCCATGGTTTTTTCAGTGACTGATGTGAGGCTGACTGGTCTGTAATTCCCTGGATCCTCCTTTTCCCCTTTCTTAAATATGGGCACTATGTCTGTCCTTTCCCAATCATTCTGGACCTCTCCTAATCACCATGAGTTTTCAAAGATGATGGCTTGTGGTCTGCAATCATAACAGCCAACTCCATCAGCATCCTCAGGTGCATTCCATCTGGCCCCAGGGACTTGTATATGTCTGGCCTTTCTAAATAGTCCATAACCTGTTCTTTTGCCACTGTTGGCAGCTTGCCTCCTCCCCAAACTGTGCTGCCCAGTGCAGTAGCCTAGTAGCTGACCTTGCCTGTTCAGCCTTTTCTGCATCCTGTCACAAGGTTGCCTCCCCCATTCTGTAAGGGACCCACAGTTTGCCTGATCCTCCTCTTGATATTGACATACTTGTATGCATACCCCCCCCCAACATATTCCTATCCCCCAAAATGTGCTTACAACAACTGGCAAACATGTATTAGGATTGCAAGTATGGTAGTATAAAACTTTTCTCCCCAGTGAAGCATGAAATAAATCTATGCTAAATAGTGGTTAGTATTACTACTCAATTTTCATCTATGCTGTATATGATGTTTATAGTCCAGTTTCTGGACATTTCAAGTGAGGTCAATGATGGAACTCATAATTGTTTTTTGTTGCTGTATAAAGAATGGAACCTATGCTGGATGCAGATATATCTTAATATTACTGGAAAAAATATTTTAAAATTCTATGTGCGGGGGAAAAAGAACAATAACAACAAACCTGCAGAGATAAACCCTTTCAAGAGATCACGTATAAAATGTGGTAATCTTTGCTAGAGAATTATATTTCAAGAAATTATTTAAATCAGCCACTTCAGTGACTGAAAAACTTACCTTAGTGAATTAGTTTATCATGTTAGTACAGTGAACATGTCTTAAAATATGATGAAAGTTTTACTGAAGAACCTTATTAGAGATACTTTAGCTACTTTTTAAAATAGAAGACCTTATTTTTTCTCTTATAACTTGTCTCTCATACATTTACATTACAGACTAACAGGATGCAAACGTTCATTTTAGTAAGCAGAGTGATTTTTAATTCCAAAAGTATTTAAAAATCCTTCCAATACAAAATGATTGAAAGTTCGCAGATGCCAAGAGCTTTAAACAAACTGATAAGCAAAACATTGAAAGGCATAAAGAAATTACAAAAATGTTTTCAAACTAAGCTATGGCCCAAAACCAAATTCTATGATTAAAGTGACAAAGTCCAAAAATAGGAGTTTTTAATGGAAACTGATACAATCTTAACTATAGTATCACACTGGTGCTTCTATAATTCACAAGGTTTGTAATTACCAATTTATAGGAAATTCAGTCAAATGATATCAAGGGAAGAAATAAAACATCAATTCTTTAAAGTTTATTACCCCTGTTAAAAGCAATTTCTTATTATTTTTATCACCGATTTATTATCAGTGATTTTATTCCTGTCCCCACTAGAAGGATAGGAGAACAGCTGCCTTTGCATCTAACTTCACTGCTTTTTTTTGGATTAAATTAGCATGGGCAGTACTCTAATACAGAATTAGGCCATCTCCCTACTGCATTCTTACTTCCTCTTTTTTTCTCTTTGATCCAAAACACTTAATTATTATCCACTCATAATATTGTATTAGTTATATCACAATAAATAAAGATCTGAATTAAAAAGTACTGAAGAAACTTTCAAGAGGCAAACAAACAAACTTTGATCTGTAGCTACCAAGATTTTTCTATTACATTCTTCTCCACCCCTCCAAATGGGCTCTTGCCCAGAGTGAAGAGCCACTGAAGAGAAGGGTCACTCTACTGTACAGCCCACTGTTCTGCCTCAGTGATGCTTGATCAGTTAAAACTTTGATCTCGTAAGGCTTTTTGTTTCCATAGCGTAATAACTCTGCCAATGACTCCTTGCCAGTTTGTGGCGAATTATAAGTATGCTGCTACTTGCTATGCTGTGCAACTTGGAAGTTAATTTTAAAACAGAAAATTCTATGCAAGGCCCCAACATGTCCAACCATTGTGTCAGTAAAATGTAAGTGATAAAGTATGAAGAAAATCAGTTCAAGAAATGCAGGTTTAAAATCACGGACTTTAACTCCAGAGCAAACAAACATTTCCATAGAGGGTCTGCTGCTTTGTCTGTCTTTTAACAAGAACATGCTGTGGGTAAAATGATAAACAATATTATTGTAATTTCTTTCTTCACTGGAGTAAAGTATCAAAATAGATGCAAAACTGAAACCCCTCTTGATTTGTAGAGTTTTTTTTTCCAAGTTTCAGTTCAGACAACTGATCAAAATAACCTTTTCCCTTTGTACACGGTTCTTATTTGAAAAATTAAGCAAACAAATTTAATGTCTGTATGTAAGAAACTAGAAAAAGGACTACTGGTAATGTCTAAGCATTCCCCCAAAATAACGAAAATATTTCACTTCTAAAGCAATTATATTGAGAACAGCATGAGCTCTATTTTACCTGATTTTTGCACAGGACATTTTTTGGTTTCTGCTACTTAAGTCCAAGAAGAGGTCAGATTAGCACTGCCTTCCCTATCTGAAGGAAAGGAACCGAGTACTCATTACACAGCTGTGGAAAGGAGTGAAAGTGTGAAAATGCTGATTAAGGAAATTATTTTATACTACTGAACAAATGAAGTTGAAATGACACATTATACTCAGACCATACTAGAGGCACTTAAAAATGTGAGTGTCTGCATGTTAAAGCTTGTTAACTCATGCCAAGGGCCCTCTCAGATTCTCAAACTTATGCCACTCCACAGCAGGGTTAATTTAGGGCTGTGCTACCAACCTCACGTTAGGGTTACTTCAGTCTGCTTCAGAGATTAAAACAAGCAATTTACAGTCCTCCAGCATCGGAGGATGCACAGCTCCCAGCCCCACAACCCCACCCAGAGCAGGGATAGGGCTCAGGTGTCCTGACTCCTAGGTTCCCCCCCCCAACCCACCCCAAACAGCCCTCTAGTAGTAAGTTAGAGCTGTGCAGGCAAGAAATGGTATTAACCCTTAGCATGCAACTGCTCACAGCACGATCTAACTTTAACACTGCTTAACCTTCTACAGATTTAGTATGGCCTAAGTGTAACATGTAACTTTACCCTGACAGAGAACAAAGCTAAGTTGTGCACTGTAACCCAATGCATAGATGCATGTGCTCACTTCAGATACTTGAACAATTTATCTTGTAAAAAAAAAAAAAAAAAAAAAAAAAAAAGAAAAGGAAAAGAAAAAGAATGTGGTCCAGCGAATTTTAAAAACCATTAGGTCAATGAAATAAAAGACTGAATTGAATCACAGAGAATATAATTTCAGTATTACTAGAATTACACACTAAAAATATTGCTACTTTAATTACAGTTACTTGTAATTAATTTCTCTAGAACAGTACTCCCATACAATTCAGGGGGAAAAACAGCTACAGTTATAACTACACTTTTGTTTTAAGCAAAAAAAAAAAAAAAAAGACATTTACCAGGCTCGTTATTTTATTGAGATATTCTATACTTATCAGTAAATAGCACATGAAGCATCTAATGAGTATACTAAAGTCAGCTAAGATTCTTAGCTGAAAACGGAAACCAGGGAAGCCACGTTTCCCACAGGAAACCACCTCCTGTTAAAGTGTTACACTAGTAAGACTCTTAGGCTGCCTACAGACATTCAGGCCTCCACTCTACTTCATGGTGTTTTACATAAAGTGCCGTGAGTTAGAGTGCCCCCACTTCCTCACAACTCAACAAATGGAGGAGCTGGAGCCAGCCTGCACGAGCCCCAGGTCTGGCCATTCAGCAGCCAGCAGCTCCCTCTCTTTCCCCCTGACAGCCCAGGTGGTAGGGCTAGACATATGCCCAGACCCCCCATGCAAAAAATTAACCCTGGAGGGAACCCAAGTTCCCCAAGGTACTCTGCTTTTAAGCACCTTCACAGATTCATAGAATGTAGGCTGGAAGGGACCTTGGAAGATCATCGGGTCCAGTCCCCCTGCACTAGGCAGGAAAAGACAACTGGGGTCAAGTGACCCCAGCGAGGTGACTGTCCAGTCTCCTTTTGAAGATTTCCAGGGTAGGCGATTGTATCACCTCTGGAGGGAGCTTAATCCAGTCTGAACACCCTGACTGTGAAGGGTTCATGTAATAATGTAATACCTGATTTAACCAGGGTTAATTTTTCATGCAATTGGCCAGCTCAAAAGTGCTCTGCAGCCATGCACGTGTTAAGTTATGGCCGTACAGTCATAGGTGCTGACTCCGTGGGTGCTCCGGGGCTCAAACACTCACTGAAAAAAAATAGCACGTGCTCAGCACCCACAAGCCATCCATCTGTTGGGTTGGGGAGCTGGGGATCAAGCCTGCCTGCACTGACCCTCCTGGCCAGCAGGCAGTGGTGCTCCAGCAGCTTCCAAAGAGGCCGCTGAACTACCCCTCTCCAGCCCCCTATACCCCATTCTCTATCCCCCCACCCAGTTCCAGGGTTGTCAACAGGGAGACAGGGGGAGGGGGAAGTGAGCAGAATGGAGCTGCTGGCTGGGCTTTGCCTGGCCTGAGTTGGATGCGGGGAATGGAACAAAGCCCCCTAGCCTTGTGGGCTACCCCAGCAGGAGTACTGGGAGGAGCCGGGCTGGGCCCACGAACTGAGGGGGCTGTGTTCTACACCCCTCCAACCCCAGCTCAGATCAGGTACAGCAGCTGGAAGCTGCTGCTGCTACTCTCAAGAGGCCTAGCCAGAGTGGGGGAGGGGGGAAGGGAAGGGGGGAAAGTACAGTGCAATGGAGCTCCTGCACTTTGCAGGCCCAGCTAGGCTCCCCCCAGTACCCCTGCCAGAGTATTTGGGGGGTGGGGCCCACAAGGCAAGGAAGCTCCATTCTGCGCCCCCCCCCCCCCCCCCGCCCGCAGATTAGGCAGGGCAAGCTGGCAGCTCTATACTGCTTGCTTCTCCCTTCTTCCTGGCTAACAGCTCTGACACCGCATGAACAATTAACCCTCAAAAAGCACAAGTTTCCAAAGGTGCTCTATAATAGCAGAGTGTCTTAATCTAATACCTGATCTGATGCAGGTAAATTTTGTGCCATCAGCCATTTTAAAAGTGCTCTGCAGCCGTGAGTGTGTGTTAGGTCTTAGTTATACAGTACTTTCAGCTGCCAGATCAGGCAAAAAACTTCACTACTGTCTGCAACCTTAGAAAAAAAAACACTTAAAAAGTACTGTAGCACACAAGTACCCTTCCAGTATGTTATCACTTGATTGGGCACTATATGTATATAACTATTATATTAAGAAAGGAAAGTCTGTATTGTAGCCACCTGTATTATATTAAACATATAAGTCAAGTAACGGGAAAAAATATGTTGTGCTGTTGATCTCATCTTTAACATGATGAAAACGTTAATAAAAAACATACAAAATGAATTAGACTCCTCATGGTTTAAAAAGTGAGTTCTTAATTGCAGATGGACAGACAATGCACAAGTAAAAAAAAATTTGTTGTGCAATTTCATGTTCACTTAGAAGTCAGAAACCATTTTTAGGTTGAATCTTAGCCTTATGGAAGTCAATGGGAGTTTTGGTATGGACTTCAGCTGTCGGGATTTCACTATTAATATTTAGTAAAGTAATCATTGCATGAGAATAAGGGATTTTTTTTCTTCCATAAATTCACATTTACTAGTGAAGTGCATCCTAATACCTAGAGAAAAGAAGGTGCACAGGATAAAGTATCAGCCTCAGATTCCAGAGAGATATGGTACCTACACATGTACCCCATGCCTGCTCTGATGCGTTCTAAATTGAATGCATTGGATCAGACTCGATCAATCTGCCCAGCAGACTCCAGATTAATGCAGTCTACTGGAACATTGTAATTAGTGACCCCATGTTTCAAAATTACAGTGGGGACACTAACTAAAGGTCATCTAACGAGCTTTAGTTAAAGCTCCCTGCCACCATTTTGAAGCATGGGACACTGAATAAAGGAGATGCTGCAGGTGTTTTAATTAGAGTGGCTCCTGAGAGTTGCTCTAATTAAAATACCCCCTCTCCCCTGGAGCATGTGTAAATATGCCCCAAGTTGTCCCTTTTGGCATAGATGACTGGCCCATTTTTGTCTTTAATAAACTGGGGTAGAGGCAACAAAGGTGCCTTCTACCTTAATGTAATATAGCAGATTAGAGCACTCATCCAAGAAGTGGGAGATGTGAGTTTTAGGCACCACAATACCCCACCCCAGCATGATAGTGTTCAGAAGTATATCTCCCAAACTCCAGTTGAGTGCCCTAACCAGTAGGTTATAGGGTAGGTTAGGGCCGGAGTATGCTCCATTTCTCCTCTTCAGATTGTGTCCCTATGTAACTAAGAATGCAATGTACATAGGGGCAAGACAGTGTAAGACTCTATGGCTCTGGAGCTCAATTATGAAGACACTCCCAGGGGAGTGGGCAGTCCTGGGTTCCAGTCCCTACTTACAACACTGTTTTGTATTTCATCCAATAACTAATGCAAACTGCAGTCCAGGGAGCAAGGATGAGAACCCAGTACCATACCACCTCCTTCCCAAGGATGACCTCATGACTGGGTGCCCTCTTGCACTCTTTCAATCCCAATTAGGTATTAAAAGATATATTTTAGTCCAGCTGAAATGTACTATTACAAAGCAAAACAATTTTCCCCTGTTGCTGCATGATCTATTAAAAGGAAAGAGAAAAATACGTTCACCATTCAATCATACAAACAATCAACACATGAACAGCTCTACTCTTGCGTATAAGTAGCTATTTTAATATGGATTTGGAGGAAGAGACTCAGATTACAATTATGACTGTGTAAGTTTACCAAAAGTGAATAAAAAGACTTTTTCAATTTGGTGTCCAGCTTCAGTAGCAAGCTGTGAGTGGCCTCTACTGGCTGACCAAAGTCTACATAAGTCACTAAGCTCTTATGTATTATGACTGTAATATCATCAAGTGTGTAATGATAATGTAAAGAAAAAATATGTAAAGAAAATATACTACAGTATAAAATGTTGCACTCAGACTGAGTTTAAAGGCAAAGACTACCAAAGTTGGGAAGGCACATCATCTGTATAACAGAAAATATAATTGTAAGTATATAGATGTTTCTATAGAGAATGTGTTTTCGTGTGAAAGTCTCATACTGTAAATATATGTATTTGCCTGTTCCTCCCATTGTTGAGCAAAAAAATTATCAAGGTTAATTTAAAATAGCTTTAATGGCAATTACACTCATGAATTTTGAGTAATTTGAAGCTTATTTTCATCTCGCATGCAAAAAAAAAAATATTTTGATTATACATGTCAAACTTTTGGTTTCAAACAGCATAGTGTTCAGGGATTCTCACACAATTTATTGTGATCTGGGTCGCCTCACTTCAGATGCCCATTATACAAATCATTTTTATAATCATGAGTAATAATCTGTATTTCGTATTTTTTCTGAATGCAATATGGATCTAAGAACAGTAGCGGGGGAAAAAGATTTATATAAAGCACAAACAAATGGTGCAACTGGTTAAACTTAAAAAACAAAACAAACTTCTCAAATGTGCTGACTTTAAGAAAAAGCTATCATTAAAAGATCTGCTATTGGATATTATGTAATTTTAATATGGTAGAATCTAAGCTGGTTAAAACATAGCTTACTATAAATATGTATGAGCTTATTCCATACTGGTAGGGTTCAATTAAGAAGCTAATATACAGTGAAACTTTAAAAAAAAATTGAAGACCGCTAGGGAGCAAGTGAATTTCCACTTAGCTTTTTCAGTACGGGATTAGGTACCTGGTTTTACAATTCTCCCTCATTTTAATTGCACCCTATTAAAAAGGATTATTGTCAAACATAAATGACTAATGATGCCAAAAGGTGACTGCCTTCCTAGGTAGTATTATTGTGCTCACATATAAGAGTATTCCAGGATATTTCTAGCTTTAGTTCAGAATCCTACCTCATTTCAGAATTCAGTCCCATTATCTTGGCTGCTCAAAATTGTTCACAGGGTTATCTAGCTGACATATAAGATAACCCTCCATTTCACTAGACACCACTGGGATATGACATGCTGACCCACAGTAAGCCATGATTATTAGTCTGAAATATATACCATATAAATGGATCTCTCAAAGAATTTGTTTTAAAATTTTCTAGTCTTATTTATACATAAAAAATTGTTTTAAATAGTCTGACATCAGTTCCATTAATCATATCAGAAAATAATGAATCTGGATATTTAGACATATTAATGTTACATATTTTTACAATTTATAAGTAAAATAACTATAATTCACATCAATTTGAACAGAAGGAAGAACACAAGCAGTGCTTTCCCCTACCACATACACCTTAAATTGTCTAAAGGGTTTTTTGATTTACAGGCCATAAATTAACAAAAAACAAAGAGTCAAGGGCAGACACTAAAGAGAACACCCTCCCACCATTGTTTAGTAGTGAAAACCATCAGCTTATTTAAACACGAAACATGTCAACAACGGGTGGAACCTGAAGGAGATCATTTTTGCCTATCTCTTTTATAAGCAGCATTGGTAACCTAGCAGTCTCCAGCATCTCCAGTGTTTCAGAAAACGTCTGGGATCAGGATCAGCAGTCATATAAAAAGGTGCAAATAATTAATTTGCTAGTGTAATCTACCCTATTCACCTTTCTGAGGATGGAGATATTCGATTTTTAGGCCCACAATAATTCTGTACAATCTTGAATCCTTCATCATTTATGCCAGGCACAGACATTACATTTTTATCAGTATAAATGTTCAGAAACTGGTACCATAACAGAACAAAAGTTTGGCACACAAACCCAGTCTATACCCAGAATAGAACAGAAGTTCAGCACACAGACTGGTTTAAAGATGGTGTAACCCGGTCTACAATTTGCGCCCCCCACCCCTCCAACCAAAGGTCAAATGTGTGTACGGTTTGCTACCAATCTAAACTATGTCGCTTACAGGAAACAAGGCAACTTGGATCAATCCCACCTCAGGTTTTTTGAATGTCTGTACCTAGTTTTTGTCTTCAAGTAAAAATATTTCTAACATATATTGGTGAATACTATAACTGAAATCACCTGGGGATAACATTTAGTTAACTAGATTATTCAGCTGAAAAACTAAATGGCAACTAAATGACAACCCAGGTGATAGGTAGGTATAGCAGATGCTAGACTGCAGCATTTATAAGATTTTCACACTTAAAAGAAAATAACCACAACACACATTTGTTTGAACATTATTTTTAGATGGTCTTATGACAGATGCCTTTTCAAGGTTTAGTTTATAAACCATAGGATTGTGGTATCTTAACTTACCACTTCTAATCTTAAAGTAAAAGCAAAGTTCTCTTCATTCATGCTGGAGAACTTTGATAGTGATCAAAAAACCATTTTTTTTCCAGTTAAAATTTGCACTTGTGTCAAGGGACAGCGTAAGTCATACAACAACTTAAAGCTTACTTCCTGGTTGAAATGGAACTTCAAGTCGAGGCCTAGGAAATTTCACTTCTGCCAAATAATATTATTTAATTATTTAAACACAGCCACTATTTTGTTCTTGTTCTCCCTTCTGCTTGTTCACTTTTCTCTAAAATTGTGTGAGAGGCTAGGCAGAACTTAGTGGTATATCTGTAACCTTTTTTCCCCTTCTTAAATCATAATCCTACTTGTACTTCATAAAATAATTTTCTCCACCACTGAATCATGAGCTAAGTACTTTGGAACAGAAGGAATAAGCAGGAAACTTGACAACAACTTTCTATGGAATATTGTCAGGCCATGCTTGAGTCAAAACTTTATGTCCTCACATATAAGCGACCTTAGAAATAAAGCTAAATTTATTTTAAAATACACTACAGTGAGTGCAATTGCTTCTCAATAAGACATTCTCCAATCTGTCCATCATCTAGTCTTCAAATATTAAATGTAAATAATTCATGAATTCTATTACTTTAGGCAGTAATAGAAAATTCCAAAGTGGTAATTCCTCTTTAGTGACATCATTTTAAAAAAGAGACTGTCAGGCTTCTTAAGTTCAGTTATCCTATATAAGGTATCAGCACTTCAGTAAGGCAGTTGGTACACTAATACAAGACATACTGACAGTGCATAAACTGCATATATTCATTAGTAGGTTAAGTGAAGTTGCTATCAAACAACGTTATGTACTGGTACCCAACTTGGTGCTCATCTGTAAATGAACTTTAAGATTTTGTTTCAACTATAGAAAAAGACCTCACTATACAATAGTAGTAGCTTACTTAAAAGAGAGCCTGTAGTACTTTTTTGGTAATTGGTATTGCTGGCATTTAAAAAGTTAGTTCTTCCAAGACACTGTATTGAAGAGAAAGAAGGCAATGCCTGGACTTTGGGAATTCAACACCTCTGACACATGCTAGAGACATGTCTAGCAAACTTTTAAAGTGAGACTCAAGACTTGCATTCTGTATTACCGGGTTGCTGCTATTTATGTTTCAGGTTTTCTGGGTATTGGGGTAAAGAACAATTCAGGGGTTTTATGACAAATTTTATCATATAGGCTTGTTTGATTAATTACTGCACCTACTCAACTACTACACCTACTGTGGCTGTATATAAGAGGATGGGGAGAATTTTAGAGAGCTGTGTGTCTGATAGTATCATCACAGTGTTCTGCCCCTACCAGGTTCTTCCTAGGTAATGCTTCTTATGTCATTTTTAAAGTACTCAATATCTGTGGATTTATGCTTTTAAATTAGTTATGTCAATGTTATGAGGGATAGGTTGTTGCTGATGGGTGATTAATATAGGCTGTGGCTGACGGGTAATTAATACAGTTTATCACTCCCTTGCATGCAGCCTTTGAGAGGTTAAATTGTAGCCTCTGGGCTTCCACCAGCCACTGCTTCCAACATTGCTCTAGGAGCAGCAGCAGGGATCTACAGTTTTCTCCTCTGGCTGCCACTTTTTGGCCTGCCCCAGGGATTTTTATGGAGCAGGAATTGTTAGTCTTTCCTGTGGGTAGAAGTTCATTGTTTCAGTGGTAGCAAGAATCATATCAATAAATATTCTATTACTTTCATTTACTTTTGATGATGGCCTAAAATGACTGTTGTCCACAAAGGCAGGCAAGGTTCTTTGAGTAGATGTCTTTTATTAGACCAACTGAGTAGTTGGATAAAAATTCTTAAAAAGCTTTTGGGCGCAGTCACCCTTTCTCAGGCATAGGGCATCTCTGCTGGTCTGAGACTCCAAGAAAAAATGTCCACAAATGCATTTAATATACTGAATCATATACTTCAGTGAAAAGGTTCTATTAGTGGATATTATGTCCCAGTAGCATGGTTTAAACAATTACCTTGGTGATGCTCCTTCTCAAACTTGCTGAACATATTTGGTTACCATTTGGTGACCTAATTAACAAGAACATGTTCCGTTGTGACATACCTCATAACATTTTAACTCAGGGGTGGACAAAATATGCCTCACGGGCCGGATGCAGCTTGTCAGGCACTTTCATCCGGCCTGTAGCACCCACTAATGAATTGTACCCTGCCCAGCCCTTCGGCCCACAAGAATGCAAGTGAGGCACCCACGTGTACACCCCTCTTCCCCACACACTCTGTTGTGCCTCACTCCCACCCTTGTGGGTGGAAGGGCCCAGCCTGGCCAGCACACAGCTTCTGGGCAGGGCTGCTGCTGCAGCCCTGTTTCCCCTGCTTCCCTGTTGCTCTGGGAAGCAGGTAGGGAAGTGGAGGGGGCCAAGTTGCAGCTGAGTGGGAACATGGAGTGTGGGGCTGGCGGCAACGTGGGGGTGGTGGCAGTGCAGACCTTGGGTGGGCAGCGTGTGGGTGTGAGGGAGGGTGTGGGGGTGTGTGGACCCTCATACTCTCTCCATGATGCGCAGCCCCAGCAGGCATTGGCAGTGGCAGCGGCAGCAGGTAGGAGTGCTCAGGGCGCTTGTGCCCTGTGCAGGCACTGGTGCCTGGTGATGTGCAGCTACGGCCAGCACTGCACATCGTGGTGAGGGGTGCAGCCTCCTTCAGGCCATCTCTGTTGCCAGCACTCCCTGCCATACATGCACAGCCCCCCCACTTGCATGGCATGGGAGGGAAGCCCTAGATGCTGGATGTGCAGTGCTGGTCAGAGCTGTAACCTGCTGGGCACCAGTGCCTGCACCAGGCATGAGCACCTTGAGCACTCCCGCCTGCTACTGCTGTGCCATGGGGAGAGTGCAGCAGGGGTCCCCCCACCCTATCTTATACCCCACAAATGCCACACACTCACACCCTGCCCCCACAACCCCCCACATATACACAACCTCCCAAACATACCCTAAACCCCCTCCACACAGCCACACCCCCTCATAATCCCCCCCACACCCTACCATACACACACACCCAATATACAAGATGAAATTTATTTTTGAATTATTATGCAATCACCTGTATATATGGTATGCAAACATGAATCATGACAAAAATATTTTTTGTAATACAATTAAAATATGTTATAGTAAGTGCTTGACTTAATGTATGATTTGGTTTTCTTCCAGTTCCAAAATGGCAACTCCCTCTCCCAAAAGAAGTATTTCCATTGGGGGGGGGAGGGGAGAAGGGAGGGACTTCTAGTGGCAAAGGTCAGGGGGGACTTTTGGTCCCAAGAGAGCAGCCAGGGGTGGGACAAATGTCAAGGGGCGGGACTAGTAATGCAGCCTTTGACAACTCACCAAAACTTAAGTGGCCCTCCACCCGAAACAACTGCCTGTCACTTTTCTAACCATTAGAACTATAAGAAGTTGTTGCACCTGAGGACCATAATCTTCTAAAGCTGCTGTTGACAGAAAAAGGAAGATGTTCAAGGCTATAACAGATGCAGAGCTGCTGTTGAATGACAAGCGTAGGAAGCTAAAAAAATAAAGAGGAAGATGCAAGGTTCAGACAGGAATACAAGATGGGGAAGAGAACTGGGTAAATAAAAAATGTAAAGAAGCAGAAAATACAAAGAGAAATATGACAAGAATTAGGTTACCAGATAAGATAATTCAATAGGACAGGTGAGAAGGAATATTTTAACGAGCCATACAATATGCAAAATGCCAGAGGTGAAAAGGGTCCTAGAGAAGCTTCCCAATATACACTGTGGAAATAAGATGGCAGCTCTCACAAGTAGCATAAAAGATCTTGAACGGAAGTTAAAATAAAAGGCTGGCGGGAGGGGGGGGGGGGCGGGGGGAAGGGGGTGCAACCAAAAGTAAGATAAAGTCCTAGGACATGAAAAAAAAACCCCAAATCACTGAGCTGCTGCAAGTATGCAAGGAATGTAAAGTAAGGTGGAAGGTAGTGAACAAGGTATCCAACAACATTTACAAACAAGAGTAAATATTGAGCAACAGAAGAAAAGTGATGATAATACTGGTCTATAGAAAACAAGATAAGGGCAAGTGCGAGGACTACAAAGGAATTACTCAGTATGTCAGGAAAAACATTCATCAAGATGTTACAGAGGACAATGAAGATGCACAAGGAAGTAGCACTTGTAGAGGTTAGATATAGACCAGGATGAAGTACAACAGAGCAGCTGTTTGTGATAAGACATATCTCAGAGAAGTACACACAAACATAACTGAACCTGAGTAAGTTATTTCATAGACTTCAAATAAGCTTTTGATAACATCTGGCAGAAAGGGATATGGCAAGCTTTGCGAATGTATAGCAGCTCTGAGAAATCGATCTGGCTGATAAAAAATAGGCAGTAAGGCAATGAATGTCATGGGTATGGACAAGAAGCTGATGGAAAGGGTCATGATGAACATAGGATTGAGGCAAAGATGCATTCTCCTGTGAGTTCTGTTCAACTTAGTTATGGAAATAGTAACGGCTTTAGCATTCAGAGATAAAAATGAGATGAATTATGCTATATGTAGAGTGAATGCCTTGAGATTTGCAAGATTATATTGATCTTGTTACTCTGACCAAGGAGACTCTACAGAGAATAATGGACAATGTATACAAGGAAAGCAGAAAATTCAGACTGAGCATCAGTAAACAGAAGATAAAAGGAAGAGGTAAAGATCAAAGTCAGAGACCAAGAACCTGAACAAGTGGAAAAAAACTGTATAATTTTAGAGAACTAGTATTGAACAAATTGTGAAGGTGACAAAAAGAATCAGCCTAGCTACTACTGTACTTAGAAAACTTTGCAAAGTTTAACAACAATATTTAGACATATATGTAAAATCATAGTATCAGAGATTAGCATTGCACTGATCTTGTATGGGCTGGAATGGTGGAATGTAAGGAAAGCCATAAAATAGATACTTTCAGTGAAAATGGAACATCAAACAAATGCTCTGAAGTGATTTAAGTGAGTGTTCTGTATTCTTAAAATGTAACCTTTGCCCATTAGAAAAGGTTTTAAAGGAACCTTTTGTTCATGTTATATTAGCCATACTTCTTCTTGTCCAATCTTCATCATCAGAGACCATTTTTTGTGACATCAAATAGGAGATATCTAGCAAATTGTTTTCCTCTGAATTTCAGCTCAGTATCTTGAAAGAGCTGGCTTTCAGAAAGGGCTATTCTTGAATAAGTTGGCATATCCTGTTCTGTGCAATTTACTCCCAGTTATGTTGCACACCTTGGCTGTGTTTACACATGCAATTAATGTGACTGAATAAACTATGGTGCAATCTGAGCCAGAGTAAACTAATCCTGACATCACCATCTACATGTCCATTTAAGTGTAGTAATTTACTCCACCGTTGGATAGTACCTGTGTTTGACGCGACTATCCTATGCCAGGGTATATTAATCTGAGCCCTAATTGTGGTGCACATGGAGTTGGTGACACTTTACTGTGCAGTAAATTAGTCTATTGTGCAGTAAATGCACTGCATTGTGTAGGTTGATCCATCGAGTTGAGCATTCAGGCTGTGCTTAACGCATATGCAAGGCCTACCATAGTTTTATTTGACAGAGGCAAATCATTGTAACAGAAGCAATTGCTGCTTTGGTAACCAGTTGTTTCACAATCTGTCAACGTCTTTTGGCTACATAAATTGTAATTTGGTTTACATATTCCAGTGAAGATCTTACAAGTAGTCACAAGAAGGAACAGACATAGCCAATGACTGTCACACTGTATAAGTACCTTCCTGCTTCTAAAAAAAGGGAAGTAGTCTGAATTTAATGGAATTGTTTTACTGAAATGCATTTGTTTAGTATGTTCCATGACTGCTGCAAGCCTTATAGACCTTGGCTAGGATTCCATCAGATCTTGGTGTTATGCAATTAGAAAACGTTCATATTACATTTTCAACTTTTTTCCTTGAAGCCTTCATGGTCAAAGATGGATACAACAGGTAAGCAGTTTTGTCATGGAGCAAAAATTATTTTGTTAAGCATATTTCTAAATTGTTCAGCTCATCCTTTAAGGTTTTGTTTTCTTGAAGTTTTCTGACAAGTAATTTCCATATTGCACTATCATTTTCACTTTTCTTCATCCTTGTGGTTGGCAATTCCTCATTTGAGGATGATCTGAATTATGGCTCATTGATAGGTCTTGAGGTGACCTGAGAGTCCAATCCTTGAGCTACAGTTCCATCTGCACAAGTTGCAGATTTTCTGCAGGGGAGAGTAGGCTATTGGCTGGGATTCCTCTCCTTTTTCATTCCTCTGCTTTCTCTTCTCTGTTTTGATGGCAAGACGCTTCGTCTTGAAATGTTGAGGTTGGTTGAAGCTGCAGGGCCACTGGAGTCTGTTAGCAGCCAGCTCTTCCTAGCTCTTGATGTCAGCATTTCAAGGCACAGCTAAGCTAGCAGCAGAACACTTGTTTTGGGAGTCAAGAATCAAGCATCAACACACAATGTTTGGTCCAGCGAAGTTGGTGCTTGAGGATCACTTACTCAATGCTGGTAACACTGGCTTCAGCAAGGATGCTGGTGTTTGTGAGGTGATCTTTACATTTGATGTGGAGGATTTTTGGGTGCAATGTTAGTGATACTGGTCCAGGCTCTTGAGATGATAATGATAAGTTGTGCACAATTCACATCCATACAAGAGAGTAGGGATGATGACTACTGTAGGCCCGGATTTTAGTGTCTTTCTGGAGATCGCGCTTTTAAATTGTTTGGCTTAAGAGTTTTATTCACTTGCATAAAATAGCTTCCTTAAACCTTTTCCAGTCACCTTCAATATCCCCAGCCATTGAGTTGAATTGATTTTCAGCTGTTTTACAAATTTCATGTTTCACAGACTCGATTTTGAGTGAAGAGACATTGATTTAACTCACTTCCTTCTGAATCCTCTTGGTTGTTTGATTCACAGTTTTAGCTCTGTCTGAATATAACAACGATCTGGCCATCATGATTTTTTAATGTTACATTTCTAGTATCTCCATGGTCTGAGGATGACAATCAAGTAACTACTACTCCTTGGAACAAGGTCCAGCACTAGTAATAATCAAATCAAATTTGCCATATATTGGAGGAGCAAGAGACCATTATTGCAGCTTCCCACACTGTGCTTCCTGATGATACTGAGCCAGGTTTCATAATTTGACCCAATGTAGGCACGGAAGTCCCTAAGGATAACCATTTCATCCTCTTTTGGAATTTGGGAGACAGTCTGTCTCAGGGTCATAACGTTTTTCCATCAAATGATCTGCAGTTGTCACAATTAATGTGTAGGCACTTACAATGCAATCATGGCATTGTTTAGAGAAGGTAGACAAGTGGTCTACAAGCTGGCTACCATTTGTGAGAAGGATTTGTACAGATTCTCCTTCCCTCATCTTAGTCCAAAGCAAGACAACTCAAGAAATGTCTTGCCTATGGCTCCAAACAGTTGCTTGCACATGATGTCTGCTTCACCCACAGTAACTGTGTCAGCTTGCAGGCTAACCTAAATTAAGAGCTTGGTGAGTGGAGATAATCTTATTACTTTTTCTGTAAGTCTACCCTGGAAGCTCGAGTCTGCTAAGTGACTACTGGGTACTTCATTTGTTAAACTGAAGCAGTAATAAATAATGAAAAAGTTAAGAACAGAAACCAGGCATAAAGAAAAAACTTCTAGATAATCCATATGAGATTCCTGGTCTTTGGAACACAGTTAATTTCACAGAGGCCAACCTGCAGCATGTGTGCCATATGTGACACAGGTGGCTTTTGTGTGAGATATGTGAGCCCTGAGTGCTCAGTAAAGAGAGGCTTAAGTCTCTCAAGTCTCCAGCAACTTGAAACAGGGCACAGCTCTAAGAGAAGGTGTCAGAAGTCATTGCCAAGAGCTGGATTAACCCACCCCTAGCCCTGCAGCCATTGCTGAATTAAGGGGTTTAAATCCTTACTCACCATATAACAGTCTGGTGGTGGCAGGGACAAGGAAGGCTTAACCTGGTTTTTGGTGGGGACACCTAACATCTCCTCTAACAGCAGTATCTTGCCTTTGCTCCATATTGTATGGCCTTAAGTTTGAGCACTTCTGTTTCAGTTATAGCACCCCAGGGCACAAACTGTATCAGGTACACTGCTGTGGGGAAGGATGAGAGCAGCATTTGGGGGGGCGGTGAGGGAGGAAGAAGAAGGGCTTCATTTGTGGCACGTCGGCCAAAAAGGATGGCCATTATTCGTTTATTCACTGTGTTGTCAAACTTAAAAGTTAAGTGTAAGTGGTACATAATTTAACATCACCTGGTAGTTAGGTATATCTCATGACATTAATTAACTTTTTCATTTTTCTAAGATGTCTTTAAAATGTAATTTGTCAATGTAGCAGATACTTGAATACATAGAGACAAATCATTTGGCAGAAAAATCACTGATCATCTTAAAATCAAAAGATAGGGCACATTGTCTTAAGTAGGTAAATCAATTCCTCCCCCCCACACTCTTCTCCTTTTAAGGTTCTGAAATGCATAGAGGTAGATGACTAAGAAATTGTTAAACTCTGTTTTTATCTCCATGTGAAACTAGTTTTATCTTTGTTTTTCTATTAAAATATCTATATTGGGAAGAAGATGCAGTGCTATGAGAAATAATATGCAGATCTTAAGTAACACTTGCACCACTAAGGGACTTCTGAGAAGAAAATGGAGGTTAGGGGAGTTCTTTCTTTTGAAAAAAACACTGGGAGGGTAGCTCCTAAGATCTTTGGCTGATGAAAATTTTCACAGCTCCACTAAATGTAGCTGCAGTTAATAAACCTATGACAATTTTTACTATACTGGTTCTTAATACTCCTTTCCTCCTCAAATTGGATAAACCCACACACGATGATTTCTGAAAAAGTAAGAGAATGGGTAGAAGATTGAAGGAAACAAGATTAGGGAGGAGAGGGAAGGGAGTCACCAGCACACCAGCATGTTAATGGTGTTGTAAGGTTATCAATAAGCCAGAGATGTTGTTAATATGAATAAATAGCATGGAAAAACAACAGAGAATGGAACACCCCCAATAATCTGTAAATTGATCTTTCCCGAATAGGAAACTGTGATTCACAAAGTAAAGTTGGTAAAAAAGGGAGGTTCCTGGTGCCCTTTTCAACCTTAAAAAAGTTTTTGAATATCATTAAATCATGACCAGTTAATGGACATGTGCCCTGATCTTGAGTTAGAAGTTCTAAAATAGCATAAAGTAGCAGAAAGAGTAAAAGTATTGCTTTCAGCAAGAGAGCTATGATGTTATTTCAAAATCATATAGATTGGTGGCTACCAAGATCCAGCCCACAGAGCTGTCATCCAGCAAAGGTCTGAAGATCTCCGCAAAGGTCTGAAAATTTGTTGGCGTGGACAGTAGTAGCAGTGTTAATTGACGTGTGTGCTGGAACCATGGCAATTAACACTGCCACCACTGATCCTGCCACCAAATTTCTCAACTCATGGGTTGGTTCTGGACCACAGAGCCATGTCATCTGGTCCGCAAGCCTGGAAATTTGGTGGTAGGAGAAGCAGCAGCTGCTGCAGTTCTGCAAGCCACATCAATTAACCCTGCTGCCTCCTGAGCTAGGAATTTACATGCAGCCCCATGCTCCAGAGCTAGCTTGAGGGGCCAGATGCGTTGGACATTGCCATTTAGACTTTCCTTAACTCTACCATATAGTAAGAGCCTTAAAACTAAAGGCAAAGATTAGTAGAAAGAGATGTAGCAGAAAATATACTTCCTTTGATAGCATATAAATAGCAAGTTTCTCTTGCATTGGTTTAGAAAACAAACAGTGAACTTAAATATATATGAAAGCTCAACATTAGAACATTACAATTTTTTTTTGAAAGATTCAGTTGTAAATCACTGTTTGACAGTAAGTACTACTACTCATTTAAAACAGCTTATGTTAAACCCTTCCAAAGGTAAAACCTGAATTTCTTATAATATATACAAAACATGTATATATATACAAATCAGATGACCCTTGTTAGAGTCTGAAACCCTTGTGCAGGTCCTTAGGGTGAAGCATGTATTAAGCTTTGCTTACTGAAACCTATCTTTTGGGCCACCATAACTGACATAACAGTTTCAAATCATTGTAACCCATGCAACAAGGCAAGCTTATTTCACGCCAAAATTCAAATTTGGATTCCACCTGTCTCTCTCTTTCATTAAATTGCTCATGGACATAGCAGCATCATAAAATATCTAGCAAACATGTTGTCATGCCAAATACAAGCATTTAATTGCCAAGACACACCTGACATGCTGCACCTATACATCTTAAAGTTTTATTAAAAAACTGTTCAGTTAGTTTAAATGGTTCAGGATATTTTTCAGAAACCCTACCAATTTACTTCAAGTGCAAGTAACTGCAAATATTGCATAATACACCTGATGTATATGTCATCAAATCATTTTTGCATTTACATACCTAAGAAAAAGCAAAAGAATATAAGCAAAAACAATAAAAAACTCCCTGGATATGCTTGTATAATTACATTTTGTAATCATATGGCACCATCAGTAGTAGTATAATGACTACATGCTTAATAGTGATATAATTCCTCTCAGGATTTAGTTTCTTTAAATTATACAGCAGATAACATATTTGTGTCAAATAAGACTTGATGCTTTATATTCAGTTAGTAAATTATGGAGATGACTTATATTGATGTTTCAGTTAATGTTTATGAAACTGCATTAATAGAACACTCCAACTTCTATGCTAACAAGCTTTTTTTAAATCATAAGCTTCATAGCTGATGTAAATCAGCTTACTGCTCTTTAGTCAACTGAGCTACAGTGATTTACACTAGCTCAATAATTGCTCCAAAATATTAATACATTAATGTATACATTACAGATGTACAGTAGAAACTTTAAACTGTCTTGACAAAAAATAAAAAAGCATTATGCCTCAAAATATTACAAGAGCTATTGTTTTCTTCTGTATTGTTAAGCCTTTGTAATGAGGAACTAGTTATTTCACAGCAAAAAAAGGCACATTGATTTGAGGATGATTTACATTTTAAAAATACTATAAGCTATTAATATCCTCTGGTCCTACCAGCAACATTGAAACAGACTGACTACTGGATATTTGAAAAGGGCAACTACCACATTGTTCCCTTGGTACTATACAATGGCAGGTCAAACTTTTGTTCCTCTTGTCCTACAAACAATTTTCAAGCCCACGCTCAATAAATAAATTTGGTCTCAGCACTCCCAATCAGGGCTGCACAATCCCCTCAGTAGCAGACCTATGATAAATGGACTTATTTTCCCAAATCAAACACTCGAATTTAAATTCAGATGAGTTAATGCAAAGGTCAACATTGTAATCAGTTCTTTTGATCTTTATAGAATTTCTCGGGTAATACATAATAAATCTGAAACAAGGCAATTTGCGGCTCTGTATGTGTGGCTGGTAATAAAAATCTTAACGATTAGAGCCTTTATGTACTTAGGGAACGTTTTATAGTAATAGCTATAGTGAGAGCCTCAATGCATGGGGAATGATGGCAATAGATAATAGTGAAAGACATGATTGCTTGATTGTTTATATAGTTTATACAGCATGTATTTTTATATGTATACACACATGTATAGATGCTACATATATAAAGCATAACTTTGCTGAAGATTCTGACACCTTTTTTCCTAATTTTCTTTTTTCTCCTAGTCAAAAGCTTGGGATCTTAAAGATTTCATAAGTTAATTTTTTCCCCCACAAAGAAATGATTTGGGATATTTTAATTTAGAAAAGGAGAACACAACACATACATTTAAAGTACTTTACATGACACTCTTGCATTTTTTTTTCATTTTAAATAAAAAAAAATCTATTTAGCCACATTTCATGAGTAACACAGTGTTCTAGTGTAATAGAATAAGGCCAACATTGATTAATGAAAGAGTACACCATTAGAAGCATCAAATTCAGTATGCAGTACTAGATCTCCCATCAAGATAAATCAGGATTCTTCATTCCACTATCAAAATGAGGTTTTTTTTCCTCCCCTTTTTAGATATTTTAACCTTTCCTCAAGTTTAGGTAAAATGCTTCCTGACATCTATCAAACCACTGACCCTGCAGAAGGCCTATAACACTTCATGGTGGCCGAGAGGTCTTTAAAAGAACAAAATAAGATGTTCAGGCTCCTGTTTGCACTACAAGGTCTTCCTTGCATATTATCTGCTAAAAAGTTTAGATAATTTTATATATATATATATATATATATATTTTATGTATATATGTGGACAGAGTAATGGCAAGAGAGGGCCTCCAAACAGACAGGGGAACTAACAGAGGGCAAAAGGAATCAGAATTCATGGCAGAGGTGATATCTTTTATTAGATCAACTAGATTTTTGCAAAAAAAAATGTTTTTAATTGCAAATTTTCAGGCACAGGCACCCTTCTTCGGGCATAGGAGAAAAAGTTGTAAAGTTTCTCCTAGGTAGAAATGAAAGTTCATATTTCATAGAAGAGTTAAAGGCGTGGTAAAATCTCCTGTTTAGCACAGTTCATTTTATGCAGGTTTGGCTCAGAGAAAAGTTGGAATAGTCTGTTTACCTCAAGGTTGCTTGGTGGCAAGCAAGATGTAGTCATAATTCCTTCTGGTTATGACATTTCATATTTCAGAAAAGAGTAAAAGGATGGAATACTCTTCTGGGCAGAGATGTCTTATGTGGTGAGGTGTCTCTGGGCTCTGTGATAATGCAAATTACCTCAAAAAAGGCAGAAACAGGGTCTCAGGTTACAAGTGGTACAACTTGCTTCCTCCTTGTAAAAATATGAAGATTTTGTTTTAAAAATTGGCTAAAATTTGGTATTTTCCATGTATCAGGTGTCCAGGGTGTAGCCCTACTGGTCTAGGCAAAAAGAATCACAACTCATGGTAGAGGTGATATCTTTTATTAGACCAACTAGATTTTTGCAAAAAGAGAGTCTTTAATTGCATTCTTTTGGGCACAAACACCCTTCTTCAGACATAGGAGAAACGACTGTAAATGTTCCCCAGGTAGAACTGTTCCAAGCAGGAGATTTTACCACACCTTTAACTCTTCTATGAAATATGAACTTTCATTTCTACTCGAGAGAACTTTTATTATCTTTTCTCCTATGCCTGAAGCAGGGTGCTTGCGCCCAACATCTTGCAAAGAAAGATTTTTTTTGCAAAAATCTAGTTGGTCTAATAAAAGACATCACCTCTACCATGAGTCCCAATTCCTTTTGCCTCTAGACCAATATAGCAACAACCTGGATACCTGACAGAGGACAGGAATCCCTCCCCACCCAACCTGTTTCTCACCCGTTGTCTGCCACAATTTGCATTTTCACCGACTGGCATTCTTGCATACTACCCCCTGGCATCTATCTATCACAACCAGGAAGAGCACAAAACAATTGCAGATACTTCCTCTGCCTGAAGAAGAGTGTATGTACCCAAAAGCTTGCACAGAAGAATATTTCCAACTATTTTAGCTGGTCTAATAAAAGATATTGAATTTACCCAAAGAACCTTGAGGGCAGAAATTGGATATTTTGTGGTATAACTCAGTTTCTTCTTCCAGCACAAGGAACTGCTGCTGGGATTAGGGTTAAGAAAAGCTGTTAAGTCAGCAACAGAAGTAACAACAGAGGGCTCAGCAGGTGGGGAAGATCAGCTGTTTTTGGTCATCTATTCAATACAGTTAAATAAAGGAAAGGAAGATACATTTTTTATTCATTTATTTCCATTCCTTATGGGTCATGAATCTCTCTGGAAAAATTGTCATGGGAAAAGACTGGAAAAGGAGCCATCATTCTCCATACCAGATTTTATTGGCTATGTAGGTGCATGTGGGAATTACAGGCTCAAAATAATTGCAGCTATAGACCCGCTGAAATATTCAGCCATTACACAGAGTACTCATGGTGCAAACCTGTGGCTCATTCATAGTAAGTACTTCTGGTGCAAGACCCTCTCTGAACTCCTCCCCTTCACCACTCCTGAAAAGTGCAGAGATAAGTGGCAAATAGCTCTTGTCAAAAAAGAAACCACCAATATCACTTTTGAGGAGATAAGTTGGTTAACAAAGTGCAACAGTTTTGATGTGAAATATTTCTAAAAGCACTTGAATTGGCATAGAAAGACATTCTGAATAAAAAAACCCAATCACTAGTCAAAAACCAACACAGCCTGTATTACCATATTTACTTGAATATAAGATGATGCTAATAATTAGATTATATTTATGGTAATATTTATATATTTGTTATAATTTTCCAGGTCCAGAATCCAATTACTGAAGCTTTGCCTTGGATTTGTCTCCCTCACATTGGTATAGCAGGGAAAATAAATCTGGGGGGTAGGAAGGGGATCATGTGGCCCTCCTGTCCTCTAGCCGCCAACATTTTCCCCTGCAGCTCTTTCCCCTGCCCCATTACTATCAGACCCTGCTGTCCCTGAGCACATGGAAGTGAGGGGCAAATCTGAAAACACTAACTTTGAAATAAATATGCATGTGATAATTTGCATATAGGCAAGTTACTACTGGTACTCATAGACTTAGTTAATCCAGAATTGATGCATTTTATCTTTTTTTGGCAAAAACAAGTTGTAGCACAGGTACTCCATAAACCCTTTTTGAAGTAGCACTTTTGTACCTACTTATACATTGTACAAACTAAGCACGATATTAGCTCAAAGCCAAAAGGCTCAAGATTTATCATAGACTTCACTGGGGTGGGCCCTTGCAGAGTCAACATCATTTCAAGCCATGGTGATCCTACAGCCCACAAAACCCCTCACTCATGACTGGAATTGGATGAGTCATGGGCCTATCTGGTCAAGGCCCACCTGTGATAGGCTGAGAGAGGGGGTGACTGAGCCTCTCACCCACATAGATGTTTGGTGATGTTTGCCAGACATTTAAAGTTGGAAGTAAACCTCCGGGTTGGCTGCATTTAATCATTGTTGGTTTTCATTACTGAGCACACGCTGCTTCTGGCAGCAGTTTAATGATAGACAACACATTTAGTGAGGTTTTCTTGTATGTGAATAAGACAAGGGGCTTCTCCTCCCCCCGCTCCCCATGTTGAATGGGGGGAAAAACCTTGTCTTGCATTCAAGAGAATATGATATATTAAATGAGTTCAAACTGGACAGCTCTGTAAAACTGATCTGTCCTGATTTAATCATCCACCATTTGTTGTTATCTGTAAACTTTACCAGAGGTGACTTGGTTTCATAGTTTCATAGTAGCTAGGGTCAAGAGGGACCTGAAGAGATCATCTAGCCTGACCTCCTGCCACAGGCAGGAATGAATGCTGGGTTCACAAGACCCCAGACAGATGATCGTCCAACCTCCTCTTGAATTTGCCCAAGGTAGGGGAGAGGACAACTTCCCTGGGAAGTTGGTTACAGATTTTGGCTACCCTAACTGTAAAATATTGCCTTCTGATCTCTAACCTAAACCTATTCTTCATCAGCTTATTACCATGGTTCCCTTCCACATCACTGGTAAAGATACTCAATAGCACTGTGTCAAGAACAAACTCCTGTGGAATTTGACTAGAAATTTCCTCATTGAATGATGATTCTTCATATATAAATTACAGTATTTCAGTTTATCTGGACTGTACATGCAAGTAAATTTGGTCTAAATGGTTTTTCCATCGGAAATGACACGAGCCAGAACTGCTCATAGGAAACTGCTGAATTTGCCGAAACATTTGTTGAGAATGATCTCTTTCAAGGCTTTAATGGAATTTCTTCTTAAAATCAGAGAGAGAAAAATAGAAAGGCGGAAGAATCAGAAGTGGAGGCAACCCTACCCACCAGTGCCAGCACTCTGAGGTACCTGGCTGAGCACAGCAAATTGGAACTCAGGTCCCTTACATATGGAGAAGACTGCCCCAATAACTAAAAGTTACTTCTCTGTGTGTGTGTCTCCCATCATTAAAAAAAGGTGCTGAGTGATTTCTGACATGGAACAGAAAATCTCCAAACTATTTTTAAGATCAGAAAAATCATTTTCCACCTCTAGTAGTAAGTTGGGCTCAATTGAACAACATGCACCTTAAACAGAACTAAATGTAAGGTCACATATAAGCAACAAATATATATATATATACACACATACATACATGGCAGAATATCAAGGCTGGTATTTTGGAAAGCACTGAATAAAAAAGAAAAAAGAAAAAAAGGAACTTAAGGATCCAGATGAATAACTGATTGAATATGAACTTGCAGTTGACTGTGCAAGCTAAGAGTTCAAATGAAGTCCTTTGGTATTTAAACAAGGGCATATTGAGAAGTATGGAGGTACTTACAACTGTGTATAGCACTAATGAAACATTATTTGCATATTGTGCCTAGCTCTGGTGGCCATACTTCAAATATGATATAGATTAATCAAAACACTGGAAAAGGTTTAAGAAAAAAACCCACAAAAATGACTGAAGATCTGGAAAACCTGTCTAGCTATTTTCCTTAGCAAACAACGTTTAAGGCCTGGCTTGACCAGTCTATCAGAAATTTTTCCTTCATGTAAGTTAAGATCAGTAGTATAACTAGGGGTGGGCAACAGAGGTAGAAGGGGTGCTGAAATTACCCCCCACGCCATCGAGTCTGTGCCCCAGTAGCATTGCCAGGCTGGGAACTCCAAAACAGTTCCCAGCTGCTGTAACTTTTACAGCAATAGAGCTGGGGCGGGCAGATCATGCACAGTGGCAGCAGCTCACCTGGGACTGTTTAGAAGGTCCCAGAAGGTGAGGCTGCTGCTCCCTTGGTCCTCCTCGCGCTCTTAAACCTGCCTACCACAACTCATGGAAACTGTGCCCCAACCCAGAACCGACACCATGTGCTGGCCCCACCTGCTCTCAGAACCTGCGCTCTCTGCCCCCATTCTCAGAGCCATGTTCCTACCCCATGAAACTCAGTCTCTTGCAGGGTTTGCCCCAAATGCCAATTTGGCTTTTTACACTACTGCCTCTAACCTATCAGTCAGAGGAATAACAAGAGTGAATGGCTGGAAGCCAAAGCTAAACTTAATTAAAAGTAACACCAAGACACAACTTGTTTTTAATAAGAGCAACTAAACAGTAGAACATAAGGATATAGTGGGCTTTTTAAAAATCAATCCTTCAAATAGTTATAAAAAAAATTCAGTCTTGATTTAAACATATTCTAGCTCAGTCAAAAAATTACCAGCTAGAAATTCTTCGGCTTGTATTCTGCAGGAAGCCAGATTAATAATGGATCCTACTAGGTGGAAGGGCTCTCAGAATGCAGGATGTAGGTTTTGAGAGTAAGCGAAGGGAGGGGGAGCAGAGGGTGAAGGGGGATGAGAGTAGAAGTGGGGTACATGGGTTTTGAGAGCCAGTGTTGGGGAGGGAGGCACGGCAGCAGCAGCCTTACACACCAGGAACTTCTGGCCTTAAAAACTGTAAATATTTGACACTGCAGAGTCTCCAGGGTACATCAGAATAGGCCCATGCACAAAAAAGCACTAAAGAGTTTTGACATCAATGGCGTAAGTATAGAATCTGTAGGGAAACAACACTAGAAAAGCAGGATTTCTAGGAAGATAAGAAAGGCACTCAAAACAAGGGGAGCAAAGCCCATTCTGTATCTGTTGTACATCTTGGGTGCTGGCAGATGTAGAACACCGCCCCCCCACCCCCCCAAAACAAACACGATTTACCAGAAGAAGCAGCATGTTAGTTTGACCTGGCTCCGCAGTGTCTGTATAGATCGTGTGCTTCAATGGGGCTTTTTGGAGCTCTTACCTAATGCCGATTCTATCAGCTATTAGAGGAAAGTACCATAAAAGCATCCAATCTATATATACATTGGGTGAGCTAGTCCAATTAATGCAATGCCTCTTCCGGGCATGCACTGGACTTGGTGCAGGGGCATGCAGAGTTTAAAGTATGGTTTGTTTGTTTGGGGGGGGGAGGGGTTATGTCTGCAACCAGCCTGTATGGCTATTTTCTTTGTTTCCTCAGCCTGAAAATTGAATCTATGCCAATACTTTACCAAAGGTTGATGAGAAATTGGATATAATTCAAGGCTCTCTGGGAAGACAGAGACTAGTAATGGTGCTGCTCCTGAGAAACTCAAAAAGTCAATACACTTTACCTGCTCTGTTCTGAGGCTATCTAGACCAGCACTGGTTTCCATGCAAGGGGATCCACCTAGTTGGAAGACAAAGGGCTAGGCACACACTATTCCTCAGGACATCTTTTTAAATTTATTTTTATGATTGTCACGGAAGGATCTGTAATGACTTTCCATCTGATAATGGGTTTTTCCGCCCTTTTGTGAAGCTTCTATACCCCCCCTAACCCAACTCTGGTTACCTGTATCCAAAAGTTTGTTATCCCATATCTGGCTTTACTGTTGGATATATTTAAACAAGAGAGATGCAGTCCCTTTGGTTTGGACTCTAGGATGCAGAAGACCATGGTAATTTCTGATGCTGAAGTGGGTATAAATGAGAGCACAGAAAATACTGTTAGCAATTGTTTCATTTTGGCTGTCTTAGAAAGAAGTTGAGAGTCAGCCTCTGAACTTTAAGAGTTTATCTACCCTGCATTCAAAGTTATGATTGCAGACTAATTGGACAGACATCCTAGCCCTAGTGTCTAATCACCATAAAAACAAGAATTGGTTTCAAGAGCCAGATCTGAAAAGGTTTTCTGCTATCAGTGCGTATTATTTAGCCATCAGTACATAGAAGCAAAACAGTCACTTTTAAACCATGAATACATGACTGACTATTCCATCTAAATGCAACAACACATGGTCACCCAATGTGCACACAAGAGAAATTCCCTAGATAAACTTCGGAAATTAATCATACCCTTCCCTGAAACCATGCTTTATGAACTACCGATTTTGCCCATTGCGTAAAGTATACACCACTTAAAATGTTCACAATATTTTCATAGACCTGGGTAGAAAGAATAAAACTGACAACGGAAGGGGAGCAGGGTAGGATTTTAAGAATGGATTAGGATCATTTTAAAGAAAATGGAATGAGTCAGATCAAAGAAATGAACATATTTCAGAGCATTAAAAGTGTTTACTAGCTTTAATACTAGCTTTAAATTAGCTAGCAAAGATAATACTAGTAAAATACTGCAAAACAGACTTCAGTGCAGGCTGCTACAAGACTAATAGAGCCTAGGATTTATACCCTCGTATGCTTGTACAACCCAAATTGAAGTCTATGCTACCACATCTACACTGTTATTGGGAGCTATGTTAACTAGACAGTAAAAAGCCAACCTTTACTGCAGATGCACAATGAATCGGGGTGTGGAGACCTCCACAGCCATTACTATGTGTGGATCTTGTAGCTGAGTCTGGATCTTGGCTGGGATTGTAATATAATATGGCAAGGCATAAGGAATATCAGATTGGACCAATCCAAGACACCAGAGCTAGAATAGAAGTTCTGCCTTCGCTAAACTTTGCATTACTTCTGGCATTAAATTAGGTGGTGACAACTTGGTTGCACTGCATTGCATACAGCTACTTGCATGTGAAGAAAAAAACTGAACTGAATTCTAATCCTATTACCACCTGGCCAGGAAGGTTAAGAGGGAACTGTAGATGTATTTTCATTGGATGGACTAAAGTTTCACACCTTTTTCTAATATGTATCTATAATTTTGTAATTAAACATTCTGGTAATATAATTAGTACAAATACATGTAACTATACAAGTAAGAAATGTAATAATTAAGATGTGCAATTATGTGATTAGTGTGTGTAATTGCATAGTAAAATCCTTCTGAAAACTACTGCCTGACATGATGCAAGACCACTTTAAGAGCTCCACGTCATTTCAGAATATTTTTTGTCATTACTTCTGAACTATCAGTTCCCATTATGAACTTAAACAGTTTTAAAAAAAAAAAGAGATGCATAAGCCCCCCAAATGCAAACAGTATGTAAAACAGAGCAACAGGGAAACTTGAAAGATCAGTCAGGTATATGGCACCTTTCACTTTAGGTTAAAATACATTCTTTAACCAGTCACTGTTAGTGGAGATAAGTTCACTTTACAGAGGGCAGTAGTATTGGCACTCCTGCAACACAGACAGAAGTTACAGCAGACACTCTGTTTTGAAACATCTTCATCTGACCCCTCATGCAATTTTCACCTGATCAGCCAGTCCTGAAGCTGTCTGCAGCTGTGCACTTGTTTGGTCATGGCTATAAACTGCTTTCTCTGGTTGGATTGGGCGAATATTGTCAGTTCTGTCTGCACCCCTGGACAATAAGTACCCTATCCACAAAACCACTGTACCCATTGAAGTATTCCTATGGACAAGGTGCAAGAGAAGTATTCCTACAGAAAAGGTGCAACTTTTGTCATTTCCATTTTTTCTGTGGTTGGATTTCTTTACATTCCAGTGTCATTCTTCTGTCAGATTAAAAAGAGGAAAAAGGTGAGAGAAATCCACTCCTTGACTGACACTATTTAAAATGTTTCAAAGCCTTAAGCACCTGTTTATAGCTTAATGATTAATCAGGGGAAGCATGGGTATATAGAATAAGTCCTTTCTACTGCAACTATAAAGCTAATCAGCATACAGAACTGAAAGATTTGTGCCACAGAGAGAAACAGATAGATGCTTTTGCCATATATTAAGATATAATCATAATTTTGTGAAAGGAAAACTTGTTACTAACAATGCCAAGGATTGGTGCTCTTGTCTGCACCACTTTTTCCTTTCATACACTTTTGATAAGAAAGAGGCTGAGGAATTTATGTCCAAAGAAAGAACTGATGAAGATGGCAAGAACTTCCCCATTCTGAAGAAAATGCCATATAAGGAACCTACTGAAAACTTGATGATAGAGAACAGAGAAACAAAAAGCAACTACGATAAAAAGGTATTGACCCTATCATTCATAAACCCATTCATAAAACCCAGTGTGTAGATTTTGAAAATACTGGTATTTTACATGCTTTCCTAAAAACCCATCACCACAGTATCCTTTGCTACTGTCAGCTTAGAAACAATACCGTCATCAGTAAAATACAGGCAATATAATATTCTGATTCAATGAGCAACCTTTATAGGGTTGATTCACACAAAACACCACAGATTATCATAATTCTAGATACTGATCTCAAATTTTGTTTTTTTAGGAACACAATACATTCTAAGATGATTAAAGTGCTGTTTAATAAATGTCTGGATCTGCGACTCAGAAAATACCAGCTGCTATTACACTTTTGATTATGAAACCCATAGTCAATTGGTTAAAGATGTAAATTAAGGGAGGGATATTGACAGCAGCTTAAGGGAAGTAGAGGAACAATGAAACTTGAAGGCTTAACACTCTTTTAAGGGTGACAGTTTTAAACATCATACCCTTGGTGTCTAATCACCATAAAAACAAGAACTGGTTTCAAGGGCCAGACCTGAAAAGGTGTTCTCTGATCAGTGCGTATTATTTAGCCATCAGTACATAGAAGCAAAACAGTCACTTTTAGAACCATGAATACATAACTGACTATTCCATCTAAATGCAACAACACATGGTCACGCAATGTGCACACAAGAGAAATTCCCTAGATAAACTTAGGAAACGAACCACACCCTTCCCTGAAACCGTGCTTTGACTACTACCCATTTTGCCCACTGTGTAAATTCTATACCGCTTAAAATGTTCACAATATTTTCACAGACCTGGGGAGAAAGAATCAAACTGACAATAGAAGGGGAACAGGGTAAGATTTTAAGAATGGGTTACGATCATTTTAAAGAAAATAGAATGAATCAGATGAAAGAAATAGATAATTTTCAGAGCATTAACAGTGTTTACTTAGTGCATACTTTTCACACAATATCATTGAATAACTCCCTACTTTGGCAAACTTCTTCTACCACGAATTTAAAATGTAGTGGAAAGGAGCAAAGTAGGCCCAGAGGACAAAAAGGGGCTGGGGGGGAGGGAGAGAGCGACAACGAGATTGAGATTTCAGGGTGGTCAGACTCGTAGACCTTGAACACCTGCAGAAATAGTTTAAGCAGGTTATCCAGTGAAAAAGGAAAATCCTACTACTTCCCATTCCTGTATCCATGAGAAAAAAAAAGGAAAAATCTTTTGACTACAAAGAATCAGGGACAAAGCCCATCAATAACAGGTGCAGAAGCAGCTTCAGTAGGGACTTTAAAAAGATGATCATTCCAAATTGCTTTCTACTGAATAGTGTTTCCTTTATGATGATTAACTGCTTGCTGCAGACACTTTCTACTTTTTTACTCCGTTTCTTCATTTAAAACATCTTCCTACTTTGTTACATTTCCAGATGCTTTCCAATCCCTTCTTCTTGCATCTACCTCCCCTACTGCCTTCCCTTTTCCTTTCAGCTAACCCCTTACTCTATTTTCTGTTAAAATTGCTCTAACAATTTATATGAAAATAAAATACACAATGTCTCTGTCAAAATCAATTATAAAAGAACAAAAAAGCTAGAAGTTTGTATCAGCTTGGTTCTGTTCCCTCTGCTTGGGTGTCATAGCAATTTCTCCACCTGCTATTTTGTCTCATCCATTTAGATTCTAAGCTTCCAGGGGCATAACTGTGTCTTACTTTATGTTTGTGCAGCATGAGTACACCGAGACCCCAAGCTTGACTGGGGCCTCCAGATGCTCTTCTACAACAAGCAGATACTACATTAAATATGTCAAATAAGTATTTATTTGGTTCACTTAAGCTGATGGCTTTAATTGACAGCATCATGTCCAAGATGCATAAGAAACCCTCATCACACAGTGTGACAGCTCTGACTTCATGTGAGATGCTGATGAATAAAACTCCTATCCAAGTAAATACTACTCTAATGTACCTGCTTTGGGAGTATGGGAAGCAGCATCCATATCCAACAGAGGATTTCAGCTGGACAATGATGAAAAGTCCATATGTTGCAGTGCCACCATAAATTATGTTAGAACGTATGGTCAGGCCACAGAGGAGCTCCAAAAATAGGTTGGAAACAGTTCTCTGACTGAAAACAAATTGCCTAAATTCCAATATGAGAAAACAGCCTTCTTGACATATATTTTCATGTGGCTACTGCTGTTTCAAGCTAAGTCTACAGAGATGAAAGACAATATGCTTCAGCTTTAAATTTGGAAGTTGTTATTCCAGCAAGACACTAGAATGCAGAGAGATCTGCATGGGTCTAATGCCTTTAGGCTTTAAGATTTATTGTGAAATACAAGGGCGGGGAAGGCTTGAAAGAGCTGGTATGGGGGGGAAGGGGGCAGCTATGGCCCCAAAGTTTAGAAAGATAGAAATTTAAAACAAGACTTAACTGTAGTCATCGCAGGTATTACAAAAATGTTTATAAACTTACTAATATTCTACCTAAACTGTGGGGTATATTTAAATATACTAGGAATATAAACAAGAACAAATATAAACTAGAAGAATCCTGTCTCACAGAGCATACTACTTTTAAAATTAAAGTCAAAAGCATGACTCCCTATACCTATAAATCTATTATTATTATTATTATTATTACTACTACTACTACTACTACATTTGAGATTTTTAAAGCAGGATTACCATCATAACAGTTTGTTCTTAACCTTACAACCTATCAGGAAGATACATTTAGACAAGTCTACCAAACAAACATACTCTTGCAGTGTGTGCAATCGAGAGACAAAATTTTCAACTCTAATGACAGTCACCTTTGTGTATAAATGAAAACACGTAAGGGATTTTTTTTCCCCGCGAAAAAGTATCCTGGGCTATAAAAACAAAACAAATCTATGAAGTGTAATTATATTGACTTCATAAATTACTATTCAATAAACTCAATTGTTCTATGTTCAAGAACTGGTACACCTCTAAGGGGAAAAATCAATCTGGGATTCACTGATTAACATGTTATGTTGATTAATCCTATGATCTCATTGAAATGTCTAAAGATCAAACGAATATTAGATAAGCTGCCAAGTTAAACTAAGCTATATTCAGTTTTCTATGCTTAGTGTAGTACATACTCTTTTTAAAAATAATCCTTCATGCTTGTCTGACAAATACATCTGAAAGCTACATGTGTGATGTAAACCCAGTAGAATTGTATTTAGCAGAGAAAAATATCAAGTTAAGATGCATTAAGACAATTAGGATTTATAGTCACTACAAATTTGCTTGAGGCTAAATAATCTCAGTATATCTACAGTGGCATTTACACAGATTTTGCATTTTGCCCATCGAAAATATTAAAAAACAAAAATGTATAATATGTATAAATTTATGCAGTATTTGGACTACAGTTTTAGTACTTAGCTCTGTATGTCTAGGGTTAACTCATTTCTTTCGGTCAAAGAATTAAAATATAATTAAAACATGATTAATATAACGATCAGTTTTTAATGCAAAAACCTGCATTTTTTGGCTAAAGTAATATAGAAGTTCAGAATGAATTAAAAATTTAGATATTTTAATTGCCACTGCTGTACCAAACAGCACAAAGCCATATTGTCCCACAGCATGAAGTGATCAGATACCTGCCCAAAATGATGGACAGCTCTGGCCCAGTGAACAGGCAAAAAAAATCCCATTTACTCTCTGCCAGATGGGACCTACTGGACGCTTCAGCGCAAACAACTCATCCTTCTTCGGACCTTCTTGTCCAGCTCTTGAGCTAGCTCCAGCTGATAATGATGAATATCAAGGCTACAGTAAAGTGGGTGACAACAGCAGCCTTGTTATAGCTGCCAGTCTTTCAGTCTTGTCATTATTACACATTGAAGATTTATTTGAGTTTATTGTTGTGCACTGGGTCTAGCCATTTTGCAATTCATCACCTACTACAGAAGGTTCAAGATAGTGGCCATAGCTATAATTGCCACCTTCACCTGCTTCTGGAAATTATGAGGTCACTAGCTAGGGCAACCCAGCATCCATAGAGCTCCACAAGTCATGACAAGCATCCTCTGCAAAATAGCCAGCTTTTATTTCTTACATGTACTTGGTGCCTTTCCTTCAGAAATTCTAAAATACCACATTTTAGAATACATGATTAAACTAATTATAGCACACACAAATACATGCTACTGAAGGCATATAAAGGCTATATGTTCAGGAACAAAGAAATGAAGATTTACTGCTGCTCATACTGTACTTATACAAACAAAAAAAAAATCAATGCAATAACTAACTTGAATTTAACTTGAAAAGCAAATGACTAAAAAGAACATTTTCTTTATCAAATATCACTTGTTAGGTTATTAAACTTGTAAACGTTCTGTCCTTAAAAACAATGTATACAGAAACCTATGCTTATCTGACTTGATACTTCAATAATAAAGTAGTCCAAACATTCTTTGATTTATTAAGCACAATTAATACACATCTTTGATATAGATGTGGAAATATATATTGCAAAACAATACTATGGTTAGCATACCAGTGATAAAATAAGCTCGTCATACTCTCATTTGTATTTCTATCAGGAACTTTCTCATAAGTCTCAGGAGTTTCCTCTGTGCGTCTCAAAGTTCAAATCAGTTTTAAAAAACTGAATTTCTGTGGTAAACCAGAATTCAGTGGTAAACCAGAATTCAAGATGTTAAAGAGCAAAGCTGTACTTGATAGACGGCCCTAGTCCCTCATTAACATGCTCAGTAGTTATTACTGATGTAATATCAGTTTTCCAGTATAATGCCATCATTGCTCATTTCTGTTTCCCACTGCTGAATGTTAAGTGTTTTATTAATAAAATGAAAATTTGTTAAAGCAGGCTTTTTTTTCCGTTCAGTTTCCTATAAAATACTCTTTAAGTTGATGCAGCAATCGGCTGCTTTATTAGTGAGCAAACCCGCTACTCTCTGTATTGCTAAAAACTAGGCCTGTATAACGCAGAAAGGATCCACTTTGGATCCGGATTCCGTGATTCGGAGGCACAGTGATTCAATTCAGTGATTCGAATCATTGTCTCCATTTGATTTGGCCAAATCCGAATCCAAAGATATTTGGCCATATATATATATATGAAATACATGCAGGCAGTACCAGCGGGGGCAGCTGGACAAGCGCCAGGTTGAGCCAGCAGACCTGGATGAAGCCGTGGCTTGTCTGGCTGCCCCCCATGCCGAGGTGAGGCAGGTAATGCTGGCAGCCCCAGGACGAGATGCGGGGGCTGGGGGGAATGATCAGAGAGCTGGGGGAAAGCCCCTGTTCATTCCCCCAGACCCTGATCATTCCCTCCAGCTCTCCAATCATTCCCCACAGCCCCTGAGGCTTCTCCTGGGGCTGCCGGCTCAAGCCATGTCTTGTTTGGCTGCCCCCACACTGGGGCAAGGTAGGCAGTGCTGGCACACCCGGAAGAAGCCATGGGGGTTGGGGGAAATGATCGAGGACCTGGGGGATCAAACTGGGAACTCGGGGATTGAACCAGGAGCTGGGAGGAATCCCCTGTTCATTCTCCAAGGCCCTGATCATTCTCCCCAGCTCCCAGATTGATTCCCCAGTTCAATCCCCCAGCTCCCAATCATTCCCCCCAGCCCCCGCAGCTTCTCCTGGGGCTGCCAGCACTACCTGCCTTGCCCTGGTGGGAGGGCAGCTGGACAAGCCACAGCTTGAGCTGGCAGCCCTGGGAGAAGCCATGGGGGCTGGGGGGAATGGTCGGGGAGATGGGAAATTGAACCGGGAGCTGAGGGGAAGGGTCTATTTGTTCCCCCAGCTCCCAATCATTCCCCCCAGTTCCCGTGGCTTCTCCAGGGGCTGGCAGCACTTCCTACCTTGCCTCAGCAGCGGAACAGCCAGGGGAGCAGCTGGATGCACCGCGGCTTCTCCTGGGGCTGCTGGCTCAAGCTCAGGCTCATCCACCTGCTTCCCCAGATGCTCCCATTGGCACTGCCTAGTGCCTGCCTGTACAGTCTATGGCCAAACCTCTGAATTGATTTAAAAGATTCTGATTCAGTTCAGAGAGATTAATGGATCTCCCGATTTGATTCAGAGATTTGTCCACCGAATCGGGTCGCATCTCTCCAGAAACGAATCAGCTACTGAAGCGTCACATAGCCTTACTAAGAACATTCTGAAAACCTAAAAGTGAATGTACTGAAACTAACAGCAGTTCTTCTTTGTTTGATATAAGCACTCCTTTAAGGAGGCTTCGTGGTCTGGAAGGATAAAAAGATTCACCAAGAGGTTCCAATCAGGTGGCTTCATGAGTGGCAGGGTGCCCATGTGCTGTCTGGGAGCTAGGGTGGCTCCATGTGTCAGCCAGAGCCCAGCAGCGCTCAGCCTGTGGCCCCAGGTCCCAGGCAGCGCGCAGTGCCCTGTTGAGCCATGCTGCACCCACGCCACGGGGCAGCTGCTGCACAGGTACCAGGGAGGGGGCATCCCTGATGCCCCGCACTGGTCAGGGGGGAGGGAGGGGCTCTGCCACAAGCACCCAGAGCTCCCACAGCCCCTGCTGCAGCCAGTGAGTGGGGTTTTGTTTTTTTTTGTTTTGTTTTTTTTTTAATGCTGGGAGGCTGGGTCCAGGCAGGGAATGGGGCCAGGCAGGGCAACGATGGGGGCTTCTCCCATGAATCTCTCTGCTCGGGGAGAGGCAGGCACAACTAGAGGAGATGCAGGAGAACCTGCAGCCACCTGGCTGTGCCTGCCTCTCCCTGGCCTAACTGAATCTCCGAATCTCTCCGAATCAATTCAGAGGCTTCAGATTTCATTCGGAACTTGTAATGGTTCTCCTGATTCTACTTGGATTTGGAGATTTGGCCACCGAATCAGGCCGAATCTCCTCTGAATCAAATCAGCGACTAAAGCTTCACACAGCCCTAGTAATTACCAAGCTCTAGCAGGCTCAATTAATTGAGCCTGCTCCAGAACGCTGTAATTACAGTGCATTGGAGCAACCTCAAAGTATGTATATAGGTGCCCTATTTATGCAAGGAATACAGGAAACAGCCCAGAATAAGACAGCTATTGGAGACTTTGTCAGTTATGGCAGGCACCCTGAGCTACCCTGAGAGATGACAGAGTTGGTCAAAATGATGCAGTAGTGTGTGTGAGGCTTTGTTTCTGATACACTCCTAAAAGCCCTACCTCCTCTGCTGGGGCTTGCAAGGGGGAGTGCTCATGGATGTTTACTGAAGCAGAACTAGAGCTTCTGGATTGTTCTAGTTCTTCTATCTGGTGTAAAAGGAACAAAGCAAAATGTGAGAATCAAGTGAAATTATATTAAAACTTCCTTGTCTCTTTAAAAAGGAGAGAAAAAATTGTGAGGGGCAAAGATTTCTTATGGTGGTATCTTTTATTGGACTAACTGCATAATTGTGCTAGATTTAGACATTCTTTATCAAGTGACTTTGCATTGAAAAGCTTATCTAACTGAAGCCAAACTGTGCAGTTTTTCCCAATAGAAGATATTCCCCTAAAATCCTTGCCTCTCACATAATTCCTAGACCATCACAGAACAACATCACTCTGAAACTAGAAATAAAAAAGATCATTAAAAAAAAATATATATGTACAAGCCCATATAGGGAAGTTGCCCCAAATATGATATGGCAATTCCAGCTATGGGACATTGTTTAAAAAGCAACTGCGAAAGTTACAGATTTGGTTTAATTTTGTTTTTATCATATAGATGTGGTAATGTGTTTTTTTCACATATGTAAAAATAGTTCTAAATCTTTTTCATTTTCAAGGATTTTTAAAAATATAAAAGCTTCTCCTTATCCATAAAATGAAACCCTTTCTCTCTCTCTTTTTTGTTTAGAAGGACTTAACAGAACCAAACATCCAAGAATTTAATTTCTGATTATGCCTGCAAAATTAAGTCATCATTAAGAGATGGTCTAAAACTTTTTCAAGAACATGGGGAAAAAAGGATTTTAAAAAATTCTGTTAAATCTTTTCAATTTATGCACTCAGGTAAGATTGTCAAACCATTTAACAGACCTAGATTCTTATACCCTACCCTAGTTTCAATAGTGACTTATACCCCTCACCTAAATTCAAGACATCTCAATACCTAATTGTCATTTTTGAAAATGTGATTTAGGTGTTATACTGTATTTCTTTAAACATGTTTTTAAACATCTTAACAAAAGATGTAGGAAAAACTTCGAAATTTAAGTATTTTCTAATACATGGTTTCTGCTGGTAAACATTTAACCACTTTTTGACGCACAAGATTGCCCAACTATAGGGAAAGAATGGGAACTGGCTGTACATACTTGAACCGCTCTACCATGTAAATGCCCTGTTGATATACAAAAAAACTGACAGCTACACAGCAAAATGGCTGGTATAGGTCTCTCCTCATGTGTTCTAAGTAAAGGCATGTCAACTGGATGAACATCAAGAATCTTTAAGAAATATATGCATAATTAATTACTGTTTTTCTTTGCACCTTTCAGAATAATTTAGTGATAGAAATAAAATGTTTCAAATTACTAAAATAGCTAGAAAAGTTTTTCCACCCCTAATTTGACACGTGATAAAAATCATCACTTAAAAAAGATAACATTGTTTGCAAATTGAGCAAGAGGACCCAATGATAGCCATATATAATCAGTTGTCACCTTGCAGCTCAATTAGCCCTCATGTAAAAATGAGGCATGTAAGGAGAAATGAGGTTTTGACATTATCTCTGCCAGCAAGATAATTACACAGCCTTCATTTAACAGTAGGGCAACACTACTGTAGCAACAAATTAACTCAGCTCCATTTGCAATTCATGGTGTGTTTTCTCATTTAATACCATTTGTCTTACCCCAAGTGAATGTTTCCATTAGTTTTCCCCAGCACAGCAAAATACTCCGTTTGACTTCACACATTACATCACCAGCTACTTTAGTTCCAGTAACTTTGAGAAAGCTGCATAGATTTGATTAAATGCTCCCCTCCCTACCATCTTTAACTAAACCATTCTTTTTTGGTTTACAGCCAAATAATAATACAGCAGGTGCTTCTGGATTTAATGAGCAAGGAACTGATTTCATTCTACATTCATTTCACTCTGGTAGTTGATACTGAAAGCTTGTACCTTAGGGCTAGGTACAGACATTCAAAAAGCCCAAGGCAAAATTGATCTAAATTATGTGGTTTTCTGTAAGTGGAGTAGTTTAGATCGGTAGTGAACAGAATACACATTTGCCATTTGGTTTGGAGGGGGGGGCACAGATCTTAGACTGGGTTCTGCCATTTTTAAACCAGTCTATATGTGGCGAGCTTCTGTTTTGTGCCAGGTATAGACCGGTTTTGTGTGTTGAACTTCCATTCTGTTAGAGGTACAGACCAGTTTCTGATCACTTACCTCTGTAAAAGTATAATGCTTGCACCTGGATTAGATGTGTTCTTTAAAAGGTATACACCTATGCTAGTTATCAGCATAACCAATAGCAGATTCTGAAGTTTAGAAATTTAGCATATATAAGCATGAAAAGGCAATGCTGTACACTTAGTAACACTTTTCTAAAGTGTTGGTAATGAGGACAGGCATCAGTATGTAGTTAAGAAGCAACAGTCCTGACAATGACACATTTCATTTTCCCCTAATTTTCAAATAAAAACTGCACGTGACCTTGAGTCTAAGAAATTGGAAAGCGTGTGCACACAGAGTTCTACATAACCATGCACGCTGTTGAGGCATACTGAACACAGCAATTAGGAGCCAACTCTTCTTAACTTAAACCTGGCTAAGTGCTTACAACTTCTGTTATTGAAATATCTGAAAAATGGGAAGAATAATACACGTGCATCTGGAGGAGTGGTAAATATATGTGCAGAATTCTAAAGACCGAAGCACTAAAATATTTCAGCTGCAAGTACAAATGATAAGAATAATGTTTGAGGCAGCAATCAAAAAGCTCTGCTCTCTGCACATAGTTTTTTTCTAAGTTTAAGGAATAATCAACAGTTACCTTTCAGTGGTTTCACTGCAATTAACACAGCAGTGAACAGCATAAATGTCGGAGAAAATTACAGTATTTTGTGTGCCTAAGGGACTGTTTACTGTGAACATTATTAAATACCCTTTTATACATATTTTAATTGCTAAATTGCCATCTTTACAGAGTACATAACTATTAAATCCTTTTTTACCCTAAACATTAATAAAACACTTTTAAATCTGTAAGAAACATGAATCTTCTTTTCCAAGAGAAAAAACAATTTGCATATGAATTTAAATTACACTAGGAACCAAGGAATGCTGTTTGGACTATCTCTGCCCTAGGTTACTCAGTAGACAATGGAATAAGGAATGACTTTTCCATGTGCAATTGCACATTTCAACTGCCAGTTTTCAGCACCTTCATTTACTCCATCACCATACAAAACTTCCTTTTTACCCTTAATCTCCTTTGTTAATTATGCTAACCACTTCAGCACCAGTTTGTGTAGAATACTAGATCGTTGCATTACTTATTAAGAAGACAAAAAGCTTTCAGTTTTCTTGTGCTGAAAAACATAGAGGTGGTGGTAAAGGATAATTCATCACAATGACAATCCATCATAAAAATAATCCACCCAGAACACGTAGACCTAGAAATTTAGGATGGTGACTACTTCTATTACAAATTGTGCCACTTCAAAATGGTCAGTGTTCTCATATGTAAGCTCCTAGTGCTTCTGTCCACAGCAGGCAAGGCTTTTTTTCCCCCCAATAAACAAATTAAAAAAAAAAAAGATATATTTTTTTAATCAAATACTGTAAAAGATTAGCTGTTGTCTTTTGCACCAGTGGCAGCTTTGTTATCATTCTCATCATATTGAAAGCTTATCCAACAGATGTCCTCTCCTTACCCTCCACTGGGTTCTTTGTGCACTCAAAATTAACCCACTATCACAGTGTTTTTTCTGTATTAACCAATGTAAGATATTTGGAGAGGTCTTTGTTGTCATAAAATAAGGAAAGTTGCATTAAAAGCATTAAAATAATTGCATTCACTTGGAAAGGAACAAGAGCAAAATACAGTGCCAGCATTTTGTGTGAAGGATTCCATGCAAAAGCTAATTAAAGGAGTTGAAAACATACTCTTTTTGACATATTCTTTTGAAACTTTACTTCATTTAAAATTGACTAGAAATGGCTAGGTATGCTGAATGTCACCCTTCTCTAGTAAGAATGAATGACCTCTCTGATAATCATCTAACTCACTTAAAAATGGTTATACTTCTTGAATTATTTAACAAAAATGAACTTTGAGCTTGTCAAAGGAAAGCAAAAACTGTTTCCCCAAATCATTAAATAGAATAACAGAAATAACTGACAAACAGCTGATTTGTCTAACTTAAACTTCACAAGAAATATTTAGCCTATGGTAAAAGAAAGGGTGTCACGTTCTGTTACATGATTCCAAGGTGACTGCTTATATTCTGAACTGCCAGGCTAATTCTAGCCTGAGCACAAATCTGTCTTTTATTTCATAATTAATTCGCAGTGTCAAAACTGGTAGATGTCCTTTTTTGTACCAACGCACTGTGGCTGTTAATTATACC
Source organism: Alligator mississippiensis (assembly GCF_030867095.1). Taxonomy (NCBI): domain Eukaryota; kingdom Metazoa; phylum Chordata; order Crocodylia; family Alligatoridae; genus Alligator; species Alligator mississippiensis. Next base: position 185,789,130 of record NC_081824.1, on the reverse strand, counting down.
ACAAAAAGTATGCTTGAACAACATTAGTGATATGACATGCTCAAAACAGGAAATACAAGTTAGGGCGAAACAGATGAATAATATGCATCCCCTAACCCCATGCCTTACATTTCACCCTTGTTAATTAATTTTGATTTTTAAAATACTTCTATCTATAGTATTTTTACAGGCATAAAATGAAACACCTACAAGGGCTAAAAAATGTAAACAATTCAAAATTATACTTTCAGATTTGTTAACAGTATTAAATTTAAAAAAAATAGAGATTGTAGTAATAATACTTGCCCAAAGCACTTACATATTTGTAATGTAAATTTTAAAATAAATGCTGCATCTAAAAAAACCCCTTAAATAATACATCAGAGCTATATCCTCAGCTGATGTGAACTGATCTAGTTCCTGTGAAGTGAATGATAAGCTGTCAATTTATACCAAGCCAGACACCAAGTAGAACACCAACTCTTCCAATATACTACTCTTCCAATATACTCATTTAATTGTCTCAAGAAAGAACCTGCGAGTTTGAATGAAATTTATGTTTCACTTGACAAAAGGGGAGAATGAATTCAAAAGATGACCCATCATTGGGAAAGTGACCTCCCACCATCCCTTTTCTAGGGACTGTCAAGAGAACAACATTCACTAATCATCCTAATTGTGGTGACATCACATAGAGAGAAAGATGGTCCTCAAATAGTTAAGACTTAAACCATTTTGAGTGCAGACAGACATGCAACTCCTCACTGTAACTGAGAATGCTTTGCAGGAAGTGTTCTGAGTTAGAATGATCCCCTGGAAGAAACAGAAGTTCACTGCTGGGTTGCAGGGAGGGGAGAGAATCTAGCTCGGCGTGGGCAATTATTTTGGGCAGAGGGCTGCTTACTGAGTTTTGGCAAGCCACCGAAGTTTAGGGGTTCCCCAGTCAGTGCTCCCCTTGCGGAGCTCCAATACCTCCAACCTCACCCTCCAGCAGGGGGCTGAAAGACCCTCACACCAAACTCCCTTCAGTCACTTTCGTTCCCTGCTCCCATTTTGAAAATAGCAACAGGCTGGCAGACAGCACAGACAGAAGTTACAGAAGATGTTCTGTTTTGAAACATCCTCACTTGACCCCTCATTGCATGAGGAGTCAGATGTTCACCCGATCAGCCATTTTGAAGCTGTCTGCAGCTGTGCGCTTGTGTTTAGTCACAGTTATAAACTGCTTTCTCTGGCCAGATCAGGCGAAAACTGTCACTTCTGTCTGTAGTCTTATACCAGCACCTTGATTCTTATCTCCAAGGCTCCTTGCAGACATTACATTTAAGACACGATGACTATGTTAACCGTATCTTAAATAGTAACTTGGTCATATGTCCAGGCAATTAATAGCACCAAAAAAGTAAACACAGGGCAAAATTATTCCAAAAAATGTGTGCTAATTTTGAAGCCTGACGCCAGCTACATGGTGGGGCTTAGATGACAGCTCCCCCAGCTGGCTCTAGTGCCGTCCCAGGGATGGGACCCACAATCAGATAGATGCTTGTTGGTTCAAGCTTGGGAATTCCACCAGAGTCTTGAATCAGCTCCAGTGTGGTCCTGGGGCCGAGACTGACAATCAACTGAAGGTGGTCTCAGTCCTGGGACTGCAGAGACAGCTAGAGACTCCAACGAGGCCCCAGAGCTGGGACCCCCAATCACCTGATTCTGGGTTTCTGCCCCAGAATTGTACCAGAGCCAGTTTTACATTACAAGGAGGTCCAGGGCTAAGACTGATAATCAACTGACTGTTGGCACCAAACGGGAGTCTCAAACTGAGTCTGGTGCAGTCCTGGGACTGGGACCTACAATCTGATTGTTGGATTCAGCCCTGGGACTGCACCAGAGCCAGTTCAAGACCCTGGTGTGGTCCCACAACTGGAACTGACACTCAGCTGATTGGTGATCCCAGCCCTGGGACTACACTGGTTACCTGGCACCCAGCTTTCAACTTGCAAGTGGAGGGGAAGTCCAGGATCAAGATCAAGATCCTGCACTTCCCCTGAACTGGCAAGTAGAAGTAGTGTAATTCAGATCCAATCCCTGATCCCAAACCACCCACCCTGCCATGCATGTGTGGCATGGCAAGAGGAGCAACTGTTGGAATTTGGGGAACAGACTCCGTCCACCATTAAATGAATGTGTGCCAGGGGCCTGATGGGACTGAAAATGTGCAGATTTTGTAGCAGTGTCTCCAGGCTGATGATTTGCACATTTCTCTACCTTTGACTTTTCTCCTTCCATCCAATTAACAACTCAGCTCATTTCTCTGATATCTAGAAAGAGACATCTAAGTGTCAGTCTATACTTAACATGGTCCAAAACTTCTCAGGTGCTTATAAAACCTGTTTCCCTATTTCAATCAATATAATTGAAATCAAAATAATCTGCATTGCCTGTCATTCTCATGTTACCACCTTTGATTCCCACTACTACTTTCCTCACCATAACATTTGGTTCGTGCTTACCATCCCTTTCAAAGCCCTGTATAAATTTGTCCCTCTCTATTTATATGCTCTTATTTTATTTTATCTCATTTCCCCATTCCCTTGATTTTGCCAATGATGCTAGCATTGTCAGCATGTTTTGTTATACATTTGCATAAGCAGCTCTTTGCCTTCTTTCACTCTATGCCCTATGTATAGAATGCCCTTCATGAGCTCATCTGCCAGGCTTCTATCCTCTCTCTATTTAAATCACTCCTGAAGACCCACTTCTGCCATGTTGCCTATGGGAAATCCAGCTGATTTATACTGACAAGTTAATTAAAAAAATTAGCTTAACCTTATTTTACCAAGAGACAGTCAAGCACCCTATTATACTACTTCCCCTAACCTCCTTTTGTTTGTCTGTCTTTAATTCCTTGGGGCAGGGGCTGTGCTTTTTCTGTTTGGAAAGTACCTATTGCACCTCCAAAAACAAATGCAAGTATAGGACATTCAAAAGCAGCTAGGAATAAGACAGTTGTTATAAATGCTATTCTCTAGCTAAGGAAGCAGAAACAAAAACAAAGCCAGATCTTTTGGGTACTTTCCTTCAACCTTGGTCTTGTCTAACCTGTGCTAGCCCCAATGTGCCCTATTTCCTAAGCCATGCATAAACTGCCCATGAGCTGTTCAGAGAAGATGGAAATTCCAGATAGTTTCAATCTACAGAGTAAGACATCAGACCCTATTTAGCCTTTTTGATGGCCATATTTGCAACTTGAATAAAGATGAGATGGAATCATCTGAAGCCTAGAAGAATGACTTTTATCTCACTCTTCACCAACCAAAACCCCAATATAAAACTGAATCTTTCCAATATAAGTTCTAATTCAGTTAATAAAGCCTAATTATCACAGGCTGAACAATAGTAAATAATATTGCTTTTAATAAAAAAGCTGAAACAACAACAGGTTTTAGCTATTTTTTATTTCTACACTATTAGCTTTTAGCAATACATAACCTAGAGTACAAGTAAGAATACATATTCAGGAAGTCAAAGCAAGCCATGATGTAGCACTTTCTAACATATGGTCTTATAGCAAAACTGAATTATTAGGCACAATATAAGAACACTACATAATTAGCCTTCTGTCTGACACAAGTCAAAGAGAAAAAATAATCAAGTGAGGATTTGTAGAAATGGATGCGGGACATATGAGAAGAAAATGAAGACTTGAAAAAAAAAAGTTTCCTAATCAGTGTCTCAAACTTTTTTGGTTTTAATTGCACAAAATGTTATTTATAAATATTCAGAATGACAACCAAACAAATAGTTTAAAGTACAGTTACCATAATTCCAGTTCCAAAAAGAGAATCTGTTAGAGGGGGGTGCCCCTCACTCCTGACCTGCAGCCCCCTGGCACTGTCAGTGCCCTGCAGCATCCTGGCCCCCGTGGTGCCCCTCATTCCCAAACCACAGCCCCCTGTGATCCCCAGTCCTGTCCAACCAGACCAGAGAGTGACAACTCAAGAAACAACGGACACAAGCTAGCGGAGGGTAGTTTCAGGCTAGACATTAGGAAGCGCTATTTGACTGTCAGGGCGGCTAGGACCTGGAACCAACTTCCAAAAGAAGTGGTACTGGCTCCTACCCTGGGGGTCTTTAAAAGGAGGCTGGACGAACATCTGGCCGGGGTCGTTTGACCCCAGTACTCTTTCCTGCCACGGCAGGGGGTCAGACTAGATGATCTCCTCAGGTCCCTTCCAACCCTACCAACTATGAAACTCCAGCTTGTGTGGGTCACAGTGGAGTGAGTCCAGCCCCAGAACAGGCTGGAGAGAGGAGGAAAAGAGGCCTGTGGCACTCCCTGCCCTGGGCTGGGGCTCCCATGCAGAGCCAGGCAGCCTGGATACAGCCCCCCCGGGCAGCACCTCATAGGTGACCCACCCATATGAGCATGGGTGCTGGCCCAGGTACCGCTGGCCCAGTCACACAGCTCATTACCACCCCCAAAGGGCTCCCCCATGCTCTTCCCCCTCTGAAGGGGCAGATGTTTCCCCTCCCACCCCCCGTGCCCTGCCGCAGCCGGCTACCATTTCCCAGTGCTGGCAGGCACCAGCCTCCCCCCACCCCCATCCCCTCCACACAGCCCTCACACAGACACACAAATGCACAGATACAGCCCCCACAGATAGTCCCCAAACCTTGGCCCTCCAACCCCTGCTCCCCAAAGACCTACCTGCATCCAGCTGCTGGGGCTGCTTCCACCACCCTGTCTTCAGGCTGTATGCCAGCCACGTGCATACAGCCTGCAAGGGGAAATCCATGGTTTCCCTCCTTTAAAGAGGAAAATACATGTTTTTCCCACAGCAAAAGGAAAACCCAGATACTTGGTAAACACACACGTGGCCAAAGCAAGTCAGGCAATGTAGTTCTACCAGCAAAATCCCAGATATTTGCGCCTATTTCAAAAAACCACCCAGATGGAGATCAGAGGACCCAGAAAGAAGACGTGTCAGGGAGAACCTGGATGTATGGTAACCCTATTTAAAGGTGCTTTGTGTTAACTCAAAATCTCCAACATCTAAATCTAACACATGAAGAACTGTGGCCCCATAAGTTGACAAGCGACCCTAGGCCAACCATCATCCCTTCCCACCAACTCCCTCTCCTCTGGGGAAAGGCTGGGCCAAGTCTAGGCACCATCTTGGCCACTGGGAAGAAAGAAGTACCTGACCAGCCTGCAAACCCTACAGAGCTGGCAGGCTTCTCTGGATACCCCCTGGCATTGCCCTTCAGTAATGACCAAGGTAATACAGGGTCTGTCTTTTACTTTTTGTTAGGGTTCTTTTGAATTCAACATTGTGTTTACTGAGCAGAGGAGGAGCTAAGTGTGTTTTCTTGTCATGGAGGTGATAGCTTCAGCTCCGTGGTGGGAGATGGGATGCCAGCTTAGAGGGGACACTGGGGGAGGATCTCATCTGGAGGTGAACTGGGGTGATTGGGATGGATAGAGATTTTTGTGTCTCGATGCAAGTAGCAACTGGAAGGCATCACTGGAACTGGCAGGATGGTTTGTATGGGGGTTTGGGCACAGAGGTGGTGGCTTGGGGGAAGGAGGGTGGAGTTCTCAGGTTTTGGTGTATTCTTTAGGGATCCTGTTGATTGGTTGTTTGTGTACTGCAGGCCATGCTGAGCGTTTTGGATAAGGCAAGATATAAATCCAACAAAAATAGAAATGAACGCATATGTAAATTAATGTGGCAGTGACAATCACACAAAAAAAAGGAGGCATCTTCCTGAAAGAGCAATGTCAATTCAAGTTCATCTTAAACCTGCTTGAGACTTCTCTTATTCGTTCAATTAATCAGATTACAAAATGACTTAAAACCTGAAAGACTGTCTTAATACAAAGATAAAACATTGTACTGCTATTCATACTGCTATACACAACCACAATCGTTTGGCTAATATAATGATACCATGGTGATTGCAACCATGGGTACTGAGGTTGGTCTTGTTCCTAAAACTAGCAATGTCTAAGAAATGGTTAGGAAGTACAGTACTACTGAACTGAGAGTGATTCCTTTCAAAACAAAATGGATTTATATGGTTTGCACCAGCAAAACCCAATTTTTAAGATATCCCCTCTGCCAAGCTACAAAATACTTAATTTTCTTCCTGCCTATCACAGAGGCAGACACTTAAGGATGACAAGTAAATATGTTAAGACTGACAGCACTGTTAATGCCAGTTAGCTTCATTGTAATTGATCAGAAACTCCACTAGCACTGATGTAGGATTTGGTCAGAGCATGAGGAAAAAAAAGCTTCTGGTTTCAATAGGCAGCAGGCTAAGAACTAGCCAACTCAGTAGATTCCTACAGGACAAATGTCCTTCGTTTTTTTTTGTTTTTTTTTTTATATCAGCAGTTCCTGCTGTAGTTAGTGCTAGTATGCAGAAGCAAAGCTGTTGAGCAGCTTCTATTTAGAGGGTGACATTCAAATTCAGACACCTGCCCAACTCATAAAATCCATTTTTAAAGAGTGGGGTAAACCTGTAGTATCGGCGTTAATAAGTAAATGAGAAAGAAGTACAGGCAGGACGATCGAAAAAGACAAACTTACACTTGTGAAAGTGGGATAAAAACTCTGCAAGCTATTAAAAAAACAGCAACAGTCAGGTACATGGACTCCGAATTCTGCTGTTCCCCCTTTCCCCTCCATTGTCTCATACAGTATTGGGCTAGGAGCATCACTTCCATGATCACAGAACAGGAGTAGTTATTCTTATAGATTTGTTCCTACTGAAGTGAGTGATTTTACTGGTACATGGTCAGCCCTACACAAAGCAGGTAGTTCGTTTTGCTGAACTATCCATTTACAAAATGTGTACATTTGTGTTAGGCTTAATTTTTAATCCCAGTTAATTAAAAGGAAAACAAGCAAAATAAAGGGGAGACAATTATCCTCAAGCCTTCTGGAAGCAAGCTGTTAGTAAAAAGTGTCAGCAATGCCTGAAGGAAATGCTTTCTAGATCTGCTACCTTTAACATATGTGAATGAAGAGACAAGATCTGAGATCTCAGATGCTGTGAAAACTCAATGCTGTTTTTGAATATCAGGGACCTAACATGTCTATTTTCCATCATCGTTAGGTTACTATAAAACTATGAGACAGTTTAGAGAGACATGTCAGCAAACAAACAATAATATCTTTTTCACTCAAAACCCAATGCAGTTAATATTTCAAATCTGAAAGCTGCTCTTCTGAATTGGTATTTACTGAATTGCAGCTAGCCAAATAATTCACATGCAGAACTACCTCCCTTTGAATTAAATGAATTGTGTTATAATGGAATGAGTGTGAGACTTGAAAGAATTGCTTACAATTGCACATACTAGAGAAAAAGATAGCTAAGTCTAAATTAAGATGTTGGCTATGAAGTTTCCAATAGGACCTTGACATGACTGTTGACCTACTCATGACATGATCACACCAGTAAGGATTTGGAATTCTATTAGTATTACCAGAGGAAAAAAGTCAAGGAGTCATCAGGAAAACAAATCTATATCTGCTACTCCATCAGCCAATTACTGTTGTTAAAGTGGAATTAGATGGGTATTGACAATGCGAAGAGGATAAGGATTAAGCAGATGACTGAGTATACAGCTAGCACTGCTATTCTGTTTTTGCTGCAGAAAGTTTGAAAAAAATCTCAGAAAGGGAAGGAATGTGCTGTATGGAATACAATATTAAGACTCTGATCATACCCAGGTATTCACATGACTCTTTCAGCCAATCATACAATGTACTTCAGGCAAAATACTGTACTGTGGTGACGTTCACTAACTGAATATTATTATGTTGTTATTAACTTATGTATATAGTTAAACTGTAAAATCCAATTATCTGAATGCCATGAAGAATGCTGAATATTTTTAAAGGTTTTTTTTCTCCCTAATAATATAATAAAAAACACAACATGTTCAATAAAGTTAGCAGAAACATGAAACTGAGTTCCAGGTAACAGATTTGGATTAAAGATTCTGCACTGTAACTGAGCACGCACGGCCCTTATATGGTGCTTTTTTATCAACAGTCTCAAACCAAATCACAAAAAGATAAACACGTATTAGGCCCCCTCTACATGTTACACTTAAGGCGTAATTAACCAGTTAATATGCCCCAAGTTGTGATCCAGCTACATGTTCACCCAATTAATGGTGTGATAAAACAAGGAATAAGCTATGAAGTTGGTTATTCCACAAAACGTGCAATAACAGTGTAGCAGCTTGTCTTAAACTGGCCACGTTCTACCCATTGCCCCTGCTGAGAGCCCCAGACCTCATGAAGCAGTGTTCTCCCTGCTGCAAACCTCACAGTTGATTATGCTGCTGCTGCTGAGCCCAAAATTGCCACCGTTTCTCTCCTCAAAAGGGGAGTCATGGTTGATACTTTTTTTGTTTAAACCAACTATCTCCACACAACAGATCATCCCAAAGTCCACACCTTAAACAGCAAAAAACCGAAAAGATTCATGAAGCAAGTGGAGAATTCCTTTAATCTGATTCTCTACCATGCCAATAAATTCCATGGTTGATCATTCTATCCAGGAAGAGCACACACCAACTGCTGAAACTTCCTTAGCCTGACGAAGGGTTTTTGAACCCGAAAGCTTGCTTAATATTCTCCAACTATTTTGGTTGGCCTAATAAAAGATATCAAATTCACCCAAGGAACCTTGTCTACCTATGTCCTTAGACCAACACGGCTACAACCTAAACCCCTGCAGCATGGTTGATCCCCTACACTTTTCAGTGTTGTGCTACTGTATTACAGGGCTATAACACTCTTCTCAGTTTCAATGGTGAGGAAATGATCTGACTCAAATCTCCTATGTAAAACTCCTGTTTTGAAGGAATTTGCTGCAGTCTCAGAAATAAGTTGCTAGCATCAAGAGCTATTTTTATGGCTTATCTTGTCCAAATGAATCAGAAGTGATAGGTGATATAAAATTTATTGAAGAGATGAGAAGCAAAAGAATTCTTATATTTCAGGAAATAAGAAGAAATTGCAGAAAGATATGAGACCAATTTCTATGAAAGCAAAGTGCAAAGGACAGCATACAGAGTTAGTGATGTACACAATAGAAGTGCTTAATATAGATACTTAGGTAATTTTATTTAATATCGATTAGTGCTGACACTGTAAACAAAATTACTTCATAAGGTGCTATGGCTTATCCAGTTATTACACCACCTCATTTATTATAATGCCATTTAGCTGACCAGTGATATCAGATCACTGTAATTCCTATTTTGGGCTACAAGAAGGCACATGTTTGAGGCTCAAGGGACCTATCCTTGCTGAAAAGTTGCCAATAGTCTTCATTTTTACCAGTTAAAGGAGCTTATCTCAATCCTGTTCTCCATGTTTTTTAATCATCAACCTGGTTCTTGTTGAGGACCACCTCCCTTCCTGAATCACCACTAAATACCAAATGGATTGAGAGCTCTTCGTTTGGGGACATTTTTACTTTAAGATCAAATTATTCAAAACAACTATTCTTGACCTCCAACATGCTGACAACTGCATCATCCTTGCCCCACTGAGGAAAGCCTTCAGACCATGCTAAATCTGCTCACAGTAACCTACTAAACTTTGGGCATCTCTCCGCATTGAAAAGACTCAAGTATCCCAATTAGCCTGCTCCAGGCCTTGAATGTGACTTCCTTTCCCATCAAATTACCACTGAGGGAAAAATGCTGGAGGTAGTCAAGCACTTCACCTACCTCAGTAGCCACCTCTCTCAGAGAGTAAACAGTGATGAGGGGATCCAACACAGGATCCAGTGTGCAAGCACCTCCTTCAGAAAACTGCTTTGGCATGGTTTTATTGATCACAATCTCCATAACAACATCAAGATGTAGGTCTGCACCACAGTTATGACCTACCATCATCATCACAAGAGCCTGGAGAGGTATCAACAACGATACCTCTGGAAAATCCTCCACATCAAATGGGAAGACCACTGTATAAATGCCAGAATCCTTGTTGAAGCCAACGTTACCAACATTGAGCTGGTGATCCTCAAGCACCAACTTCGCTGGACCAGACATTGGGTGCAGATGCCTGACTCTTGATTCCCAAAACAAGTGTTCTACTCCCAGGTTTAGTTGTAGCCTGAAATCTCATGGCAGTCAGAGGAAATGCTACAAGGACAGATTAAAGGCATATCTCAAGAAAATGGATGCTGACATCAAGAGCTGGGAGGAGCTGGCTGCTAACCAATTCTGATGGCAACGCAAGCTCACCCAAGTGGCAGCCTGCTTCAAGGTAAAGCGTCTTGCCCTCAAAGTAGAGAAGAGAGAGTGGAGGAAAAGAAAGTGTCACAACCCAGTTAATCAGTGCCCATGCCACTAGCAAGAGATACCATTCAAGTAGTCAACTAAGGGTTAAAAGAAATTCTTGCCAGAAACTCCTGAAACAAAATCCTGGTGGAGAGCTGTATATAATTTATGCCCACGTCACAAACAAGAAACGAAACTTAAGACTGGTCAGGGTGAAAGGGGATAGCCCTGCCATAAATCCCTGCAATTGGTCAAGAAACAAGCGTAAGCCCCTCATCATAACCTCATACGTAACAGGCAGAAAACCTAACCCACTACCTTGTAACCTGATAGCAACCTGAGAGCACAAAGAACTGCTGCTTACCAGAAAATTAAAGATTCCACATAACGGTTCATCATTGGGTATCTCCGTCAGACACCTCTGTCTATAAATAGTTTAGCAACTTCTGCCAAGTCGGAGAACCCCGGAGAAACCTCTGAGGAGAGACCTGAGTCCATCACCAGAGTAGATTGATGGTCTGATCAGCTGTCAATACTCCCCGTCAGCGTAAATCTTGACGTATCAAAGCCCTGCAGGCACGATAGCACGTTTTCGGCGCCACGTCTGTCATTGCTTGGCTGTAACCCGTACGTTTGACTGTAATCGATGCAACTGTAACAGGAACAAAGGCTCAGCCTGCGTCGCACATCACTATCTGGGCGACGTAAGTAAACAATCTCCTGTAACCAACACGCATCTATGCCTGGTTAATTTCACCCCATCCATCACTACCAGCCTGTCAGGTGAAAGTTTTACTGCTCCGGGGGGGGGGGGGGGGGGGTCAGAAAGCAGCTGCCGGCGCTGCTCTGATCTCCGACAGAAAGGAGAGAAATCCCAGCCTATGGCCTGCTCGTGCCTGCAGAAAGATCTGTAACTTCTGTGGATGTATCTGTAGTTCAAGTACTGGACTCTTAATTCACCTCAAGACGCATCAATAAACCATTGTAGAGATCATCCTTGAATCAAGGGACTACCACTGACAGTCTAATTAAAGTGCAATAGAAACAAGCTGCAAACATATTCTGCATCTGGCAAGAGGTGAATTTGATAAATTTTATCAGACCAACCCAAATAGTTCAAAATTAATTATTAAGCAAGCTTTTGGGTTCAAAACGTCCTATGCCTGACAAAGGGTTTTGAACCCGAAAGCTTGCTTAATAATTATTCTCCAACTATTTGGGTTGGTCTAATAAAAGATATCAGATTCACCCAAGGAACCTTGTCTGCCTATGTCCTTAGACCAACACGGCTACAACCTATACCCCTGCATCTGGCAAGAAACATTTTTATGGCTGGATGACCATTTTTATGGTTCATTCTCACATGATAAAGTGTTTAAATGTGTGGTATGTTACAATCCATTGCTATATTAACACATTATTTGCACTTCAAATGTAACATCTGCCAGAGGCCTTACAAATATTAAAATATAAAAGGCACATGCTTAAATTTCAGAAAGGCTAATGGATATATCATTAGAGTAGCTTGCCCACTGTACTGAGAGCTGTCTGAATTGGATCCCTGGGCACAGGATCCTAGTTCAAACAGAAAGACTCCCATTAATTTCAGTGAGTTTCCAGCCAATAGTGAGGTTGTGCTGGCTGCTTCCTAGAGAATTATTTTTGAAAGTCCATCAGAGGGAATAAAAACGGTCTTGGAGTAGAGAAAACAAGAGAACTATACATCAAATCAGATGGGACAAATGGTGTTCCTAAACCACAGTTACATCAAATGTAAATTTTCTTCTTAGCAGTTAGTTTAATTGAAGAACTTAGTTCACCTTTAACTGCAAACTTCTACAACTTAGATACAGGAAGTGATGTAAAAAGCAGAATATCCATTTTTACTTATTGGAGTGCGGGACAACCCAATATTGGATTAAACTAGCCCAACACACTAGGTGGTGAGGAAACTAAATTAGCAGGACAATGGCATCACACACAACAGCTTAAATTTATTCTTAAAAATTAATTGTAACAGTTTTTATAAAAACTCTCAAGAAAAAGAGCAAAACAGTTTTAAATCTTTAGTAAATAAGTGGAAAGGACAGAAGTTTCACTGTAAATCGTACGATGGGATTTACCACCTTTTGTCAGGCTTGAGGGGACACTTTAAACATCTGTAACACCAATTAAAAATAAAGGGCAAAATAACAAAAATGAATACATGGCTCACAAATACACAAGTATAAAACCTAAACCAATCCACTAAATGTAACCTGCCTTGCCAGATATTTTTAACTTATTGGACAACTCACTCGACTTAATATTGACACAGAGATGTGTAAATCAATACATTCAGAATGAGCAATATATTTTAATTTTAAAATGTTCAAACTGCAGCAGTAAATCTATGCACTTAGCACATATAAATCATCAAAAGGGTTTGTTTGTTGGCGACTTAGAGCCAAGACATCACAGAGTGGTAAGCTAAGCTTAGGCACAAGCAATGTATCTGGCAAATTTAAACTCTTGTATCATAAAAACATGACTTAAAAGTGAAGCGTCTTGGAAGGAATCCTTTTCTTATCATTGGTCTGTGACTGGTTTAACTCTTTTGTCAAAACTTGCAGTCCAATGCACGGGAATGCTCAGGTATCTGTAAGCTTATGTGTATATTTTGCAACCTGTGCACCACCTACCTGCTGCTGACGTGTAGTTCAGACAATTTTCATAAAAATACTTACAAAATGTAGAAGTACCAAATGAACTGAACAGCAATGCTGATTCAATGAAACCATGATATTAAAAAAAAAAACGGTTTTGCAGTAGGGAAAAACAAGAGAACTATACATAAAATTAGATGGGACAAATAGTGTTCCTAAACCACAGTTATAGCAAATGTAAATTTTCTTTTTAGCAGTTAGTTTAACTGAAGCCAATATTTTTAACAGTTTCTTTGCCTCTGTTCTCCTGAACAGGGACCAGGACATCCCTCTTACCAGAGGTAGGGACAATCTCGGGGATAGCTCTTGTCAGGCCTTGGGTCAGCGCAGATGTAGTTAGGGATCTTCTGGAAGGGCTGGACATTTTTAAATCTGCAGGTCCAGATGTCCTCCACCCAAGGGTCTTGAGGGAGCTAGCAGGGGTCATCGTGGAGCCCTTGGCCCAGCTGTATGAGCATTCGTAGTCATCTGGCCAGGTGCCGGGGGATTAGAAACTAGCTAATGTGGTCCCCATTTTTAAGACAGGGAAGAAGGAAGACCCAAGTAACTATAGGCCCGTAAGCCTCACCTTGCTCCTCGGGAAGATCTTGGAGAAAATCATCAAGGAGCACATCTGTGGGGGGCCAGCAGGGGAGATCATGCTCAGGGGCAATCAGCATGGGTTCATCAAAGGCAGGTCCTACCTGACCAACCTGATTGCCTTTTATGACCCGGTAACTAAATCCTTGGATGATGGTGTCACCGTGGACGTAGTCTTTCTAGACTTTAAGAAGGCCTTTGATGCTGTCTCTCACCCCATTCTCATTAATAAATTAAGTGACTATGGCATTGATGCCTACACAGTTGGATGGGTAAAAAACTCGCTGATGGGGCGCACCCAGAGAGCAGTGGTGGACGGGTCATACTCAACCTGGCGAGATGTGAGCAGTGGGGTCCCCCAGGGCTCAGTCCTCAGGCTCGCACTGTTTAACATCTTCATCAGCAAGTTGGACGAGGGGGTTGAAAGCACATTGTCCAAGTTTGCTGATGACACTTAGATGTGGGGTGAGGTGGGCACACTTGAAGGGAGAGAGAGGCTGCAACTAGATTTAGACCGACTACAAAAGTGGGCAGATGAGAATAGGATGGGGTTCAACGTAGATAAATGCAGAGTGAGAAGGAGAGAGGACCTTGGGAGAAGGAATCCACAGCATACGTACAGGGTGGGGAGTTCCCCTCTTGAAAGCACAGAGGCAGAAAGGGATCTTGGAGTCATTATTGACTCCAAGATGAACATGAGCCGCCAATGCCAGACCACAGCCAGCAAGGCCAGCCATACTTTGCCATGCATCCAAAGATGCATGTCAAGCCGGCCCAGAGAAGTGATATTCCCCCTCTATGTGACACTGGTCAGGCCGCAATTGGAGTACTGCATCCAGTACTGGGCGTTGCACTTTAAAAAGGGTGTGGCCAGCCTGGAGAGAGTTCAGAGGAGGGCCACCCATTTGGTGAGAGGGCAGCAGGACAGGCCCTATGAGGAGAGACTGAGGGAGGGACCTGAACCTGTTCAGCCTCGGCAAGAGGAGGCTGAGGCGGGACCTGGTGGCTGCCTACAAACTCATCAAGGGAGATCATCAGCAAGTAGGAAAAGCCCTACTCTCCCCACCATCACCTGGGGTGATGAGGAACAATGGTAATAAGCTGATGGAGAATAGGTTCAGGTTAGAGATCAGGAGGCAATATTTTACAGTTCGGGTGGCCAAAATCTGGAACCAACTTCCTAGGGAAGTGGTCCTCGCCCCTACCTTGGGTAAACTCGAAAATAGGTTAGATGATCACTTGTTTGGGGACTTTTGAACCCAGCATTCATTCCTGCCTGTGGCAGGGGGTCAGGCTAGATGATCTGTTAGGTCCCTCCTGATCCTAGCTACTACAAAACTATGACATTAGAGAATGTGGAAGAGGAGAAGAGAGAGAAGGGGTGGGGAAAAGAACATCTTGCTAGTGTTTTATAAGTCTTCAGTGTAAGTCAAGACTCTCTAATTCCCTCCCCCCGATTGTATAATATTCACCTATTAATTTAACCTGCCTTGCCAGCTTTTCTACTTTTATGATCTTTTCTGTATGTTAGTTTTAGCCACGTTTACACAACAATAAAAAATTAAGAACAAATAACAATGTTCTTAATTTCACATTTTAATGCTTATATATTAACATGTCCCTATATGTATGGCCCATCTAGAATGGGTAACAACTTAGCTAATTTACATATAGCTGAATTAAATGTTCTCTTAATACATCAGGGCAACATGATAATGGTAATAGTTGTTCAATATTAAGAATATCTTAAGTGAAGACCAGGAGGGTTCTGACATCATGTATCTTATACTTGGAACGTATTAGTCACGTATCTAAAAAACATTCTTTTTGGGGAAGAAAGGTGATTGCACTTGTTATAATTTAATACTAATGGACTGAATTAGAAATATGATCTGAGATTCTTAAAATTTCCCTTGATGGCTTTTCTGCTTATGAAATTATAATCTTAAATTTATCAAATTGTTTTAGAAACAATTTTCAAAAATATTTTAGTACATATACACCATTTGAAGTCATAAGCAGAAACAGAAAAAAATATATTATGGCATAGAAAATAAAGCAAACAAAAACATAACAGAGTGATAGTGCTAAAGAATAAATTTCTAGATGTAAATATTGCTCATCTTTACATCTTCGATTTCAAACTGAACCAATAGTTTCATCATACCAATTTAGTGCTAATGATGCTACTTATTTGTGATGTTTAAATTAAATTTGTGATTCATGCAGAAGTATTATTCTTATTTCTTCATATACAAGATCAGGGTTGAATACAGACCCTAATAATTTAGAGATAAAGTCCGATACCAGTTTTCATTTTTTCCCGCCACACGAGTGCACACTCAAGCAAATATAACCACCATTTTCTCTTTACATAATCTCAAAACCTATAAACCTCTCAAATTATTTTAAAACTATCAATGCAGACTTAAACTTTACTAATGGCAATACTTTAAAGGTGTATTTTCACAAACAGAAGAGTAGCAGAAAACACTAAATCTTTTCCCCATTCCATTCCACAATATTTTTTAAAACTCTGACATTCATCATCTTCCTTCATGCATTTTCACAGATAAATGACAAACTATATTAAAAGGCAATTCCAATTTTGTGTCATATTTTCCTTATTTCTCTTCCCACAAGGAAGACTTTGTTTCTAATAATGTCATCTACTCTTGCTGGCTATCCTCAACATAAAATGATTATATGAATTTGTGACCTCAAAAATAGCTGCTGTAGCAAGTTTTTGAGGCCCAAACTCACAGACTTATGATTTCAGATTGGGTATAGGCAGAACAGATTAATATGATCAACAAAGGTCTTTGTTTATATTTATAATCACATCTAAGATTTACTATCAAGTACAACCTATTTAAGCTCCTATGTCAATTAACGTACATCTGGTATTTTAAATCCAAAACCCATTATCATTTCCAACAACTGGTCCCTTCAATAAAAAGGGACCATCATAACTGTTCAATATTTAACAGTTGATTGAACATCTCTTTTTAAAAAACGTTTTTTGTTTTGTTTAAAACCTTAGGTTATATAGCTGGTTAAAACAAATCAGGACTCTGGAACATTTGCAATGTCTTTTCCATAAAAGGCAGGTCTCTGAAAATAAAGGCAGTTACATGTTTCATATGTTGTTTAAAACTAAAGCACAATGCACAGCAAAGTTTTGGGCAATGGATTAAGTTATAATCTACCAAACCAGAAAATAAACTGATGGGGCAGAAGAAACTTCACAGTATGATATGACTATCAGCAGGTTTGTTTTTTGTTTTTTTTTCATGCTCAGACAGTCTGCCCAGGAGCCATGAGTGGAGTAGCTGCTTGAACAGTTAGTTTCATTTCTTACATATCTTGTACGTTTCAATTGCCCCCACCAAACTAGTATGACAAAATTATTCAAATTATGATTAACAGACTCAGCTAACTAAAAGTTTTGAGACTGTAGCAAATGATGAAAGCTTAAACTTTCTGTCTTGAGTCCCCTTTTTTTGGCAAAATGGAGAAAAAATATAGCGTGGAACTAGAGCTAAAATACATAGAATTCTAAAAGGATGATTGAATACCACCATATCCTTTCAATCACCCCATCCCATAATCTGATGTAAACTTTAATTCAGTCCTCTCTCTAAGATTATGATACAGTCTAGACATCTAGACAGACCTAACAAACGTTTTGGTATCAAAAGATACTGATATAAGCTGTTACAATGCAACCATTTTGAATGACCCTGTAGTAATACAAACATAGCAAAACTGTTACAACTTTAACTTTGTTTCATTCACGGTCAGAGCTAAGGTGATTTAGCTAACTGGTATACCTATGGCCTCTGCCGGACATGCAGGTAAAGACATGATAGCTTCTGATGTGCGATCCACACATTTATACTTCCTGCCAGGCCACACATGCATGGCAGGAGGCGTGACTGTGGGATCATGCATAAGAGCCAAGTGCACCTTTTTGCCTTTACTGGGTGTCTATACATGTGCCCTGGGCTGGGGGGGGGGAGAGGGGGAGGTGCTTTAATTAGAGCCGCTTTGAGAGTTGCTCTAAATAAAGCATCCAGAGTGTCATGTGTATTCAGTGCTCTCCACTTCAAAATGGCAGTGGGGGTGCTTTAGCTAAAGCTCATTTGACGAACTTTAGTTAAAGCACCCCTGCCACCATTTTGAAATGTGGGGACATTGAATACATGTGATGCGGAGGCTGCTGGAGCATGCTAATTAGCACAATTAATCAAGTCTGCTCCGACAAGTGCTAATTAGAGGTCCGTCACATGTATAGGTGCCCACTATTCCCATCTCTATTTTACAGAATTAACTGTGCAGACATACAGAGCTAGAAAGGCAACTCATGTGCCTTTTGTTGCTCTCAATATCACTCTGTCCTCACTATATATGCTGCCTACCTAGGTTGTAAATTCGTCAAAGCTGAGACCTTTTTGGTTTGCCAAGTACAGTGTAGACCTATGGAAACCAACAACAATTGATCATATAGTTTATAATAGTTATCCTACATTTGTTACAATTTTGTGAGGATTTTTTTAATCTTAGAAAGTTACAATATAGATTTCTTACCTTAGAAAGCACACTTACAGGTTCTAAATCTCTTAAATGGTCATTTACCCTACACAGAGTTTATCCACTATTCATTTAAACATCATGCTGCTTTCTTAATGCATAAGAACATAAATGTCAGAAAATGTACACACAGCACAAAACACCTTTCAGACTGTACTGTGTTTCAAAAAACAGAGTAAAAATAGCATTAAAAAAAGAGAATAAAGGTATTATAAAAAAGGCATTTTGGTAAGATATAAGCGTAGATCCCAAAGCAGTTGCAATACAGGAGAACACTGCTTTGAAAATAAAATTAAAAAAAGAAAATAACCCAGACTAATAAAAATGCACCTACCTTTAATGTATTTTTGTGCTCCATGGACAATGAGAGATAGTATTTAAATTCATCTCATATAAAAGGCATCTTTTTAGAATTATTTATGGTTTATCAAGTTCAATATATATATATATATATATATATATATGCAATATTTTAAAGCAAAGTTACACTTTTTCCTACTTATTTTCCAGAGAGAGACTGCAATCAGAATAATAAATAATACACAATAACCATTTAATCTAATTTTGTAAAGTCTTTTAATTACAGTTTTACTTTGTTTTTCGTAAATACTCATCTCTTCTTGTATTTTCTCTACTTCAGAAGCACTTTACTCTCACTTCTTATACCACATGCACTATAAACCCTATTCTGCGTCACCGATTTTAAATTTAGTCCATAAAAATCATTTTACATATATTACAAATAACAATACAGTCCCCAGTTTGAATATTGAGGCTGTAATTCAAATCTCAAGGTTCTTCTGACAGGATTCCAATATCA
Source organism: Alligator mississippiensis (assembly GCF_030867095.1). Lineage (NCBI taxonomy): Eukaryota > Metazoa > Chordata > Crocodylia > Alligatoridae > Alligator > Alligator mississippiensis. Next base: position 185,770,136 of record NC_081824.1, on the reverse strand, counting down.
TTCTTTTTAGAAGGCTAGCCAGATCCTTTTCAGTAAATTCACAAATTATTGTGGTAAGGGATTCTACATATTTTGAGAAAGATAAACTACAAAGAAAACTTTATGCAAATTTTTTTGCTATTTATGCAAACACTTGTCAGGAATTGTCAGCAATCTGGAACTACTGTATAATAATCCTGTATATAAGCAGGATCTTAAAAGCCCTCTTCTACAGGTTTCTGTTTAATCTGTATCATATACACAGTCTAATGTACTTTACTCTTTATTATGCATATTATTCATATAGCCCTACCATATGGGAAGCATAAGAAGGGAAAAAGGTAAGATAGTTTTAACTGTGGAAATGCAATTTAGACATAGAGGTGAGCACATGCAACACTTAGAAGATTAGTACAAATCAATAAAACGCTAAACAGTTCTCACCTATAATCGTATCTTTCAAAAAGGACACCATTAACTTCATCACAACATTTGTGATTTTTTTTTATATGGCAGCTAGTACCAGAAACTACTATGTACTAATTTTACAAAACTGATTAGATTTTAAATTAATGGTGTAAACTACATTTAAACTACATTTAGGTAAATATAAATCATTATCTATGTGACAGAAATGAAAATTTCATAACTGGCGACTTACTTTTTCCAAGATATTGTACAAGCACTGGAAGTTTATGTGAATAATCCTCCCAACAAACACAAAGTTATTGTGGCATCACTCATCCCACACAAGAGATATTTAGTCTGTTCCATTCTAAATATTTAAATATAAAAGTACCAAACTCCCTAAACTAGACGGAGAAGAGAATCTGTATTAGAGAGTGGTCAATAAGCATAAATTTATCTTTGGACCTCAGCACTATTTTTTTTTTCTTTGGTACCTTGTAATCTCATTATAAATAATTTCTGACTGACAGATCCTAAGTACAATAGAAACATCATTATTAAAAGAAGAGTTCCGAGAGGGACACACATACACACACAAGGTGAGGTGGTTAGTATGACATAAAAGGACTAAGAGACTGTAATTAACAAATAAAATATTACTATTTTTGCTATACTATGAGAATGTATGTAGAGACCTTGAAAGGTTCAATAGCAATTCCCAGTGTCATCAGCGAGACAGTAGTAATAGGCATCTGTCTACCTCACGAAACAACAGAATTACACAAAGTGAGACAGCAGCTCACTAAATGTAATCCTTGTTTGGAAATAGAGTGAAGCTGGAGTAACCTCCCCTGGGTGAGAAAGCCTGGGCAGTGTATATGGAGACACTGTGTATCTACACTATGGCAGTGTATACAGATACACCAGTGCTCCCCACCCAGCCTTGCTAGTTTAATACAAAGGAAAGGCAGGTGCCAGTATATTTGGAACCAGCCTGGACACAGAAGCTTCCAGAGCAAAAGAGATTGTTAATTTGTTTGGCTACTCGGGCTTCACTCCTAGACTGGCTGTCAACCAGGGTTAAAGATCCCAGTCTTTATCATGGAGTGGACTTCAGTTCCACAACTTTTTGGTAGTATTTCCTCCGCCAGCAGTAAGACTAATACCTGCCTCGAAGGTGCTCTTCTGTAAAAAGCTATTGGCACCCTAGAGGTTGCTAGATTATTTAACTGCTGCCCACAAATAGTTAAATATATACCAAAGCCTCACTCTCAGGGAATGAAGAACACTGTACTGGTGCTAATGCAGGTCAGGTCAGGATCGCCTGCTACCATAAGTTACAGAGAGAAGGTAAAAACCTAGAAAAACATCAGTGATTATAATGTGCAAGCGCTGCATACTTCAGGTAGATCTACAGAGGCTGATAAATCACTGCAAAGAGGTGAAGATGTACATCTGGATGCTCAGGTAGCTGACTGCTCTCACAATCTTAGGGAAAAAGCATCCCTTCTCTCAGCAAATGAAACATGAAGCACTACTCGTGGAATAAGATTTGATATGAGAAGTACACCCTAAATTTCTTTACTGCAAATCACAACTGACACTGAGAGGCACGTCAGGTGACCAAAGAGATCAAACTTGTTACTTGACTGACTAAAGCTGTTGCTTGTTACAGCGGTCTAAATAACACAGAGATATTTTTTAAATGAGCTTCACTTCTGATCTTTAAGACAGGAATTTCAACGTAAAGTTAAACTTGGAATAATCCAAAGGCAGTTTATTACCTACAGATGTGTTGTGCAAATCCAGGGCATCGTGAAAGCTTAAAAACAAACAATAGTAATATCACAGGAAATCACTATTACCAAACAAAACCAGAACACATATAGCATATATACAAAGTACAAAGCATGCAACAGCAACATAGTCCTTTTGTACTTGAATTTGATGGGGGAAAGCATGTCAAGGCTAGGAAAGAAGAAATATAAGAAGAAAAAGAACAGTAAGAGATAAAAATGAAGTCCGCTTAATTTTTTCATCTGGGTGAATTTTTCTGTTTGTTTATTTTTAAAAGACATTTACCTGCTCCAAAAGACAAAATATAAGGTAAGTTCATATTTATATGAAGTAAGCAGTACATTAGGGTATGGCTGTGTGTGACAATAAAGAGTGTGTACAAATAACTGAGCTATTTTTGAGCACTGAAATCAATATAGTTGTGCTGGCATGGTGCTAGGCCCAGGTTAATAGACTCTGCTTCTCAGAACTAACTAGGTTAGGTGGAGTGCTACAGAACTGCACCTATGCTGGTCTTAGCACAGTACGGTTCAAATTATCCGACATCTCCGCATTATACCATATAGATTTACTCAGGCTGCGTTCAGACAAGCACGGCCGTGCAGTATGTGGGCCACAAACACAACTGTGGAGCCATATACCACACATTTAGATGTTCTCCACACTGCAAGGGAGTCAAATAAACCTGCGGGGAAAAAAAAGTGGAGCAGTGCACATACAGGCAGTGCGCGCCCCTCAAAAGCAGAGCCGGGCCATCAGGAGCCATGCGCCAGCTGCCAAACCTTTCTGGGCCCAGCCCTTGGACAGAAAAATGGCTGCTGAATGAATACACTGCAGCCTGAGCTTATTCAGTATTATTCCACTATTTCTCATACTTCTCATGTTTAAATATTTATATGCTATTGTTCGAATAAACCGAGTTTTCCTGGTTTGCAAAGTTCTGAATGACAGAGTGCAAGTATTTTGCTACCATTTTTAAATCATTTTCAGCCTTTAATCAAGGATATAGTTCCACATAAAAAGACAGTTCTGAGCCTCTACCCTTCTCGCTACGAACTGTCTGGATATCTAGATGCATACAACCAACTCCTTCAGAATGACTGGATAGTTACAAGGTGGATGTTAAAGAAGGCACTTAAAACTTTAAAGAAATCTGCTCCAAGTGAATCTTGCCAGGCATCCCGGCAGAGACCATTAATGGTTTCAATGATTCCTTCATCAGCCAGGGGCCTGTAAAGAGAAATCCTCTCAGTTTTGAGAGGAGGTTAAGTGGTCAAAAGTTCCAGCTTTTCCCAGATGTCAGCACCTTACCAATTTGCTGGTTCTGAAAAAAAAGAAAGATGTATCTGTTTATTTTTAATTAGTCTGGTGCCAGCAGAGTATCTGTTAATTGGCAGTCCACTTGGGATTGTGCTCAATTTGGTTAGTTTTGCTAACAGCCTACCAAACTGGTCATCTCACCATTTTTGTGAAAATTAAGGATATTTGAGGCCTCTAGGTAAAGCTTACACACACAGAGCAGAGTTGGTTCCTTCCCACTCTTCCAGTGAAGCAAAATAAAATGAAAGGGATTCAAGTGTAAGTTCCATGAGTTCCTCTCATTTGTTTTCTCTCTAGAGCAGTGAGGGCTCACCCATACCCTTCTGAGTGCCACGCCGATGCCCTTCCACTGCTTTTGCTACTTTGCTTTCTGCTCCCTCTGCTGCTCTGCTTTCTGCTCCTTGCCTAGTGCTCCCTGCCTGATCTGCTACTCTGTTTTCTGTTCCCTGCCCTATCTGTCAGCGTGCTGCCCACATGCCACGCACAGATGTGGCCTGTGCCATTGTGGCATATGTGCCACAGGTTGGCCATCCTTTCTCTAGAGGTTGAAACTGATCTCAGATGTAACTTTTCTTCTTCTGGAGGTATAAGAACTAACTGTGCCCTAGCATGCTTTGAAAGTGAAGTACAATATAGTAGATAATATCTCAATGACTTGCATGCAAAAGCTCATCTAACCCAATCCCAACTACATACTTGGTTCAATAAAAGATAACACTCTAAGATATTCTTGCCTCACGTAATAACTGGACCATCAAGGCTACAATATCAGTCTTATACTACCATAACTTAAAATTTTCTTTGATCCACTCTAAAATAGTCCAGGTCCAGGTCTGATTATCATAAGGAAATTCTGCAGATTTTATCTTTTTCCTCCCAAGCATTTGAAAGTAGGAGGGAGCTGTAGGACGATTTTTAGTTCAATCACCCCACCTCCATTTCGAAGCACAGGACACTGAATGCATGTGACACTCTGAGAGCTGCCCTGATCAAAGAACCTCCCGCCACGCCCCCCCCCCCCAAGCATGAAAAATGTATGCTTTGCTGGCATAATTTATCATCAGCTTAGAATCCACTAAATTTTGGTTATAGTTGGTTATTAATTTTGTTGTATTCCTAGGTTGTGGATTTTTTGTGTGTATACATTTAAATAAGAAGAAAACCCACATGCTACACCTTTTCAAAAAGTGATTTATTGAAGTAGTTACCTCTCTTTTCTGATTATGAATAAAAAAATGTGATTCATTCATGATTTGATGCCTGAAACCTCTCACTAAAGGGTGAAGAATTGATACACAAAGCACAAACTAATATTCTTCCACTGCATTTTTGTTCAAACCACTTTCCTATACCTAGAACATCTTCATTTTCCTTCCAATATTTTCTCAAAACTCACTTGGTTTCTATGATTCAGTCTGTTCAGGTGTTCTCTATTGTTGCTCTATGCTGAGCAGGGTAGGGAGATTTCAAAACAATTCAAAACCGAGTAACTCACAGAAAAAGATAAATGCGCCTATAGCAGTGGTTGTCAACCGGGGGTACGTGTACCCCTAGGGGTACTTAAAAAGGTCATAGGGGGTACATAGAATGAATATACAAGTATTGGCAATCAGCCTTTTTTGGCTGATGTAGCCCATAATATGGCTTAGAAATGCCCTGTGCGTGCATGCAGCCACAATGCAGCATGCAGACGGCCAGGAGCACAGCCTGGCAGCATGGAGAGCAGCTGGGTCTGGCTGGTAAGTCTGTTGTGAGGGAAGGGGCATGTGGGGGGGAGGGCGGACTGAGGCCCCTGCAGCAAGGGAAGGAGTGGGGCTGGGACTGGGGCAGGTGCTTCACAGCTGGGGCAGGGCATGGCACGAAGCTGCAAGCGGCTTGTCCAGGAGGTGCAAGGGGGTGGCAGCTCCCACCAATGTATACACCCTGGGAGGCCGGGGGGGTCGTGTACCCCCAGATCTGTGTGTTAGGCACGGGCAGGCTGCTGCTGTGGGCTGGAGCTGAGGCAGCACTGGCAGGGGGGCTGGGCTGGGGCTGTGCTCGGGGTGGGTGGCAGTGGCCAGGAACATAATTGATAACATTAAAAACAAGAAAAAAATTATAAAGGGGTACATTAGCTGAAACTTTGAGGCAAAAGGGGTAATGCTTATTAAAAAAAGGTTGAAAACCTCTGGCATATAGCATACATCTACTTCCTTGTTGCATCCTCACTGTGCTTTATGGACTTACTCATGTGTCACCTATGATATGTATCGATCCTGAAAAGAGTCCTACACATACAGAACTTACCTCTCTATACAGTACAGGCAGTCCTTGACTTATGACTTTGAGTTGCGATGAACGTTGCTTATGACATTTATAAAATGACATCCTGTTTTGACATTCCGAAGTGGGGTTCATCTTTACGACAGCTGATATAGTTGATACCGCTGTGTGCAGTTAGTAAGTGTGTTGTGGTGGAAGGGGAGGGGGAAGCGAAGGGGATTGGGGGAGCAGATCAATGCACTGCATGGTGAGGGAAGGACTGGGGCTGGGGGCAAGCTCTGCCCAGCCGGGGACAGGATCTGAGGGCACATGCCCCCCCAGACCAGTGGTAGGATCAGTGGCAGGAACCACCAGTCTAGCCAGCAGATTATCAGTGCATTGGGGCAGGAGCCACTACCCCTCCTCCCCGCACCCACCCGGCCCTGGCTGGGAAACGTTTGCCTCAGTCCCCCCCTCACTGTGGGGGGCATTGATCTGCCCCCCCTCCCCCCCAGCTCCATCTCTTTCCCCTCCCCTTCCACCTCAACACTTACCAGCTGCACACAGCTGTATCGACTGTTGTAAAGGAACCAATCCCCCATTTGTAACACTGTTCCTGTGGGAAAATTGGTTCCAAGTTATGACGTTTTGACTTAAGACGCGGTTTTCAGGAACCAACTGCGTCATAAGTCTGACGACTGCCTGTACTATTGGGAGTCTGCACAACAATAAGGTTTGCACTGCAAACTGCCTGAGGTACGGTTAAAAGCATGCTGTGCATATGTGACTCCGAAAAAAAGAAATAGAACAACTGGATAACATCAATTTTCTAATAAAAAATGGTAGTACTAATCTAATCAAAATGTCTCCATTAAATCATTATCTGAATACAACTATATAAAGGCTAAATCTATAGAATTAAACTTCCATTTCAGAAAAAAAAAATCAACCTTTCAAAAGACACCTGAACATATTGACACTATTTTTAGATGAAAAGGTAAGACCTGTAATTAATGTTTGATCTTTGCCTAAGAAAACATCTGTTTTCTTCACTGTGTAATTAGCAAAATTAATGAATTCCAATCCATCCACACAAATGATTTTTTACCTCTTAAATCAATCATTTCAACACCCAAGATGCTATCAGCTAAACAAATTTACCAATAAATGATACCGTAGATCAAGTTCAAATTATGAACATGTCACTTTTTCTCCCCAATTGTGTTTGAAGTGTTTTCTAACATTCCCCCATTCTGTCAACAAATTGACATTTATAGTATAAACAGAACATGCTCAGGTATTATAAAACCAACACTTTAATAAGACTGGCAGTAATTACACATAATGCCATGCTTTTTATCTGCAGTTCCTGCCAGAGTGCCAAATGGGAACTATCACAGGTTGTGTTACTAGAATGGGAAAACAAGAAAGACATGTTTACAGGTGGATTTTTAAAGATAGCTTTTAACCATCTTTCTTGTAACATTTTTATGTTATATAGAAATGTCAATTTTACCTCACTTCTAAATGTGAACATACTGGAAGTATAAGCCAGAAAAAGCATAACAGGAAAAAAATTAACTCACCCTGTAAATTATCTGATTAATCATTACAGAACACATGCACAGCTAAACAAATCAGTACTTCTCCTTATCAATATTGTTTCCATTTTTTTATCTGCGTGAATTGTAAATACGTTAAGACTGAAAGGACATATTTGTAGGAAAATACACACAGGAAAAAACAGAAAAATATAGTTGGTGCTTTAGTTATGTATTGAGTTGTTGGTTATCTATAGTACTAGTAGTCTCACTACTGTGGAAAGACAACAAAAGGAAGCATCTGCTATGTTGCTCTGTATGATCACAGCTGGATTCAAATTCAAAGAGGCACTTCTGCTTGTCTGTATTAAAATCCTTTGACTAAAATCTACACGTTTGCTCATTTGCCATAATTCTTTCAATATTTCCTTTTTGAATCAAGAAAGAGATCTGTGGTAATCACCTAACCACCTCATATGTACTTGTTTTATGAATCTGGCCCATAGTCAAGAAGTTACACTGAAAAGTCTTTTAATCAACTTCTGATCAGAATTTACTGGATTGTATCTAAGTTCAAGTTCAAGGGTATTAAAATGTGTAAAGGAGACTATGAAAAAATGGCTGGGTTATAGATTTTAACTTCTTAAGTAGAAAATTGACTCAAAATAGATTTTCTAATTTACAATGAATCAAAAGAAAAAACATTAGACCATAGCAAAAGTGGCACAAATGTATCAAAAAGCAAATGAATAAACATTTGAGAAGATTTATTATTAGAAATTGTAATAAATTTTGGAAAGATGAATTGATTTTAGTTAAAAGGTATAACTGACAATTTATTGGGCGGGAAGATGCATTATTTTCCAATTGTTATCCACCTACAGTAAAACTGATTTGTGTCCCATTGTATTTTATGGAAAAGGAGAGAGCAACTTTCAGTGATTTAGATTAAATGTATTAATCATAACCAGACACTGTGAACTATATATCTACTATTAAAGAAGATTTTTGACATTTAATTCTGTAGCAATATTTTGGCTCTGTACCACTCTTCCTAAATCCAATTCCTGCTACAGTTGGCAGATTTCTCCCTTTTAATTTTATGAGGCTTAAAGTAGCATTTAACCACCCATGCGGTAAATAATGCAGGATTAGAAATATTTAGTGTTTTGTTTCCCTTTCAAGAGTACTAATCCATCAAACCCCAAATATTTTTAATGTTTGTATATATTTTAGGAATACTTAACACAAGATACCATAAAAATGATAAAAATAAAGTCACTCAGATTCAATGTATTTGTCTCCCAGAACAATTACATTAAAAATTAAAATAAACTAAGAAATATGCATATGTAACCCTGAATAAAAGAACTAATAATATAGGTTAAGATAAACAAAAAAATAGAACAGGATTAGTTTACATGGCAGAAAACTCATAACTCTTTAATAACATATTTAACATAATAAAGAAAATAAGTTGCATTAGTGAAAATGGTAGTGTTAGAGTGATTCAGTAGCCATGATGGATGCAAGAGGTAACAATTTCTTAGAGTGATTTTTTTTATTGGACAACTGTACAACTGGGATAGTTAGACAAGTCTTGCAGTCAAAAGGTTGTCTAACTCTATCCCAGCTATACAACTGGTCCACTAAAAGATATCACCCTAAGAAATCCTTGCCTCTTGCATTAATAATAACTATTTACTCTTATTTTTAAAAATAGTCTATTCTTCTTATTCTCCCAAACAAGAGGTCTAAATGTAGACCAGGATATTTATGTATAATACAAAATAATTTTTTAACTTTTTGAAACAGTTTTCATTAAATTATTATTCTCTTCTTGCTGCTTACATTTAACATTTTTCCACAAAACAGGAAAATCTGCCTCATGGTAATCTCCTTCAGCTATTTTATAGTACACAGAATTAAATCTAAGAATTAGTTAGCTTTCCTGTTTCATATAAGCTTTTATATAAATACATTTTTAATTTGTTAAAAAAAGTTAATGCAAAATCGTAGCCTGAAAAAAGTGATGCTTGTGTCCAAACCATGAACCTGAGAAAACTATACCAGGAGGTTTTGCAGTGGTGAAGATTTTTATTTTCTCAATTTGACTGGTTAGTCAATTATCTCATGCCAAATCAGTCTTGCATTAATAGTTTTTCAGTGCATTCAAAAGGACAGCAGGATGTCTGCCTAACAACTTATACGCAACCATTCAACACAGTGGTGATGACAACTCAAAGAAATGTGACCATAAATTGAAAAGCAGAAATTATAGCTCTTTCCATATAAAAAGGCAGGATGCACTCCTATTCACTGATATGCCACAAATGAGAAGGTATGTCACAGAATCATTGAAAATTAGGGTTGGAAGGGACCTCATGAGGTTATCTAGTCTAATCCCCTGCTCAAAGCAGGACCACCTCAGCTATATCATCCCACCCAAGGCTTTGTCTACTTGGATCTTTAAAAAACTGCAAGGATGGAGATTCCACAATCTCTCTGGTACCAGTGCTTTACTACCCTTTTAGTGAGAAAGCTTTTCCTAATATCAATGAACAATATCAATGATCCTGATAGGTTGCAGTCTTGCATCAGCAGACAAGTAGATGCCTGAAATGGCATTATACTGAATATATTACTAAAATTTACAGATTATGAGATGGAATGAAACAGACACCAGACTGCTCACAAATGAAGTTGGAAGGTATAGCCCCAAGAGATTTAAGAAATTTACAAACCCTTCTATATTTTCTCTTAACAACGCATGTGCAAGGGTGCAGAAGCCCATTCCATGCTCCACTTTCATTGCCTGACAGCTGTGTGGAACTCCTGCTGCAGACCAGACAGTACTACTTCTTTCCTCTTGCATTGCCACTCTCGCTCCCTTCTTTGTGCATGGTGTCCTCCTGTGTTCAGAAGTTAGCTGCGTTCTGTGGGTGAACTTCTGTGACCTATATCTCCAAGTAGTAGTTTATGATGGTGACTGCCACATGCCACTGGTAACTGGGATAGCTTGATGCCAAACTAGGTACATAGGAATCCTTGGATGGATGTCTAAGGGTCATGGAGAGGCACCTATCTCTGGCTTTCATTCACAAAAAGGCTACCATGGCAGTTTAGAATTTTATGTAGCTAGGAAGCATTGCAACAAAATTTTATGGACAGCAAAATAATTAATACAGGCAAATCAGAAACTGCAAGCCATCTAATTTTTACAGTTAGGGTAGCCAAAATCTGGAACCAACTTCCCAGGGAAGTGGTCCTCGCCCCTACCTTGGGCATACTTAAGAGGAGGTTGGACGATCACCTGTCTGGGGTCTTGTGAACCCAGCATTCATTCCTGCCTGTGGCAGGGGGTCAGGCTAGATGATCTGTTCAGGTCCCTCCTGACCCTAGCTACTATGAAACTACCACTAGAGCCAAACTCCAATATTTTTGTTCATAGTGGCCAAGTAAGCAAGATATTCAAGATGGATTTAGATTTGATCTTCCTTACTAAATTCAAGTGACAAACAGATTAATTTAATCTAATCTAACACTTTCTCTATCCTGCTATAGCCCCTGTGGTGACAGGTGAGAAGCAAAGCAGCAGGTGTAGGTAGATACACTGGGAGCTGCACTTGCAAACTACACACAGGAAGGTCAGGGTTACCCATTATTATATCAAGGCAGCAGTGGTGTTCAAGAACCTCATGGGGGACTGAGCAATGCCTTTTTGAGGATCATGCCACTTACCTCCACATTCTGAGGAAGGGCCTGGGGGTAAAAAATGTATCCTATACATTGCCTGCTTAACTTTCATTGTGGTCATACAGCTGACAGTTCTCCCACTATAGTGATAAACAGTTTTCTGATTGTTTTGATTACTCTAAACACAGGAACTTGGGACACATGAACATTATGGGCAGTAGTATTTCTAACTGACCAGAATGACTGCATTAGTTGGTGAAGAATTGATCAGATACAGAATCTACCTAGCCACAGAAATTGAAATGTATCTTGCAAAGACAGCCAGCTTACCATGTCTGTGACCAGCTACATTTCTTTTGGTAAGGTTGATAATCTTCTCTGGACAAAAGGCTAAAATATGCTTTGCTTTCAGATCCACTACTGTTGGTAAAAATAGACTTCCCTTCAGCAGGAATCATTTAATTAAGCAGAAGATTAATATTTCAGAGAAGTGCTATATTAGTCTAACAACTAATCCCCGGGGACAAGTTCATTATACTGGACAACTTCAATTCCCATGTTGCTTCAGACCACCAAATCTGACAGAGTATTACTAGCAAACATGGAAAGTGCAATGTACTAAACACAAACACCATCTCAACTCCTCCACACCCCACTTAAAGGGCACCTTTTTGGCTGCACTCCAATTCAAACACTGGCATTTGTGTGACATGCTGTAGTCAATGAGACATCAGTAATGTCAGGATCACCAAATCCATGGAAGTAGCTGATCATTGGACTAATCTCACCTGCCCAAACTTCAGCATCAATACCAAACTAACAAGCCAAAACGCTCAAGCAGCAGCTAAATACTGAAGGCTGATAATACAAAACAAGAGCTACATATGGTGGTAGAAAGCTATCTGGATAATAACTACTACACATTCTTCTGGCAACACCGAAGCTGACTGAAGCACTTTGAGTTGTTTACAAGGCTGCTTTAAATACCCTGGGTTAACAGTTGAGAAGCATCAAAATTTGTTTGATGGGACTGCTGAGAATACAAGGAGACTAAGTGATGAGTAACTTCACATCTATATTTATCTATCTTGTACAGCTGATAAAAACTTTAACATTCAAGAAAAATGTTTTTTTTACAAGACATATACCACTCTTCAGTTAAACTGAAGACTTGTGAGATAACATAAGACAAGAAAACAAACCAACTACAGTCATTTTGCTTGAAATGACTCAAAGTTTTATGATGCTGTTATAATAGTTCATGGGCCTCATGCAAATTGTTTTACTTCTCTTAAGAGCTCAGATGAAAATGCTCCTCTAGCCAAATTCCAGAAAGGCAGGCTGACCTCTTTAAAACCTGCTCAACAGGAATCCAATACAAATAAGACTACTGATCAGCAACCTCAATGCCAACAGTGAAATTCTTACTACCAACCCTGTCATTTCCAAGACTGAAAATAATTGTATTTTTCTTAAATAAAAGACAAAAAAGCATCTCGTCTCCAATTCTGTTCTGCCTGAGAAGTAGGGAACCACCAGATATTAATCCAACATTTCACAAAGCCCTTTCTGTCAGTCAGTATGGAATCCTTAAGAATACATTGCCTTTATTTAACCACTGGTAATCATTTCATGTGACAAGCACTGAGAAATATTCTTAACAGCTGCTGGCAAGATACTTGCCATAGTCACGATCAACTGTTTTACTTGCCATATAGCTGAGATTTTTGCCACTAGATAAAGTGGTTTCAGAGAAAGGGGAGCAACAATGGGAACAATTTTTACTGTATGGCAAATATAATATCAATGTAGAGAGCAGAACGGAGTCTTCTATTGAGTCTTTACTGATCTTAGTGTAGCATCTGGCACTGTCAGTAGGGAAAGTTTATGGAAATTTCTGCCTTGACCAATTCATTGCAATAGTTAGACAGCTTCATGATGGGATGACAAGAATGGTTGGAAGATGAAAAATCTCCATTCCATTCTGAATAAAAAATGGTTTAAAATGAGGCTGTCCTCACATCAACACTTTCTATTGTTTTGTTTACTGCAGTGCTAGTTCTTTCTGTGACCACAACACAGGTATTCAGATTAGATTCATAACTGATGACAGGCTGTTTAACCTCAGGTGATTGCAAAGAAAAAAAAAAATCAATAGCACTCGATGAACTTCTCTGGGAATTTCTGTTTGCTGATGGCTGTGCCTTGGTTGCCCATTCCCAGTACAGTATGAGAGTCAGCATAGATTGCTTTACAGCTGCAGGTTCGTGACTTGGATCGTAAGTCTTAAAAAATAAATAAATAAATCAGTATGCACCATCCTACTACCGGTAATCCCTCTATATCAGGGGAGTGGGGGGAGGGGGCAATGCAGGCGCATCCAGAATGGGGCAAATGGCAACAGGGCATCGCCCTCATTCCCAGCACTACTGCATCTGCATCCCGTGCTCCCCCACCCCAGCTGGGCAAGCGGCAGCGGGGCAGAGCCCCCGCTCCCAGCACTGCCGTGCCCGCATCCCATGCCCTGCTATCCCGGCTGAGCAAGCAGCAGCAGGGCATAGCCCACTGCTTGCCCAGTCAGGGCAGAGGGCGTGGGATGCGGGCACTGCTGCCGCTTGCCCAGTCAGGGCAGGGGGGCGCAGTATACAAGCACTGCCACCACTTGCCCAGCCAAGGTGGGGCAAGGGGGTGTGGGATGCGGGCACGGCAGCATTGGGAGTGGGGGCTATGCCCTGCTGTCGCTTGCCCCCTTCTGCCCAGAGTGAGCTGCACCTACATCGTGCCCCCCCCTTCGCCTCCCCCCACTCCAGCTGGGCAAGCGGCAGCAGGACATAGGCCCTGCTTCCAGCGCTGTCACACCCACATCCCACACTCCCCACCTCCTTCCCCGAGTCCCATATCCTCCCCCGGCTGGGCAAGCAGCAGCAGGGCATAGTTCCTGCTCCCAGCACTGCCACACCCACCTCCCACAACCCCCTGACTCCCTCCCCGAGTAATGTGCCCCCCTGCCCCAGCTGGGCAGCTTGTCTCAGCCCCAATCCCTCCCTCGCTGTGGGGGTATTGATCTGTCCCCCCACGTCCCTTCCCTTCCCCCTCCGCCTACCACAGCTGGAGGCAGCTGTGTCCAGCATTGAGAACTGCTGCCTGTTTAGTCTATGGCCAAATCTCCAAATTGGGCCGAATCCTTTCCGAATTGATTTGGAGGCTTCCAATTCAATCTAGACCTTTTAACTGGTCTCCCAATTCAATTCGGATTTGGAGATTCAGCTTCCAAACCTCCTCCGAATCGAATTGGCTACCGAAGCTTTGCGCAACCTTAATGGACATCCAACTGCATGCTACAATGCATCTTGTGTCAGGCACATTGTGTCCCACTCTACTCCCATGGTTACCAGTCCTCAGTAACATTGTTCCACCTCATCTCTACCACACAAATGCTGAAGTAAACCTACTAGCCAGACTCCATGATAATTCTACACTGCCACTGCATTGGGACATATTCCACCTATCAATAACTCAGCTCCCCTCAGGATGTCCAATATTGTCTACCCTTTCAAAATCCTTTCATTTTTCTTTAGTTACTCAAAGACATGAAGAATAGTAAGCAGAAACACTGATCAATCACCACATCATCTCTGACCCTACAATCAGTCAACCAGGATTTAATTGGCCACACTGTTATTGGGCACTTCTTAAACATTTTCAAACTGGACAGGGTCACTGTGCCTCAAACCTATACCAATGGCCTTCAAAATTACAAAAAATACCCTTGTGGACAAGTTCATACCATGTCCCACATTGTTGACTCATGTCCATATATACCTGGTGGCCTTCAAGCTCTTCACACTGGTGATGACATTGCTTTATGATGGCTGAAACAAATGCCCAAACTGCCTATGCTAACTAAAAAAAATCTAACTTATGTCAGTATGAATCTGTAGTGATATAAATTAACTAACGTACTCCAACTTGGATTCTGAGGCTAGATACAGACATTCAAAAAGCCCGAGGTGAAATTGATTGAAGTCACATAGTTTTCTGTAAGTGGCATAGTTTAGATTGGTAGCGAACAGAACACACATTCGCCCTTTGGTAAAGGGGAGGGGGAAATCTTAGATGCAGTTTTGCCATTTTTAAATCAATCTATGTGTGCAAAACTTCTGTTCTATTCTGTACAGACTGGTTTCCAATTGCTTATACTGATAAAATTGTAATGTCTGTACCTGGCCTGAATGAAAGAGTGTTAAAGGTTGAAGTGGCTTGGCTACACCTATATCACTACAATGATCAGAACTTCATTGTTACATCTTATCAGAAAGTTGGCACCTTATCCAGTACAGCCTGCCCAAAGACAAGCACTGGGTTGAAAGAAGAATAATTACTGATGCTTCCTGCCTCACTGAGTATCCGGCCATCACCTTGGTTTTCCTCCCTCCTTCCCAGCTGTTCTCAGGGCCCAGCAGTGGCAGGGCACCATCATTCTGTTCCCTCCTCCCCTTCCCTGCCAGCTTTTGTTGGGGCCTGGCAGTGGTGGCGAGGCTGGAGTGGGGGGGGGCCAGCGCTGCACTGTCAGCACCCTACACTGCCGCCTCCCAGGAGTGTGTGGGGGGGGTGAAGCTTGCCCCGCACCCCCCTTGGCCAACACCGCCTCCAGGGAACAGGGCTGGGGGGGGAGGGATGAGGCCAGCGGTACTGGCCTCACTCCCCTGCTCCGTCAGCTCTGTTGCCATTATCATGGCAGTGCTCTGCCACACTGCCGCCTTCCATTTGGAATGCTCTTGGAGCAGTCCAATTGGTTGTTTCAGACAATTAGAGTGCAAATAAAGTGTTACGGACAGACAGAAAGACAGACTAAGTCTTTTATAATATTAGAATATCCTTTGAATCCTGGGGGGGGGGGGGGGGGGGGAACACACATGCTTCTATAGTGCCATTGTTACTGCACCATCATTTAATATTTCCTACACCAATACATACATACATACGTAATTTGAAACTTCTGAGAATTATTTTTAAAAATTAAGTATACTTAAGTGTCAGTTTTTATAAGCCATTTCTATTTCCCACAGGTCTAATGAGTTTTTATGTCATCTACTTTCATTTCTACCCCCTACTCCGCCCCTCAGTTTTGAGGAAAAATGGCAACCCCTAAAAAAAATATCGGATTGTATATGTACATGATATATAATTTAGATTATATGTATAAATATTGAAGTTGAAAACATATCTTCCTATTTTTGAGGCAGATAGCTTAGATGGAAATGGATTAAGCAAAAAGCTTCATACACACACACACATATACATGCACACACTTTTTTCCCCCCTCAAAACTAAAGGACAGGGTAGGGGGTAGAAATGAAAGCAGATAACATAAGAACTCATTAGACTTGTGGAAAATAGAAATGGCTTATATAAACTGACACAATTAAGTGTACTTCGTTTAAAAAATAATTCTCAGAAGTTTAAAATTCATTCTCACAAAGAAAATAAGGAACTTTAACTAGCTTTGAAGCTATTAAGCACATAAATATTCTTATAAAAAACTAAATTATGAACTCTGGTTCATCTGAACAGGAGAGTGCTAGAAATCTTTTCCTTTCAGCTTAATACAACTGAGCCAGACCAAAGAAAAGTACTGGACTTAGTACTCCCTAATCATCAGTGCTTACAATTTTCAAGATTTCTTATATTACTGTTTGACCACCAATGCCAATCAAATTAACTGAACAAATCCCAGCACTTTTATCAGAAAGTCTTTTAGGTATGATCTAAGCAGTGATGGAAGATGCAATAACACCTGAGTACTGCTAGGAGTGCTCTGGCTCTTACTACCACCTGCAGAGTGGCCAATTAGCAATAGATTTTCAGAAAATTACTATTTTATCAGCGAAATAAAAAACAGAAAGCACAAAAAAGTGAACCTGAGAATTTTTAAGAAGCCAGTGACTTGGAAGATTTCATCGCTTTAAATGACAAAAAGCTATAATGTAATATTAGTTTCAAAGCAAAATACAGGAAATACAATCCTAGCTCAGAGACAAACTGAATTTACAGACAATTAAAAAAAATGTGCTGCTAAATAGTCATTCATAGAAATCTTCTGACAAAAGACAGCACAAAATTTCAAAGAAAAAAATATTTAAGGTATTGCATGGTCAGTGATGAACTTGAACATTTGCATTAAGATTTATTAAAGCTGAAGTATGCCACTGTTTAAAAGTGAAATTTAAGAGTACAGGTAGAATTCTATCATATGACTGGCTGGATTAAGGTGATTTAGTGTTTGGCAAATTGACTTAGGGGTCACACCCAGAGAGTGGTGGTGGACGGGTCAATATCGACCTGGAAAGATGTGGGCAGTGGAGTCCCGAAAGACTCGGTCCTTGGACCGGTGCTATTCAATGTCTTCATCAGTGACTTGGATGAGGGCGTGGAGAGTACCCTGTCCAATTTTGCAGATGATACCAAATGATGGGGCAAAGTTAACACACCAGAGGGTACAGAACGGATCCAGGCTGATCTGGACAGGCTGGAAAAATGGGCAGAACGAAATAGGATGCAGCTCAACAAAGACAAGTGCAATGTGCTGCACCTGGGCAAAAAGAATCACCAACATGCTCACAGGCTGTGGGATGACCTTCTCAGCAGCACAGCAGTGGAAAGGGATCTTAGAGTCATAGTTGACTCCAAGATGAACATGAGTCGTCAACGTGACAAAGTGATCAACAAGGCTAATCGCACTGCTGCAGTTGGAGTACTGGGTCCAGTTTTGGGTGCCGCACTTCAAGAGGGATGTGGAGAATCTTGAGAGGGTTCGGAGGAGTGCCACTCATATGGTCAGAGGCCTGCAGGCAAGGCCCTACGAGGAGAGACTGAGGGACCTAGATCTCTTCAGCCTTTGCATGAGAAGGCTGAGGTGATCTTGTGGCTGCCTATAAATTAATCAGGGGAGGGCATCAGGGAATAGGAGATGCTCTATTTCCTAGGGCACCCCCTGGAGTAACTAGGAATAATGGACACAAATTAACAGAGAGCAGATTTAGGTTGGACATTAGAAAGAACTTCTTCACAGTAAGGGTTGCCAGAAGATGCAATGGGCTGCCTAAAGAGGTGGTGCTCTCTCCTACCTTGGGGGTCTTCAAAAGGAGACTGGACAAGCACCTAGCTGGGGTCGTCTGACCCCAGTGTTCTTTTCTGCCCATGGCAGAATCTATGAATCTATGAAAGGAAAACTGTTCAGCCCAACAATTCATAACAATTGCAACTATGAATAAATGTAAGATATATTTAAAAAAACAAAACAAAACAAAAAGTACAATTGGTATTTCTGGGGGCACTGCTGGAGGTAACTATCTTGTTGAACAGTGAAGCCATCTCTGGCGCTATGTTTGAAGGCAGAACACCTCAAAGAAGAGATTTTAAGCAACTTTTAAACTTGCATTAGGTTGGATTGATAGAAGAAAGGTTAATTAAAAAATAAATAAATTGAGTATTATCTTGACAGCTGAACTATGCTTAGAATATCCAACAAACTTATCTAAACCTAGCTAAGTATGCAGTTGGTCCAATAAAATCAGTCACAAAAATCCTTGCCTCCAACATAAACTTAACTTCCATGGAAATATGGGTTTAAAAACTGTTATTATAGACATATGACAAGGGTAGGTAACCTTTTTTGGCTGAAGCCTTGAAGGACCCACCCTAAGTAAGATGTAAGCAGACAAGCAGATGCCAGAACCTGGCTATCACTAGCACTTGTCCTCATGGCAACATGGGGAGAGTGCCTGTAGCTGAAGCCCTTTGCTGTTAAATGTCACCATTGGTCCCCACCACACATGCAAGTAGAGAAGCGATGAGATCTAATGAATGATTCACACAATCATGCCTCCTGGCATGCCACATGTGCATGGCAGGAGGCACAATTGTGGGTTTGTGCATTAGATACCACTGGGTACATTTACAGTATCATTAAGGTGATAGGATAAATTCTGGCACAGTTTGTGCCGGAGTTTATTTCAGTTCCTTAATGGCACATGTAGATGCTCAAACTGCTATGGTCCAGGGCACACGTGCAGATGCTGCTCCCAGGACTGCAGCTGTTTAAGCCAGGACAGAGCAGCCTTGGGCTGGCAGGAAAATTGAGGGGGTAAAGCCCAGGCTCCATAAGGTGGCATCAGGGCTGGCTGGGGCATGAGAATGCCCCAGTGTGAGGAACCCTGTGGATAGGCAGCAGGCAAGGGTCTGGCCCCCTGCTGCCTGGGCTCACTAGGCACAATGTACACCTGGGTCAGCATTTACATGTGCATTTAGATGCAGTTTTTTTTGCTGCATTAACATCCTACTGCGGTGAAAATTAGTTTGCCGTGGTCTAATAGCATAAACCGTGACACTTAACTGCGCAGCAACTTAATTTGCTGTGGTGTAAAGTGCATGCACCCATCAAGCATTATTGCTGGAGCACGAGGAGCAAGAGGAGCCCAATCTCAGGCTCCCCCTGCACCATCAAGAAGAAAGCTCCCACAATTGGGAGCACTATGCATCCCAGTTGAGGGGCTTCCACCCACAAAGATACCCCATGCATCCCTGATTTCCCAGCACCCCTGCGGTGGAAATGCCCCTGCGGCAATCCTCTGGCCTGGGGGCTTCCCACACTCCTGAGCTCAGGGTTTTTATGCTGGGTATGGTGCACTCCTGCAGCTAGGACCTCTGTCAGCTGACAGAGCTCCCAGCCACAGGGGAGACCTTGCTACATGTGCAAATTAAAACTCAATAGCAACCAGTTATAAAGTTAGTACACATTTTCAAGGTCTAACTTTATGGTCAGTTGGAGCTTTGTACAGGTACTCCTCACTTAACGACCGAGTTCCGTTCCTGCGACTCAGTCGTTAAGCGAATTGGTTGATAAGCGACGAGCCGCTCTGAGCAGCAAAGTGCTCCCCGCAGGACCGTGTACTGGCAGCCGCGTCCCTGGGGCAGGGGGCCGAGCTGCTCCCTCCCCTCCTCTTGCCAGCACCAGGGCAGCATTTGGCCCTGAAGCCAGGGCTGGTGGGAAGAGGATGCTGAGAGAGGGAAGGAGCTGGCACCATGGAGCAGGAGGGAAGCTTGGCCCTGGCAGGCAGAACTAACCACTGCCCTTAAACCCACCCTCCAGACCCGCGCGCGGGGCTGCTCTGCGCCCTGCCGGCTGTTGTCGCGTGGGGCTGGGGGCATTGCGCCTGCAGGCAGGTGGGAGCCGGCGGAGCTGCCCCGGCCCCGGCGAGGAAAGCCCGCTCCGTGCGCCCCGCCCAGGCCGCGAGCGCGGGAGCTGTCCGCCCCGCCGTGCTGAACCTGCGGCGCGCTGTTTCCACAATACAGGTACTCCTCACTTAACGACCTACCTGCTCGGAGTACCAACTGCTCAGAGAGCTGGTTGTAAGTCCGCGCGGTCGTTAAACAGGTAGGTCGTTAAGTGAGGAGTACCTGTATAGCATGATAGCTGCTCTGCACATGTACCTGGTCTTTAGGTAATTGAGCAAGACCTGTAATGTGTAGAGGTAGCTGAAACCTCATAACCGCTGACTGAATAACATGGTTCTATGGTTGGAACTAGGTTGAGGGCTAGAGGCTGCTGACTGCTGGTATATGCTTAGAGAGATTTCTCTATTTTATAGTGTATGTATAGAGTCTATTTGTTTTACAGGGTAAGAGAGTTGTTTCCTGTACACAAAGCAGAAATTGACTGACATATTAGCAATACTTACTTTCACTTATTAAACACAGGTGGTATAAAACGTGTCTGTGAAATCCTTAAAAATCTTGTCCACATTGAGGCATTTATAAATGTAGACAGACACCACACAAAATAAGGAAAGCAAAGGGAGGCAACTTGGTAGAGTTTTAAGAAAACAAAACAAAACAAAAAAATCCTAAATCATTACCTAACAATGCACTACACTTCCTTGGTGATCTGAAATTATAGTACATCCTGAGTTTATGGTAAATTAGTGCCAGGGTAGCCATAACTGTTCAGAGATAAATCTTCAACAGTAAATCATAATTAGATTTGATACATCTAATAAAAAAGGTTGGCATTAGTAGTGGGAGAAGATAAATTTGGCAAACATAATATTGTTTGAAAGAATACTTCTCCCAAAAATTATTAAAATGCCTAACATTCTAATACATTGTTTTCATAGCCTAAGCTTTTTGAAGTACAGTAGTATATCCCCAAACTAGAAGATTATTTTTCTAATTTTACACCTGCGTTTCATTATTTTTCTCCCACGTACAGTTCTTTGTTCCAGAACAGATGGCTTTAATGCAAAGAATCAAACAGAGATTGGAAATAACTAGCAAAATGGCTTATAATGAAACTTCCTATGCAAGTATTTTTCAATTTATTACTAAGTTAGATGTCATTGTGTAAATGGACTAACTTTACAACAGTAATAGTAAATGGAGACCATAGAAGGAAGTCTATAGCAGAGAGAAAACATTCCTTTCATCACTAACCAGCTTTGATAACCTACTGAAAATCAGGTGAGTTATGCATTTATTTTATCTTTAATTTTATGATTTTTCCTATGTTTTGGTCACTGCAAACAAATGTTGATTTGCCAAAATCAACATTTGGCATCTGACATATTTATGAAAGTTTGGCTAATAAACCCTGATCTCAGGGAGGTAG
The DNA here is from genome assembly GCF_030867095.1 of Alligator mississippiensis. NCBI lineage: Eukaryota > Metazoa > Chordata > Crocodylia > Alligatoridae > Alligator > Alligator mississippiensis. The sequence continues at coordinate 185,748,488 of NC_081824.1, read as the reverse complement.
AAAAAAGATAAAGGAATTTGTTTTTGGCAAAAGTACTTTTTTGTTGGGTCATTAGCAAAGAGAATGTTATGGTCTTCTTTAAAGATCTCCTTCACAATGACTAGTAGAGTTCGTTGTGGACAAAGGCAGCCAACAGACAAGGCAGAAGGTTTTTTGGGTGGGGGTGGGGGGACAGAAGGAGGGGTTGTTGTTGTTGTTTTTACTTAGTAGAGATAGCACAGACCACCTAAAATTCAAAGTACTTCATATACCATCTTCCTTATTTTAAAACAATATAGTTAAAACAGCTTCTTATCCTCACAGCATACTTTAAAATAATCATACTATTTAAATATAGCCTATATAACTTAACAACATGTAGTAGTTTGAGAAACACTGATTTTTATGGAACATGATGCATTTATAATTACGAACTATTTTATAGCAGGTACACTAAGCTATTGTTTGAGCAGGTTATGAAGAAAAAGCAAAACATTTTCAATCTTCCACTGGGTTCTTATGATAGAGCCAGAAAAAACATCTCTGAGTAGCTCAGAAACGCCTATGGAGATACAAGATACAAGAAAAAAAACATTTCAAACTTACTAATGGAAACAAGTACTCCTTACCTTGTGCAGTACCATGCTTTAAGTCCAAGAAAAATGTGTAGTCTTCCTTTAATTGGGTCATTTGAGATGCAGGCTGTAAATTTATGGGGGAACAAAATCAAATTTCCTCTATTTAGGCTGCCAATACTTTTCATTTTTGAAAAGTAGATGCAGCATGCCCAGGCTCTGGATACAGTAAGGGGTGCCTTTTCAACACAGTGGAGTTCATGACAGTAGTCACCTCCAGTTTTACCATAAGTCTTGGAAATCCAAGAGAATCCTGATCTTGAGTCTAAGTATGTAAAGATTTGGGAATAAAAAATATTTAGCTAAAACTGACTTAGATGACATTTAATACCAGTGACACTTTATAGGTTTTGAAACAGAGGCTGTTCATCTAAAAATGCCAAAAATCTCATTTGAAGAAAGAAATAAAAAGATGGTAAACTTCAGTCAGTCTTATTAGAGAAAAGCAACTTTATCTAATTGCAGGCATCCCATGTATTCAGACAGAAAGACCATTTCATATTATTGGACTGAAATTAATTTGAAAAGCTACAATGCCACTGCTACTGGTTTTTCTTTCAAGACCCTCTTCCAGAGTTGAACACTCCATAAACTTCTTAGTTCGTCAACAGAAAGTTTATTTAGCTAAAACTATATCATAAAGGAATATTCCCTTGAATGAGAGAACTAATTCTAGCCCTAATACCATATCACTTTATTTTCATAATTTTTTGAAACTCTCTCTGAAAAAAAACTATCAATTTTGCAAAAGATTCAGAAGTTCAAACATCTAGTTGGCTTGCCTAGTTGTAAGGTAGCCGGTAAAAGTGAATATTATCTTACTGTTGAAAACTATGTTAAAACATTTTCCAATAGTGGAAATATTCCACTTCCCACATGTTTGTAGTTCTTATTTTCTTTCGCCAATTGAGCCTTTTACAAACACATCAGCAACTGAAACTAACAAGAATTGAGAAGTCTGGGATCACTGCACAAAGCCATTTTTAGAACAGAATCCACCTACTAATGTATTCAAAATGCACAATTGGAAAAAGGAGAAGCATTATTTGGAATAGTATTTCTAATAAGGCTGTGCAAAGCTTCGGTAGCCAATTCGATTCGGAGGAAATTTGGCCCAATTTGGGGACCAACTCTCCAAATTAGAATCGATTCAGAAAGGCTTTAGAAGAGTCTGCCACTATAGAGATTCAGTCACAGACTATAAATGCAGCTGACACAGCTGCATCCAGCTGGTAAGTTTGTTAGGGTTGGGGGAGGGAAGGGGTGTGGGGGAGGAAGGGATTGGATCTGGGACTGGGACAAACTGCCCAGCCAGGGCAGGGAGGCACATCACTCAGGGAGGGGGTCAAGGGGTTGTGGGAGGTGGGCACAGCAGTGCTGGGAGCGGGGACTATGCCCTGCTGCTGCCTGCCCAGCTGGGGCGGGGGCGGGGTGCAGGCACGGCTCGTTCCAGGTGGAAGGGGGCAAGCGGCAGCACGGCATAGCCCCCTCTCCCAGCCCTGCCGTACCCACATCCCGTGCCCCCCCTGCACTGGCTGGCAAGTGGCAGTAGGGCAGAGAACCTGCACACAGTGCTGATGCGGGCGCAGTAGCGCTGGGCATGAGGGCTATGCCTTGCTTCCGCCTGGAGAAAACCATGCCTGCATCGCACCGCCCGTGCCCGCTGGCTGGGCTGGGCTGGGAATGGGGCTGGGCAGGATAGCCACGGGGGCTTCTCCCAGGGCTCCCCCCACCAGGGCAGAGGCAGGTGCAGCTGGAAGAGCCGCGGGAGAAGCCCCCATGGCTGCCCTGCCCAGCCTCAGCCTCTGGGCACTTAAAATGCAGCCCCACACTCACTGGCTCTGGCAACAGCAATCGGGGCCTCTGGGGGCTTGTGGCACAGCCCCCTGCACAGCCCCAGTGCCCCGATTGCCCTCCCCCCGCGTGGGTCCAGCAGTCCGGGAGTCAAAAAAAGCGCACTGCACTCACCGGCTGTAGCAGGGGCTGTGGGGGCTCTAGGGCCATGTGGCAAAGCCCCCCCGCACAACCTCCCCCCCCCAGTCCCATCCCAATGGCCTCAGCATCCCGGCACTTAAAAAAAAAAAAAAAAAAAAAAGGAAATAAAAGCTCTACACACACCAGTCTGGAAGTGGTGATCAGGGCCTCTGGGGGCTCATGGCAAGGCCCCCCACGCAGCACAGGACAGTGGGGGGCAGCAGGGATTGCCACGCCCACTTGGCACATGCATGGCAGCTGTCACATTGCGTTGGTGCAGTGTGGCTCAGCAGGGCACCACATGCTGTCTGGGAGCTGGGGTGGGTCCAGCAGTCAGCCAGAGCACGGCACTGCTCAGCCCCAGCAGCCCAGCTCCCAGACAGTACATGGCACCCTGCCGAGCCACGCTGCACCCATGCCATGGGACAGTTGTCATGCAGTTGCCAAGCGGTGGGGGCGATCCCTGCTGCCCCCTGCTGTGTGGGAGGGGGAGGAAGGGCTCTGCTAGGAGCCCTCAGAGGCCCTGATCCCCGCGCTGCTGCAGCTGGTGAATGTGGGGTTTTTTTTTGTTTTTGTTTTTTTTTTTAAGTACCAGGAGGCTGGGGCCAGGCAGGAGATGGGGCCAGGCAGGGCAGCCATGGGAGCTTCTCCTGCAGCTCCCCCTCCCCAGGGAGAGGCAGGCACAGCTGGAGGAGCCATGGGAGACCCTGCAGCCGCTTGGCTGTGCCTGCCTCTCCCCAGCCAATCTGAATCTCAGAATCGGTGCCAAATCTCCAATTCTGATTCAGCTGAATCGAACGGGGACAGTGACTTGAATTGTCAGATCGAATCATTGTCCTCCGAATTGGCCAAATCGAATGTTTCCCTATTCACACAGGCTTAATTTCTAACCATGTTAGAAGCATTCTGTTAAATCACAAGATCTCTTCAGTAACATGATGGGGATCCTAGGGATACAGTCTGATATATCTCAACTTAGCATAGCTAACATAGTACTGTAGCCTGAAAACCTTTAGTATTAAGGAACAAGCATCATAGTGATGTCACTTGTCAACACCACCTTTGAATTGTCTTTTAATAACAGTGTTCTGGATTTATATAATAAGAACATGAAAAAACAAACTAAAAAAGAAATCCAAGTATGCCAAGTCCTATAAGATTTTATATTATAACATTGTCTAAAAAAAATCTATAGTATCAAATACTGATATGTTGTAGGAGTTATAACAAGTTACTCCCACGGCTTTAAAATTATTTATTACATACCCACTACAAATATGGCATATTTAAGTCTAATCAAAAGAATTGTTCAGGAAATTTGTAGAGATAAATAAATATATGCAATATATAAAAAGCAATCGAGACACGCAATGCCAAAGTTAAGGTTGTCTGCTCAATTTTGATTTTACCTCTTTGCATTTACATATTGTACTAAAATAATTAAATGACATGAGCATATATTTTTTTCCTGAGACCTGTGTCTCATTTGGCATATTGGTTAAACAATGCATAGCAAACAGACAGCTATTCAATGCTTACTTTTAGTCCTATCATGCATGCTCCTCTGCCTCCTTCAGTTTCTCCATCTTACCTGCCTACTTCATTAGATAGCAATCTTCATTCCATGTGTCTTGCTAATGTAAAATAATACACTATTTTGACAACAATACATGAACCAAGCGTGAGAGGGAGAGTTGGGTCATTAAAAAGGTGAATCTGTCAACAAACTGTATGGATGCTTGAACAAGTTACAAGATAAGCAAGGACAGCTTGAACTTAGTATCTCTGGCACGCTGTGGTAACTGATTATGTACAAGTTCTTATCCCACTTTCACTGGGTGGTAAAACCACCTCACCTTCAACGCAAAGTAGGAAAATGCACATGGGTATCTAGAACAGAGCAGCTGTTAGACTATAAATTCATGCCCTAGTTTACCACGGTGGGAATGTATTTTTATGCCCATACTCAAAAGCAGTATAGCAGTGACAAAGACAAAGACAACTATAGCAAAATTGTACTTAAAGTTTTTTTTAAACATAGTGTCGCAGGGCACCTCGGTACCCCTGCTCCTAGAGTGGAGAAACTGCCAGGGAGCGAGTGAGCGCACCCTGGCCTGACATAACGAGCCCAGCTGAGGCTTGCTCAGGTAATGAGCGCAGCTGCGGGTTGCCGGAGCAACCAAGGGGAACCAGCTGCCTGTAGGGGGCAGGGCCTGGCCCTTATAAAGCTCAGGGCTGAGGTCAGGCTGGCAGTTCTCTGCCAGCAGTCGGAGAGGCAGAAGCTCCCTCGGCCAAGATGTGGAAAGGAGCATGACTCGCAAGTACAGCTCATGATAGCCCTGAGAGGTTGGGCACTAGAGTTTAGCCATGCAGCTTGCATTTGTGTTACAGCCTAGGGGCTTGTGGTTTTGCTTTATGTGTGTGTTATAGCCAGGAGGCTCTAGTTTACGTTTGGCTCTGTATATTACACCCGGAGGCTTGGGTGAGGCTGTAGGGGTTGGAGGAGGCCTCAATTACTCGCACGCCAGTGCGTGAGCAGCTGGCAGTGAGAAGCGCGGCCAGTGGGTCGCGGGCGCAACCCGTAGGTTGCGGACGGGGACCTAAACCCCGGATTGCGTGTGGGGGAACATAGACCCTGAAGGCGCAGCTCGCATGCCACTGCGTGAGCAGCTGGCGGCGAGGAGCGCGGCCAATGGGTTGCGGGCGCAACCCGTAGGTTGCGGACGGGGACCGAGACCCCGGATTGCGTGTGGGGGAGCATAGCCCCCGGCCCCAGGAAAGGGGCGGTATTACTGAGTAGCCCAGTGTGGGCACGGCGAGCCCCAGAGAAGGGGGGAGCGCCATACTGAGCAGCCCTAGAGAGCGGGGCCATACTGAGTAGCCCAGTGTGGGCGCGGCGAGCCCCCAGAGAGGGGGAACGCCCTTGTACGTTATTGAGTAGCCCAGTGTGGACGCGGCGAGCCCCAGAGAGGGGGAACGCCATTGTGCTTTGTTGAGTAGCCCAGTGTGGGCGCACGGGCATAGCGAGCCCGGCCGCAGGCTAGTGCAGCAATCCCCCTCAGACCAAGGCAGGGCGCTGCGGTTGCCCCTGAGAAGACAGGGAGTAGCAGCGCAGGGAGCCAGAGTCAGGGAGGGTATCCGTGCGGTTGGCCCATAGGACCGGAGGCCCGCTAGAGAGTCCCGGAGCGGAACCACGCTGGCAGGGGAGGCCCAGAGTGGGCCAGATGAGAGTCCCAGCAAGAGGCCGGGCATGAGAGAGGGAGCCCAGGGTGGGCCACAGTAGAGAGACAGACCGGACAACGTCCTTTACATCTGCGAGGCTTGGGGCGTGGTATTAGGGGCTGGTAGGAGCCACGCATAGCCCATAAGGCTAGGGCACTTGGGTAGCGCCCATTGTACGGGGAGACCCACGAGGGGTCCAGGAGCTGACAGGCCCGAGGAAACACAAGGCAGCCTCCCTATTACATATTCCATCAAGACGTGGCGCGCGAGAATGGAGGGTGCCCTCGGGCCGGAGTAGCGTGGTGAGAGGGCCTCAAGGAGATCACAGCCCTCCGCGAGGACCCCGCCGTGACACATAGCTAAATTGTTCTATTAAAATATGCTTGACAAATAATCAGGCAAAGTATCTGCTACAATACATGGCTTGCAAAGGCAAATATGAAATAAAAACTACTGACTGACCCACAGAGCACAGCATTTGTCCCAGAGTCTCAAATTTCCTTTACTGGCAACAGAAACATGTGGAGAGGCAGATACCTGCATGAGTAGTCACTTCCCCATAGAAGCAAATGATAAGAAGTATGACAAACTGACTCGTTATCTTACAAAAAATGAAGTGAACATTTATGATAAATTTTAATTTCTTGTGTAGATGATGATTATGTATTGGAGCTAAACACTTTTGCCCCTCCAAAACAGGTTACATTTTTTCAGGATTTTACCACATTGGTCCTGATCCTGTAGGAGAATCCTTAATTTGAATGTGCAGAGCCCCACTGCGTTCAACTGAACTCTGCATGGGTGCAAAGCTCAGTGCACACTGAATAATGCTTTGTAATCTTATGCATAAGATTACAAGGCATTATTCCTTGATTACCCATAATTACTAAAATGGGTACACTATACTCTAACATTCCTTAGAAGAGAATTCAGTTTTCACAGACTTTGAAAGGGAGAAAAGGTATTACTGCTCTTGAACAGACATCACAGCCTCATCTCCGTTAAAAATGAAAGAATTAGGTCACCAGCACAATTCTGTTCAATGGGTTGAGTCCGCAGTGTTCTTCTTTGCTCAGGATATTAATCTTTCTAAAAGCATTCTTGCACTTCAGTGTAACAATCTAACAGCAGTAATTACTTCTTGTTCTGCCTTATCAGATGCACAGGTATTAAATGATTTTTTTCTTTTGCCATTGGATTGAAGTATTTAAAAGATTTTCTTTGAAAATTGCTCACTGATAACAAACAAGCTCATGTGTTCTGCCTTAAAGAGCTAAAACTTCCAAAGTGGATGCAAAGTGCATGGATGTAGAAATAAATGAACACCAAGGATGCATGCAAGTCAGGAGATTCTGTATGCTGGCAGCTCATTGTAGATCTGTCCAATATATTTTTCCTCCAAATGTGGCATTCTGTAGGTAAAATCATTTTACCATCCTTTGAAAACATGCCCTCTTAGAACATTCTATCCAGTCATAATGCTACACAATGATAAAATTATTATTTAGATAAATTATTTTCTTTAATAGATTCAGGAATGAAAATATATTGTCAACATACTAGAGGAATTTTATTTGGAAAAGAATGTTGTTGCTTAGAAGAATGCAGAAATTGTACTAGAAAAACAATATTACTCATTATGTGCACATGCATGTGCACACACAGTATCTCTCCATCAACTGAAACTTAATCACCTTTTTACAATTTAGAGGGAAATGCAGTTTTTAGGGTGGTTAAGCCATGTATCATCAATACCATGAAGCTAACCTATCAGTTGTAATAGCTCCTATAAAATACCACAGTGAGATTGCAACAAGCCTAGAAAATGGGCTACAAATCCCAGATATGCTCAAGGAAGCAGTGAACCAAAAATAAAAATAGGTAGATCTGAAACCAAGAACTAGATAGCATTCATCTAATTCATGACCAGAGTTCATAGGCCAAGGTTTTAAAGCGTCTTATTCAGCTCTGAGTGGCAATAATTGAATGGAGACTTCGATTATAAAATACCCCTCTCAAAAAAGGGTAACTTTTCAGTAGACCTATCTATGCTTTGCACATGTAATACCACTTCCACTTGCCACCATATTATTCTAATTAGTTTAAAAAAAAAAAAAAATCAACAGATCCATTAATAATGAAGAACACTATGCTGAAGGTCTATGTATTTATTATCCTGTTATATAGTAACTATCAAACAGAGAGAAGCCTTAAATAATTATAGTGAAACAAGTTCTTCTGGCTTTCTCTTTGCCTCTCATACTCCGTTTTGAAAAAGAAAGGATTAGATCCCACTTCTATTAGTAATCTGAATTTTGTGTTTTGAAAGCTGCTCTTCTCTCACTCATTCTTCTAGAAGGAGTATTCTAAAAGCTGAATTAAGAGTACAGAAGGAAAGGGGGTGATAACTGGACTTTTCTCTTTCCTTAGGAACTAAAATTGAAGAGACGTATTAGACATATTACCAATGTTTGTACTCAAAAGCTCGAAATAGTCTGAAGCAGCCAGGGGATTGTGTGATGGGTATATATGAGGAGTATCAGACCACTAACCTCATTTTAATTTATGGCAAAAAAACCCTAAAAACATGAAAACTGGAGGGTTAAAGGGACATAGAAACGTCCTGGGGGAAGGCGGGGGAAGGGGAAAGGGCAGGGGAGAGAGACTAGTACATTAATCCTGGATGCCACACAGCCTCACTAGAATACACTTAGTACCTGGTATAGTTGATTAAAATCAGTTTTGACACCTTTGGTATGAAATAAATAAAAAAGCAAAAATTATTTTTGTACATACCTGCACTGAAAAAAAATACATTCCTTTTTCTTGGAGCGCTCATAATATAAGCATAAAGGAATAATCTGTTTGAATACATATGCTATTCCATTACAATGGCATATTGTAGGAGAGGAGAGTTAGAATTAAAATATCTAAACCAAAAAGCCAAAAATTGGGTGTTAAAACTGATTTATAGTTGCATCTTATACCATAGCAGTTTGTGCCCTGTTAAGAGAATTAACCATTTCAGCAATATATAAACCTTAAAATTTCAATGAAAAGGGAATATGGAAATCTGTATTATTGTAGTTCCCCTAATTAAAAGAATAGTTCAAGTTAGTATGCAACACTAAAAATCATGCCTACCAATGCTGCCTGGTTTCCCGAAGCCTTTTTGATGTTCCTTGCTGGCATTCCACGAAGATGATTAAATCTATTCTGGAAACCTACAAATCAGAATTATATCTCTGTTTAAAAAACATTTTTATACATGCATGAACTGGATCAAGTTACCAACTTAAGAAAGACAATGGGCATCATAGGTAACTGCTTACAGACATATTCTCAGTACAGTGGTGGATCTAAAAGTGTTAATTTTATTCTCTGAATTATGAAAAGGACAGGTAGGAATAGAGAAATTATTTTGCTTCTGTTCCCAGCACTTTTAAAATAATTACAGGACCACTTTTCCACACGGGTCAGCAATCTACAGCCCACAGATCAGATCTGTGCCACAGAGCTCCTGGATCTGGCCTGTGGAACAAAAGCTTTAGTAGCACTTGGTGGCAGGTGGGCAGCAGGGAGAATTGGCAGCAGCAGACAGGTGCCTGTGCTGGCCCACCTTCAACCTGAGCCTGACAATGTAAAATGTCGCTGACCCCTGCTTTCTCCCGTTCTGGTGTCCACACTTCAAAAACAACATGGAAACACCAGAGAAAATACAAAAGTAGGCTAGAAATTATTCCAAAGGGCCGGAAAACAAGTCATGTGATGCAAGACTTTAAGTTCAATCTATTCAGCTATTAAAAAAGTTCGAGTTGACTTGAGCATAAGTTTTCCTAATGGAAAAATACCTGCTAAAGAGAGGATATTCAGTCTTGTAGAGTAGGCATGACAAAATCCAATGGCTGAAAGTTGAACTAAGGGCAAATTCAAGCTTGAAATAAGATACCTCTCATTGTTAAAGAACTGTAGCAATGTTGGAACAGATAGCAGAGAATGATAGGATCCACCCTTGTTTGGAGCCTTTTGAAGATAAGAATCAGGCATCCTTATAAAATCTATGCTGTAACTCAGTTTCTGGGGGAAAAAAAAACAAACAGTGGCTTGTGTATGCTGTAAAGCAAAAGAGATCATTGTGGTCTTTTCCGGCTAGTGTCCATGAATCAATCTACTTACACAAAATACTAAAATTATTGGAAACCTTGGGAACAAAGAAGTCCAAAGATTCTAGTTGAACATTACTGAACATTTGTATCTATTACTGAACCTACATGAATACCATTTTTGCTTCTAAAATTATTTTCTTTTTTAAGCGTTAAAGCTTTTATTACAAAATGCACAGAATTATCTTGATGTTTTATACACAAGTCTAATGAAGTCATGACAACTCCTTGCAGAATGCAGATTTAAAGGATCAGACAACAAAGGTATCTTTCATATGACTTGACCTTTATAATCACTGTCAGGGTTTTTTGTCCCTTTTTATTGCTAGTCTTGACGATACTCTAAATTAAAAAGTGTATGAACTCTCAACCTGATGATGCCCCAAGATTAAGACTGATAACTTCACACTTTATATCTCAAATACAGGCCCACAGACATCTTTCCATTGAAACTAGGCTATTAAGTAAGCTGTAAAGTATTACTGACCTCTTCTCCCAGAATGGGACATAAGAGGAAAAGCACCAGTTAAGATACTTTCAAAGACTGGATCGGGTAATTCTTTTTCCAATTCTGCAGAGTCCTCCTGTTCCCACCAAGAACTGATTCCTGTGATTCCACATGCGCCGCCAGATTCATTTTCATGAAACCAGTCACTTTGCTCATCGTCACCTGTATAAATATAGTAAACCCCACACCAAAAAGGTGGTGGGGAGGTCCAGGTTTATTACTCGCAGAAATCACATTGCATCACAGTAACTCTTGCTTTATAGCAGTACTATAATTACTTGTATATAGCGGCTCTGTTTAGAGAATGTTTTTTAATAGCATGACAAGTACTGCCATCAATAAGAACACATAAAATGTAATGTTTTAGAACCAATTTAGAATTGTGAAAAACAATAATAAACTGGTTAATCCTCTGGTGATAATTGCAGGGAAATCCATTTAAGTTACTGCACTTTCCACATTAACAAAAAACAAGCCTTAATCTCCTGCAGGGAATTAAAAGGTATAAAGCTGTGAAACTAGTTCTTTGCAGCTGATAATGGTATATAATTAGCTTAATTTCATGATTTGTATGGCTTGTAAAAGGGGAAAACAATCATGAACAGATGTGACTAAATGAAATTAATCTGATTAAGTTCATTAAGAAATAAGTTTTGAAAAAGTTGATTTTAAATGAAAAGTGACAGTACCATGTGATATACTGAAGAATACTACATTTGCACTATGAAGCTGGTCAGCTTTAAGAACAATATTTATGGGCACAGTTTTTCAATTAAAATTAGAGACAGCCTCAATTTCAAAAGCAAGATAAAAAAAAAACCAATGAAAGTCTTGCCTTCAACTAACTTAATAGCATACAAAAATAAATACAAACGTTTAATTAAAGATGAGTACTACACCAAAAAAGCCAAACCTGTGTTTCGTATAAAGAGGTAGCAAAAGAGAAAATTAGGGAAGAAAATGGAGTACTATCTTTTTAGGAAAACAGAAGATTGAGATGATCATTCTTTCCTAAACTGCTGATTCTGCAATGACTGCTCAGTTTAGTTGGAACACTTAAATCTGACAGTATCCCTTTAAGAGGTCTCCAAATGTCCTCCTTTCATCCTTGAGTTTTAAAAGTGAGCTATCCAGATATGATGTTCCTGATATTGTATTGTCTGTGTTATATCACTGAATTTGTCTATAACTATTTTCATGTATAAAACTCTTTTGAACTTGGTGTTTCACATTTTAAAGATGCAAGACTTTGCAAAAACAGACATTACATAAATGTATGTTAAATAGGGTTCAATAAGTGAGGGCTTGAAACATTCATTTATGTTAAACTTCACTGTCACTCAGACAAGAGCAAGAGCACATCACCTGGATAACCCAAGCAGACTCTTGTGGGGGAAAAAAACAGGTATATAGCTCCAAATAAGGTACTAAATAAAAATGTATACGAGACAATTCCACAGTATTAAGCCAGCACAGTACTAGAGGGCTGAAAATATTAGATCTGGTCTGAATGACTTCAATGTTGCTAGCACATTTAAAAGAATCAAAGCCCCTCACTGGACCTTTATGGATGCATTACAGCCTTAAAAATCCTTTGTGGTCACAACTAACATCCAAACTGATACACTGTAGAACAGTGGTTCTCAACCTTTTCAGACTTAAGGCACCCTTAATAGACTCAACACATCTCTCAGAAAATGTCAACTCTTAGTTTTCACTTTTTTTTTTTTTTTTTTAACTACAGAAAAATAATAAAGCAACTCTTGTATTGTGAAGAACTCAGAAAGACCACAACAGATCAGAAGGTTTTAACACTATGAGTTCCTATTTGAAAACTCTGGGTTTATCTTGTAAATGATGTCTGAACACCTAACAGAGTTAACATTGTATGACATCCTGCAGCAATCCTGAAAGGTTCTCAAGGTACCCCAGGAAGCTATAGCACCCTGGCTGAGAATCACTATTTTAGGAAGAGGCAAGGAGAAAAGAGAAACCTGTAAATGATTAGTTATGGGGGGGGGGGGGCGGGCAACTGCAAAACTTATTTCTACTACAGTATAAATTTGTTGGGCATATTTCAGGTCATTTCCAATTCATACACTTTTCCATATTTATGCTGCTGTGACTTTTTACGAAGGCTGTCCCCTATTAATTCTATCCTTGCCAAGGTCAAGGTCAGTTTCTATCTATAAAGGCAGTCCCTGATGTTCCACAATAGAATTAGAGCAACAATAGTGGGAGAGTGCATACAAACAATTCTGCTAATCATGAATTACATTTCAATTACCTATGTTTTTCATTTAGTTATCACAAACTTTTGCCCAAGTGAAATTTACTCAACTACTAGGTCATGGAAAGTCAAATGTAGGCTGCTAGCAGGAATTTATTTATCAAGAAATGAAATTTGTGAACAGAATGAGGACCAAGTGATACTAAAACAAATTACTTGCAATTAATGGGCTTTTTTACATGTGCTGTGGAACACAGTGCCAGGAGCTTTAATTAGCGCAGCGCGCTAATTAAAAGCGCCCATGTGTCATGTGTATTAGTGTCCCTGTGCATCCCTGCACAGAAAAAATGGCGGTGGGAAGCTTTGAACAAAAGCTCACTGAACGCGTTTTATTTCAAAGCGCCATTTTTTCAGCACGGAGACACGCTGGGATGCATGATGTGGAAAGCTGCCAGAGCATGTCAATTTCTGTGCAGACTCAATTGAGTCTGCTCTGACACGCAGGCTCCACACATGTATATAGGAGCCCAATGATTCCACCATCTCAAACCCCCAGGCATCAGAATCCATTATTTTTTAAGTTCATGTCTGACAGACAGACAAGCAGATTTGCTTGTATCCAGACATGACTGAAAAAAAAATGCAACAAATTTATGAGATGGCAAAGTTGTTTATAAGTTATCTTTAGCTATCTCTTATCCAGCCACATCTGCTGTGGTCATAGCAGCTACTGTACGTTTTCATCAGGCTAACAGTAAATAGACTTACTGCTGCTGCTGTTTAGTTTAAAGAACACTTTTATTAAAGAGCTCAAAAAGAAGTTTAGCTTAATTCCCATTTTACATGGGAGGAAAACAAAAGTACCAAAAGTTTGAGTAATTTGTTCAAAGTTATATAGAAACTAAAAAAAAAAAAAATGAGCACTAAGCCAGGAGGAAGAGCTATTACAGGGTTTATTTGTCTACCTAACTCCATATCTACGGTTTTGACTCTTTAATCATAATTTCATGTAAATGAATATTTAGGTTATAATCAAAGGCAGTTCTGTTCTGTTCTTTTAAGGACCTCCTGAGCTCCTTTCCTTGAGTCCACCTGGTCTGTATGTTTTTATTCTATAAAAGCAGTTACACACATCCGCACCCCCATTCTATTTTATATATAATGACAAGGTAAAAGTAAACAGAACATTACAAATATGTTGTTTTCCTGATTCTGTTTTGAGAGAGACCAACAAGGCAACTATACGACTTTTTAAATCTTCTGAGACAAAACTGGACATCTCAATTACTAGGAAGAGAAAATACCAGCTTCAGAATCTACTATTCACACAAATGAACATAATCTGTTCATTACTGCTTATTCTCAGTAAGTTCTCAATAGCCAGTTCAAGAAGTCTTGGACAACATATTGTATTGGAAAAGACAAATTTCCCCAGAAATTTAAAGGGCTGGGGTGTATATGAACTACTGAATAACTCCAGGGTTCCTTCCACTTAATGTATATTTGATATATTACCTGAAATGCTGAAACTTTTATTTGCCAATGGAAATACTGAACACTGTGAATTCATTTTTCACTTGTCTGAAATGGTTTGGGTTAAAAAGGCTCAGACCAAGATGGGTTTCTGAAAATACTGTCACAGTATAAACTGCTTGATAAATATTCCTCTTCAATTCATTCATGTCTGACCACATACTCCAATGTTGTCTCACTTCACATAAAAAGTCTTGACTAGGGGAAGTGGAATTATCTGCTTGAAATTATGTGGTGAATAGATCTAAGTGACATTTATCAGCCGCCTCTGTCACATATTTTTAAAAATCTAAGTTTGCCATAGAGGAACTATTTGTCCTTTCTGGTCTACAACTACTCTTTGGAATCAGAGAGCTTGTATAATTAGGGCACACTTGTATTGTGGTGTGGATAAAGTGGCTGGCTAAGAAAATGAACCTGATGGACATACAATGAAGAATAAGACCCCCAGTCCAGTACTTAAGCACCTCATTGTAGACCTGCTACCACCAACTGGGGGTTTAATCAACAATACTGAACTCCAGATAAATCCAAAATGATTACCCAGGACAAGACTACTCAGTATTTTTCCCCAACTGTTGTGATCTCATTAAATCAGGCATGTTAGTGAAACTATTATTAACTATTTGGTTAAATTTTAATACAGCTGGGTTCAGTGTCACTTGGTTATTTCAATGATAAAAGTATTAAATAGTACTTTTATAATCTAACATCAGATTGAATAATAATATAATCTTGCATTTAAAATATACGCGTCTATCCATATCAATAACCTCCATTAAAACATTTGGGTCACAATGCTCTGAATAGCTTTAATCCCAAAAAGAAAATAATGTTTGAAATTTTTTACTTGGCAGCTTTTTCTAGTTGTGTGGCCAAACTTTTTCACTTCCCCGAACGGGTACTTAATTCTCTTTTTTCCTTGGCATTTTATGCTTGATTCTCACTTAGTAGTTTCTAGCTCTTCTGGAATGCTGTCCTCAGATGACTGGTGAAGTCTCCTGTATGAGTTTCTTGTGCAGATGCAAGGAGTCTTGCTGGTTTTTGCTGCACGAACACTGAACCATCTATTTGCCGATTCCAAATATAATCTCTCACAAAGTAATAGACACCTGAATCCTAGCTCATTATATACAAATACAAATCTTCCTGATCTTTACTGCTTGAGTCTGGAATCAATGGTGCAGTTTAGTCTCTCTACTAGGGGTGCACTGACAGAGATTTTGCGGGCCAATACCGATAGTCGATATTTAAGGAGGCATATAGGCTGATACTGATATGATATCCAATACAGCTGCCATCAGGTAGTAAGTCCAGTGTGGTAGAAGGGGAAGAGGGATGGGAAAGGGTGTGGGGGTGACAGATCAACACCCCCCACAGTGAGGGAGGGTGCAGAGGCAGGCGCTGCCCAGCTGGGGTGGGGAGGGAGCACGGGACTGAGGTGCAGCTTGTGGGGTGGGGGCAGCTCCCACTGCTGCAGCCCGCCCTGCACCATGCAGATCCGGGGGCACACGGCCTGCCCCACCCTGCTGGGGTGCAAGCAGCTGCAGGGTGGAGCCAGAGCTGGCGCTGTGCAGGGCTTTTCTTGCTGGGCTTGGAGCAGGCTCTAGCAGCACTGGGAGGAGGCTCCAGCTATGCCAAATTTTGCTGCAGCTCTGCTCCCAGCCCCGCACCGGCAGGCATAATAGCCCCAGCTAAACACCTCGCCTCCACACAAGTGCCGGGAAAAGCCATGGGTGTGCCAGGTGGTGGCGCAGGGCTGGGAGCAGAGCTGCAGCGAAATTTGGGGTGGCTATAGTCTCCTCCTAGCACTGCTAGAGCCTGCACCGAGCCCAGCCCCCGGCAAGAAAAGTCCTGCGCAGCATCAGCTCTGGTTCCACCCAACAGCTGCAGCCTACCCCACGCTGCATAGATCCAGGGGCACATACCCACCCTGCCCCCACCCTCCCAGGGTGCAAGCAGTGGCGGAAGCTACCCCACCCCACAAGCCACGGTTCTGTCCTGTGCCCCCCTGCCCTGGCTGCGCAGTGCCTACCCCTGCCCCCTCCCTCACCATGGGGGGGGGTGTTGATCTGCTCTCCCACACCCTTTCCCTTCCCTCCCCTTCCAATTTACCAGCTGGAGGCAGCTCTCCATGCTGCCAACTCTGCTCTGTGCTACGCTGTGGCTGCATGCAGCACGGGCATTTATCAGCCAAATTATTGGCCCCATCTGGCTGATATCTGATATAGACAATTTTCTTTTTATCAGTACTGATCTGATATTGGACCGATGTATTGGTGCACCTCTATTCTCTACTTCTACACTAGATGGGTAACTCTGACCTCCATCTTCTTATCTGAAGTTGCTGGCAAACCTTTTGCAAAAGCAAGAATTAAAATTCCTTCCCTGATAACTACAGATACAACTTAGTACACTGAACCAGAATACTATGATGTTTTATCAGTGCCATCATAGCCTTTATCTTTCAGGGGTACACTCCATAAACATTAAGAAGGGTATCATATGCTACTATCAAACATCAATTTCCAACAGGTGTTTCTTGTATTAGGCCTCAAATTAAATTTGTATGAACTCCCCAAACCTATCAGATTGAGGATTTCCCATAAAACAGTATTGCCTCTCCCTCTCTCTCCTTGCACTTTCTTATCTTACCTGTCAAGAAATTTTATGGATCTAACTTTTCTCTGTAACCATGTCCAGCCAAAAGATATGGTGGCTACCTGGCTCAATGTCTTATACTGCAGATGACCTACTCTTCCATTATCCTGAGATACAGGCAACCCCCCACTTAGCGCTCTTAACTGGTTCCTTAAAAAAAAAAAGCCAGCGTTAAATGAAACCAAGCAAAACCAACTTTCACTTTCTAAAGCCACCAAAATCACTTTCTAAAGCCACCAAAACACCAGAATCAGGGCTGCCAGGATTAGTGTCAGTTTCAGCGCTAGCTATATGATGCCCGTGAATGTTATAATGAAACTTGCTGAGTGCTAAGTGGAATCAGGTATCAATATAAAATGAGAGCTATAACAAAATAGTACTAAGCAACACAGCATTAAGCAGGGGTTGCCTGTATTCTCTGCTGTCTTCTGTAAACTTTCTATCAAGACAATCTTATTACCTGCATACACAAGTGGCAGCAATCCCCCATGGTTGAGGATGATCACTCCCATGGGTCAATTAAAGGGTTGTAGGTGAGTCCCTTGATTGTTAAGGTGGCCAATCCTAGAGCCACAGACTCTCTGGCAAACAACACAGGTGGCAATTAAAGAGAGTGTCAGACCATGGATTTCTTGGTCTTGTTTCCTTTCCTTCCATTTCTGTCATTTTTCTGCCTCCAGTGGAAGACTTTTTTCCTCAAAGTAAGATGTACCTTCTCTGACAAGGTGTTGCCATGGAGCCCTGGCCTGGGCGATTTTTTTTTTTCCCAATTTGTGGTATCAATACCACACCTTCTTAATGTTCACCTTGAGGATGCCCTTGAAGCACCTTCTCTGGCCCCTGCGTGTCCTTTGTCCTTGGCTGAATTGGGAGTACAGCAGTTGTTTCAATAAACGTACATCAGACAATGCCCTGTCTACTGAAGCGGATATTGAATAATCAACACTTCCATACTGGTGGTGTTAGGTAGGTGAGGACACTGGCATTGGTGTGATGATCCTCCCACTATATGCTAAGGATCTTCTAGAGGTAGCACTGGTGATGGTGTTCCTGGCCTTTCGAGCGATCCCTGTATGTCAGCTGAGCTTCACAGCTGTAGAGCACAGTTGGGATCACCATATCCTTATATAGTAACAGTATAGGAGCTGTGTTTGCATCCTGATGTAATGATCATTGAACACACGATGATTCAGTCTTCTGAAGACAGAGCTGGCACATCAGAAGCTATACTGGATCTCTTTGTTGCTGTTGGCTGTCTCAGAGATGGCTGCCAAGGTATGCAAGGTGTTCAATGATCTCCAGCTCCTGTCCAGTGAGGATCTCTGCCAGGGGAGTTGACTGGCCCAAAGCAGGCTGGTGAAGCACCTTTGTTTCTATGATGTTAAGGGTCAGTCCCACACACTGGTAAGCTTGAGAGAAGCAGTTAAGGGCTGTGTGTAGGTGCTTCTCGGTACATGCAATGACAGCACAATTATCAGTGTACTGAAGTTCCACAATTGAGACTGAAGTAACTTTGGTTTTGGCACAGAGGCAGGAGAGATTGAAAAGTTTCCCATCCATCCTGTACTTGATGCCGACACCATGTGGCAGACAGTCATGGATGAGCAACTTGATGACCACAAGAAAGGTGGAAAACAGAACTGGTATGATCACACAGCCCCCCTGCTTGACACCAGTTTGAATGGCAAAGGGCTCCATAGCAGAGCCACTACGTAAGATGGAGGCAGCCATCTGGTTATGAAAGAGTCTTAGGATGGTGATGAATTTCCCTGTGCAGCCAAACATTGAAAAACCTCTTATCTAAGTTTGGCTGCCCAGGAAACATACAAACACATCAGGGGTTAATCATTCCTAAACTTCAGTGAATATCCCCAGTCTAGTTTCCTTGAGTAGATCTTAGTGCACTTCAAGTAATTGGACAAATCTTACCCCAAGTCACTACATGATCAGTCTAGGGATGTAAATATCATTTAAAAAATGACCTATTTAACCTCTTCTAATCCTCCTCCTGGTGCTGCGGATCCTAGCAGAGGGTGTTCAGCCCACAAGTGGATGCCTCCGGCATAATCCCGCATAGCACGTCCATCCATCACATGCCCCCAGGCTGGGAGAACCACCAGAGCCTGGCGGACAGGCAGGTGGAAGGAAGGCACCACCCAGGGCTCTGGCTGCCCACAGGCTGAAGGCACTACCTGGGAACAGTCCCATGAAGGCAGGAGCCCCTGTGAGTTCTATGGAGGTTGGGGGCACCTGGTTCCATGCAGCCTGTCCCTGAGGCACCTGATAGCAGCCCTGCTACTGTTCTCACTCCTATTTAAGCCCTGCTCCACTGCACAACTTTGCCTGGCTCCACTCCCCCAGGTAACTGCTAATTACCTCCCTGCCACAGCAGCTGCACAAGGCTGCAGACTGGATCTGCACCACCTCCTGGGCAGCCCCTGTTGAAGGCACTCCTCCAACAGCACTGAGCTGGGACGTAAACAGTAAATGTTAAATGGTATAAATGTAATTACCATTTAAACTTTTCTATCCTTAGATCAGTTCTAGTCTATTATCACTGCCCTGGCTGAATTTACACACTACATTTGGTTTCCAGCTATACAGTGAACTTATACAGCTAACTGCCAGTAGGTTTTCCATGTCCAGTAAACATGTTCTGAGTTGAGATCCATCTTATGAATGGCAAAATTAAATTTTTAGTCACTTCATTAGCAATCATTTCTTGAGGAGCTCCTCTAGGTACAGAGCAGGGGCAGGCAAAGTCCAGCCCGCAGGCCAGATTTGGCTAGCAGTGGACTGCATTTCCCAGCAGCCCCTGCCCACGTGGCTAGGGCACTCTTCATGGAGACGCCAGTAGTAGCTGTGCTGTGATAGCATGGGGCCAGGGTTTCCATGGAGACTGGCCCCAGAAGCACTGGCAGGCTAACCTCTTCCTGGTGGAGCGAGGGCTAGGCTGTAGACGGAAGTGGGGTGAGCTCAGCTGCTGCCACCTGTGCAGGGCAGACAGTAGTGGCACTGCTGGGAGGGATGGGCAGGCTATGGGGAATATTATACTATAGTACTATAGTATATACTATTACAATATACTATGGGGGGGCTATGGGTAATTTTGGGCTGGCTGTAGCCTCCCCAATCTAGCTGCCCCTCCTCGCAGGGCACATGGCAGGGCGTGGAGCTGCTCTAGAGCCAGGCTGGGATCTTGCAGTGGTGACAACGTGGTCCAGAGCCAGGGCAGAGCTGCGATCTGCATCTTGCATGCCCCAGGCAGGGATGTGCAGGCAGCGGATCGCAGCTCTGCCTCGGCTCCTTGCTGTGGTTACAGCGTGGTCCAGAGCTGGGGAAGAGCTGCAATCTGCAGCCTGCATACCCCTGGACCACGCTGTCACCACCACAAGACCCCAGCTTGGCTCTGGAGCAGCTCCGTGCCCTGCCGCATGCCTTCCCAGCACTGCTGGGGCCAGTCTCCAGAGAAACTCTGGCCTCGCACTATCAAAGCGTGGCTGCTGCTCAGATCTCCATAGAAACTGGCTCCAGCCATGTGGGCAGCGGCTGCTGGGAAATGGAGCCCAGCTTCCAGCTGGATCTGTCATTTTGCCCATCCCCGGTATAGTGGAATGGCCCTGATGCTTGGAATTTACACCAAAGATCTAGCAAAATTTCAATTTCTGTTTCTACATTGGCATATTATCTACTGTGGTACCTTCCTCTAACAACAGGTTGTGAAATTATACAGCTTTATAAACTGAAAGCACTTGTCATTAGACACAGGCCCTTCCATGAGCTGTCAGTTCTAGATTGAGCATCACAGATCTGCTTCACTCCAGGTCCCTCTCGATCAGGATGGTTCATAAATCCCTAACAAACTGTCTTCTTGTTGCATAAAAATAACTGTATAAAGGTGCCTCTGCCTCATTATCTTCCATTTTTTTCCAAAAGTTCTAACCCCCCTTCAAAGACGGCTATGAAGAATATTTTTAGGATTGCTAGCAGATTCACAAGTCACACTAAGACGCTGCTGGTAAAATATATATAAGCAAAAACCCACTGCTAGGTACTATTCTGCTCCATCATCAATTTACTTATTTTATAAGCTTTCAGGAACAAGCATTTTGTAGAATTTCAGATTGCAGATAGATATAATATTGATATTTCAAATGGCTTTGAAACAGACATATGCACCAGATAATATAGACGCAAACTATATAAAATAGTGATTGCTCTTTCCAGGTACTTTTTTGGCATACTTTGTCCACTTTTGAAGCATATTATGCGATCCTTCAGGTATCCCAAAGTGCAACATCACCTCTCTAAGGCTTCTGGTGCTCTTGGCACTGCTGTTCCCAGCAATCAGGCTGTAGCCCTGGGCATCCTATGGGCAGAAGAATCAGGAGAGAGAATAGAGTGCTTCCCCAAATCAGTCAGGCCCTAGCAGAGCAGTTAAAAGAAACATAGTTGGGAGCCTAGGGTCCCTACACAGTCAACAGCAAGAGTCTAGCACCTCTGAAAAGGTGATGGTGATTCAGAGAGCCCAAAGATTAAGATGCATGCATGCAGAACTAGCCAATAGGAAACATTAAGCACAAAGATAGGCTGAAATAATCCTGCCCCTTTCGGGGCTTTAGAGGTCTGACGTGGGGATACACAAGGCACTTCTGTTCTCTGCAGTCTTCTTTTAAGAGCAGACACCTACCTGGTGCAACGGTACAATTCTTTTATGTGCTAGCCTAGCAGATACAGAACATGCCCAGCAAATGGGAGATCAATGTTAAAGGATTTCCTCAGTCCATAAGACTCAAACCTATATCTCACTCCAGCTAAAGTGCCCCAAACTCCAAGCTACTGGCTATGCTGGACTGGATTAGTGGGCAGAAAGGAGAGCAAGAACAAGACAGAAAGAGCTGCCTTTGTAGGCTAGTGGTTATGACACTTCCCTAGGATGGTGGAAGGGGCATGTGTGCATTGGGGAAGGGTAAACTGGGTTTTAATTTCTGCTCTCAAGATTATTTTCCTTTTTTTAAATCCACAAACTGTTTAACATTAAATATAGTTTGTGGAATCTAGAGAGCAGGTATGAGAACCTAGATCGCCCCATCCCTCTACAAGCTGTAGTTTCTAACCTCTACAGTCAGACTGCCTCTTGTTCACTCTCCTTTTGGTTTTATGATGTGTTCTTCACTCCACCTTGTCTCAGATGCAACAGGAGGGACGCAAAGTATCCATAGTATACCATAGCCTGGTGGGAGAGGTAGGTTTGGAAAACATAACATAGAGGCCTCCTACTCCTTGGGTAAGTGCTTTAGTATCTTGGATGTTATCCAATAGGCAGCCACTACAACAAACCACACGGCTACATGTTTTTGAGTGAGAAAGCCTGGCTTCGTCTGTTGTTCTGAAACAAATGGCATGTGCAGGAGCCTAATTTTAGATTTCTAGTGAATTTTGTGTCCCAGATGCATATACTAAATGACTTTAGATGCTTCATGAGCTGGGGGTTTGGGAAATTTTTTTTTGCACTTAGGTAGAATTGAGGTATCTAAGTACCATTTTAGGCTCCTGAAGTGCCTCTCTCTTGATCATGTACCTAGTCCCAGTTTAAAGACAGACTCTATTGGTCAAAAGTTACATCAGACCACTGAAATGGAAACAACTAAATCCAACTGCAACAACATTATAAGAATAGTTATGAAGTCAGGAAATGCAAGTTTTAAGAATTAAAGAATTAAAGTACTACAGCCAGCACTGCACTTCCTATGTATTTTATGATAAATACTTAGCCCATGGCAGTATTTTAATATACAGTAAAGCATAAATTAAATAGCTAGTAGCCAGAGATGAATAGGCTGATGCTGCTTGTGTATGAGCAGGTCCAAAAGATAGCACCTTCTTTTTTCCAGGATGATTGGATGAAAGGCAATTAAGTCAGTCATTTCATTTTCCAACTTTGTTTTAGCTACTCAGGTTTAGCTTTACCAAAATATGTTGTTTCAGAGTGCTTCCAGGGGTCTATAAATACTTAGGTAACTTATCTAAAATAATAAAGTTTGCATATCTGTTGTGTTGTATTATAAACGTTACTTACAGATCTATTAACATTGTGTGCTAATACTATATTCCTTATTTGCCCACTGAAGAATTACTTAGCCAATCTGAAGAAGGAGCAGCCTTACTGTAGTATAAATGGATTAAGAGCTTGGGGAAATCAAAAGAAGTCCAAGTAAGGAAGTAGTGCAGCCAAGGGTAGAAAGATCTGTAACAAAGATAGCATACACACTCCAGAACTGTATCCATGATTCATGGGTCTGAACAAGAAAACCTACTGGCAAAGTATAGTTTCATCTCCATTTAGTGCCAACTTCCTCAAGATACAGCACAGCATTACTATAAGTTGCTGTGTGAGATCACATGGCAGAGTTCTATGCTGCAGACAGCCCTAAGGATGGCTCGTATTAAGGTCACTTGCGCGTATGCTTTATGAGTCTTTCATTGCGAGATGATGTATTGTTTTTTCCAGGACAGCCTCTGCCTCATTCCAAAGGCTAGCTGTTGCTCAGGGTGTCTGTGTAGCAAATAGAGCCCATTTCCTGGAATAACCTGGCCTTATTTGTTGCAGAAATTGAGGCACACATAGTAAATAAAGCAGAGAAGGAGAGGGATGGAAAGGATGACCTAAGCAATTGAGGGCCAACCTTTAGGACTGAATTCTATCCCTCCCTCTAACAGTTCGTATGTGATACTGGGCAAATCACTTTGACCATGTTCACAGGAGAAGACGTGTGTTCTACTTGAGGTAGTTGGGGCCAGAATTGAAAACAACGCAATTGCAAATGAAATCAACAGAAATTCTGTTGCGAACACATGTTATAGTCAGACTGCCAAATGTGACCAGAGAAGGAGAAATCAGTTCCTAGGCATTTCAAAGTTTACAACAAGGACTGGTAGGCAGTCCATACCTTAATAGCTGTGCAACCTCACAGATGGTTATGAAGATCAAAACATTAGATCTTTAAGCACTCAGTTACTTTTAGAGGTGACTACCTAAGAAAGCCATGACATTCTGTAAATTCTGTATTCAAAAGAGTTGGAACAAGAATGTGATCACCTTTTAAAGGAAGGTAAAATGAAACAGGACTATCTACTCATTTGGTGAACACTCTCCTTTGCACACTGAAAGAGGCAGGCATTCTGTAGAAAGAGATAATGTGTGATAATATAATTAAGGACTGTGGTAATGCAATTAATGACTACCAATGGAGGCTTGCAAATGACTCAATAGAGGGTGCATGGGCACCTTTAATTCTGGCATTTCCTAATTTTGAATGATTTATTTTCTACCCAAAGCTTTTTTCACTTTTTTTTTTTGCATGGGCTGACCAGAGAAGCATTGCCCCAAAAAGAACATATTTGGGCAATGTAAGAAGTTTAGTGAACATTACAAAAACAAAATAGGTTTTCCCCAGTGCTAAAAGGCTTTCTTGTTAGGAGTGAACTGATCTCTGTGTTTTAGTTTTTTCAAAAGTGTATTTTACTAATAGTACGTACATCATATTCTAATTTTTATTGGGCAAACTCAGTGCTAAAGTCTGGGTTAACAGCTAAAATTCCAAGTCCTTCTCTCCAGAAATGTATGTGCTCCAGCTGCTCTTACTCCTTTCTGTTGATATATTTCCTTTTTAATAGTATTATTGAAAATCATATCCTGTGCTGGAAATCCCTATTTTTGCCGCCTTCTCTTTTCCACTTAGGGTGGAAACAGACGTTGTCCGTCTCATTTGTTACAAATGCTAAGCAAATAGACCAGAGGTGGTCAATTATTTTGGTTGGAGGGGCACTTTAGGAATCTGGGTGAGCTGTTGCAGGCTGTGGGGGAGGGGGGGGAGCAGGGGGGGTGAGGGGGTATGGTGACCCAGCCCAGGACAAAGTCAGGTAGGGAAGGGTGCTGACTTGGGCATATGCAGTGTTGAGGGGGGGCAATTGATACTATCCGGCCCAGGCCCATCCACCCCACACTCACCGGCAGGGGTGCCAGATGGAGCAGGGTTTCCAATCACCGGCAAGGACCTTTTTGGCAGGGCATACATACTCTGCTGGGTGGATCAAATGGGGCTGTGGGTGCGAGGGGAATCTGCGTCTGGGAGTTGGGGCTGAACGCAGGATCACGGGGTAGTGTGAGGGGCAGAGGTGCTATCTGCTTCCCACATGGCAGGGATGTGTGGGGTATGGATTGTGGACCATGTTCTGGCTCTGCGCTCTCACCACCCCATGATCCCAGCCCCCATCTACCCCACTCCCAGACACCATACCCTGCCCAGCTGTGAGGATACCAGCTGGTCTCCATGGACACCTTGCCCACCTACTCTGTCCAGCACCCACGGCGGTGGATGCAGGGCAGACAGGCCAGGGTTGCCTGGGCAGTGGAGCCAGGTCTGGCAGCAGCCAGAAGGAGCTGTTGCTGGGGCTGCTGAGAAGTAGTCTAGGCACCATGTCACACTGCCCCTGCCCTACCACATGCTCAGGAGTGGTGGAACTGGCCACATGCACCATGGCCCAGGCTGCCCCCTGCACTTGGGCCAGGGCCACATGGAGGGCTAGTTCTGGCTCACAGGCCATATTTTGCCCACCCCTGAAATAGATGCTGAAACCCACTGTTGTGCCACATGAAAGGAAAATCAGTGGCACAATAAAGGTGGTAAGAGAATCTGTTGCTTTATTTTGGCAGACTTCTGTTAGCTCTGTGGTGCTTCCCCTGCTCAGCCAGACCTGTGGCCCAGGTCTGGCAGGGCAGGATGAAGTTCTTCTCCATCCAGTCATGGCTGAGTGGGGAAGTGGGGCTTTTCCTTGGCCAGTCAGACTCATTTCTCTGCCAACACAAGGAAGACGGTCTGGCTCAGTGGGGAAAACCACATTTTTCTGAGTCTGGCTAGGTGGGAAAAGTGAGGAGGTCATATTGCCTCATCTCACACCATCAAAAGGGGGTGGGGACAGGGACAAGGGGTAATGTGTGTTTTGCCCAGTGTAGAAGATGATCTGTGTGCTTTGACACATTGCAGCAGAGCTGATCCATTTCATTTGGTGACATCTATTTCTAGTCTTAGATATGTTGACTCCTGCCTTCAGTTGATGCATAATAACATGCTAATTTTCAACAAGTGCCTTTGTACTTTTTCCTCCCATTTCCCCTCAGGTATGAAAGGAGCTCCCCCAAAGCACCTGCAAAGCTCAGTATATTTCTCCAAATTCCTCCTTAAAATTTTTCTTCTCCTTGGTACTTATAAAAGGCCTGACAATTGTTAGACTGCTGATTTGCTGAGACAGCCAGCACTGTTTCCTTGCAATTCCCCATCTGCCTGTATACAGCTCGTCTCTTGTCAATATTTAAAGTATAATCTCTTTGGGATAGAAACAGTGTTTTTTTCTTTAGCAAAAAAGGGCCATACCTACAGCTCCTAAGTGCTACAGCATTGTACGTAAGGGACATTCTTAATAGTTACGTTTTATATAGACAAGGTTTTGTTGTCTGCTTCCAAAATTTTAAACATCAGTTCAAAGTTACCTAAAACAAAAAGTTAAAGAACACAGAACAATAACTTTGACACTAACAGGAGACTTAGAAATATCAATCATTAGCAAATTTAAATGAGTCTAAAATGGAAACAATAACATTCTCCCGAACTAAAAGACATCACGACATTAAATTAGATTCAGAGTAAAAATTAAATAAATAAAATAAAAAATAAATAAGTAAATCACCAAAATAATTAATTCGCAAAATATAAGGTAAAAAATAGCAAACTTCTGGCTCACCTTTTCTATGCAAAAGAACAATAAATAATTTTAACTATTTTTTAAGAATCCAATTTTAAAACCAAGATATTCTACTAGAAACACACACAGAGAACAGGTACAAATGATTGATACAATTTTTCAAGAATCAAACTGAAATAGAAAATAAGAAAAACTACAACTCTTACAAAATAGAAATGTAGTCTTCTGAATGTTAGTTATCTCTCTTTACAACTGTAATTTCCCAAAACAAAACAAAAAGATCAAACCAATACAGATTGAAAAAAGGAACATTATATTATTAAAGTTGCCATTTACTCATCAAAAACATACAGGACTATAAATATCAGTTAGAAAAAGTAGGTGCTTTTTTGTATCAGTTACATAAAAATATATGCTGAAACACAAATACCTTTTATTGCACAGGGCAGATATTTACAAAACCATAACCATAATGCAGGACCATTAGCAGGTGGGTCCAGGAAATTGCTAGATAATCAGATTTCTTTGATTAAAAAACAAAACAGGAATGTAGTGTACCTTTACAGAAATAAAACTGGGAAAAGAAAACAAAACAAGTAATTTCTGTATAGTACAAACCACTGTGAAAAGTTTAAGTCTTCACACCAAAAAAAATACAGACCTGATCATGCTGTCCATAAAAAGGTAAATTTCAGATGTATAAGTAATGCACTGCAGGAAGGGAAACCCTCTACATAACACTGGTTTTTGACATTTTATAATTCTGGGTTGGCAAAGAGACACTGACCTCAATGACTTTTTTTCAGAGAATAAGTTTTCAGTCAATGAAATTTAGATAAATTTATTTACTTTTGTACTTTTCCCATATTTGTCTTGGATGTATTTATTTTAATACAAAGGATAATGTAAATTGCTCAAAAAACCTACCTAATATGAGCTTTATATACAAGCTTTCAGAGATAAACACAGGATTTAATGATTTTAGGTCATGGAGATAGAACACCATTCTATAATATTTAAGAATGAAGAAGTAAGTTATACCCTCAACTTGTAAGGGAGAACATTAAAACAACTGGAACAGTCATCAACCTACTAACTTGCAATTCT
This sequence comes from Alligator mississippiensis, assembly GCF_030867095.1. NCBI lineage: Eukaryota > Metazoa > Chordata > Crocodylia > Alligatoridae > Alligator > Alligator mississippiensis. Next base: position 185,720,714 of record NC_081824.1, on the reverse strand, counting down.
TATAGAATTTAGACTGATAAGTTGGAGGAAAAAAAAATACATCACTACCTTGTCTTCCCTCATCATTGGTAAACAAACCAGCATCACTGCTGCTCAGGCTACTGGATTCACTGTAATAAGGAAAAAAAAGAAAGAGAAACAGATCAAAAGAACAATTGATCTCTCAGTCGTAAAATTTTAAAGTGACAAGGCTATGCTCAGATAGAACTTAAGCCCAACAAAAGATCTGATAGAAAATAAGATGATTTTTTTAAAATCAAACTGCAAATATCCTAGTTCCATTAACTACAGAGCATATTATTTTTGGTACATAAAACCACAGGAATCTAATGGGACCCTGACAGTAAGCCAGATGTGACTGCAACGAGGTGCTGACACAATTGATGCATTTTATTATCTGCTTCCATCAAATGTTCACTGCTCCTTTCTTATGCTGTGCAATTCAGCTTGATCCTAGAACACCACTGCTCAATAAAATGGGAAAAATCTCAATCAAAAGCAGTCTAAGCCTTTCTTCAGCACATGAAATACAAGTGTGTGGAGATGGAATTACTTTTCTTAACAACATTTGCAAATATTCTGGAAAATGCATTGCTTAAGGATTCACTACAACTACATTACTCGGAGAGAAAGAAAAAAGTTTACAACAATGGAATCTATTAAATCAAAGGAAAGGTCACCCTGGGAAGAATGAATATGAACATGACAGCAAAAGAAAATGCAAGTTACGATTTACTTTTCTGTAACTTCTGACATGGCCTTATAAACAAGAATGTGTTTATATAGTGTACTCACAATATATGCACACTCCTATACATAAATTTGAAGCCAGGAAGGGAGAGAGGAATTATTTTGTTTTCTTTTTGTTGAACCCAATGTAAATCACACTATTTGGTAAGATTAAAAGTCTTAAAAATTGTCTCCTGTATTTAAAATACAGCAAAGATCAAGGCAGCGTGTGTGTGTGTATATGCGTGTGCGCACACATATACACATACCTCTCATTTGACAAAGATGTTTTGTTTCTTGTTATTTTATATTATATACATAGTACAATATTTTATACTTAAAATTATACTTAAAATATTATACTTCTAATGCACCAATTCTCATGATAATATATCCTTTAGTTCACCTCCAATGAAATAGGGAGTAACTTTTTAAAATTACATCAGCTCACAAATTAATTCAGGGAAATGGTATGTATTTCAAGTTTATTTTTAATGTAGTACATACATTATACAAATGGAAGTTAAATAACTATTTTTTCCTATTTTCTCACATGAAAAAAAAAAACCCCACTAGTTCACATATTTCAAATTATATAAATTCAGTGTTGAATTCCCTACATTTATTCATATAGTTAATTTGGATCTTGTTTCTAACTTGGGTGCTTTAACTATTTTTCAGGTCTAAAATGAATGATATTACTCAGAAAATTAAGGAAGAGACAAGGCATTGTTTTTTCCCCCTAATCCCAGTTTCATAAAAATAAACTTGAAACTGTTTATTTGTCCTGGGCAGTAAACATTTAATGGCTTATTTATTTATTTATTTGGTCATTCAATTTATATGCCACCCTTCCCAAACTCATGATAATCTGCATCTTCCTTTGGAGGTGTTCTAACAAGGTTTGAAATTGGGACAGATGTGCGGAAGTGATACAGCGGCTTGCTGAGAGGCACCTGTCCCATTCTTAAAAGGCAGAGCTGTACAAGAAGAGAAGTTTTCTGTTGTACCTTCTGCTTGAACATATTTTTATTTTACACACTTACACTCCATCTTTTATCCACAAGACAATTATAAGGCCCTGTTTACACATTACAGGTATCATGCAATTAACTGGTTAACTGCACAATTATCTAGAAACTGGCTACACATGCAAAGTACTTATCACGCCATAAAAAGCTCCAACCAGCTATAAAGTTAGACCTCAAAAATGTTTAATACCTTTATAGCCGGTTGCCACTGAGCTTTAATTTGAATTTGTAGCAGGGTCCTCCCAGTGGCAGCCTAGTTCCCTCAGCTGAGGCTGGGATTCTTGCAACTAGGGGAACTCTCAGCTCCAGCAGCTGCAGATGCTGGGTCCTGGCAATGTACCTCCCATGCTAGGACCCAGGGGGAGGCTGTGATCTCCTAGCCCCAGATGTCCCCAGGACTGAGAGATTACAGCCGACACAGTCTTCCAGCACCACGGCAGGAAGATCACAGCTGCCATGATCTCCCAGCCTTAGGGATGGGTGAAACGCCCAGGGTTGGAAGACTGCGGCTGCAGTGATATCCCAGTCTCCAGGGCTTCAGTTGCCCCTCGGAATGGGAGATTGTGGCAGCTGCACAGGGGCTCATGGGAGCTGCAAAGGCTCCCAGCTGCAGGAGCTTCTTCCTGCACCAGCAACAAAGCGTGATGGGATCTAATATGCAATCCCACAATGCTAAGTCCTGCCATGCATGTGGCACAGCAGGAGGTGTGACTGTGTGGATTGCGCATTAGATCCCATTGAGCTTTTACCTGTACATTGAGAAGGAGCCTAAGGGACTTAAGTTCTTAACCTGGATATCTAACCCAAATACAAAGATGACAACAAACCGCATGAGCTACATGAGTAAAGTGATCTTTAAAACACAAGGTCAGAGCTTGAATATTAAAATACTATAAACCTATGCACATCCTAGCATCCCATTTTTACTTTTAACATTCTGATGTAGATAGGTGCGTGTACCTCAGAATTGTACATATCCTACAACTTCATAGCTTTTTGGCTGAAACTTCACATCTCTAACTAAAGGCATTTCCTTTTTTCTTTCCATTTTTTATGGGGGGGGGGTAGGTATAAGAAATCCCTTTAGCCATCTGCATTTTGAGAAAACAGAGATGGCAACCACACATTCTTCTCACTACACAATTCCCCAGTTGATGAATATTTTACTCTCTTCTCCTCATTGATGTGTACGTTCTTGATCTATTCAAAGAGAAGCATATAAACATTTGAAAGTTTCTTGAAAGTACATCCAATGCCCATTTTTAAAATGCTAACGTTATGCAGTCACACCTCTTTCATGGCCCCAAAAACACAATTTCTGTTGGGTGCACGGTTCTCCAGACACAGGACTCTGATAATTGTAAAAGCAGAAGGCAAGCATCTAAATGAATCTACACACAGGAAGATCCTTCAGAAACTAATGTCTTGAGGATTGGAACAAGTGAAAATTGATATGGTGATTGGCATGGTAACTTTTAATTCTATTACTTTAATGTGACTATCCATCCGTGCTGCATACTCATTCTTTTTTTTTAAATAAAAGCTAGCTTGTCATCATAACAAAAGTTGCATGCTAGCCATGCTTTTTTATTTACTTTGTGTCATAAAGAAAGTTGGAGTTTATCCAGGAGTACAAGGCTTTTCTATGAATTCTAGATGTGAACCTTGGAAGATTATGGTCTTTGAAATCAAAATGAAGTTATGGCATCACAAAACTCTACAAGTAAACAATTAAGAAAGGAAGAGATTTCCATTGAACTAGTTTATCATGATCACATAAATGCCTAATTAAACACATAGAGAAAGGAAGTCAGTGGCTAAGATTTGACATCCTTTACTTCCTTCAGTTAATGTGCAAGAGGTTACAATTCACATTCACACTTCCCAAAATTATCTCCAACAAAAACAACCAGGAGGGAAAAAAAAGAGGGGGGAGAGGGGGAAGGAAGACCATTAGTATTCCTGATATTGCTACAGAATAAAGCAAGCAGGCAAAATGCTTGGCAAGACATTTCCTGTACTGTAAAGCCTTCACTGCTGTAATATACATCAATGAAGCAAAGTATGACACACGTATTTTGTTATTATTTATTTTTGGTGATCCTTTAAAAGTCAACCTTATAGACAACTATTATGAGGCAACAAACAAAGCTGACTCCCTTAACCCTAATCATCAGTGAGCAGCCTCAATGGAATCATTTAAACACTGACATTTCAAAAGCTAGAGGGTTCTTTCTTCTACCACTGTCCCATTGCGGAAGTATTAAAAGCTTACAGTTAGAAGTCTAGAGATCATTAGTTATATTTCCTTTATTTCCTGGCTTAACATTTTAACTGTGCAGTTTAAGTAATGCAGCAAAAATATTATGTTAAAAAAATACTTTAAACTTTACCCAGGCCTATTTGATTACAGCTTAAAAAGCTGAGGAATTTTACTCCTTTTTTAGGTTTACATATTTGGACTGATTAAAAAAAATTTTTGCTGCTGAGAGTTTAGGTAAGAATTTATTAAGAGACTTTTCAAAGCACTGTACTGTGTAGATACAAACATACAGGTACTCATTTTCATTTACCTGTGTTTTTTTTATTCTGCATTTCATTTCCCTAAATGAATCTAACCCAAGGAGTTTTAAGTAATTCACTATTTTACATCTCATAGAGTTTTAGGGTGATAGTTTTATCTGCTATTACATGCTAGTAGCAGAAACTTATTACTACTTGTTCCTCCAGCGGGATAAAGTGGTGGAGCCAAGCAGTGATAATACTTTTGAGGAATACTATCTTTTGCTAGAAGCTGGGACTTAATTAAACCAAGTGGAAGGAGTGGAGAGAAAGGGTTGGAGGGTGGGAAAAGGGAGGGCAAGGGAAAGATGCCTGCTAGCAGCTGAGGTCTTTTTAAGTCCAAGTTTTGCTGAAGGTTTAGGAAAACAGTGCCAGAGCACAGGGCTTCTAGTCTATGCTACAACACCAAATTCAATGAAATTGAAAGTGTAAGGTAAAAGCAGTTCAGGTGATGCATCTTAACACTTTGATAAATGTTGTCGTTTTGCAGTGACATTTAAAAAAATGCATTTCCCCTACACCCACACTCTGATTCCTGCAGTTTGACACACAACCCAGAAGAAAACAGCAGAATGAAGGGGGGGGGGGCAGTGATATGCTCGTGCCCTGCCCTCGCCCCTCACTCCCAAGCCACAGCCCCTACAGCCCTATTGCTGGCCCTGTACTGTTGACTTACAGTATCCTGCCCCCCAGACCATGCTGGTGCCCCAACCTGCAGCACCCCTGTCCCTACTGACACTCTTCACTCTCAACCCACAGCCCCCTACCCCCACCTCCTTTCCCCATCTCCCTGCCCTGCTGCAACCCCAGCCCCAATGCCACGTGCGCATACACACATGCACACACTCTCTCTTACCTGCCTGCAGCTGCCAGGGCCTGGGGGCAGAGCACATGATGCCATGCCTCCAATCTCTTTCCCTCGCTGCCCCAAGCAAAATCCTGGACATTTGCTGATGCTTTAAAAAACCACTTGGATGGAGATGGGAGGACCCAAAAACAGGACATATCCGAGAAAACCCGAATGTATGGTAACCCTATCCTTGTAGAATTTGTACCTTTGCATGGTACATTTTAAGGCATTTTAAAATGACAGTTAAAATTCAAGACCATAACAGTTTGCAAGCGAACAGGACAGAGATAGTGAACCCTGAATGAATTTCAATCACAAAGGGCCCAGTAAGGGCTGCTTCTGGTCCAATGCCATTTTAAAGATAATAGGAGGGAGGGAGAATTCTTTTCTATAAATATGTGACTTGGGATTCATATGGCAATTTAAACTGTCAACAGTTCTTAGGAAACAGACCACAAAAGTATATAGTACTTTTTTTCCCTTCACAATTATTCAATAACTGGAGTTAGTCATTTAACAATACTTCAGTTACTGAATAAACAAGTTATCATCTTTCCCTTGGCAAGCATCTATGTATATATATGTGCATTTAAACTGAGTGTCTAATAAGCACAAAAAAAGATCAACGCACTTCAAAAGATAAGACTGCTACTACCAAGTGAGAACGTTGTTGCTGTCAAGCCCTAAGACTGGCCAGAACTTATGTTTTAATAGGAGTTTCCCTGCTGATATTTATGCATTCAAAATCTTATGCACATGATCGGGCTCATCAGACTCTGCAGGTAACATCACTTGTATGTTGTGGAAAAATGACTTACACCTTTCTCTGTTGTCAAAATAGTACTTTGGAAACAATTACCATTGTGGTATGCCTGCTGTCTGGAATGGATGGATGAGGTGCACTGCCAGAGGGTCATCATTCCCCCATTTTTCTAATGGCAAGCTCAGGTGTTTCTGAACTGTAAATTGGTTTTTGCATTTCGTAAATGATGTGTACTCTCAGCAACCTGCAGACTTTTTATGCCCATGACACACAGGCACAGACTGTGTAACTGGTGCATCTAAACACTGATAACCTTCTGATGTATAGCAAAAACAACCATACTACCAGTACCTAGAAGTTAGAAAATCTGAGCTAATCAATTACCTTGCATGACACTGACTGAAAACTGTCACTAGTTGACATACCTAGCATAAAAACAATGATTAACTCAATTTCCTTAATTCTGAAGTGATTTGTAGGGATTTTTCCTTGAATTAACTATTTGTTTTGTTGCTATCCTATCACTTATTAGGCTTCCCCTTGCATGGTATTTCAACACCCAAGTAATCTGACACTGTACAACGTCTGAAGTAGTATTACTGGGTAAGGAAAGACTCCTAGCATTTACTTATTAAAAAAAACATTGTTCTAGATTGTATTTTAAAACATTTGGAATAAAGGAATCAAAGCTTCACCTTCACTGTGAAGATTAATAAATCAAAAAACTTTCATTTGGTACAAAAGAAAGATAACATACAACCTGTCACTCATGTTCTCATCTGAGCCCTTTTGTTCTTCATACTCCATTTTTTCTTTATTTGCCTGGTTCACTTCTTCATTTTCTATGACCACTCCTTCATCCAAGATTTCTGGTCCTTGTCTAGTTGCAGCTATTTTTCTTTTTTTCACTTTGCTCTTGGCAAACTCTTGATGTTGGTAAAATCTGTTGTCACTGTCCATTTCCTGATCCCTGATGTTATCCTGCTGCTGGGTCAATGTCAGCGTACTTGAAACTTCTGGTGGTGGATCTATTGCCATGCGTTTCACCTTTCTTCTCCTACGCAAGGTTCTGTTTCCTAAACTGTCCATAGCCAGATCCGATTCATGCCACAGAGGTCTTTTGCCTCTAACATTATTTAAGTTTGAAGAAGGCCTCCGTTTAGCGACCAACAGCTGGTCATCAGAGTCACTGTGGTCTTTCTTATTAGCATGATTCTCTCTGTAGTCTTTACTCAGTTCTTCTGGACTGGAATCAGAACCTTCACTTAAACAGTGACCAGTTTCCCAAGGATGATGAGTGGTAAACGAACGTCTTTTCCGCCCCCTCCTTTTTCTTGCCTGACGTTTTAGAAGACAAGACACGCTACGAGAATGATCTCCAGTATCAGCAAAACCTCCTCTGGCTTGTTCTGAACTTTCCTCCAGTGCTGAGACCAGATCGTGAACTAGCTCCTCCATAGTCTTACTGAAATGCCTACATTTGCAGAGGGAAAGAATAAAATAAATAAACAAACAATTACTGCTTTTGAACAGTGAAAAAGTGACATATATCAAATTCAATAACCTATTTTATAGATCAATACTAGTCACTGAAAGCTAGTTTTGATGCCAGGTCTTATAAAGCAATCGAAAGATAAAAAACAGCTAATTTTATATATTTTTTGCCATGTGTATTAGGTCTCTCACCCCTCTCTCTCACCCAATTTCCATCTTAATGACAACAGAAATTTATTAGACATTACAGGTATCACACAATTAACTGGTTAACAGAGCAATTACTTGGAGATGAGCTTCACATGCAAAGTACTTATCATGCCATAAAAAGCTCTAACCAACTATAAAGTTAGACCTCGAAAATGTGTACTAACTTTATAGCTGGTTGCTACTGAGCTTTAATTTGCATCTGTAGCAGGGTCCTGTGGCTGGGAGCCCCATTAGCTGATGAGGCTTCCAGACACAGGGGTGTGCTTTTTCCAGTCAGGGCCATAAGTCCTGCAACCGCTTGGGACTCTCAGTTCCAGTGGTTGCCAATTCTGGGCCCCGGCAGCATGGGGACCCACAACCCCACAGCTGAGGATGCTGGGGGCTGGGACCTAGCTGGACCTAGCAGTTGGGAAGCACAGCTACCCCATGGGCAACTGGTACCTCCTGAGTCAGGGGCAGCATGGAAGTAGCCCCAACTAGCCAGGAAGCATAAGCGGGGCACCTGGAAGTACCAGCAGTGCTCCTCCTGGTGCCCCCACTCCCCAGCTGGCGCTCGCAGGGGGCAGCGGTGCTCCTGCCTGCCCCCTCCCCCCACCTGTCACCTAAGCAGGGCTCCAGCATGCTCGGGGGTGTGTGTGTGTGTGTGTGTGTGTGTGTGTGTGTGTGTGTGTGTGTGTGTGTGTGTGTGTGTGTGTGTGTGTGTGTGTGTGTGTGTGTGTGTGTGTGTGTGTGTGTGTGTGAGAGAGAGAGAGAGAGAGTGCCAGCCAGCATTGTATATCCCTTACAGAAATAATGTTTCAGCTCCATTTTGGCATTTAGGGAGCATCAAGAGATAATCATTCTATGACAACCTTCTTGTAGTATTTTTAAAAGAAGTATATATTAAAAAAATAGTGACCAGTTCTGTCTTACTAAATTTTGTCTCTTTATATAATCTTTTAAAATACTGAGTCAATAGAATGAGATTTAGTAGACAGAGACCACTCTCTAAACTCTATAAAGATTCAAGGCAAAGTTGTCTACTAGGATCTGACCAGGAAAGAAAACATGATACCTAAAACAGAGACGCACTGTGTAGTCAGGAAGCAAGAATTTTACTATAGCCTAAAGCTCGGGTCCTCTCACTACCATTTAGCATATTTGTCACCCAGTATATTTAAATAAGTTCATCCGTATGCACTGCAAACGTAATTAAGAAAAAAATCTATATACAAACAGCAATTCCTGAACACCTGGGAGGAGCAATCAAAAACTAACCACATTCTCACACCAAAATATTGTCAGCATCTTTTATCAAGTGCTAACAGGAGGAGTTGCTGCACATTATTACATTATGCCTCTTAATATGCAGTGAAAATATGCTCAGTAACTTAACAAGTCAGATGTCCAAAAGAAGTTCACATAGTTTTAGAACAAGGCTTAAATACCACCACCACTGAGGTTGCAAAACGGGAGAGGTAAGCCATACATCACACATATTCATCCACTCATTCACCATAGACCCTGATCCTAAAAGGTACCTAGGAGGATGGCCCAGTGACTGGGCATGAACAAAAGACAGAAGACCTGGGTTCTGTCTCTCTAATTCTATCAGTGATTTGTTGTCTAACTGGACAACACTTGTCCTCATTGTACCTGGGTTTTTCTATCTAAAATTGGAATTCCACTACCTTAAAGTTCTTGAATTCTTTACATGCAAAGTAATACGGAATTTCCAAATATTAATGTAGAAAGGAAGCAGGACACACATAAATTCAATTCAGCATATTTAAATTTCAGCTGCAAGAGAAATTACTTGAACTGTTTTCATTTTTTAAAGTTTCAGAATGAGCTTAAACAAATTTCTTAACAAGATTTATATATATGACCATAAACTACCTTTCCCCTGTGTTTGAGAAACAATTTTGATGGATATCAATTTAAGACAAAAAGTATGCCAAATAAAGCATTATTTATCTGAAAATTCAGATGAGATAAAGCATTCAATAAAATCTATTTAGATAAAAGATAGTTGCTTAAAAACTGCAATATGAAGTTTACATTTAAGAAATCCAGCTATTTCTTTTCCCTCTAACTTCTTCTTCACTTCTTCTTTTCCCAACTTACCTATGGTAAGAATTTTAGCCACTGGTCTAATTGTAGCAGTAAACCATACTTTGTACTTGGCACATCTTACACAGTATTTGAAGTGAAATGTAAAAAAGTCTTCAGCATACCAACATTTCTGGCCCTTTGTACACTAAGAAGGGAGGGGGAAATAGGGCAAAATGTTTCTGCTTATTTAGTTAATTTAATATTACCAGAAAGAACTTTTTAATAGCACTTAAGTTAAGATACGGCTTAATATTTTTTCAGGCTCACATGATAGGAAAGGTATTAAACCATGTCTACAGAGGGTAAAGAGGACTTGCATCTCAGTTTTAGACTACAACTTTATTTTTAATCAGCATGACACTAGTTGTAGATGAAGTTCAGCACTTAGAAAAAAAAATATTCATGCCCTGTTGGTGGCACAGTGTTCTATACTGAGTTAAAAAACAAACAAACAAACTACTTATCAAGAACAAAGTACATTAAGGAGCTCTTTGATCTTCATTTCATTGTCCCACCACACCAAGCAATTTTGTTTTTTTCTTTATTTGGGGCGTGTCTATATGGGAAAGCTGCCTGGCAGAAATAGCAGCTATGGTGGGTGTCATGAACCTCACTACATTCTGGGGGATTCGTGGGATGTCACATGTGGTTTCTTGTGGGTGTTTTACTGATATGGCATGTGTAGTCTCTACCAATAGATAGTGCCAAACTGTATTTAGCTTTATTATTCCATGCTTATATGCACTGTGGTATTTGCTATAACACGTGTTTCTCATGTGTTATAATACGACCAGGATTGCACAATATGATAACAACTTTCAAGTGACAAACAATGAATTTCTTTGGCACCTAGGAGAGGCTCAGAGCCTAAATGGCTGGAAAGCAGTAATCTGTAAAAATTGACATCTCAAAGGAGTATGTTTACTCACAAATAGGCCCTTCCACACAATGACAAACTTACATTTTAAAAGGAGAAACCCTACCATTGGAACAGGAAGGCTATTTGTATGAAAACAGAGACAGTATCTTCAGGAAAATGGATTAGAAATCTCCATGTCTGAAGGGATGCAAATATTCTCCTGGTTTTAAGTAGATGAGGAAGGATTTTTAGTCTGGTAAGCATGCACCTTTGGGGGAAGGACGGGGGCAAGAAGATAAATGCAGTGTGGGCTCCCTGAGAATCCAATGGGGGATGCATGTAAATGATCAGATAAGAAATCATACTTAAGCTTTACCTTGAGTAAGGTTTTGTTTCTAGTTTTCCTAGGTATATAGGGAAACACTGTAGAGGTGTCGGGTAAAAAAGGTTATTGGTCTAGTAGCCCCTCTACTTATTCTTCTTCTCTCTCTCTCTCTCTACACATGGTTACAAATTTCTTATGCTTGTTTTTGCTTTTTCATATAAAGTTTTATCTTTTTATAACCCACTTACTGTCAATGATAATGGATAATGAAAACAGGCAAGCCTCTTTTTGGAGCACATGACTGGATAAGGGTGTGATTCTTACAGATGACAAAGTCCCCTCTGCTAGGTGAGGCAGGTAAAGCTAAAGTGCCAGAGGTGAGGAAGGTGACCTTTGGAGCATCTCAGTCTTCTCAACAGTCAAGAAGCAGACAGCACAGAAGGGTTTGGGGCAGAAGGGCAACCTCAAAGGTGTGAGAACACTCCAGAAGTGTCTCTCAAATGCACACATGACCCCATCCAGGTTCAGAGAGTGGGATACAGCATGTTGTTATGCCAGCACAGCTCCTAATGGAGCCACATCACCTTCTTACAAAATACAGTGTCCACACAGAGATATGCCAATACAGCTCCAGCAGTATAGTTATACTACCACTAGTTCTGCTGGTCAATTTCCCTCCTGGTATCTAATATCCTCTGATGGTCAAAGGACATCTATGTAGAGCAGGAGCAGGCAATTATTTTGGCTAGAGGGCCATTTAACAGGTTTTGGTGAGCTGTCGAGGGTTGCAAAGGTAGCCATGCCCCTTGACAGGTGCCGCACCCCCTGGTCACCATCTTGGAACTGTAAATTTTGCCCCCTAACCCGACCTTTGCCAATGGAAGTCCCTCCTCTTGCCCCTGGAAGTACTCCTTTTGGCTAGGGGTTTGCCATTTTGGAACCAGAAAATACCAAATTATATGGGGTGCACTGATAAAGATGTTTTGAGCTGATACCGATCACAAATTATTAATGAGCCACATCAGCCAATACCAATCTGATTGCCGATAGGCAGCCGGGCAGCTTGGAGAACAGAGTCTGGCTGATAGGTCTGTTGGGAGGGGAGGGAAATCGAGACCTACGTGGTGAGGGAGGGAGTTAAGCAGGGGCTGGGTTGGGGCTGCCCGGCAGGAGACAGGTGGGGCACAGGACGGAGCCATGAGTGGCTCATCTGGGGGCCACAGCTCCTGTCACTGCATGCACCTCCGGGAGGTACAGGGGCACGTGTCCCCCAGATCTGCGTGTGGGACAAGGCAGAGTGGCCTCTACCGGCTGGGGCCAGAAGCGGTGCTGGGCTCTTCCAGGTGGGGGGGTTGGGCCAGAGATGCACTCATGGCAGGTGGCAGAGGCACGGAGAGGGGAGCTGGGGAGGGGCTAGAGCCACCTCAAAATTCACCGTAGCCCCCCTTCCCAGCGCTGCCACCACCTGTTCCAAGCGCAGCCCTGGACCAGCACCCCTGCCAGGAAGAGCCCGGCACCAGCCCTGACCCCAGCCCACGGCGGGCATCCCACCCTTGCCCTGTGCACACATCCAGGGGGCACGTGCCTCCCATGCCTTCCCTGTCCCATACCCCACCCCAGCTGGGCAGCGTCTGCCCCAGTCCCACTCCCTCCCTCACTGTGGGGGCTTCGATCTAGTCCTCCCCCGCAACAGATTTACCAGCTGCTCTCCAAGCTGCTGAGCTGGCAGCGTACATGCTGCAGCTGCGCACATGTACACAGCATTTATCAGCAACATTATCAGCCACATCAGCCACAAAAAACAATTACCAATAATGTCAATTTTCCTTTTATCAGTGCCGATACAATATGGACCGATGCACAGGTGCACGCACCTCAACAAAACAAAAAAACCCAAACAAACAACATACATTAATTTGATTTCAAAAATATTTTTGTCCTGATTTTGTGCATTTGTGTAGAATACATACAGGCGATACATACTGGCTTAAAAAGAAGTTTTACATTTGTATATTGTGAGGGGTTATGGGTGGGTGGGTACAGGTTTGTGCATCTGGGTATGTGTGGGGTGAGGGAGGGTATGTGTGTGTGAGGTTTGTGGGGGAATGAATAGGTGTGCAGGGGTATGGAGTTTGTGGGGTGCTGTGTGTGGGGGAGTAGTTGGGGGGGTTGTGGCATGTGTAGAAGGGGAGAGGGGCTGGGGGCTGTGAGGCGGCATGGGCCCCTGCCAGCCCGGGCTCCATGCTCCTGCCTCCTCCTGGACCCCTGCCGGCCCCAGCCACGGGGCATCAGCATAGGCCCCATGCCCCTGCCCGCCTACTCACTGCCACTTCCTACCTGCCTGCCATGGCTGTCTTTCGCTGGCCACTTCCCTTTTTTCCTTCCCACCCACACCCACTACTCCCCTCCCCACTCACCTGCCCACCGCTCCAGCAGCATGCAGTTCCCGGCTGCATGGCCATGACTGTAAAACGCAGCAGGAGCCAGCCCACCTCCACACTCCAGGTCCCAGCACAGGGTCTTTTCTCTCTTTTTTCTAACATTACATCAGAATTTATTAACCCTTTTACCCCAGGCTAATGTAGGCAGGATGACTAAAAGCATGCATAGCACATGCATCAATTATGTACCTATGTAGCCATGATGTGTGGGTCCTGTAATATATTCCAACTTGAAAAAATGATCAAGAATCACATTTGAAGGAGCCCAGCAGGTAATATAATGCTGAAGGGCAACCAGCATGGGTTCACAGCAGGTAGATCTTGCCTGACTAACCTTGTTTCTTTCTATGAACAGGTCATTAAAAGCTTAGATGCAGGTGTCGAGGTAGATGTCATCTACTTGGACTTTAAGAAGGCCTTTGACACAGCTTCCCATCCTATTCTTATGAGCAAATTGAACGGCTGTGCCATAGATGATTACACAACCATGTGGGAGGCAAATTGGCTTAAGGGTGGTACCCAGAGAGTGGTGGTGGATGGGTCAGTATTGACCTCGAAAGGTGTGGGCAGTGGGGTCCCCCAAGGCTCAGTCCTTGGACCGCTGCTGTTCAATAGCTTCATCAGCGACCTGGATAAGGGTGTGGAAAGTACTCTGTTCAAGTTTGCAGATGACACCAAACCATGGGGCGAAGCAAACACTCTGATGGGAAGAAACCGAATCCAGGCAGACCTGGACCGGTTAGAGAAATGGGCAGAGAACATTAGGATGCAGTTCAACAAGGACAAGTACAAGGTGCTGCACCTAGGGAGAGGGAATCATCAACACACCTATAGGCCGGGGGGTGACCTCTCAGGAGCACAGCAGCAGAAAGTGATCGCGGAGTCATTGTCGACTCAAAGATGAATATGAGTCATCATCAATGTGAAAAAGCAAACAGCAGAGTTAATTTGTCATGCATTAGTAGGTGCATCACAAACAGGTTGAGAGAGATGATGCTCCCCCTCTATGCGGCACTGGTCAGACCACAGCTAGAGTACTGCATCCAATTCTGAGCGCCACAATTCAAGAAGGATAAGGACAACCTTGAGAGGGTCCAGAGGAGGGCCACTTGGATGGTTAGAGGCCTGCAGGGAAGGCCTTATGAGGAAAGGCTGAGGGACCTGGACCTTTTCAGCCTCTGCAAGAGAAGGCTGAGGGGGGATCTTGTGGCAGTTATACAAATTCACTGTGGGGCAGCAGGGAATAGGAGATGCTCTGTTTACCAGAGCACCCCTTGGAATAACCAGAAACAACAGCCACAAGCTGATGAAGAGTAGGTTTAGGTTAGACACCAGAAAGAACTTCTTCACAGTAAAGGTTGCCAGAATCTCGAACGGCCTGCCAAGGGAGGTGGTGCTCTTACCTACCGTGGGGGTCTTCAAGAGGAGCTTGGACAAGCACCTGGCTGAGGTCACATGACCCCAGCACTTTTTCCTGCCACTGGCAAAGGGTTGGACTCGATGATCCTTTGAGGTCCCTTCTGACCCTAGTATTTATGAAACTATGAACTCCCTAAAACCATGTAAGAACCACATTTTTTAACATTTTCTCAATAAAGCTTTGAGTCTTCACAGTTCTTCTTATTACTCATTTAATATTAATGTTTCAAGAATCAAAAAAGAGGAGTCCACCTTTCATTAAACATTCCTGAAACAGCCTTCTCTCCCTCAAAAACATATTGCTATCAAGTAGAATTTCTCTGATGGCTCCCAGTTACAAGAGAAAGCCTGTACAATGTGAACATATTTAGACATTCATGACTTTCAGGAGGCAGAGGGCAGCAAGACATTCAATTCCCACAGAATGTCAGGTTTTATGAGTCTTGTGTGCTCTGGCAATTAATCAAGTACTCTTTCTCTTTATATATTAATCTTTTCACTGAACCCAATGCAACAGAGCATGAACCACTTGAAATCTACTCCATGAGCTTGTCTACACTACCACTACAACCATGCTCACATATAGATTTCATAGACATTAGGGCTGTAAGGCACCTCAGAAGATCATCGACTCCAGCACCCCGCCCGAGGGGCAGGAAGTCAGCTGGGGTCATAAGATTCCAGCAAGATAGGCATCCAATTTTCTCTTGAAGGTGTTCAATGTAGGTGCTTGAGAACCACCTCCGATGGCAGGCTATTTCAGACCTTGAGGACTCGGACAGTAAAGAAATTCTTCCTTATGTCCAGACTGAAACAGTCTTGCAGGAGTTTATAACCGTTCGACCTCGTCATCCCTTGGGATGCTCTGATAAACAAACGTTCCCCCAGATACTGGTGGTCACCCCTGATAAACTTATAGGTGGCCATCAGATCACCTCTGAGCATGTGCTTTTCCAAGCTAAAGAGCCCCATAGCTCTCAGCCTGTCATCGTAAGGTCTGTTTTCCTGGCCTCTGATCATGCGTGTGGCTCTTCTCTGGACTCTCTCAAGCTTCTCCACAACCTTTTTGAATTGTGGGGCCCAAAACAGGACGCAGTACTCCAGCTGTGGCCTCACCAAGGCCAAGTAGAAGGGGAGAATGACGTCCCAGGATTTGCTTGAGAAGCATCTATGGATGTAAGTCAGCATTTTGCTCGATTACTAGCTGCAGCATCGCATTGAAGGCTCATGTTCATCTTGTGATCAGTCCTGACCCTTCAGTCCCTCTCGTCTGTAGTGCTAGCCAGTGTAGCACTGCTGAGCCTATAAGGATGCTGCAGGTTTTTCCTCCCAAGGTGGAGAATCTTGCATTTTTCAGTGTTAAACACCATCACGTTCTCATCCGCCCATTTGCTGAGCCTGTCCAGGTCAGCCTGCATCACCCTCCTGTCTTCAGATGAGGATGCTTTGCCCCAAAGTTTGGTGTCATCGGCGAACTTGGCCAGCCCGATTCTGACTCCAATGTCCACATCATTAATGAAGATGTTGAACAATATGGGTCCAAGGACAGAGCCTTGGGGGACCCCACTGGTCACAGGGCACCATGACGATTGACTTCTGTCTATTACCACCCTCTGGGATCTGACCATGGAGCCAATTTCCCAGCCAGCAGATCGTGGTGGACCCAAGGCCACAATTGGCCAGTTTCGCCAAAAGGTGATCGTGGCATACCAGATCGAAGGCTTTTTTGAAGTCAAGATATATAACATCCATCTCTTCTCCCTTGTCCAGAAGATAGATCACCTGGTCGTAGAAGGAAATGAGATTGGTCAAGCAAGACCTACCCACAAGAAACCCATGCTGGCTATCCCTCAGGATGTTGGCGTCGGCCAGTCCATTAAGGATGGCCTCTTTAATAAACTTTTCCAAGGCCTTCCCCAGGATAGAGGTCAGGCCAACGAGCCTGTAGTTTGCCAGATCCACTTTCCTCCCTTTCTTGAAGATAGGCACCACATTGGCCTTCTTCCAGTCTTTGGGCACTACACCAGAGCACCAGTTCTCAAAGAACTGTGCCAGTGGCTAGGCTATGATGCTCGCCAGCTCCTTGAGTACCCTGGGGTATAGTGTGTCAGGGCCAGCTGACTTGAAGGTATCCAGCTTCTCAAGGTGTTCCTTCACAAAAGCAGCATTGATGGAGGGCAGGGGACCTCCCCCACTTGGACCTCCCTGTCCCGTAGTGGGCATGGGTGTCCCATGGGACTGATGAAAGTCCGACACAAAGTACCCATTTAATAGGTTGGCTTTTTTCTGGGTGTCAGTTGTCCCATCTGGTTTAGCAGGGGTCCAATGTTGGCCTTGCTTTTCCTCCAGCTCCCCACATATCTCAAAAAGGACTTTTTATTGTCCTTGATACTCAAAGCTAGATGGTGTTCCGTCGCAGCCTTGGCTTTCCTGGTTTGCTCCCTGTAGGACCGGACCAGTGCAGAATATTCCTCCTTGGAGGTGAATCCCATCCGCCATCCTTTGTAGGCCTTTCTTTTTAGCTTCGGGAGGTCTGCTAGATCCCTGGAGAGCCAGAAGGGCTGCTGTGCCCTCTTGCTGCCTTTCCTCTGAGATGGAATAGAATTAGCTTGTGCATTGAGGATTGCTCCCTTGAGGAGCAACCACTCTTCCTGAACTCCCCTCCCCCTGAGGTCATGGTCCCTTACGGCCTCACTGACAAGCCGCCTCCTCAGCTTGTCAATGTTGGCTTTCCTGAAGTCAAGGACTTCAGGGTTGCTGACTGACTTGCCAGCTTTACAGTGGATGGTGAAGGTGATCAGCTCGTGATCACTGTCACCCAGCTTCCCATTTATCACTAGGTCACCGATAAGGTCATCCCCAGTTGCCAGTACCAGGTCAAGCAGCGCTTTACCTCTCATTGGCCCACAGACTTCTTGAGTCAGGTAGAGGTCGTCCACGCACGATAGGAAGCTTTGGGACTGCTCGTATTTTGCTGAGTGATCTTCCCACAAGATGTCTGGGTAGCTGAATCTACCCATGACAACCATGTTCCTGGAGCATGCGGCCTCAGCCAGTTCCTGGGTGAACTCCTGATCAAGCTCTTGACTTTGGGTGGGAGGTCTGTAGTAGGACTCCCACTGTTGTGTCCCTCTGCCATGATCCCCACGGATTTTAACTCAGAGGGTCTCCAGTCGTCCACCCTGGTCGCGAATATCAGCTTACAGGGACATGTAGCTTTCCTTAACATAACATAGAGAGCTACACCCCCGCCCCTTTTATCTACTCGATCTCTTCTGTACAAGGTATAGCCGTCTATACCCGTGGTCCAGTCATTAGTGGAGTCCCACCAGGTCTCCATTATCCCTATGACATCATAATTATTTGTGTTAAGCAAATACAAATTGTGTTATTTGTATTCCCCAAGCTCTTGGCATTTGTGTACAGGCAGGCAAGTGTCCCCTTGCCTTGCCCACAGTTTGTACCAGGGCTGGGGCAGGGGTGGGATCCCTTAAGTGCCTTGGCCTGATGGCTTTGCAAGGGTTGCGCTCAGCGGGCCAGCAGTGGTGGTAATCCCCCTGTCCCCCAGCAGGCTTAGTTTAAAGTCCGGCAGAGCATGTCAGCCAGTCTGGCTGAGAAGAGCCTCCTCCCCTGCAGAGAGAGGTGGAGGCTATCTCTTCCCAGCAACTCACTGCCTTTCTCACCAAAGAGCGGGCTGTGGTCATGGAAGCCAAAGCCTTCCCAATGACAACAGTGCCACAGTCTTTGGTTAACTACCTGGACCCTCCTCTCCCTCCTCAGCCCATACCCCGAGACTGGGAGGATCAAAGAAAACACCACCTGTGCCCTCAGACCCTTCAGCCCCGCTCCCAAATCCCTGTAGCGCCTTATGACCTGCCTAGGAGTGCTCCGAGCCATGTCACTGGTGCCCACATGAATAAGGAGCATGGGATAGTGGTTTGTGGGCTGGAGGAGCTTAGGGATCTTCTCCACAATGTCTCAGATGTGGGCCCCTGGGAAGCAGCAGACTTCCCGGGCTAGGGGATCAGGGCGGCAAAACCGTTTACGACCATTAAAACTCTGTTTTGCATGAAAAGATCAGACCAACTCATACTATAATAGTCTAAAGATACTTACTTTGCATGATTATATGACTTAGACCAATCAGGGTGCTAAAATCCCATTACATTATGGCTAGAATACAAACCATGTTGTATTTAAAATTCTGAACATATCAAGATGTCATTTATGAAAGAACAGGAAAGCACATCTAATTGATTTCAGTAGTTTTCTTATTTCTGCCTGTACAAATCAAGGATTTGGGGGGTGATACCTTTTATTGGACTAACTGTATGGTTCAGAGTAGCCTTCGGGTTCAGATCTGGGAAACAAACAGACAGTGTGAACTGAGCAACAGATAGAACAGTGGCCTGCATATAAGTCCACAGAAATAAAAACAGTCTGCTTAAAAGAATGGAGAACCTACTAATCAAGAAGCGGGAGCAGCAACTTAGTTATTTTTAATTATACAATCTAGTTTCTAAAAAGGCAGCAGTACTTTTTCAGTATACCAATGTTCATCAGAGGAGCTGATATTCTTACTTTTTATATTGTACACACCTGAAAAATTAGGTGCACACAATATTGGACATATTTGAATTGGTTCTTTTTACTAGAGTTCTATCTGCAGGGGCTGTTAAAAATAACCGTCTGAAACAGGATGAAACACACGTTTGCGTTCACATTTTGGAAACAAGGATATATTTTAAAATATATCAACTATAAATATGGATAGCACTTACTAGGAAAAGATCATTTTCAATGGTTGTAATATAGAATGTATTGTTTAGAACACACTTGCTAGACATTCTCTTAAATATTTTTAAAGATCCTATAGCTTAGCATGTCTATAAAAAATCAGTTAAAGCAACTATTTGTTGTTAGTGATAAAGTGTCTTTTCAGAGAAGGTGTTACTGCACAGTTTGCCTGCAATGACCTTTACATTTGTCTAAAACATTTTTAATGTAGTTCACTAAATATTGACCCTTCTCTGTATCCATTGCCAGAAACAACTGTAAAAGTTACATTATGTATATCCTACAAAGAGTAACCTCTTTCAAGTTCCTCCAACTTTAAAATACTTAAAAAGCTTTTGTCTAATATTAATATTCACTACTGAAATTACCAATCTATTACACTGAAAAAAACAAGGCCTAGAAGATGAAATATTGTGTTTTGACTTTCCTTACGCTAAATATGAATGACATTTTGAGACTGACAATTCATAGTATTAAAAAAAGCCCCAAACAGAAAGAAACAAAAAGGAACACTGGAAATGGAAGGGACAGCATCCACCTCACGAGGAAAGGTAAGTCCCTGGTTGTGGCCATGATGGCCAATATTCTGGACAGAGCTTTAAACTAAGATTGCTGAGGGACAGGGATACACAAATTCAAACATGTCCAGGGACCAACATACAAGTAAGCCCTGTAGATAGGGACACTGGGAGAGTCACTCTTGCAGGAGCTGAGGGAATACAGTGGAGTCGCATCTTACGCGCATTTAACTTGCACGATTTTAACTATACGCAGGGTGGGGGGGGCTTGGGTTTGCACGTGGAGCTGCCGCTTACCTGGAGGCCCATTGTGGTGGTGACGGCCACTGCCTCCAAAACCTCCTGCTGTTGCCATGAAGCCGTGCCCAGAACTGTGTGGCCGGCCGCAGGCTGGTAGCAGCAGCGTGGTGGTGGCCGGGTGGCATGCAGCCATCCCCACCACCACCCCGTGTTGCGCCGCTGCCGCCGGCTGCACAGCACTAAGCATGGCGCCGTGTGCAAACTCAAGCCCCGCCCCCCTCCCACCCCATGTATAGTCGCCGATTTTCACCTTATGCGCTGACTTCAAAACCTAACCCCCGCATAAGATGCAATTCCACTGTAGTTCTCCAACAGCAGGGCGGGAAGACAAGGGTCTCAGTAGTAGGACTCAGGTGCCTATATACTAACGCCAGGAGCATGGGGAACAAGCAGATGGAGCTAGCCCTCCTACTCTCCAGTGCATTATGATCAACTTAAATATAGAGGGAAGTCTGAGCAACAGCAACCATGAAACCATCATGTTCACTGTCTGACACAAGGCAGATAAATCGTATAGCAGGATTGAAGTCTTGGACTTTAAAAATGCGAATTTCAACAAGCTTAGGACACTAGTAGGGGAAGTGCTGTGGGACCAGGGACCAAAGGCAAAAGTTGTGCACGAAGAGTGGATGTTCCTTAAAGACATGATCCTTGAAGAAAGAGGCCTACAAACAACAGAAGCTCGGGGCAGGCCCAAAGGAGGACAAAGGCCCACATTTGCAGGGAACAGATAAGATAGGCTAAAGCAGTGACCAAACTTAGATTAGCAATGGGAATTAAGGACAAGAAGAAGTCCTTCTTTAGGTACACAGGGAACAGGAGGAAAACAAATGAGAGTGTGGGGCCATTGCTCAACTCAGGAGAGCTGGTTATCAGTACCCACGAGAAAGCTGAACACCTGAATGACTACTTTACCTCTGTCTTTCACCAAACCAAGGGGAAAACCATACCAAATAGAGTAAAGGATGAGCACAGTTTGAATAACTGCCTTCCTACTATTGCCATAGAATTGGTGTATGACCAATTAATAAAATTATATGTATACAAGTCAGCGAGACCAGATGATCTTCATCCAAGACTGCTGAAGGAACTGGCCAAAGTCATTGCGGAACCCCTGGCAAAACTCTTCCACACTTGTGGTGTTCTGGAGAAATTCCTGAGGACTGGAAGAGGGCCAATGCTGTGCCCATACACAAGAAGGGCAGGAGGGAGGACCCAATCAACTATAGGCCAATCAGCCTAACTTCCATCCTAGAGAAAATCCTAGAAAAGTTCATCAAGGAGTCTATCTGCGATAAGCTTCAGAAGGTAAGATTCTGAATGACAGCCATCATGGCTTTGTCACGGGCAGGTCTTGCCTTACCAACTTCATCTCCTTCTATGACCAGGTAACTCATGACCTGGACACGAGAAAACAGGTTGCCATTGTATACCTTGACTTCCAAAAGGCCTTTGATGTAGTATCCCACAATGTCCTCATGAGAAAATTGAAGGATTGTGGGCTTAACCCCAAGACAGTCAGGTGGGTGAGAAACTGGCTGCAGAATAGAACCCAGAGAGACGTAGTGAACGGATCTGCATCATCCTGGCGAGAAGTGGACAGCAATGTCCTGCAGGGGTCGGTGCTTGGTCCAGTACTTTTTAACATCTTTATTAATGATTTGGATGTGGGGTGAAGAGCTCACTGGCCATGTTCGCAGACAACACTAAGATATGGGGAAGCATGGTCACACTTGAAGATAGGCTACAGATACAGGCAGACCCAGACAGGCTGGCAAGTTGGGCAGATCAGAACCTGATGAAATTCAACATTGAGAAATGTAAAGTGCTCCACCTTGGGAAAAGCAACCCCCAACACACCTACAGGCTTGGTGGCACCAAACTGACTAGTAACATGAACGAAAGGGACCTGGGGGTAATAATAAACCACAGTATGAATATGAGCCAGCAGTGCAATGCCCAATAGGGTAAATAATACTCTGGCATGCATCAATCAATGCATCTCCAGCAAAGCCAAGGAGGCGATTCTTCCGCTCTACTCAGCATTGGTGAGACCACAGCTGAAGTACTGCGTCGAGTTCTGGGCACCACACTTTAACATGGACTTGGACAAGCTTGAGAGAGCCCAAAGAAGAGCAACCCGTATGATGAGAGTCTTAAAAGGCAAGCCATACAAGGAAAGGCTGAGGGATCTGGGACTCTTCAGCCTGAAGAAAAGAAGGCTGAGAGGGGACCTGGTAGCAGCTTACCACTACACTAGGGGAGTACATCAAGGGCTCGGTGAGCAACTGTTCACCAGGGCATCCAAGGGGAAAACCAGGAGTAATGGCCATAAACTCCTGGAAGACCAATTCAGGCTCAACATTAGGAAAAACTTCTTCAGTCAGACTGTGAAATAAGCTCTCTCCAGAGATGATGCAGTCACCTACCCTGGAAACCTTCAGGAGGAAACTAGACAGTCACCTTACTGAGGTCACCTGACCCCCAGTTGTCTTTCCTGCTTGGTGCGGGGGGCCAGACCCGATGATCTTCTTGTCACAACCCAAAGTTGTGATTTTTTGTTTGTGTGCGCTTCGGCACTGCTAAATTATTTTCCCGCTAAATTGCAGCTTCTTTGCACGGTGGAGTTTTCTGCTGCAGAAGAGAACCCCGGTGCAACTGAGAATTTCCCGCCAATTTGAAGCTTTCTTTGCATGGTGCATTTCTTTTGCATCTAAGAAATGCACGGTGCAAGGAGTTCCCGCCATTTGTATGAGAATTCGTGCCACATTATTGGTCAGTTCTAAAATATGCACATGTGGCGGCTAGCAATTGGCTTGCTAGCCGTATAAAGAGCTTGGGTGGTTTCCGCCCAAGTTGGAGAGAAATCAGAGTGAGAGAGAGAAAGAAAACCTTCGCCTCGCGTGAAGATCTCTAAGCGCTGCGGATCCTTATGGACCCAACGCATTTCATAAAAGGCAACAGAGGCCTGAACAGCCTCTAGCCTCTCCCCGTCACCGATAGATTCCTAGACGTATCCCTTCCTGTATGAGAAACTACCGAACCCACAGAGCTTCAACAACTCCGGGGAAAAGAACGAATTTGTCGTAGTCCTCTAACGAGGATTTAAGCGGAGCTGTGCCTGGAAACTGTCCAGCCTACACCACGACCATCTTTGGTGTAAGTAAACAATCTTTAAATCAACCACTACGCATCCGTGACCAATTCTAGCTCGCCCCCGGTCTTCTCTGACCCCGCGTGCCCGGGCTGCTGGCCACAGTCCGCGTGCGCAAAGACGGGCCCGGATCGCCCCCGGCCCGCACACTTCTGAGGTCCCTTCCAGCTTTACAATCTATGAAAAACGCCTTTAGAAATACTATATGCATGTCCTAATTTATTTACATTTGCTATCTAGTTGTCTATTAGTGCTTTCCGTTTTCCACATATAAATGTTGCATATTTTATGAGAAAGATACATTTGTACTTATCACACATACAGGTTTTGAAAATCTGATGGAAACCACTAGCAACAACTCGAAAAGCATCGTAGCTGCCTTAGTGTTTAGTCTCAACAAATGTAATGTAAAAGGCGTAAGAAAAAAAATAACACTGCTTTTTCACAAAACAGTGAAATACAGCTACAATACTTCGTTATAGAGGGCTAAACAACTGAAAAAAAGATTTTGATGTACATGGGGAATAATTGATGAATATAAAAAACAGAAGAAAGCAAGCCTGGCCAGAAAGAAAGAAAGAAAGAACAGTACTACAGTATTTAGACAGTCCTTCATGGATCACCATTCTCAGTTGTACCCAAAGGACAACGGACCAGTTCTATGCCAGTCAACTAGTTATAGTTTTAAGGGCCAGCAGAGAACAACTACAAAACAGTGACACTCTGGCCATTACGTCTTTTGGCCATACTAATGGCTACTGGGATGAATGGCATAAAAGCAAGGTCAGGACTCCCTGTAACAGCTCATACCTTCCCCTTTGTTCCAGGTACAAGATTATACAACGTTGTCCGAGTTTCCTGCTCCACCCTTGCTGCCCATTCTTCCTAGGTGTCCCTACTTATCTCACCTGCCATGTCTTAGGATCACAGGAAAGTAGGGCTAGAAGGGACCTCACAAGGTCATGCGTTTCTGCTCTAGGCAGGAACATCCCTGACTCAAACATCCCAGCCAAGTGTCTGCCTAACATGCTCTTGAAAACTTGCACAGATGGAGTCCATAATTTCTCTAGGTTCCAATGCTTGAACACCCTCATAGACAAAGTTCCTCTTAATCTCCAAACTAAATTTGACTTGCTGAACCTGGAGGTCATTGCTCCTAGTCCTGTCACCTACAGACAGAGAGAAAAACCCATCTCCATTCTCTCTATAATTGCCCTTCAGGTATTTGAAGACTTATCAATATCTTCCTTTCTCCAGACTAAATAACTCTAGCTCTTTCAACCTTTCTTTATAAGTCTCATCTCCCAGGCCCCTAACTATCTCTGTTGCTCCATGCTGGACTCTTTCCAAACTGTCTACAACCTTCTTTAGTGTGGGGCCCAAAACTGGACACAGTTCTCCAAGTGAGGCCTCACCAGTGCTGAATAGCATAAAAGAATCACTTCACTTCCCTTGATATGCAAGTGACACTCCTGTTTATATAACCAGTATATTGTTACTTGTTTGTTTGTTTGCAACAAGAGCATGCTGTTACCTCATATTCAGTTTATAGTCTACTGTAACCCCCAGGTTCTTCTCTGCAGTATTGCAGCCGCAGCCAATCCCAGCCTGCACTGTGCCTGCTATTATTCTGTCCCAAGTGCATGACTTTGCATTTGTCCTTACTGAATTTCATTTGGTTGATTGTGAACCATTCTCCAGTCTATTCAGGGCATTCTGAAACTTAGACATACCTTCCAGAGTATCTGCAGCTCCACCCAGCTTGGTGTTGTCTGCAAATTTACTAAGGGTGATTTTACTCAATGGGCAGGTAGCTGAAGGGGTATGTGTAGTTAACAGGGTTCTGGCTTTGCTAATTCCCCTGGTATGTCATATTTTACCTTGGATTTCCTCCCCACAGTAAGCTGTCAGGGTTCTTTCTTCCCAAACCAGTTTCCTCCTTTTGAAGCTTCTAATGCTTTCTGAAGAGGCCTGACAAGCCTTCTTTGTGGCTTGTCAGGCCTTCCTCAATTTTCCCCAAGCTTACCACAATCAGTTCTCCTATGTCTCCTTTCTTTCTAGCCCATGCAGTGCTCTTGCCTTCTCAGCCAGAGTCTTTTGCTGCTAGGACCCTTCCCTTACTGTTCTCAGGGATACAGCTTCCAGCATGTCTGATTTATTTTTCTTCCCTGTAGTAGAGACTGAAGAGGCTCTGTTGGACTCCCTAAACAGGAGAATTTCACCTGCTGCCCTGCTTCCTTCAGACTACAACTGCAAGCTAAAAAGACTGGATGGTAATCATGGGGAACTGGTGCCTCCTGGGGGGGGGGGCACTTGCCCCCCACAGTTGCCAGTCAGCGACCAGGGGAGGGAGGGTGGGGAGGGAGTCCCCCCACAGCTGATCATGCTGAGCCAGAAGTAGCAGCAGTGCACCACTGGCACTTCCAAGCACACCGCTGGCACTTTTGGGAGAGTGCAAACAGCCACGGGGATTGCTTCTCCTGGCATCCCCACTCCCTAGCCGGAGCTCTCGGGGGGTGGGGGGCAGGCACCAGCGCTCTCATCTGTCCCCTCTGGCCGGAAATGCTGGCTGCCAGGGGGTGCACCAGCGCTCTCACCTTTCCCCTCTGCCTGGAAATGTTAGCTGTTTGGAGGTGCAACAGTGCTCTCAAGACGTGCATGTGCACCCCCTATGCATCGCCATTGATGGTAATCTTGATCATTATCCTCATAGCAGGCCTGAAGTCCAGAGCAGGAAGACTCCATGACAACCAGGTGGGAAGGAAAAAAAATCCTGAAGAAACTGAACACAGAAGAGATATAGGTTTTCATATCAAAAGAACTACAAAACTGTCTATTCTGAAAATGGATTACGATTTAACGTGCTGTAAACAAGATATTGCATTGCTTCAAAACATCTAGGTCCTTCCTGTTCCTGAAGTTGCATATTATTTTGTTGTTTAATTACAGTATCCCAAAGTTGTTTCTTTTTTCTTTTTTAATTGAGTTGATTTATCAGAAGAGGCATATGTTTATATGTCTAATACCATAAAACTGCTATTATTTGCGCAAGTCCCCTATAAAAAGGTACTGTATGGTAAATGTCAAGGTTCTACTTGTAATCTTTGATCAACAGGAAGCAAGCCTAAAACTAGAAGAGAAAAAAGCATTTCCTCACATATTCCAGGTGAGAATTAGAACAGAGAATAAGGCTGGAAAGACTCTCAATATAGTATTTAATCCAACTCTCATGCTCAAAACAGGATCATCTGTTTAAAAAAAATAAAGTTTAATGTGGGCAGTCCTAATGTGGACTGGTTGAGAAATCATTACTCTAAGGAGATGGGACAAGAATCCCAGTAGGGCTAAGACTGCTTTATACCAAAAGTTTGACCCACATAACTACAGAGATGTAGTTAGTTGTGTTAGTTTTAAATCAAGGAGAAGGCAGGGTAGATTTGCACTTTATAGACTAACCAAAGTAGATTATACATAACTAGATAGATTCTCATCTAATATGAGACAGAGAAAATGACCTTATCAAAGCAGTGATTGTTGTATATGGTAGGAAAGATGTCGCCATGAACCATAAGGCTCAAACCCAAAATAATTGGTCAGCCAAAAATGAGATTTAGAGCAATTTATCAGGAAGCAGCAATTCCTGTAACCCCATTGCAGCCATTTACTAATGTGCTTGCCCTTTACTGACCGTATGACTATTAATTGTCCAGGTGGACAGCCTACATGAACTGTCAAATGATGGTAATATGCTGAAATGTCAGAGTCATTAGTAGAACAAGCACCATGACAGTGCCCAAAACACAAGCTCTCTCTCAGTATTGGTATATACTGATCAAATACTTGAGAAATAAGAGTGAGCAAGCCTTAACAAAGATAGATACCTGACAGATAAGAATGATGTCCTTGATTTTTCCTTGTAGCCTTTTCTAACTCTGATGTGTCTCGTTGAAAAATAAATTTCCTCAGTTTCCTTTTTCCTTCCACACGTGTTACTAAACAAGATTTCCAAAGGACAGCTTCCTAGATTACACGAGCACAAAATGAGGAAGCAGGAGCCCTGAGGAGTAGCCTTACATTTACTCAACAGAGCTGACAAACTATAATTCCAACAGGTAATTAGATTTTGGTTTCTTCTCTCTGTGCCAGGTTGGGTAATATATATGGGCAAATACGTGCAGCATTATTACAACTCTTATAACAAAAAAATATTTAAGTTCCACAGGGAACAACATCATGTGAACAGTTATTCTGGTCTGTGAACACAGTTTTGTTTTTTTTTAGTTCCACCATAACTAGTATTTTACAGTGATGCAAGATGATACACCTTAATAAAGTAGATGTTACAGGCCAGACTTACTAAGAAATATCTGTCAGCATAATAATGTCAATTATGGATGAGGGTTTCTTTTGCAATATTTCCCTTCCAACAGCAACAACAACAAAATCCTAGAGATGGAGTTCCCTAAGTTTTTATGCCATGGCCCGGCAAACCGCAGCCTGGAAGCGGTTGCGGCTCGGCAAACCGTGGCACAGCAGTCACAGCCAACCGCAGCAAGACTTTCCAGCCGGAAGACAGGTAAGGATACCCCCACCCCTGGGTAGGAGGGTGGGCCAACCCCTGCGCTGCTGCGGGCCCTGCAGAAGAAACCGCGGGCTCTCCGCCTGACTCTGGGGCATCACAGTTTGCCGGTCCACGGCCACTTCTGGTCCAGCAGCTGACCGTGCTGTGGACTGGCTGCTGACTTGCCGTGGCCCAGCACTGGGCCGCGGCCTGGGGACTGAGAAGCCCTGTCCTAGAGTATCCACAGCTATACTGACATATAGATGCTTTGGTCAACAGAGCTTATTTCACTACCACGCAAACATAATATACCGATAAAAGCACCTTGTCAGTATAAACAGCATTTATACTAGAAGGGTTTACTGGTATGGCACACTGTTTCCATCGTAAACTTGGGAACAGCACCATCAAAGTACAGACGCCTTCTCCGACTGTAGGCATGCATGTATAATTCCAAGCCCTCTAAAAAACCAACCCTGAATCTGTAATTTATCAGTTGTTAGTAACAGCTAGGGGTGCACCAATATATTGGTTGGCTATCAGATAGGCACTGATAAAAGGAGAAGTGACGTTATTGGCAATCGGCTTTTTTTGGTCGTTGCAGCTAATAATTATTATCGCGTACCTGGAACACCCTGGCGAGTGTAGTTTGGACCCACACCCTGCTGTCGGCCCAAGCCCACAGCAGACTACAGGTCCTGGTGAGCAGCGGGAAGGGGAAGGGTACCAGGGAGCGACCACAGGGCACAGCACGCAACAAAAGGATCATTAATACCACGTGCGCAGCAGAGGCCTGAGCACTGGGGCTGCTGCAGAGACGTTCGGTTGTGTAGGGGCAGGGTAAGGACCCATGCAAGGGACATTTCACTCCACCAGGCACCAAGCAGCTTTGCAAAAGTGGCTTCTCCCTGGTGGCCATGGGAGTTCAGCTGCATGGGCCCATCAGCACTGAGGCACCAGCAGGCTTTGAGACTCCAGATGTGCTCAGTGCCACTGTCCACATAAGGGTCTGCCCCATCGGCCAGGAAAGACAGTACGGGCTATGTGGGGAGTGGGCCTGTGGGTAGGTACCCTGGGTGAGGGGGTGATGTGCATGGGAATAAGGTGGTCATTGCCTTCCTCATCAAGGGCCAAAGCAGGCAGAAGGTGGCTCCTGGGCCGCAGAATGCCCAATACAATGTTTTGAGTTGCTCCGCGAAGCTTTAAATAAAAAAGGTTTATTTATGTCAGTAATTTAAAATGCCTTTAACTATTACTATATATCGGTTATCAGATTGGCATTGGTCAATATGGTTGGTTAATCATCAGCTATCGGTACCGGCCAGGAAAATCTTTATTGGTGCAGCCCTAGTAACAACAGTTACCAGCAAGGATAACTAGTGCCCTGATCATATCAGTAATAAAAGCAAAGGTCATATGGTTTATTAATCTTAAATAGAACATTTTTAATTAAGGCTAATTCATATTAAACAAGAACATTTTACACAGTGCACATTCTTTTGGAATATAAATATTTCATGACTTCTGTGAAGAAAGAGTAGTTTCAAATATATTTCTTGCAGAAGCTTTGTATAACACCAAAGATGACAAAACTTTTAATTTAAATAGTTCTAAACTGTTTCAACTTGGGGGCCAGTTTTACACAAAGTTTGAGCATTACACCTTATTTTTGGTCATTTCTTTGGGGCCACAACATGTAATCAAGAGAATATATAACACGGTCACTATTAAAAGTGAAAGCTCTTCTATATTTTTTTTTCTACATGCAATCTCTCCTATCACTAACCCAGTGATCCTAAAACATTTATCTGAATAAATCAAGGAGAGAAGTCATTTCCAGGCTAGACTCCCTATCAACCTGGCCTGGTTAAGGCACAGCAGTTCCTGGGGCTAACAGAACACAAAGGAGCATTGCTTCCATCTGTCTTTGACTCCTCAGTCAAAGGACCAGGTACTCATTTACAGCTAGGGCAATTAGGTATGGCTTTTGGCAGAAGTCTAGAATGAGGCTCAAATATACACCGCTGAAGCTGTAGTGAAACACCTTAACCACTCTGCCATGTAACATGTTTCTGCACCATAAGGTGTCTTTTAGGATGCAGAATGTTTTCAACCATGAGGCCTTTGACATTTTCTGAAGAAAATCATGGGTTATAACCTGAAACTTTCATTGACAGTCCGTCAAAGCATCCATAATGCTTCAATTATAGCAGGCACTTCAGCCACACTGTCATATCACCAGTGATATGAGCAGACCACGTGCTCAGTCTGGACTTAACCTGTTTTGTTTCCTGGGCCTATTCTTTTTTCTGCATCTATATGTCCCTGCTGCTGTCAGCATCACTCTCCCTGACTCAATGGCTTTCTAACCTCCTCACTTACTTTCATTCTCTTCTTCCCCATATATTCATTTTCTCCTTTCATTCAGTCCTATTTCCGTACTCAAATTCTCATCACCATTGAGTCACATGCACACTAATCTATATACAATTTATTTCTAACTGCCAAATGAACCCAGTCAAAAACTGCCCAGGCTGGAGCAGCTCTGAAACCAACCAGGTCCTCTCAGTTTCAAACCTGCTCAAGGAGCTGCCACAGCGCCATTACAAGGCCTAGGGCACATTCTAAGTATTAGTGTAACTAGTATTAATGAGATGTGGAAAGCTCAGAGCTGGTTGTTCCTATATGAAACAGCAGTGCTTTTAATACCAAAAATCAATGGGATTTGCTAAATAAAAAGTGCCATTTGCAGAATTTCTATAACAGCCCGCCATAGCCAGTTGATACTGGATTACTGTCACTACTGGATTACTGCCACCTTCGCTCATCTTCCGTATTGGCACCCTCCTGTCAACCTTCAAACAAGATTTTGATTTGTTAACGAGTCCAACCCATGACATAACAGATATAACATTCCAAAATGCATCCCAACCACCCCAAGCACACACAGAGACATACAAAGATACAGTAGTATCAACGGTGCTACCACAAACCAGACCTCCAAAGATCTTATCTCCCTTCTGCTCCCCTCCCCCCATTTTTTTTCTTCCTTATTTGGAGAATCAGTACAAAAGCCCCCAAATCCATTGATTTAGCCTACTGTCCACTCATTCACAGTAGGGAAGGCGCCACAGGCCACAGGTCAAGTCAGATCATATCCACCCTCTTTTCCCCCATCTCTACAGTTGGAAAGAGATGAGAGAAAGGAGTCAGTTGTGCCAGTTTGCAGTCCCGAGGGACCCAGAGACACTGGCGGTGGTTTCTGAGAGGCAAGAGCTTTGGCAGGTGGCAGCTGTCATAGCCCTGGAGGGGGGGGGGGGGGGGGAGTGGGCTGCAGCCCACCCGAGCTCGAGCCAGGTTTGAAAGCACAGCTCCCGGTCACTGCCCACGTGCAACGCTTGGGATGCCCCGCGCAGGAGGCAGTGATGCCACCGGCTTACGGGGCAGGGGACGGAGAGGCAGTGTGTACATGCGCGTGTGTGTGCAGCTACGTGAGCACGTGTGCGTGTATACGCGTGTCGGGGGGCTCCCACAGTGCTTTCAGGCCCGGAGGACGGCGGCCGCCCGGGCACTCCGGTCGAAGAGCCTGCGGGGACGCAAGGCCCAGCCCCACCCGCCCCCTGGGAGAAGAGAGAGGGAGGGCCCGCTCCCCCCACGGCCTCACCAGCTCGGTCTCGCTGCTGCCGCGGCCGCCGCCGGAGTCGGGGTCGGGCTGGGCCCAGCGGCCCGGAACATGAACCCGGCGCCCGGCCCGGCCCGGCCCGGCCCGGCCGCTCCCGGGGAGACGCCGCTCTGCACCACCCGCGGGCCCGGGCGGCCGCGCCAGCCCCTCCCCCCTCTCCGGCCGCGCCCGGAAGCAGTGGAGGCAGAGGCAGAGGCAGGAAGCCGAGACAAACCATTCCCCCCCCGCCCCGGAGGCCGCACTGATGGTTCGGCCCTGGGCTGCCGCCCCGCGTCCCCTCCTCTTCCTCCTCCTCCCATGCCCCCGCGGCCCCTGCCAGGCCGCAGCACGGCCTGGTAGAACGCGTAGCCCCTATTTCCCTCGCCCACCCCAAAGCTGGGCGAGTGGTACGGCCCGGTTGCCATGGTGACTGCTTGTACACGAGTGGGCAGGGGCGGGGCTGGGAGCATGGCCGCCTGGGTCAGACTGCGCGCGGGGCTGCCCACGCTGCTCCAGGAGTGTTTCCATAGCAACAGGTAACGCCCCCCCCTCCCAAACTTGGCCTGGCCCGTGGGGTGATGACTGCTGGGGCCCCAGCGATGCACTGACCTGGGGCTGCATTAGCATGGGGAGAACCCTGCCCTCCTGTCACTGCCCCATTCCCCCTTAGCACTGGTGACAGCCGTCCCTCTGCCAGCCCCTCCTCCCAGCACGCTGGCCAAGCAAAGCAAGAGCTACTGGCACCCCAGGACCAAAATCCAGGGACCAGGAACCTCCCGTCGCTGGGCAGGGACAGCAACACAAAGGCTGATGGCGGCTTGCTAGTTTGGGGACCCTGTGACACTGCACCACTTGCCCACGGGCGGCCAAATCAGGAGCAGGTTTTCA
Source organism: Alligator mississippiensis (assembly GCF_030867095.1). NCBI lineage: Eukaryota > Metazoa > Chordata > Crocodylia > Alligatoridae > Alligator > Alligator mississippiensis. The sequence continues at coordinate 185,688,058 of NC_081824.1, read as the reverse complement.
AATTCAGGACAAAAGTCTCATTTCCAGACACCCTTGGGACTGTCCTGGAACAGTCAGGAGGAGGGGTCCCTTTTTAGGTAAAAGGGGCTGGGACAGGATATGAGGTGCGTAGAGTACAGCAGTTTTCGAGCTTTCTGGACACAAGGCACTCCTCACTTAGGCTTGCCAACCCTCCAGGATTGCCCTGGAGTTTCCAGGAATTAGATATTAACAGGGATCCTGGTTTTCTCTGATTAAAAAAAAAAATCCCCAATTTTTGGTTTAAAAAAGTAACCTAAAATCCACATTTTTCTGTGATTAAAATGAAACATCATTAATATATATTTCAGATAAATATTATCAGAGAAAACCAGGATCCCTGGATACCAAGAGACTGCTGAGAGTCACCCAGGAGATAAATGATAGGGCATTCATTAAAATAAATATTAAACATTGAATCTACTTTATACAGTAATCCAGCGGGTTTTTACAATGTCATAGTAATGTGCATTTGCCTTCCTGACGTAAAGTCTATGCACCATCATCCATAACTGAGATTCGCAAGCGTGTGGGCACGTTTGCAGTCACAGGCATGTTGGCATTCCAGGACCTTTCCGAAATACATTCAGAGTTGGCAGCCCTACCCTCATTGGACACGAGGCACCCCTCCGTAACTGTTGTGAACTATGTGGCACTCAATTTCACCAACCAATTTATATATTATCATCCTGATTTCCTTACTCAGGGTCCCGGCACTAGGAGTGGGGGATCATCCAGCCAGAGACAAGCCTGAGCCTGGCTTGTTTGCTCAGCTTATCTGCTTACCTCCTTCCATCTTGCTTATCACCTCACATCTTGCAGCACCCTTCAAATTCAGAAGATCTGGTGGTACCCCACAGTGCCCAGGGACCCTGATTAGGAATCACTTGGCTAGCAGGAAAAATCCACAAGGCAGGTCTTTGAGGACCCTCTCCCAACTGTTACTGTAGCAAGTGTGCTTAGTGCATTCTTTTGCCTTAAGTGTAGTACAGTTTTGTAACTGGCTCTTTCGCTGGTAATTGCACTCACAGTAACATTCCCAGGCCAAATTCTGACCTTAGGTCTGCTTAAATGACTTCCACCTAGTCCACTATGCAGTCGGGTTGAATGTCACACCAATCAGTATGCCATCTTATTGGAAGATAGCTATCACTCCCTGTAATTTAAAAACCAAGCTACTGATTGTGTTTGATAGCGAAACTAGTCCCATGTTTCTGGGACTAGATAATTCCTAATTCAGCAAGTAAATGAATATTTGCATTTTTGACTGTCAGTTCATGAATTAAATGCTAACACTGAATTAGCATGCAAGCATAGTGTGTTCTACTGCCTTTAATTCTGCTGGTTCCAGTTCTTCAGCTTTGTTTATTGTCTCCCTTTGCTCGTTGTCCGAAACTCTGTCCAATTAGGCCTTTCCTACCTCTCAGCTCTTTATGTCTTTCCCCTAACTTCCTTCCCTGGGTATTCCTTTGCCAGTTTATCTCTGAGCATTTTATATGACCCTCATCCCCCTTTCTTCAAACTTTATAAAATGCTAGCTTCCAAAAAATTACAGTTATCCTGAAAGAGGCATTAACATATTCAAGAACATGCAATCTTTAATGACGATAGGATGCTAAAAAGATGTATATTTAATGCTACTGTTCGTTGACAAAAGTCCTATTTCCTGAAGCCCTTGGGGTTGTCTTGGAAAATCCAGGAGGAAAGGTCCCTTTTAGGTAAGAGGGGCTGGCAGTATATTATGTCAGTGAAGGCTTGGTGTAGATTACAGTGGTTTTCAATGTTTTTAACTTGCACATGGGGGCTTAATAGATCGACCCACCTGCTTAAAATGTCATAATTTCAGAGAAGGCTAGAAAGGGCCACTAAATCATCTCAAGTGGCCTTGTACATATCACAGTAGAATCATGTGGGTTTAATGTGGGTAAGGAAGTGCATGCAGGGTTTGAACACCATAAGCAGCATAAAATACAACACCGAAAAATAAGGTTGCTAAGTAATACAACTGAAAAGTATAGTTTCAGTATACTTACCTTGCTAGTTCTGTAAATTCTACTTGAATTCTCTTTGTTAAAGCTATGCCATTGACTTTTTAAACATCTTTGGGAGTGGGAGCTAAAGTTTTGGGGTTTCAGTAGAACTCAAATACTGCCTAATTTGTGCAAGAACCATAGGGCCTGATCCACAGTCCACACAAGTCTATGGAAGCTTGTCAGTAACTTCAGTGGGCTTTAAATCAGGCTTCCTTTCAGCCCAAAGACCTTGTATTCATAACTAACAGTAAGCCACTTAAGTGACAAATAACAGTCGCTTTGTAGTTTGCTTCATACACTATTGCCTTTTTTTAATACATGTTCCCATGCAACAATAAAGTTCTATTGCAAAATGCAGTGGGTATTTGAAAAGCCAGAGCTAAGTGACATTTGATTTGTATTGGAGTTGCCAGCATGTTGTATAATTCTACTTTTTTTTTTTCTTCCAGAATTACCTCATTTGGAAACATTTCAGTCTTTAGAACGGAAATATTTTTCAATAGTTACAGTGGATATTTTCAGTTGGTTATATGAGTACTGTGATCACCTAATATTTTCTTAGAGAATTCTAATTCTTTGCAGTATTGGTAACACATTTAGGACTCGATCCAAAGTCTAGCAAAGTGAAATTTTCATTTGATTTCACTTGGCTTTCAGTCATCAGGCTTTCTTTTCTATCACTCTTAATTCATTGTTATAATGCTGATCATAGTGAATGCATTTGGTATTCATGGCATATTTTATGCCTTGTGGATTCTGTGTGGATTTCTATTGTGATTTAGCACTAATTAATACCTCATTAAGATAAAATGTTACTTGCATTTTTCACTTAAAGCATAAGAAGCCTGTAAGTTTGTGACATTTGGCATGAGTACTCAATATCTTGTGTCTAAGAACTATGTTTCTCAGGTGATGGAAAAAACATAAAATTAATAGAAGTCAGCATATGAGTTACAACTCATCTAGCCCTGCTGTCTTTCTTTTAATGTTTCATGTTTTCAAAATTAGAATTCACATGGAAAAAAACAATAATTGAAAATAGTTGTTCCTTTGCACAGAATGAAAAATAGCATTTATTTGCATTCCTCTGAATTTATATTTTGATTGTTTTTGGTGCTTGATTACAAAATTGTTAAAATGGAGCAGAGCTTTTACACTGTGCTTCTAGCAAGCTTGGGGCGTTTGTGATCATGTCACTATTATCCAATAACGATGTGATACATTGTCTGACATCTTGCTTAACTGTGAGAATAAGTTAAAATTAAAAATTAAAAGGAGAACCAACAAAAGCAAAATTTTAAAAGAATAGCCCTAAAATCATCCAAGTCCTATTAAGAAGAATATATGAAGGGTTTTTTGGTTTAAATTAATGTGTTGGAATGTTAAATTGCTAAAAGATTGTTTTAAAAATGTTTTCAGATTGGTAGGTGAATATAGAAAAACAGAACATGCTGCTGCTGTAAAAATCCAGAGCTGGTTTCGAGGATGCAGAGTCCGAGCATATATCAGGTATTTGAACATGCATCAGACCAAATCATTGTTTGCTCTATTTAGCCAGTATTTTTCAGAACTAATTAGTTTCCAAAAATATTGTCTATTATACTTTACTTGGTGTCTCGGTCTAAAAATTACTGAAAATTTTCAAGAAAAATTATTCTAACCCTTCTCTGGCCCCACAATCACAGCAGCAAGCAAGGATCTAAAGCCCTTGGGGGAGAAGCAATATGTTTTATTAGACCAACAAAATAGTAGTGCAAAGAAAGAATTTTTTTTAAGCTTTGGGCCCAAACACCCTTTGTCAGGCAGAGGAGAATTCAAAGATCGTTAAAGTTCACCCAGGTAGAAAAGAAACTTCATCTTGCAGAAGGGAGTTAAAGGATGGTAAGGTTCCCCTGGGTTTCAAAGTCCATTTGTGAAAAAGCTGCTCTGTATGTATGTAAATTAGGCACAATTAAGGCTCCAGCAGGCTCTTTCCCTGAAGGTGTCAGATGTCAGGCAGGGTACTGAATTGAAGTGAATATTCAGTTGGTCTAATAAAAGATATTGCCTCTACCTCAAGAGTTTTGTCTGTCCGTGCTTTTTAGACCAACATGGCTACAACCTATATCCCAGGATCCAAAGCCCTGAATTCAGCAGTAGATGCAGGACCAGGGAACGACTAGCCTGGCTCTTGGTGATAACATCAGCATCCCATGTCTGCTCAGCTTCATGTGGCCTAGTTGGAGGCTTAAACCAGTGTTCACCAACTGGTTCATCCCCCAGACTGAGATTGACTGTCAGATGCTCTGCGATTGGAAGTGGCCAGGACGCAGTATGGGAGTAGTGGAACATAGGAGATGCAGGATGCATGTGGCTGGGCTGAGCCATGCCCCATGCTGCTGGGTGAGTGGTGCCCTGGTCAGGCCAGGCCAGGCCAGGCTGAGAGAGGGTCAGAGCCCAGGTGGCTCATCCAGGCATACAGCGGGGCTCTTCCCACTGCAAGCACCTGGGTGGAGGCTGGGGGGGGGGCACGTGTCTCCCCTGATCTGTGTGCAGGGTGAGGCTGCTGCCACTGCATGCTGGACTTTGCACCCTGAGCCCAGCTTCAGCTCAGGGCTTGGAGTGCAAAGCCTAGGGCACAAAGCCCAGCATGCAGCAGCAGCAGCAGCCTTGCCCCACATACAGATCGGGGGGGGGGGGCATGTGCTCCCTGGGCCTCTGCCGGGGTGCGTGCAGCGGCAGGAGCCCCACCACACACCTAGATGAGCTGCCCGGGTTCCGACCCTCCCCCAGCCCAGCCCAGGCGCCACTCACTCCTGCCCCGCCCCCCCGACCTGCTGGACAGAGGGATTGGCAGGGGGACAGGCTGGGCAGGGGGGTGCAGTAGACTGTGAATTGCCCTTTTATTCAAAAGGTGATCTTCACCTTAAAAAGGTTGGAGACTGGCTTAAACCCTCCTGCCTCTATCCGGTTCCTTCCTTTACTGAGCTTACATGCCACAGGCAGCAGCTGCCTCTGTCACTTGTGGCCACTCCTGGGAATTTGTTATCACCCTCTTCCAGGTGTTTTCCACTATGCTGCATTGGCTTTTACTCCTCAGACCTGAAGAATGTCTTGTATTCAGAACCTTGTCTAACTGTCCCAACTATACAGTTGGTCCAATAAAAGATGTCACTCTAAGAAATCCTTGTCTTTCGCATAATTCCTGGACCATCACAGCTACATCATCACTCTAACACTACAATTTGTGGTGAACATTCTTTGCGTTGGCCACCCCTGCTTGATAACATGCTCTAAGATATACTGAAGTGCTATATATTATTTGAAAAGTTGGGTGTGATCAGGTACCATGCTTATGTGCATACCCCACACACCTTTTTTTCTAAAAAAGTAGCCATCCAAAATTGGGTTGTGTATCTTAAGAAAGGAAACTGATTTGAGAGCTGGAATAAAGGCAGGGGAATACTGGAATGGCAGCAAGGAGCTACGCACAATACCACCCCAGCCAAGGCTCAACCTTCTGTCTGTACAGAGCAGGGGCAGAATCTTGTCACCAGCATCAGTTCTTTTAGCCCTACCAGAGAGCTGACTGCTACAAGTGTAACCCTCTTGCAGCCACTGTTAAATTGGCTGTAGCTGTTAGTGAAGCAGCAGGGGGAAGGAGAGTGTTGCTGGTGATGGGAGTCTGCCTCTGCTCCATGCAGCCAGAGGGTTGAGCACTGGCTGGACTGGTGTTGTGGCAGGGCTGACTGGAAAAATTGTGTTTTCGTAATTCTGCCTTTCCAAACAAGGTGTGCATCTTATTCAGGGGTGTGGCATGCAAATAAGCATGGCGATTAAAAGCCATGGCCCCAGTGCAGGAAGACTTGCATGCATGGGGTTGATGGATCTAGCTACATTCTTAAAATGGCATAATTTCAGAGAAAGTCAGAAAGGGCCACTAGATCATCTAGAGTGGCTTTGCACATATCACAGTAGACTGACTTTCAACCAAACAAATGGATTATGGAGTTTCAAATAAATAGAATAAGATAAGGGCAAAGATGTTTGCTAGACCAAATATTTGATTCTTCAGACAGCTATAATATATGCCATGGGCCACAACAACATTCCACTAACATCTAAGATCCCTGCAGTGGCAAAGGAATTTAGTAGGTGAGCAATGCCCAGATGATCCTAGCAGGCAATCCACATCTACTGCAGATTGTGCCCGCCTCTGTTCTACTAGGTGCTCTCGTGTGGCCTGAGCCCAGGCTATTGATCGAGCCTATCCTGGGCTTGCGGGTGGACCCCAAAGACTACCCCGGCTGACGTCAGGGGATCCCCTTGACTCGCCTGCCACGACTTTGAATGGTACCTCAGTAGAGGGGTTCCCCTTCGAGGCAGCCTCCAGAGTCGTCACGTCTCCCAGCGGGCACACACGGGGCTCCAACCTCCCCTACACCCCAGCCACTTGCCACCTTGGGTTGCCGGTCTTCGGGCCCCTTAGGCGTTCTTAGCTCCACCCGACCTCTTCCTGCGGCCCGCCAGCCACGCACCAGTGTCTTCAGGTCATGCCTCGATGTGCGGACTTCAAAGTCCTCGGACCTGGGTCCCCCCTAATCCGAATCCCTAGCGCCCTATCCCAACCACCCTGTGACTTAACATGCAATTCCCACCACCGTGATAGCCAAAGCAATAAGGCCAGTGGGCCAAGAGGCCACGAAGGGTGCCCTTAGCCTATGGGCCCCATGGATCCCCCTGTGCCTAGGTACCCAGCCCTGGTTGCTCACCCCACTCGGGTATTGAGGCCCAGTCTATTATCCTAGGGCTGTAGTGGGACCCGTCCGCCGCTTGTTCTGTCCCTCCTTGGGGTCTTTTGCCGCCCTTTGCGGTGATACCCAATGGGATTCCCGTTGGCCACGCATCTGTTACCTCCTCTCTGAGGCTTCACTGCTGGCTTGCACATTGATCCCTGCGTCGGCTTGCCCGACGCTGCTTTCGCTGATTCTGTAACCAGCCCCTCTGCCGGTGCCGCTGCCGGCTCTGCTGCAGGTGCTGCTGCTGGAGCCTCTGCCGGCGTTGCTGCCGGCTTCTCTACTGGCTTCGCTGTAAGCCCTGCTGCAGGCGTCACTGCCGGCTCCTCTGCCGGCGTTGCTACTGGCTTTGCTGCCGACTCTGCTGACGGCGTCGCTGCCGACTCTGCCGTTGGCTCTGTTGTCGACTCCGCTGCGGGTTCCTCCGCCAGTGTTGCTCCCGGCTTTACTGCTGGCTCTGCTGTCGGTGTTGCTGCTGACTCTGCCGTCGGCTCCACTATCGGAGCCTCTCCCGGCTCCACCCCCAACTTCTCACGCTGCTCGATGCAGCAGCTGAGCCCCTCGGGGTGTGGGCTTCCTCCTCGAGCCTCCGCTCGTCTGCTGCCCCGCTGCACCCTCGGGGCAGCTTTTTATTTCCGCCGGGTGGCGTCTCCAGCCCACGCCGCCTGGCCCCAGCTAGATATAAGCGCAGCTGATCAGTCGTGGTGGTGGTTTTGCTGCGCGCGTTCCTGCCTGTTCTTCGGGCTCTGCAGAATGTAAGTGAGGCTTTCTTTTTGCTTTGGCCTGGGGTCTTCCTGTAACCCCAACTCCCCTGGGACACAGAGGTAACCCTCATATCCCCTCTAATTTGTCCTGTTAGTTCTATACGCAAATCTGGGGATCATAATATCCCTGAGAATCTGATCAAGATGTACCACGACACTTAATAGTTCTCTGTACAACCTCAGGGCACTAGAGCACATAGCTCAGTGTCCTATCTCCAGCCATGCCAATCTCAATGCTGCAGAGGAAGACAAAAGAAAAATAATTTCTAAAAAGCAAAATATACAGTGGGGGAAACAAGTTCATTCCGATCTCCTATAGGAGATCAACTAAAGGCCTGAAGAATGTGATGTCATCATAATAAATGTCTCAGTGCTCAACTACCAATGTTATGAGCAAATTGAAGGCACTGTAAACCATTCAGTTCTCACTGGGGCTCAGGGAAATTACAACTTCTATTACAACTACAACATCAAAGAAATGGGATGAACAAAGGGAATCAGGGCTTTGTTATACCTTACACCAGGCTTGTCCAACATACAGCCCGCAGGCCGCCATGTTGCCCACCAAGCCATTTTATCTGGCCTGTGGCGGCAGTGGAGTGCAGAGCTGTGGCGGTAGCAGTGGAGCACAGAGCTGCGGCGGCGGCAGCAGTGAGGAGCCACGGTGGCAAAGCACAGAGCTGTGGCAGCAGTGGCAGGGCTGCTGTGGAGTGCGGAGCTGTGGTGGTGGAGCGCGGATCTGCAGTGGCGGCGGGGGCAGCAGGGCAGTGGCGAGGCGGGCAGGGCCGGCCCGCGGGCCCCAGCCAGTAGCGAGGGGAGGGGAGCTGCTTGCTCCCGCGGGGCCTGGCTCATCAGTGAGCCGGGTCCTGCCACAGCTGTCCCAAGGGCTGCGTGGAGTGGGGCTGCCCCAGCTGCTCCTGATTGGACAAGCTGGGGATGGGCTCTGCCCCTTGCCCCCAGCATTTGGCCGGGGGAACTGCAGCATGGCCCGTGCCCTGTCCACATGTGTGGTGGACGGATTCATAGATTCATAGATTCATAGATGTTAGGGTCGGAAGGGACCTCAATAGATCATCGAGTCCGACCCCCTGCATAAGCAGAAAAGAGTGCTGGGTCTAGATGACCCCAGCTAGATACTCATCTAACCTCCTCTTGAAGACCCCCAGGGTAGGGGAGAGCACCACCTCCCTTGGGAGCCCGTTCCAGACCTTGGCCACTCGAACTGTGAAGAAGTTCTTCCTAATGTCCAATCTAAATCTGCTCTCTGCTAGCTTGTGGCCATTATTCTTGTAACCCCCGGGGGCGCCTTGGTGAATAAATACTCACCAGTTCCCTTTTGTGCCCCCATGATGAACTTAAAGGCAGCCACAAGGTCGCCTCTCAACCTTCTCTTGCGGAGGCTGAAAAGGTCCAGTTTCTCTAGTCTCTCCTCATAGGGCTTGGTCTGCAGGCCCCTGACCATACGAGTTGCCCTTCTCTGGACCCTCTCCAGGTTATCCGCATCCTTCTTGAAGTGTGGCGCCCAGAATTGCACGCAGTACTCCAACTGCGGTCTAACCAGCGCCCTATAGAGGGGAAGTATCACCTCCCTGGACCTATTCGTCATGCATCTGCTGATGCACGATAAAGTGCCATTGGCTTTTCTGATGGCTTCATCACACTGCCGGTTCATGTTCATCTTGGAGTCCACTAGGACTCCAAGATCCCTTTCCACCTCTGTGCCACCCAGCAGGTCATTCCCTAGGCTGTAGGTGTGCTGGACATTTTTCCTCCCTAAGTGCAGCACTTTGCATTTCTCCTTGTTGAACTGCATCCTGTTGTTTTCTGCCCACTTGTCCAACCTATCCAGGTCTGCCTGCAGCTGTTCCCTGCCCTCCGGCATGTCCACTTCTCCCCATAGCTTTGTGTCATCTGCAAACTTGGACAGAGTACATTTGACTCCCTCGTCCAAGTCACTGATGAAGACATTAAAGAGTATCGGTCCAAGGACCGAGCCCTGCGGGACCCCACTGCCCACACCCTTCCAGGTCGAGACCGACCCATCCACCACAACTCTTTGGGTGCAACCCTCTAGCCAATTGGCCACCCACCGGACTGTGTAGTCATCCACATCACAGCCTCTTAACTTGTTCACCAGTATGGGGTGGGATACCGTATCGAAGGCCTTCCTGAAGTCTAAGTATACGACATCCACCCCTCCTCCTGTGTCCAGGCGTTTTGTAACCTGGTCATAGAAAGAGACTAGATTGGTCAGGCACGATCTGCCCGCCACAAACCCGTGCTGGTTTCCCCTCAGCATAATCTGCCCTGCCGGGCTCTCACAAATGTGAACCTTGATAATTTTTTCAAAGACTTTGCCAAGGATGGAGGTGAGACTGACTGGCCTATATTTGCCCGGGTCCTCCTTCCTCCCCTTTTTGAAAATGGGGACCACGTTAGCCCTTTTCCAGTCCTCTGGGACTTGGCCCGTGCGCCACGAGCTTTCGAATATTCCCGCCAGTGGCTCTGCAGTGATGTCGGCCAGTGCCTTCAGCACCCTCGGATGGAGCCCATCCGGGCCTGCCGACTTAAAGGCATCCAGTTCTTCCAAATGACTCTGCACCACCTCAGGATCTACGTATGGAAGTCTGGCACCTTGCTGCTGCCTCTCTACAACCCTAGTGAGAGACTTGTCGTGCCCCTCACTTAGGAATACTGAGGCAAAGAACTCGTTGAGGAGTTCAGCCTTGTCCCCTCTGTCTGTCACCAATTGTTTCTGCCCATTTAGCAGCGGTCCTATTCCTCCCTGGGCCTTCCTTTTACTCCCAATATATCTAAAAAACAATTTCTTGTTGTCCTTTACTTGGGTTGCCATCCTCAGCTCCATGGTAGCTTTGGCCCGCCTAACTGCCTCCCTACAAGCACGAGCAGAGGAGGTATATTCATCTTTAGTGATCTCACCCTGTTTCCACTTTTTATGTGCTCCCCTTTTGGCCCTTAGGCTGCCCTGGATTTCTCTGGTCAGCCATGGAAGCCTCCTGGCCCCTTTCCCTCTTTTGCCTCGCTCGGGGATCGTCTTGCTTTGTGCCCGAAGGATCGTTTCCTTACGGCACAGCCACCCTTCTTGGGCTCCCATCCCTTCAAAACTCCTACTCTGCAGTGTGTCCTTGACTAATCGCCTGAGTGCATTGAGATCAGCTTTCCTAAAGTCTAGCACTTTCACCCTACTAGTTACCTTACCCGCTCAACGTCTTATGTTGAATTCTATTACTAGGTGATCACTGTCTCCCAAATGGCTACCGATCTGGAGGTCCCCTATCATGTCATCCCCTGTTGCCAATACCAGATCCAGTATGGCATTCCCCCTAGTGGGACCATGCACCTCCTGTGTCAGGTGGAGGTCCTGTACACAGGTTAGAAACCTGCGTGAGCGATGGGACCTTGCTGTCTGTGTCTCCCAGCAGATGTCTGGGTAGTTTAGGTCCCCCATGATTACCGCCTCTTTAGCTTTTATGGTCTCTGAGAGTTGCCTCAGGAGCCCTGCATCTATTTCTTCCCCTTGGTGTGGGGGTCTGTAGCAGACCCCTACCACCAAATCCCTTTCTCCTTGCCCCCCATGTAGCCTAACCCACAATCCTTCTACTTCCTCAATCTTGGATTTGTGCAGCTCACAGTGTAAGGCAGGGATGTCCAACCTTTTTGAATGTGGGGCTGGAACACGACGGAGGCATGGGGTAAGTTCCCGTGTGGAGCTGGGGGTGCCTCGGGGCCGGCCGCGATGGACAGAAGCATGGGGTAAGTTCCCATGCGGAGCTGAGGGCACCTTGGGGCTGGGTTGGGGCTGTATGTGTGCGCGTGCGTGCATGCATGTGCATGTGTGTGTGTTTCCCAGCACATCCCAATAGCTGCTTTGAGCTGTCTGCTGCAACACATGTGTGCACTTTTCCAGACCCATTTCATTGTCACTTCCTGCAAATTCATTGGTGTCAAGGGTCATGTGACATCACTTCCTTTTGTGATGTCACTTCCTGTGAGGTCTTTGAATATGGCTCGCCGGCCCACTGGGTGATAAAAAGTTCGTGATCCAGCCCCACATTCAAAAAGGTTGGACATCCCTGCCTTACACTGTGAGCTGCACAAATGTTGATCAGTGTTAGTGCTAGCTTGAGTTTGGAGCAGTTACACTTCAGGCCAGCAGAGATCTGGAGGACTGAAAGGAACAGACAGATCTAGCAGCCACAGCTAAGCGGGGGGGGGGGGCGGGGTTGCCATGAACAGGGATCTGAGGTGCTGGAGGGGTGGGGGGCAGTAGGCAAGGGGACAGTGGCCTGATTTTGGCCAGCAGGGGAAATGCGGTAGATGGGGTATAGAGTTAGTGCAACACAAGCTGGGCAGCATGGATCAGAGATTGCAGCAAAACCCCCCGGTTTTTCTTTTTTTTTTCTTTTTTTACTTCAAAATACATTCCCTCCCCTTCCCCAACTGTTTCTGTCTTTCTCTCTGCCCTCTCTATTCCTTATAAGTAGTTATAAGTAGTCATAGATAAGCTAAGATAAGTTCTTATATTCCATTATTGTAACAAGCCCCTTTTTATATTGTAAATAGTGTTCTGTTCTGTTTTTATTGATTTTTACTGTTTTATATTGATATTGTATGATTTAGGCCTCTTTCTGTAAATTAGCCAAAGTAATGTCAAGTCTCCATTTTGTGTCCCCTGCCCAGGCATACTCTATTGTAATTATGTTGCAACTGTGACTCATAGGTACCCCTCCCATGTAAATTGGTTCTTGGATGAATGAGAGAGAATGACAGTGCTTGAGACATAATGGTAGCAGCCCTAAAAATAGCTCCTACTGAGTGACCGGACCATCAGCTTAATGACTGGACCATCAACTTAACAACCCTACTGCTGCCTTCAGTTGACTCTCCCTGAAACCACAGACCTCCTTCCAGGAGCAGAGACAAAACCCAATATTTGAAAGATAAAGACCCTCCAAGAAATCAGCAACATGGTAACAAAGAACAGAACAGAAACCAGCAACTCCACCATTGTATCCCACTGGACAGCAAGGACACCTAGAACTGCACGACCTCATCTGAGCAGGACTGGCCCTTGCCTGGGCATGTCCTTCTCATTGGAGTCACAGGTATCCCACCCTTATAAAAGGGGTGTTAGAGTGTGACCTTCTTGGGACGCCCTCTTCATCTGGACTAGCACTGTGCCACGCCACCTATCCACCCAGCCGACGACCCCCTCTGGACAACGCCTTGCTGGAAAAGCCCCCGCCCGCCCATTGAGGATCAGCTCTCAGCCTGAGACCCACGAGACCCAATCTCATGTCTGACTCCCATCCCTCTGTCCTCTGTCCCTCTGCTTCCCCACCCTGGCTCTCTGCCACCTTTGACCCCTGTCCCAGCTCTCCCTCTATGTCCCGCCTTCTCTGCCAGCTTCCTACTCCCCCGGCTCACCACTGCTCCACCACCTCCACCTCCAAGCTTTCAGCTTTCCCCAGCTCACCGCTGCCTCCACCCCCCCCCCCCGGCTCTCTATCCCAGCTTTCCCTGCAGCCTCTCTGGTTTCTCTGCCAGCTCTTCCCACCCTAGCTTCCTACCTCCACTCCACTGCCTCTGCTCTCCTGGCTCCATGGCCAGTTCTCCCAGTCTCGTCTCCACTGCCTTCTCCACCCAGGGCCCCAATTGCCCCCTAGTCACCAAGCACCCCAATTACCCCCAAGTACCCTCTAGTATTAACACGCACAACCACTGAAGTGCGTGTTTGTGTGTGTGTGTGTGTGTATGTGTGTGGACCCATAGTGTCGTATGTGCAGTGTGTGTGTGTGTGCGTGTGTAATTTTGTGTCATGTCCTCCTGCCTAACAGTGCAATATTGAGATCCCAAGCATTGATCTGATGTGTGTCAAGTCAGCAAGATAATTCTGACCTGGAGAAGGGTAACTTTTAACTACATAAGGAGTGCTTAAAAAACAGTTTCAGGCTTTAATGTGCATACAGTCCAGGGGTTAAGAGTTCTAGGAGCTGCCTACTGTGAAACAAGGTCCTCAGATTTGTAGATTTCCAGCCCAGAAAGGAGCCCCACAACAGCATGATCGCTTCCTGTTCACAAGTTAAAGAATATGTCCCAATAAACTGAATTAAAACACATCTTCTATACAGCTGTCTAATCTCAACTTAAAAATTCTAAGCAATGATCTGTTATCCTCTGCCACCCTGTGTATGCAGTTTAATCATCTTCATAGCTAGCAAATTGTCTTAATTCAAGGCAGAATATGTCTTAATTTCAGCTTCCACCCCCAGCATCTTGTCAGCCCCATCTTGAATAAATTCTGCTCATTGATATATTATCAACAACTACATTCTGAAGTCTGTCAGTAAGCCTGTTTTTAAACTAGCTACTGTGTGTATTCATGCCATATAAGGCATGCTTTAAAAATGTTTATATGGTATTAAATCACACATTTTGGAGAAATCCAAATACACAGTTACTTTTATCAACCAGATAGATAATCCTGTAAAAAAAAAAAGACAACAGCTGTGTTGGACAAAAAAATGTACATTTCTTGTAAAGATGTTTGCTGGCAGCAAGACTCTCCCTGTGCGTGAAGAAGGGTGATTGTGCCAGAAAGCTTACAAAGAACATTTTTTTCTAACTATTTAGTTGTTTTAATAAAAGATATCACATGTACGCAAAGAACCTTGTCTGCCTATGTCCTTAGACCCACATGGCTATAACCAATAAACCTGCTGGCAGCAAATGTATTTTTCTCTTTTCATTCTTTTTTAGAGCCTCAAATTTACCATTATTTTATGTAGGATCAGCATCAGGCTATGCATGGATTTAGGCCTGCCTCATAATGTATATGTAAGTGAGAAAAGAGCAAAAGGGTATCCTCATGTTAATGAGGCTGGCCCCATTTTTTCAGTTTTACAAAGGAAAAATGAAAAAAAACTTGTCAGATATTTTTTCTAGAATACTGTATTCTTTTCATAAAATATTTTCAGCACCTTTGCATTTTGCCATTTGACAGGGAAATATTCAGGAGCACAAGTTTGACAAGGAAAACGTCCCTGTGTAGATGTATTAGTTAACTATATTCTTTATTAATGGCTTAACCAGTTATGCAAAAGCCTATTCTTAAGTCTGTTTTGTCAGACTTTGCTAATGAATAAATAGAATGAGATTTAGGGTACAGACAGGTGCATTGTTATAAAATTATGCCAATATAAGCTGTTATGATGTAACTGTTATGTCTGTATGCAGGAGTAGCAATGTAAATGTATGAAAACCATTGCAGCTTTAGCCCTGTTCAGGATTAAAGTTACATCAACAGGATCATTCAGGTGTAATAGTTATAAAAGCACCTTCCTGAGTGGCAGCTTCCCCCTATCTTTTAAAGCAGTTAAAAGACACATTTGTGCATAGCTTTATTGTATGTATGTTCATTGTAACCTGTTTTTTTTAAAGTCTACTGATCGATCATTATTTCATCCAAAACCTTTTTTAGATACCTGAATAAAATGATGATTGTTATCCAGAAATGGTGGAGAGGTTATCGAGGGAGAAAACACTTCAGAAAGATGTTAAAGGTAGGAAATAATTTTTCAAATTATTTTAGGCATTTTACTACACAAATATAAGTAATTCATTTTTTTGCCTCTGGTTTTGTCCAAAAGTTGAAAATGTAAGCCCCAGTCTGGCAAACATTTATCATATTTAACAAAATCCAAGGTGACTGAATATAAGACACCCCCCACCCCCCCAAAATTAGATTTTACACATAGAAAATTTTCCATGTATAGAATCTAAGTCTGGATGGTCATTTAAAATTGTTGCCCTTCCACCCTGCAGTGGGGCAAGCAGCATCAGGGGGTAGGGTGTTGGGGTGCAGGCAGCAGGGGAGTCAAGTGGCCTGATCTCTGCCTCTTGCCACCTATTCCCCCTACCACTTGCCCCCCTCAGTGCCTGCATGCCCTGTGCCTGTCCCCCACCTGCCCTCTTCACAGTGCTTGCTCCCCTTATGCTTTCCCCACCACCATTTATCCCTTTGCTGCCTACTGTCACATGGTGCCTGAACCCATGGCACCTTGCCCCCTGTCACTTGCTCCCCTGTGATACCTGCACCTTCCCACCAATTTCCCCCTGGTGCCTATACTCCTTGATACCTGATCCCCACAACTTGCCCTCCTCCCATCAGCACCTCCTGACTCCAGCATCCCCCAGAACTTGCTCCCCCTGATACCTGCCTCAACCCTCTCCACACCCTTTGCTGCTTACCTTCCTGTGGCAACTCCAGCTCTGGTTGGGACTCTACTCTGAGCTGGGACAGGGAGCACAGAGAACTTGCTGCTTCTGGCCCCTGCCCCACCATGCAGCAGTGGTTGTAGGGGTGGCAGCTCCAGCCTCAGCCCTGGATTTGGGCTAGAGCTGCTGCCACTGCTGGCACCACAGCTGCCTGGTCAGATGGTGGTAGAGGCAGCATGTGCTCCATCCTCTGTGTCCCAGGCCAGAACAGAGCCTCAACTAGAGCTGCGATGAGATGGTAAGCAGCAGCAGGGGGGTGGAGGGGCAGAGATAGCAGTGGGGAGAAGAGGCAGCAGCACGGGACAGGTGTCACGGGACAGCGGCTGCAGTTCTGACTCCAACCCCAGGCTCAGGGTCAGAGTTGGAATTGTAACCACTGCTACTGCCTCTGCCCCCAGCTTGTATTTGAATCTAAAACAAGGGGCTTTTTTCCCCATGTTGAATGGGGAAATAATTTCACCTTGGATTGGAGTAAATATGATATGTATATAGCTTTACTACCGGGTTGTTACTCCTGGTAGCATATGAATAAGTGTTTGCAGGATTGGAACCTTAGGCCCCAAATTAGCAAGGAGCTCAGATCATTGCAGTATTCTACCTGTGCTTTGTTAATTGCAGGATTGGGGTTCTTGGTTGGAGGTACTTTTTCCTTGAAGTGCTGTTAATTCTGGAAAATAAAATAAGCCAGTGTCTCTACATATCTGTTCTGTGTTTTAGTGGTTTAAATTTCTCATTTAATGAACCTTGAAATATTTGAGGTTTTGCCTTGAGGCACACAGCAGATCACAGCCAATCTAATTCCCTTGACGGACTTGAAGATAGCAGAAATGTATGATAGCACGCTAGCTTAAATCTCTGTTAGAAGGCCTAGGAAATTAAGAGAAGAATACTTTGCCCTTAACACTCAATGGTAAATTTTTTAATCACTCATCTGTTTCACTGCTTTACGAAGTTATATTAATATTTTATATTACAGTAGTTTTTAACTTGCTATTCATTTATTCTTTATTAACTTTACTGAAACTAAATTGTTTTCTTTCTGTAGAAAAATAAATATTTACAGAAAGAAAAGAAAGGATCATATTTTACATACTGTATATCAAAGATTGTACATCTTAATAAACCTTGAATCATCCTTATGGGCCACACTTTTCAAGGTACCTTCAAATTACTCCAATCTGTGTATGCTGACACTTCATTTGGGTTCCACTCTAACAAGTGGCTATGACTCAAATCTAAATCACCTAAGGAGCCTCCATTTACTGCTTCCACTTACTTTGTTACCGCAGTGAAAGGAGTGGGATCCAAATCAACAGGTTAGGACAGCAGCAATGGTGCCTGTGTTTTGTCTAGTAGCCTAGCAATAAGAGCACTTGCCCTAGACCAGTGGTTCCCAACCTTTTTTTGCCACGACCTCTTGCTGGGAGCAGAGTGCAGTAGCAGCCCGGGGAGGGGGGGCGGGAGGGCAGGGGACCTCCCGACACATGGCGTGGTTTGTCCTTTGTGTGCGGTGCCACCGACCTTTCCCCCACAATGCTCATTTGGGTCGTGACCTGAGATTGGGAACCACTGCCCTAGACTTTGCTGCCTAATGACTCTCCATGAAGTGAAAATGAAAAAGAAAGAATGTGACTCTGTGAGAGGGCAGAGAAAATACTGGGAGGAAAGAACACTCAGTTCTGGCCTCTGCTGCCAAGAATGTTTATGCTTTTTACCTTGGATAGTGATCAATTAAAAACTCCTAGAAATTCTACCACACCGTTTAATTTGTGTCAAACTCCAAATGCCCTCTCTCTGAAACAGGAAACAATATAATCACCTTGCTGTGATGCTATGGATAGGCTAATTAGCTGCATTGCTTCTTTTTTGGGTGGCAGCACACAAAGACCTACCTTGGGTAATTCTTTACAGTGTTGCCTTTTGCTGGAATAGTTTCACATTAGAGTTGCCTAGAATACTTTGTAGTTGTTAAAGTGCAACAAAGGATCAGAAAAGTTGAAACCAGTGGCTCTGAATTTTTTGGTAGTAATACATAACAAATAAAGGTGGAGAGCTATAAAGTAAACTACCACTCTACACTTTTAAAACACAGTAAAATATGATTTACCATTCCAGATTAGAGCATACATCTGTCCTGTTTCTGGCAGTAGCTAATAACCAATGCTTTATAGGAAAACAAGAGCTCCACATAAGGATTGTCAGTTGTACAGTGGTGAGCTTGGGAGCATCTTTCTTAAACCTGCTAAATTGTGCTTACACCTCTTTTACCAAGGAGGACTAGATTTGACAGTTTTCACAATTTGGTTGTATAGTTTCTCAGTCAGCTCTGCAATCAAATACAAAAATTGCTTGTTTCTGCTTGTGGAGATAGGTTTCCTCATTCATTGCTCCTTAGACCTTTATGTCCTTGGATTCCTTGTGTAGTAACATATCACACAGCCTTTACTAGACCACTGGCCTGGCTCCACTAACAATATTAGAAAAAAAGTCTTAGTAATTAAGGACAATATTTAAGTTAAAATTGTAGAAAAAAAGTGTGTTAAACTCCTTCAACAATTGTCTGAATGACTTAATGTTAATTAAACACAATGATACATTTGACACGATAGGTTTTTTTAGACAAAAATTGGTAATTTCAAAATTTGTCTGATGATAATGACTAGACTGGTATCTGTTGCCAGCAAACAAGGCAAAGCATATGCACAAAATACCCATAATTACTTGATAATAAATCATTTTAATGATTATATGCAAAATTGTGAAATGTAAGTAGCACTGATGCGGAAAATAACAAAGGCTCAGGCTCATCAGATCTGCTGTCCATATGTGCATCACTACTAGTATTTCAGTTGTTACTATTCATGTGTCTCCTCCATCAAACTGCCCAAATCCAGTAAATAAAGCTAACTAATTAGATTGATAAATCTACATGGTCTGTCTGCAAGCAAGTGTTGATTGTTATTGTATTTAAAATATAGCTATGTTAGGAAAAATAAAGGTTTTTCAGGAATGTTAAGGTCATGGTAAAGTTCAGACGTGCTATATCTGGGATCACACTTGTTATCATGCAGGTACTGGGGCCTCAAAATCTCATCACCTGCAGGAAGGGACTATTATTATTAGCAGTAATATGATTATTATCAATATCACTAGTGTTAGTATTGTTACTGTTATTACAATAAGTCAGCATAGAACACTTGTCCCAGTGCAAAAAAATGCCCTCTAAGACAAAAGAAATGTTAAGGTTTCAGGACAGCATAATTAGGATTCAGCACTACATATGGTGACTATATTTGTTACTAACTTTAATGAGAACTGTGGCTTCTTTTATTTGGATACTTCTTTGAACAGCATACCTCAGCACTATTTTAAGGATAAATTCAAGAACCCTTATTAGTGGTGACTAGTGCCTATCAATAAGTCTTCTTGAGTAAGTGCTACTCAATGGGTTAAAGGGCAATACATGGTCCATGAAGCAACAGTAGATTTATACTATTCTCCAGTAGTCACACTGGGTGCATCTACATGTGCTTCTATGGTGCTATTGTTACTGTGCCATCATTTAGTACTTCCTTGTGGAAGTACTAAAAGATGGTGCAGTAGCAGCCCATACTGCACTGTGCACACCACACACAGTTATTTTTAGGCACTACATCACCATAGTGATATGCTATAACAAGGGAGTGCATCACTATGGCAATGTAGCTATGGCATCACGGTTTTTGCTTGTGGACACTGTGTCAGCATAGCGCATTGCTATGGCAGTGTAGTGTCACGCGTAGATGCACCCACTGAGAGGCCTCAAGATGAGAAAAATGACCTGTGTACCAACTAATCACTTCTCAATTGTACATGGAAACTTTAGGGATTTTTGAACAAAACAGTAAAAAGAAAATTAATAAGACTATACAGCAAAAGCTGTGTTAACCGGCACCTTACAAGCCGGCATGCTCTGTTAACTGGCATGCCAGCTTGTAAGGGCTTGTAAGGGAAAAGTGAAACCGGAAGTGCTCACCGTGGCACTTCTGGTTTTGCGGAGCCCCCACGGCCTGGGGGAAAGCAGCCTGTGCTGCCAAGCCCCCATGACCCAGGGGCATAGCAGGCTGTGCGGGTCCCCCCTCCCTGTCCCTCAGGGCCTGAGGGATGGGTGGCAATGCGGCGGGAGGGGCAGAAACACCCCAAACGCAGCGGGACAGGCAGCGGCCCAAATAGGCAAAGACGCCTGTTGAAGCCGCTCAGTTATCTGGCATATTTTGTTATCCAGCACCCTCCAATTCCCGTGGGTGCCAGATAACAAAGCTTTTACTGTAGTTTGTTATCCTTTATACATTGAGGGATTAAAAATAATGTTTAAAGTGGTATATTTTGGATTGATTCTGCCAGCGCTGGGCAATTCTGCACCCACTGGGTATTCAAATTGTTGGTGATGAAATTTTTGTGGGAGGGATTTTGGTGTGATTCACTGGTGTGATCACACCAGTGGGAGGGATTTTGGTGTGATTCACTGCGCAACTTGGGCCCTTGGCCTTCTGCCTGTATTTTCTCTGCATTTGTGCTGCCACCACTGGCTGTGACCTGGAACTTCCACCACCATTGGCTGTTATAGATCCATGTGTGGTCATTGCCTTGTGGAATGTGCTGGACCAGTGTTATGAACTCATAAGTGAAATTAAGCAGAGAAGGTGACATTGGTGGGCCCTGATGGCATCCGGGACTATTTCCATTGGTGCTAAGAGTGAAAGAGCAGTACTTGTCAGGGAGAAGTATGGGTTCACTGCCAAACCATGGTTGGTCCATAGCTACATCCATGGCAAGAGCTGCCTCCCTGAAGGTGTTTGCCTACAGGTTAGCAAATTGTGGTTGGATAGATGTAGGAATGGCTCCTCACTGTGAAGAAGTGTTTCTGGGCTAGGGAGATGAGTAGTGACTGGTGGAAGTTGATCATCATGGCTACCTCGATAATGAGCAGTGGCGCATGAAAGTTGCATGTGGTATATCTCCGGATGGTGACAGCCACCACTAGATTGTTCAGGCTGCAGGGTCTGCCTGCCTGACAACTGTGAGGTGCTTGCTTTTGCTCCTGCTCAAGCCATGGAGGACCCCCGCGGGACAGTAAAGCCTGGGGGCAATATGTGCCCTCAGGGACTACCGGATGGTTCTACTTGTGTGTGAAATTGTAGGGTGATCACTGTCTGCAGGTTTACAGTAGATACAAGATGATCCATGGGCTCCTGCTCAACCCTTATGGACTCCCTGAGCATCTCATTTGTACTCTTAGCAATAGCTGTGTAGTGCTTCTTGTCTTTTGCATGCCATCTGGCACTGGCAAAAGGTAGGGGTGAGAGTGGTGCATTGTCCTGACATCCAGGTGTGAAGCAGGACTAGTGCCTTATTTTGAGCTCTTGGCATGAGGCCAGGGACAGCAGGGAGGCTACTTGGAGCTATGCACTCTTGCTATTATGTTTTTTCATAGGGGGATGGATGAGGCATTAAGTGGTCAGTTACCTTAAACAGCATCAGTTACTGTCTAACATAAAGTGGGACCTACAACATAATGACTGTTTGGTAACTGTTCCTCCAAAAAAAAATGGGTGGGTCCCATGAATCACCCATTATGATTGAAGTGGTACTATTAGCACACCACAGTCACATGGAGGATGGGGGAAGGAGGGGCATAGCAGAACAGTCCCCATGTGCAGCCATGTCATTTCAGTGTAGGCTTTAACTGCAGTTCTGCATGGGGATGGGAGAAAGAGGAAAGAAGCTACAGGGTCAGCCAGCCAGCATGCCATTCAGGTTCCACTGGGAGTACTCCAGCTCCTCGCCCATCACCCCCAATTGCTCATCCTCTCTTTAACAAACCATAACAGTGGGCTGCCACTTACCACTGCCAGAATCAGGATCTGTACTGTTGTCAGCATTGTCTTCTGGGACACAGGCTCCCTCTTATGAGAGTGCTGGCAGGGATGCTAA
Organism: Alligator mississippiensis; assembly: GCF_030867095.1. Classification (NCBI taxonomy): domain Eukaryota; kingdom Metazoa; phylum Chordata; order Crocodylia; family Alligatoridae; genus Alligator; species Alligator mississippiensis. Next base: position 185,666,197 of record NC_081824.1, on the reverse strand, counting down.
AGACAGTGGGAGGACAGGGAACTCCAGGCTCTTGTTGTCTGAACCTGGGTCCATTTCAGAGTCCACATGGCTTGAGTGGATAGCCAGTAAGTCCATGCAGATCAGCAGGATGGCTTGGGAATCCACAATGTGGCTCATTGTCCAGCTTGTTGTGCTGGCCTGCAAGGGGTATGTTCAACCGCCTATATTTGACCTGTCGAAGGGCTATCTTTGACCACAGTTGCATCAGAGTCCTTATCACTCTCCTGGGTGGCACGGCCGCTGTGTTCACTGCATATTTAGAAACAACATGTCATTGACTGAAAATGCAGAACAGTTCCTCTTTTTGGGTACACAAGACCCTGCGTGTACCTGAAATGCAGCTACCATCCTGTGTCTTTGTGATAAGCTGCCTGAACTTGGACCAGCACTCACAATCATGTTTCCAGGCCACTATTTCCTTTAGGATCCATTCATAGACCATCTTGTTTCAGTGACTTTAGTGGAACCACCACACTGGTCCTCGATCTCACCCTAGATGGCAGTGAGAACTATTACCTCCTCCCTGGTCCAGTAGCTGCCATGTATGATGCTTCAGGCTGTCTGAGAAGCCATGAAGGCAGGAGCATGAACGTATATCTGATGACTTCACTGGGTCTGAAGACTTCCCCAGCAGCTGGATGGTTGGGTGGGTGGAGGTGCCCAGCAATTGGTGATATTTGAAGTTGATTCAGTGGATACAGGTTGCAATGCTGATTTTGGGTCAGTGATGAACATGCGAAATGTCTGGGAAGTTGCTATGCAAGGCAGCTAATGTGTAGGAGCAGTCATCTGGGTTGGTCACCTCTGGGCAGTAGAGTTCTGTGATCAGAGCAAGAGTGACAGCACAGAGTCCAGTGGACCTGGCACGGCAGGGCAGAGTGGGGTCAGGCGGGGAAGCTCCTTGCCTCTGCAAGCCCTATGCTGCCCTGGTGAGGCACTCCCTGCTCGCCCAGCAGCAGCAAGGGGCACAACCCTGTACTCCTGCCCCCACTGCTGCCAGGTGGGCATGAGGTGCCTCACCAGGGTGGCATGGGGCTTGCAGAGGCAAGGAGCTTCCCCACCCCAGTCCACTCTGCCCTGCCACACAGGAGTGCATGCAGGAGCTGGGAACCACCTCCACCTCCTTCCACCCCATGGACAAGCTGCCTACAGCTCCATCCTACTTCCGGCCCAGGCTCTACTCCTGTGCATTCTGGCCCTGGGGCCCAAGCCCCATGCACCACCTGGATTGGGCAGCAGCCCCAGCCCTGCCCAACTCCCTCCCTCCCTATGGGGGCTTCAGTTCCCACCTTACCAGCCAGACTTACCTGTAGGAGCTGCTGTCCCCTGCCTGACCACCCTCCTCCCACTCCCCCCAGCCCCTTGCAGGCTGGAACTCTGCCAGCCTGCAGAGAGCTCTTTGCAAAAGTGGAAAATCCATGTGTTTCTCTGTTAAAATGAAAAATTTGCATTTTTCTTGGTCAAAAGGCAAAATCTGTGGTTTTTTCCATTTTTCAGTGGGAAACAGAAAACCTGGATCCCTGGTGATAACACAGAATAAACTGTTAGCATCTCTTATCCCTTTTTTAAGGTTTTTTCCTGTGACAAGGAACAGCAATGTCTGAACATTTGCACTTTTTCCCGTCCTGGGAAAAAAAAATTCTTAAGGGACAAAGTGATATTTGTTTGTAGCCGTAAGTGCCCTCAGCATATCAGGCGAAGTACCAAAACAGTGTTGCAAACTATCCTGACTCAGTTTAACCAGTCATAAAAAGAACCCTGGTTTCCAAGCATGATTACTTACCATTAGAAATGTAATTCATAAACTGGTTGTCCCACATTGCTTTTGTATTTCTTTCAAGTTAAGAAAAGTTGAGTGTGGTAAAGCAATACTGAATTTATTTAACCTAACAGCTTCAGAATATTCTTAGGCCAGGACACATTATTTCATTGTTGTGTTGTCTGGTTAATGTCATTCAGAAAAGATTTATGGAGTAGAATTAAGCTAGAAGACACGAATTGTTCTAATGCACAAGTCTGGGGTTGAGTTTTCTGCTTGAAATACTTGTACATAGAAAATAAAACTTTGTTTCAATCTAATATATAAGAATCCCTGAATTTTGCTTCTGTATAAAATATTACACTTTGCTATTGTTTCTGTTTATATTATTAGTGAAGCAGTATGATATTAAAATAAGCATTTAAAATGCACCTCAATTAAACTGCAGGAATTATGCCTTGCTTAATGTAATGAAGAAAGAGAATTTAAAATGAAGTAGCATCATTGTGTTCATTTGTAAATAACATATTGCAGCCAACTGTTTCTTAATTGCCCAGACTGTTGATAAATAATCCAGTCCTGCTGCTCTCCACAGACAATTTGCTTTGGATCAGACTAGGCAATTCAAATAACACTAATTACAGTGAAACCCTTTTATAGTGAATTCCTCTGCCATGGGGGAAAAAAATCACTATATCAGGGGAAAGCACTTTTGCCTTTGATTTGTCTCTAAAACATGAGAAAAACATAAAAGCTGCATGTTGTGCTAAATAAAGGATATACACTTGTATTTAAAGTACTTATATTTTACTTTTTATGATACAACTGTGAATTATGTTCATTTTGCATTTGTAATTAGAGGGCGGAACAGATGTGAAAGCTTAGTTTAAAGTGATGTATCCATTAAAATAACCTATGCTGCCAAGTGATTGTTCTGTATAACAGGGGATTCGTTCATGAGGAGAGGAATTCTACTTTATTGGAAGGAAACCAGAACTTCAGAAAATGTTTTCTATATCAGGGGATTCACTGTAACATGGTATCATTGTATTTATGATTTTATGATGTTAAAATGAATATTAAATGAAACAAAATTCCCAAGGATTACTCGGGAGGCGGCTAAGTACATAACATTTAGTACAGATGGTTGGAAGGCACAATTTTGCTCCATCACCGTATCCGTATCCTTGAACGATTTCGACTGAAGACAGCATTTCTTTGAATTTTTCATTAAACCAGACGTCTTGAAATATGAATTCCTTTTATGTTTCTGTGAGTTTTGGCTAAAAGAACCCCAGTGAATAAATCATACAATACTACGTGTCACCAGCACTTGTGAATATTTCTGCTTTGTTATTCTACTCTCAGTAGAGCACCATTGATTATCAAACTCAGCGGAGAGCATTTTATGATCATATATCTCCATTAGCTCCTAGTTTGACTACCATAGATTTTTCTGGTTAAGCCTGCATTATGTATTAGGAAGCCTATCTCTTCAATACAAAGTTTGATTTTATTCTCTCTAAGCCTAGAACTCTTATTATGTATTATGTATAAAGATTCTTATCTTTTATATGTAAAAATAGGAGCACTGTCTTTGTGTAACTGAAATATATGCCATCTCTTTTTTTCTTGATTCACAGACAGCATATTTTATTATGAAGATGAATTTCTACAATGAAATGGCTGTCAGGGTAAATATTTCTTCACTTGTTAAACAAATGAAAAGTCAATTGTGCTCCGAATTTGCTTTTAATAAAATGAGCAAACCAGAATAATATAAACTTGATTGATATGCTGGTGGTACCAGAAGGAAATAGTATATAGTTAAAAATTAAAGTTACACTAAGTAATCTGGGTTCTGTTTGAAAATTATAGACATTGCGTGTGTAAATCTTTGTCTGTTTTAAATATTTAATGTGCTTGAACCTATATGGTAATTTAAAAAAAATCTGAAATGTGCATATATGCGTGCCTGTGTGAATACACATCCATATACTTGCAATCCTGGTAAAACACATGTTCTTATGATGTCATCAACTGTTGTAGGGGAGTAAAAAGATACATGTTAGGGCATGACTCCATAATTTGTTTATTGTATTGCTACAGAGACAGTCACCCAGTTAGTACAGCAAGTACAAATTAATTGACTAAACACATCATCACAACTGTGCTGACCTCATTGATGATGTCATCCATGATTCTTTAAACAGAGAAGAATGGAAACATCCTTGTACGCTAATAAAAATGCAAATAGGGTTTATCAAAGGGAAAACTGCAAAAGTCCACTGTATATATTATACTTATGTTTAGCATAGTGCAACCGTGCATTCTTGGGCTACTGGAAACTGCATGTAAACAACCATGTAACTTTTAAGTATGGAATTTGTTCTTCAACTGAGGTCCTCATTACCCTCAGATCATTCTGTGGGACCTCATAATACAGAGGGACCTCCCATATCATTCTATGGGACCTCATTGTATAATGGGACCTCATTCTGGTTCTTTTATATGAAAGGACTGAAGCAGTACAAAAGGTCCTAAAAATCCCCATGTCTGTATCGAGAAGACTTCTCTTATTGAAGAACAATGGAAGACAGTGTAAGGTTGCTTTTTGAGGATGCTCTCACAAGTTTCAGCACAGAAATTATCTTCAGGGGAGGACTGCAACATGCAGAGCTCTAGTGATTCTTATAGCTTAGCCCAGGGCACTTGCGGCTGACCCCAGGACAATTTTACTTTCACTAGGGATTCTTCAGATCCCAGAGCACCTCAGGAGTGGGAGCACAAAGGTGACTTGCAGGGGTGTAGGTTTTAGCCGTGTTGGTCTAAGGACATAGGCAGACAAGGTTCCTTGGGTGAATTTGATATCTTTTATTAGACCAACCCAAATAGTTGGAGAATAGTTATTAAGCAAGCTTTCGGGTTCCACTGCATTTGCACTGAAGAGAACACCCGGGATTGCCACCTCACCAATCTTAAAAAGGCTTTCACCCAGCAAGGACACTCCTCCAGAGAGGTAGATTGCACGTTTGAAAGAGCCACCCGGATACCACATGAAGAACTGCTGCAGTACAGAAGAAAACCCCCCACAAATCGCACACCGCTGGTTACGACATATCACCCCTCCCTCGAACCCGTACAAAAAATCCTCAAACAACTGCAACCCATACTAGAAAGAGACCCTATTCTTAGAAAGATCTTCCCAGAGCCACCCATCCTAGCCTTCAAACAAGCACCGAACCTCGCCAACCTCATCACCAGAAGCAAACTTCCTCAAGCCCAGAACACACCAAAAGGATCCAGACCGTGCCCTGACAAGAAATGCAAAACCTGCCAACACATCTCCACCACCCCAACAATTACTACACCCCACAACAGAGCCATCAGCATCCCTGGATCTTACAGCTGCACCTCCAGGAATGTAGTATACCTCATCCAATGCACCAAGTGCCCTGATGGAAGATATGTAGGAGAGACCAAACAAACTGCTCACCAGAATGAATGTACACTGGAAATCTATCAAAGACAGGAATACCCAATTACCAGTGGGGGCACATTTCTCACAGGAGGGCCACTCTCTCTCCAATCTCTCAGTCCTGATCCTCAAGGGAAACTTACACAAGACTTCCCAGAGATGAGCCTATGAACTCCATTTCATCAACCTCCTGGATACTAGAGATCATGGACTAAACATAGACACTGGATTTTTGACACATTATAATCTGCCTGGCAACTGACTCTCCAGCCCAGCCTCTGGCTCCTTTACTTTTCATTCTGTCCAGGAAGAGCACACACCAACTGCTGAAACTTCCTTAGCCTGACGAAGGGTTTTTGAACCTGAAAGCTTGCTTAATAACTATTCTCCAACTATTTGGGTTGGTCTAATAAAAGATATCAAATTCACCCAAGGAACCTTGTCTGCCCAAGGTGACTTGAACACTCTTAGTTCCCACTTCCCTAGTTTTGTGCTGCTTCTTTGAAGGAACAGAACCTTACTTTCTGCAGCCACCTTACATATTTAGTGGAAATCCCACTTTCATTGCCAGTAGGCTCTAATCGCCCTACATTTTTGTTTTAGTTTATTGCTTAGTTAACTATTTTAAACGCACATGGAAGTAGGCTAAATATTCTACTAATATGGAATTGAATTCAGTAAGAAAGCACAAGTCAGCTCAGATATTGGTCAGATGCGTCTTTCAGAAAGAGTTTCAGAACCAGGTTTCATAAACAGCTGCATACCCAAGTCTGCATACCCAAGTCTAATACCAAATCTAATTCCAAGATATAATAATTAGGAGCCTATCGAATTCAGAATTGCATGATTTTTTGCAGAAACCATGATTTCATGTGGACTCTGAAAAACAGTGGGCTCCATGATTTTGGTGGGCTCGCTGCAAAAACCCCCCCAAACTTACTGGAAAGCAGAGAAGCCGTGCAGTCTTGGACCATGGAGGTGGGGACGGTACAGGGTGGGGCTGCTTGCAGTAGGAGGCACAGAGGCTGCAGGCTTCCTGCTGTAAAGAGTCCTGCCGTGCCCCCCCGCTGCTGCCCCTCCCCTCTCTCCCCTGTGCTCCACAACTGCAGGTATTCTCTGCTTGCTGGTATGCTTGTTTTATTTTTTAATTGGAAGAGTCTGTGGTTTTTCCTATGCTTCTAGATTTTGCAAGTTGCCACATGGGTCCAGGAATTATTTTTTTTCTCCCTTTTGTTGCTATAGATATCAAGGGTTTTTTTATTATCGGGGGTGGGTTACCTCCTCAGAAACATTGGGTGTTGATGCAGCCAAGGCTTGGAATTTTGACTGGGGTGTGCCAGTGCTTTCACTGGAACACAAATCCAGAGGTTTCCTCTTAGAGTGCCTTGCTTCTCTGCTCAGTGTCAGACCAATAACTATATTTGAGATTAGGAAGGAATTTTCCCCCATGATCAGAGATTAGATTGGTACAGATTGGGTGCATCTACATGAAATGTTTATTAAAGAGTAGACTAATTAGTGCTTCAGTAAATATCTTGGTGTTTATATGAGCAGGGCTATGAAGCTGGAGTAAACTAATAAACTCTGCAGAAGGGTAGTACCTGTAAATAAAAGTGTCATCCTGCTGCAAAGTTTTTTACTACACAGCAGCACATGTGTAGATGCTGATGCGGCTGGCTGGTGCATGAGTCAGTGCAGGGGCCTCCTGCCAGCTAGCCCTGCACTGGAGCACCCTTGGCCCTAGCCAGCCCCTCTGCAGTATGTTGAGCTGGACCTGATGGTCTTGTGAGGTCCCTTCCAAGTCTAATGTCTATGAAATTTATGAAAATGCAGCCTGTTAAGTTTGGGGATGGATGATGCAGGACCTGATTTATTACTGCACTACCCCAGTTTGTGCTAGTGTAAAGTTATTGAAGTCATTGTAGAAAACTGAAGTACAATAGTTGTCCGTCAGCCCTGTAATGTTAAAACACATTATATTGTCAGCATTAGGAAGTTATTTTAAAATTAAATTTAGCTTAAAACTTAAATGTAACTAGTGGATTAAATGTCTTCTGTACAACTAATGATTTATATTATAACAGCATCAGACTCTTCAGTTCAATTTTGCAATGATTGCTTAAGACCTAGCACTAATATTAGAAATAACATTCAGAGCTAAGGTAAGTTCATAGCATCTGTGTTCAGAAGTCATTCTACGTGTCGCTCTCCTTGGATTATGTTTGGCCCTAACCATGACTGTTAATCTCATCTTCATAAAAATTGAATCACAAAAAATCTTTCAAAATAGAGGCTTGTTATCTGCAATTTATTTTCTAGGAATCAGTTTTATTTATTTTTTTAATATTGGATTGTGATATGTTATTCTCTTTATTTTTTGGAAGATTTAAAGTTGCTATGAATTTTCAACAACAAAAGTAACCCCCAAAAAGAAAATCTTTCTATGAGCAGATGGCTTTTGATATATCAAGGTTTTGCCATTTGTTTTAGTGCTTAAAATAAACATTATTTATAAGACCACTTACATTTTGATGTTACTTAATGAGGAATATGCATCATTGATTTGACTAGCTTAAGAGGTCATTTAGAACTTGCCCGTTAACAAGCTGTAATCTGCTGAGCACACAATGACTTTGTTTAAAATTATCTGTTCAGTGCTGATCAATGACAATAATTGTTTTGTACCAATCACTGTTGAAACTTGCTAATTACTTTGAAGGGCATACACACTCATCTTTTTTTAGAAGTGTTAAAACATTCACCTTGGAATTAAAAAGGAATAGAGTTATATTATAAAATCTTGTATTCTTTTGGAAAAGCAACAATTTTCAGCAACTTCTATATGGCAAATTTGTGCATCACCAGAACCTTTGTGTAAGACCTTGTTCTTCTAAGACTATATAATCTATATCATGTTATATAGATTCAAGCTTATCAGTCATGCAGACTCTGACCTACTGAATAAGGAAAATAGAATCTTAGCATTTTAAAAAAAGATCTATTTTTGTTGTTATTGTTAGATTGGTATAAATCCACAATGTATGCATCAAAATGTAGGAAGTTACTCTGAATTTATGGAGAATTGGAACTGAGAACAGAAGAGGATATCTGAAGGTTCATTTGAGCCTAACTGCCCATTGAGCTAGTCTAGTTAAGGGAGTAATGTGGCCAGCATCGTATCTAGCCACCTCTGACTCTTCAGTCTGACTGACCATGTACCCTTACTGCCAAGTCAGCTGGGTCCAGCTTTTGGCATGAGTTCAGATCAGGACTTGAATTCATGCCTCAGAACCATAACAAGAAACCCTAACTACTCTGCCCCTGTGCCTTTCCATGGAATGTGATCGTTTGGGTGAAATCCTGGCCCCACTGGAAAAAGTTAGAGTTTTGCAATGTTTGCATGAGATCACAATCCTGCGTTAGAGCAGAACTATAGGGAAGCCAATTGCTCTTGCTTTAGTAGCAATACTAAGACCAAAAATGAACAAAGCTAAAATCCTTATTCATATGTCTAATCCCAGATCTCTGCAGACAAGCTTATTCTTCACTCATATTCCAGCCCTTTTTTTCATCTTGCACATTTGTGCAGAAGGAAATGGGCGTGCAAAGGATGTGATGGGCAGAGTTCTGTTTCCCTTTCCATGCCTAAACAGCAATTTCCCAGCTGTATAAGTGGCATTTTTAGTGTTTATGCACAATGTGTGATTCTATTACCTGTGCAATGTGGATGTGTAAGCATCCCCATGGCAACAGAGCTTACTCAGTGTGTGGTGCTCTAAACAGGTAGGTCTGTGGCTACATACCTGGCCAGGAAGAGGCAGACTCTCTCATGTTTTAACCTGGTGGTTAAGGGACAAACTCCTTAAGTAACAGATCAAGGTTCTAGACTTGCCTCACCCAGATAATATTTGAAACTCAGTGGGCGCATCTACACAAGACGTTACTGTGCATGAATGCAGTTTACTGTGCAGTATGCACACACATCTACATGTGAATGTTCTTACTGCGTAGTAAAAGCTCTTAATCCCATTTAAATTGCTACTTGCAAATTTAAGTGGGATTAGTTAATGCACAGTAGTGCACGTGTAGATGTGACCCAGGAGTAAATTTATTCCCAGGTCTGCCTAGGCACCAGGAGCCAACCTAAGGTGAGACTAAGGGCTACAGGCTAGGAGCCTCTCCTGCTCCAGGGCTGGGCTGCCTTTATAGCAGCCCCTGTCTGCAGGGTATAAAAGCCTGCAGACACTTTGGGCCTGGGACACACACCACAGGCACCCTGAGGATACTGCAGGCCCTGTGTGTCTCCTTGGGCAGGCCACAGCTGGGCTGCACTTTCCTGCCTGAACTCCTGCACTGCTGCCTAGCACTGCACTACCACATGGTTGCCAGGGCAGTGCCATTGAGGCCAGCTGGGTGCTGCAGGCTGCTGCAGCCCCAAGGCAGGCCTGTCGGCACCCCAGGGCCACCTGCAGGCAACTTCTGGGCAGCAGAGCCAGGGCCACCTACCTGCAGTATGCCCCCGGTAGCCTGCCCTGTACCTGCATGTGCTGCAGGACATTGCCTCTGCCATGCAGCTGCTGATTCTGGGCCATACCACTGCACTGGGTGCTGCTGGCAACTGCCTAGGGCCGGCAACACTGGGACAGCTGCACAGGGGCCCAGAGAGACAGGTGGGACCCACTGTGGCCTCCTCCTCCATGTCCAAGCCTGGGACCACACATCCACACACCCGTACCCTCCACCTGGGGCCCCAACTGGAGCCAGGAGGAGACTGGCCACCTCATGGCACTCTGGGGGGAGGCAGAGGGTCACCCACAAGGCAGCAGGAGCTGAGGCTTTCTGGCACCCCATCTTTGCCTTTCACTGGGGAAACACAGGTGTGACATTTCCTGAGGACTGCACTGCCACAAGCAACACCCCCCTCCCCCCCAGCAGGGTATAGTTTTAGGTTATACCCCAGGACCAGGAACCTCCTCCATCCTCATAGTTCCTACACTGAACCTCCAAGCTGTTCTAGGAGCAGCAGATCTCCAGCTGGTTGATGTTGTTCCTGCAGCCCCTGCAGCAACTGTGAGCTCAGCTCTTGGGACCTAGCCTTATACCCAGGCTTCCAGACTCTCCCCCAATCAGGCAGCCTCCTGCCTAATGTGACCACCTGATTGGGTCTGCTCCCACCTATAGGTTGCTTGCTGCCTGCTCCGACCCCTTGAAGTGGCAAGCACAACCTGTGCTCTGCCGTAGTTGGGCTGGAGGTGCTGGAGCAGGTCCCAGAAGGTGGCCCAGGTCATGCAGTCCAGCCACTGCTCATCATCCCAGGTGTGCTGGATGACATACAACCACCAATCCTGGCTGATGTGGGGGGCCAAGAGGCAGAGGGACTGGAGGCCCAGGAGGGTGATGGCAGCCCCAGCGGTGGCATCATGGAACCCCTTGTCAGTGTCTATCATAACAGAGGTACAGTGGTGGCAGCAGCTCTGGGACAGTGTGCTGTGGCCAGGCAGGCGGCTACTGGGTGTAGGGGAGCCGGGTGGGGTGAGACGGCCATGGGCTAGGTGGCAGTTAGTGCAGAGGGCCAACAGGGCAATCGTGGCAGCCAGCAGGAGCCCACAGCAGGGGTCATTGCTGCCAGGGTCAGAGACTGGAGCAGCCATAGTGTGGGGAGGCAGAGTGGCTGAGGAGAAAGCTGCCACATGCTGTCCCTGCATTTGGCATGCTGCTCCTGGGCAAGGAAGTGTCTGATCAGAGAGTGGCAAGCATGACTGGCTTTTAAAGTGGGATGCCTGGTGCTGGCAGCTGCAGCCGAAGCCTAGAGCTCCCCCCAGTGGCCACAGGGGCCCATTGTAGGGCTGCAGGGAACTGGGTGCAAATCAACTCCCTAATCCCCATATGTGTAGACGTCTGACCAAAACCCCTTATTCCAGCTTAGTTGACACCAGAGTAAATCTAGGCCGGAGTGAATGTATGTGTAGATGTTCCCAGTCTCTCTAATTTCCCAGCACAGTGCTTTAATCACCAGCCACAGGTTGGATGCTGTCCATTCCCCTCTCTAGCACTCTTTTTGAGGATGAAGTCACTGCACTTTAAATTTAATATTCAGTGGAGAAGATGGATGGAGAGCAGTAGGGACAAGGCAAGAGCTACAGACCTGCTCCCTTCCTAAGCAACCATTTCATTGAGCTATACACACTGTAGTTTGTTCTCTCCTGGCTCCCCCGCCCAGGGGAGCAGTTTCAAAAGGAGGGCTGGAGAGGAGATTGGATGATACCTGACACAGGCTTGTTGGTTAGAGCACTCTGTTGGAAGTCAGAAATTCAGATTCAAACCCCTTCTGGGCAAAAGGGGCCTAGAAGCTGGGTCTCCTCTTTCCTAGAGAATTCCCCTAACCACTTAGCTATTGGATCTAAAACACAAGAGTGTTTTTCTTCTCCTCCTCCTCCGTCATCTGACACCTGCTAATCATGGGTTTTTGCCAGGTGGAATTTTGGCACTTATACCCAGCATTTACATGTATATAGTTGTGTAGCCTAGTGCACATACTGATGATCCATGTGGATGCTTATGCATCCACACTGCATGGGTAATTGAATCCCAAACTGTGTAAGTGCCAAAAATACCACTTATGTGGCTGGAAAACTGCCATTTAGGCACATAAAGTGAAATAGAATTCTGCCCAATATTTACTACCACATAGTGCAAAAGACTATGCCTAATGCTTAACCTTACTTGTTCCCATGTATAGCTACCCATATCAGTATTATTTATTACTTGAAGTGCAGCAGTGACTAGACATCTAAGCCTTTTGTAGAAGATATTGTACATATTGTACAGGCATGCAGAAACAGATAGTCAGTGTCCCAAAGAGTTTACAAAGTTATAATCAGACAAGATCACACAAGTGTGTGAAGCAGAAAATAGAAATAGCAGGATAAGAGAATATAAAGTAACAGTAAAACACTAATGTTTTAATTAATAGATATAGTACAACAGATTTGCATTCCTTGTGGCACAACCCTCAACGATCGTAGAACTAAGGCCAAGGACTGTGCTACATGTGCTTCTTATTCTCATTACATTAATGGAGAGGCAAGTTTGGGTGTATGCTTGATATCACTTTTAAAAGCACCATAACTTTGAGAAACATAACAGGCATTGCATGAGTTTTGCCAAACTTTTTCAGTATTGCATAAAATATACTGGAGTAAAATATTTTTTTTCTAGATTCAGAAAAGATGGCGAGGCTATTACATCCGAAAATATATCCATAATTATTATACACTGAAGAAATACCTGGAAGCCGTTTCTTTGAATAATGAGATTGTCAGGTAAAGATAAAAATACCAGGTGGTAAAACTTTAATTTCCTCTTCTCCTATTTCTAAAAAGTTTATAGTAGTAATCACATTCTTTCTTTGGGTAAAGGACCCCCTCCATTACCTAATATATAATGTAATCATTATTCCCTTCTGTCCCCAAGTCTGAGCATGTTGTGCCAAATTCTGTTCTCAGTTACACTGGTATATATCCAGTTAATTCCTATGAATTTATTGGAGTTGGTCTGGATTTACCCCAGTGTAATGAGCAAAATGTATTTAGAGCACTTAGGGTATCTTGGATGTATGTTTCACAGAAATATATTATTTGGGGATGATTTCAGTGTGGGGAGAGAGAAGGCAGGATTTTTTTAAACAATTTCATTAAAATTGGTTATTGACAGTAAACATTTCATAGGATTATGTATATATTTTGTATATTTTGATTTCATAGGTCATTTTCCTTGGCTGTGATGGGGCCCAGGTTGTTATGGGGGCTCCTCATTGTAATAATGTTATAAAATAATAACAGTTTCAGCCAAATTAATCCTTGATGAAACCTACTTCTACTTCATCACTGGCCCGTAAAAATGAGATTTTGTTTTTTCTTCATTAACAACAAAAAGAATTAAGATAGTTGTCACTGAAGGCTACCAAAATAAGAGGAAAGAGAATATGAGATATCAAAGTGATATTATGTTAGTGGATCTTATTTAAAAAAAAAAAAAGAAAATTAAAAAAAAAACTTTTATAAGGCTATTTAAATATATTTGGTAGCCTTCGGCGACAGAAATCATTCATAGTTTTCATAGACTTCATAGACATTAGGGCTGGAAGGGACCTTGGAAAATCATCGAGTCCAAGCCTCCGCCCAAAGGCAGGAAGTCAGCTGGGGTCATAGGATCCCAGCAAGATAAGCATCCAGTTTTTTCTTGAAGGTGTTCAATGTAGGTGCTTGAACCACCTCCAATGGCAGGCTATTCCAGACCTTGGGGGCTCGGACAGTAAAGAAATTCTTCCTTATGTCCAGCCTGAAACGGTCTTGCAGTAGTTTATAACCGTTCAACCTCATCATCCCTTGGGGCGCTCTGGTGAAAAAATGTTCCCCCAGATACTGGTGGTCACCCCTGATAAACTTTATAGGTGGCCATCAGATCACCCCTGAGCCTGCGCTTTTCCAGGCTAAAGAGCCCGATAGCTCTCAGCCTGTTGTTGTAAGGTCTGTTTTTCTGACCTCTGATCATGCACGTGGCTCTCCTCTGGACTCTCTCAAGCTTCTCCACATCCTTTTTGAATTGTGGAGCCCAAACTGGATGGAGTACTCCAGCTGCGGCCTCACCAAGGCCAAGTACAAGGGGAGAATGATGCCCCGGGATTTGCTTGAGAAGCATCTATGGATGCAAGCCAACATTTTAGTCACTTTACTAGCCACAGCATCACATTGAAGGCTCATGTTCATCTTGTGGTCAATGATAATCCCCAAGTCTCTTTCTTCCGTAGTGCTAGCCAGTGTAGCACTGCCGAGCCTATAAGGATGCTGCAGGTTTTTACTCCCAAGGTGGAGAACCTTGCATTTTTCAGTGTTAAACACCATCAGGTTCTCGTCCGCCCATTTGCTGAGCCTGTCCAGGTCAGCGTGGATCACCCTCCTCTCTTCAGGTGTGGATGCTTTGCCCTAAAGTTTGGTGTCATCGGCGAACTTGTCCAGCCCGCTTCTGACTCCAATGTCCGCATCATTAATGAAGATGTTGAACAATATGGGTCCAAGGACAGAGCCTTGGAGGACCCCACTGGTCACAGGGCACCATGATGATTGACTTCCATCAATTACCACCCTCTGGGTCTGACCATGGAGCCAATTTCCCAGCCAGCAGATCGTGGTGGACTCAAGGGCACAATTGGCCATTTTTGCCAAGAGGTGATCATGGGATACCAGATCGAAGGCTTTTTTGAAGTCAAGATATATGACATCAATCTCTTCTCCCTTGTCCAGATGATAGGTCACCTGGTCATAGAAGGAAATGAGATTGGTCAAGCAAGAGACCTACCCGCAACAAACCCGTGCTGGCTCTCTCTCAGGATGTTGGTGTCAGCCAGTCCATTAAGGATGGCCTCTTTAATAAACTTTTCCAAGACCTTCCCCAGGATAGAGGTCAGGCTGATGAGCCTGTAGTTTGCCAGATCCACTTTCCTCCCTTTCTTGAAGATAGGCACCACATTGACCTTCTTCCAGTCTTCGGGCACTACACCAGAGTGCCAGGAGTTCTCAAAGATCTGTGCCAGGGGCTGGGCTATGATGCTTGCCAGCTCCTTGAGTACCCTGGGTTGTAGAGTGTCAGGGCCAGCTGACTTGAAGGTATCCAGCCTCTCAAGGTGTTCCTTCACAAGGTCGGCATCGATGGAGGGCAGGGAATCTCCCTCGCCGAGACCTCCCTGTCCCATAGTGGGCATGGGTGTCCCAAGGGACTGATGAAAGACAGACTCAAAGTACCCATTTAATAGGTTGGCTTTTTCCTGGGTGTCAGATGTCCCATCTGGTTTAGCAGAGGTCCAATGTTGCCCTTGCTTTTCCTCCGGCTCCCCACATATCTGAAAAAGGACTTTTTATTGTCCTTGATACTCAAAGCTAGTTGGAGTTCAGTTGCAGCCTCGGCTTTCCTGGTTTGCTCCCTGCAGGACTGGACCAGTGCAGAATATTCCTCCTTGGAGGTGAATCCCATCCTCCATCCTTTGTTGGCCCTTCTTTTTAGCCTCAGGTCTGCTAGATCCCTGGAGAGCCAGGGGGGCTGCTGTGCCCTCTTGCTGCCTTTCCTCTGAGATGGAATAGAATTAGCTTGTGCATTAAGGATCACTCCCTTGAGGAGCAATCACTCTTCCTGAACTCCCCTTGGGGTTGTGGTCCCTTAGGGCCTCACTGACAAGCCTCCTGAGCTTGTCAAAGTCAGCTTTCCTGAAGTCAAGGACTTCAATGTTGCTGACTGACTTGCCAGCTTTATGGCAGATGGTGAAATTGATCAGCTTGTGGTCACTGTCACCCAGCTTCCTATCGATCACTAGGTCGCCAATTAGGTTATCCTCATTCTTTTGTTGTTAATGAAGTGGTTTAGACACAGCCCAGCTGAACTAAAAGATTATTTTTATAACACAAATACTATGCAAATGCACCATATAAAATAACATATTATCCAGTTAACTTAAACAAACCTGTAGCATTCTTCTGTAAGAGTAGTTCTGTACTCTTTTTGATTTTTTGAGATAATATATTAACTCTTTGTATATAACCAGCATATATTGTTAGAAATAACCAATCACACAAACCAAATTTGAAAACAATCCTAATGTAGGATTTGTCACCTCTATCAACTCTGCATGCTGCCACCTCCTACCCTGAACTACACAAAAAAAACCCTAAACATGCTTATTCGTTTATGGGCAGTCAGGTCAGGAAAACTATAGACTAAATAATTCTTCAAGAACTGTTTTTGGTCTTCATGGGTATCTGAAGTAAGTCTTTTGTAACAGGCTGAACTGCTATCATGCAGACTTGCTTCCTCATTCAAAGTACAGTATCTCCATTCGTTCCCTTTGGTACCTAAATCTGACCCTGAGCAAGAATGGCAGACCAACCTCTAGATTTTTGATATATATAAATAGAAGAATATAATGAAAATTGGCATTTCTACTGTACTGAACAAACATGAATTTATGACACTTTTGATTTCCTTTTTCCCCACTGTTTTTTCTTTGTCTCATACGCTTAAATTATTGCAGAATACTAAGTTGTTTTTATTTTCTGATGTTTTGTTACTTTTATCAAATTCCTTAATGGATATATGAGATAATTGAAATCAATACAATGTCCATATAGTTAAAATCTGTCGTGTACACTATTTTGTTTAGATTTTAAATTGCAGTGTAAAGGAGAGGAAATTGTTTCATACTATTTCCTTTAATGTGCAATACTCTGGCTTTGCGTACACCAGGTTCAACATAAATATGCCAAACTTGGTCTATGTGAATACTTAACAGGTTTATGTCTCTATTGATATGTTTATTGTCTGTTTACTTGCTTATACTCTGCTTATTTGTCTATCATTATTCCAGCTCTTAAAAATTATGACTTTTACAGGCATTTTACTTGGGTGCATATTTAGTTTTATCCTGGGGTATATTTTCCTGATGCTGATCTGTTATTGTTAAATTATCTGTTTTCTAATATTTTTATTCACTACAGGCATTAACAAACTTAATTTTGTTTATTCTTTATAAACACGCAAACATTGTGGCATTTTAAATACTAAAACTAAGTTGTTAAGAAGTGAAAGATATTTTTTGTATCACTGAAGTAAAATAGCATTACTGTGTAAGCCACCATACAACCTATAGTTCATCTTCTCAACAGTTAATAATGTACTATTTTATATTGACACACATGTAAAAATATATTTTTGTACTGACAGTAGACATTTTACAAAGATAAATTGGTTTGATTAGTTTAAAGGCTGAGTGTGCATTTGGTAGAAATATACACTTGAAACCTCTAACCTAATTTGCAAAAATTGCCCCAGGTTATGAAAAAGAAAATGATATAATGAAATTAAGAATTAGCCACAGAGTTACAGGTTGATAGTATTAATAAAACATTATTAAGTTTAAGTGAAGGAAAAACTAACATCCTTTATTTTTGACAGAAACCCAAATTGAAAGTCTCATTCTTTAGCTTTTATTATATTAAATATACATTAGTTTAGACTATTATTTTTGCCCATTAACATTAAATATACCATTCATTTTTTTATGAAAAAATAATTAAATGAATTTTGTGACTTAATTGGTTTCATTAGAATATTTTTATTTGTATATTGGTAGCTCTTTATAATTAGTTTATCCACCAAGTTATTTTTTTTTTTAAATCTAAACCCCAAATTTGGTCTATACATTAGAAGTAAAATATACATTTTGTAATGAACTTTTAAGCCAATTTGATTAATTACTTTACATTCACCAAGTAGTAAGAGGATATGAATGTATTTTCTTATGGATAAATATAACTCAAGAGATTTCCTCACTGGTAAAATAAGAAAGAAGTATTTTTCTTTGTTTTTGGCTCCTGCTGGCGGACTAGCAGGTAGGACCAGGGAAACAAGCCCTGGCCACACCCTCAGCGAAATAGATTTGCTCCTATCCAGTTGAGGAATGCTGCCAGTCATACTGGCCTTGGAGTACTGTTATGAAGTAAAAAACAACTTCACTGCTTACCTCTCTCCCGCCAACACACAATGGTAGGTACACCTAAGATTCAGTTGTTGTAATTATGTATATATTTGCATAGATATACATATTTATTTACTTATTACAATACATACCATAGAAATAAGGCAGAAACAATAGAATGCAACTTAATGTTTGAAAATGTGAACTTAGAAAAAACAATTGCTTCTTGCTATAGCATTGATATTATAGTTATTTTTAAATTTAAGACTGGGGTTTTCTGGAACCTTTTTGCAGTGCATTCATAAACCTGGCTTTGGTTAATCCAGATTTATGACTGAGTTGTATCTCCAAAGTTGCACAGAGAAGCGGGAACAATGATCCTGTCCTTTCAAATATTTTATCCATCCTTTAGCTTCATTCATCAAGACTTCAGTTTTAGTGCTATGCCAGTTGTAGTGGAGAACTGACCTTCTCTATACAACACTAAAAACAACTTTGACACAATACTGATATAGTAGCAACTCACTGATGTTTATAGCTGCCAACAAAACAGTGCAATGCACTTGAAGTTTATCAGTAAAAGAGATAATCAAACATTTGGGAAGATATTGTTACTCTGACTTGCCTTACTCATGAGTAAGTTATGCAGGTAATCACCAAATGGGTATCGCACTGTACCATTGTATGTTCTGTATGACTGCTCACACTAAAAAAATACACACAGAGAAAAAAGTGCCATTTTTGTGGGCTTTTTAATGTCTGTAAGCAGCCTATGTTCTTTAAGCTGCATAGTTTAGAGAAATGCTCTATCATAAGTTTTATTTGGGGTTTTTTACCATTCTAATAATATGTGCACAATTTTTAGAACTAATTTTCATCTCTTGGCCTCTAGGGCCACGTCCAGATGCGTGCCGCCGTGTGGTATGTGAGGCTGCAAACACATCTGCTGTGCCACATACCACACATTCAGATGTTCTCCACGCTGCAAGGGAGTGCTGCCATTGTGTGCACTGCTCCATTACTTTTTGCCATGGGTTTTGCAGCAGCTCAAATAGCAGCAGCACAATTTTGTGCCAGAGATTTGTGCCTCAGCACACATGCCTGAACATGCACTTGGTGTGGGGCAAATTGTGCTGTGTGGGGCAAATTGTGCTGACTCTGCCCAGCTCCTCCGACATCTTCCTCCAGATGGGGATCGCACAGCTGCCTGAGCTCTGGTACAGGCAGTGTAGCAGAGCTGCCTGCACCTCTGGGCAAGCTGCCAGTGGACTGTGGCTGCACAGTTGGCCTTCGGGTGGCACTTGTGTCATGTCTTATGGAGTCTCCACTCTGCCATCTGAGCAGCTATCACCCCGGAGCATGTGCTCTTTGCGGTGGCCCACTTTGAAAAGTCAAAGCATATCCTCTTGGCCCCAAATGGCCAGAAGGTCAACCACCTCGTCTGTCCTCCTGCTGGGTCCCCAGTGCTGGTGCTGGGCAGGCTCCTTGCCTGGGTCCCACCACTTGCCTCGCCAGCAGGGATCCTAGTGTTCTGTGTTTAAAAATGGCAAATTCTCTGATAAAAAAAAGCCAAATTCTCTCATTAAAATACCCAAAATCTGTGTTCTTCTGCAATTAAAATGAAACACCACTATATAAAGAGAGATCAGTTTAGCAATGTTTTTTGATATACTTATGATTTTAAAGCAATTTGGAAGCTTACCAGTGCCACTATCATCATAGTAAAATTAATTCTAAATATCCATACACTTTGGCATTTATTTTTTGGGTTTTTTCTTATAGAAAAATCAGAGCTGTCCCTGCCCCTTTCACTCACCAGGATGTGGGGTGCTAAGCAGCACTGGGATGCCATTGCCCTGCCCCTGCCCAGGCCCTTGCACCTCACTCCCAACCCACAGCCCCACCAGTGCCCCTCACTCCTGACTCAGAGCTGCTGCCTGCCTTCCACCAGCTCCTTCCCAGGGGGGGAAGGTGTGGCTAACTTAAATGTCCGGACAGGCAAGCGGAATGTGCTCCTGTGCCAGATTGTGTTGGCCTGGGGGAAAAAAAAGGCTTAAATTTGACATCTTAGTAGTGAAGAAAAACTTAGCCCTCAGGCATAAGTCTTATCTGCAGGCTGGGGAGAAGCTGACTATATAGTTCAGGGAGACAAAGGAAGAAGATATATACTATCTCCTGCAAAACCCTAGTTTCCCAAATGTGTTACCAATACAGATAGGACTATCAGCACACACTCTATGTGCCTCTTTGTGCAGTTTGTTTGTGACTTCATATTGGAAAATGCAAGACTGTGAGGTCCAACATTTTCAAACAGAAGGGGCTGCTCAGTGTTGCTGAAATATAGGTTGCTTTTATGCAGAGGCCTCAGAATAGATTTAAAGGCCTACGGTTTAGGCAGAACAGTTATTGTTGTTTTTAAACTTAGAAGCTACCCTCAGCTAGTAGCCACATCTTTACCATTCAGCTTTAATACAAGGTGCTTTCATTTAGTAGCAGCCCTCATTTAGTAGCCAGACCTTTATCATGTGTCTTTACCATAAAAACCCCAAGAGAAAGTAAACTTAATAGAAGCTGCCCTTAGTTTAAAGCCATAGAGAGACCTAATTAAATTTAACCAAAATTGATTTAACAGAAATTGACCTAAAATATAATTAAATAATAATAGTCACGTGATGTGTGAATTTGCACACCATAACAGACTGGTTCATGCTAAACTGAAACCATTATTTTTATATGAATTAAAGTCACCTTTAAATCATAACTCCTACAATATTCAAAGAATTTTTAAGCTCATAATAACACTGATTTAAGTACTATTTTTAAAATGTTAGCACCTTCATAATGCTGGCTATAAAGGGTATTACACCATTGAATTCACCACGGCATGGAGTATAATTTTGTAATACAGGAATCCCAGCATAGAGTGCATTGTATGATGCAAACAAGGCAGTCTTCTAGAGTTAGGAGGACATTGAACTGGTGTGGGAGGGATTAGACCCAGAACACATCTGCACTGCAGCAGTTTTTCCCAGCTAGAGGCCCGTGCACTCAATAGTAGCAAAGCTGCCCTAGCCAAAGCCCCTTGCAAGTCGAGGTATGAACCGTCTTAATGCCTTTGGTGCACATTTTGGCTAGGGACAGACATTACATATAAACCAGTTTAAGTGATCAGAAACTAGTTTAAACCTGTAACAGAACAGACATTCAGTGCATAAACCAGTTTGAAAATGGTTGAAGCTGGTATGAGATAAATCTGGTTGAATGTCGTATCAGACTTTACTGATTAGGGTCAAACCAATTTATGCAATGACTGTCCCAGACCTCTTCCTGGTTTAAGTTAAACTAGACTCCCCCAGCATCCCAGCATGTTCTCTGGGCTGGGTGGGGCTCTCTGCTCCAGAGCAGGGCTGGCCACTCCCCCCTGCTCCCACTCTGGAACTCCGGCAGAGACTTGCAAGCACAGAGCGTCTGCCTGGCTTCCTCCTGCTCCCCCTCCCCTGCCCCCCTTGCAGCTCAAGCAGGAGGTATCCCTCACTCCTCACTCCCACAGCATGGACAGAAGTCACTATGTGGTATGCTAACTAATGCTGAGAGGTGTCCATGTAAGGTAGACAGGACAGTGTCTTTAGGACTTTTTGGAACTAATCAACAGATAATGTCCCTCCTTGGAATGTTCTCTTCCTTGCAAAAAAGTTGTTTAAGAAGAGCTTGAACTAAGAGGGGCTTTGTTTTATGATGGGGTGTTACATGCTGATAACAGAGCTGATAAATGTTCTGTTTTCAAGGGAGGGGCACCCCTACCTGATCAGAGCATCCTGCGGTGGGTAGGGGGGAGGGGAGGGGCTGGCCATGCCCCCCATAGCTCAGCAGTTTGGAAGGAAAGGGAAGGCTGCTCTAACACCCCCCCGGCTTCTAGCCTGAGCCACTGCAGGCATGTGCCTGAATTTACTTTGTCCAGAGGGGATGTGTGTGCAGTTACAAACCAGTTCAGCCTAGCCAGGTTAAACTAACCTGCAAAGATTGAATCAATTCAGGCTCAGGCTTTTTTAATGTCTGTCACTAGCCCTTGAGATCTAGTTCCTTAACTCCTTGTAAGCTCTGCTGAAGATACCAAAAGCAACACTATGCAATATTAGAGCTAAGCATTATAGAGAACTTTGTTCTTTATTCTGAATTGCTGACAACGTTTAGAAAGCCCAAGAACATTTATTATATAAACATTTTAAACCAGCACAGTGGCAAATATATCCTGAAAAGTTTTCCAATATGTTTCCCACAATTTTGCTTTGTAGCTTTTAAGAATAAGTCATACTATTTTTTATCCATGGGTGTTTACATGAAAAACATAGAACTAAAGTTTGGGTGCTGGTTTGTTTGTTTTTTGTGGATGTTGCATGCTTATTTGAAAAAGCTTGCATTGAGAAAATTTCCATCACTCCTTACTGAAGTTATTATTTTATAGAATATAGATATTGTGCTACCTTATTCTGAAATATTCATAAAGGCTCTAATAGAGTTAGCAGAATGCTTACATGGGGAAATATGCCAAAAGCAATCAGCATTGGCTATAACTCCCTATGATGTAGTGGAATTAGCATTTTGTTTTATGTGAAGCAATTTCCAATCTATGATAAGCAAATGGACATCACTTCACATAAATTAGCATGTTGGTGCCATTATAACATAAGAATTTACAGATGATGTCAATTGCCAACTGCATGATTAACTTGTGATTTCTTGACTAAGGTTGTCAACACACTAAACTTTAAACTAGTCAAACAACTTTCCTATTTGTGTCAAGTATGAAACTGGAGTTAAGACTCTGAGGCATTACTACGTAGGAAAACAAAACAATAGATATTGTTTTGCAGTGTTTGGCCATGGAATATAGTGCCAAATAATATACTTGTACACAGGCACAGTGTTTAGTTAGAATATGATGAAGCAAAAAAACTAACAAATCAGTGGTAAAATATTTGTGGGGGGTTTTGCCACATCCACTGAAGTTTAAATGTTAAGTGTGGCTTTAGTATATTAAAGGGTCTCATGCTAGGGCGGGTTCCATTACCTGTTTGGCCAGCAAATAAAATAATATGTCACTCAATGTCAGAATACATGCCATTAGAAGGGAAGGGGGGTGTTTTCTTTTTAAGTAAACTATGTTTTAAATACAACAACAACATGTTCCACTTTGATTTTTAATAGATTGGCTAAGACAGGTGTAAGTCCCCTAAGGCATCAAATGTCCCACACAGATCAAAGTATTCTGAGTTTTGTCTAATAATATCCTTGTGGGAGAAGAAAAAAATATGAAAATCAGTGAAAATAAGTGGAATACGCTAAAGAATTCAATCCCTGGGGTTATAAAATTTAGCAATGCAAAATGCATATTAGATCACCTAGACCATTTCCCTGACAATTTCCTGCATTTACAAACCTTTTGCTCAGTCTAATTTTAAAAATCCCAAGCAGTGAGGCTTTCACCAATTCCTTTGGGAAGGGAAAAAATATCCAGCATTGCTAGATAAGTTTGAACCACCACCATTTCCAGTAACTGCTAAATGGCTGCTGGCCCAGTGTACTACAGACATACAAAATGTCCAGGAAAGCCTCAATTCCAGATTAGTTCAGGATTAGGGGACCCTGTTATGAGGTCTGATAATGTAGGACATTTTTTTCTTCCATCCAAATATGTGTGATCCTGGAGCTGCAGGATCAGGTCTTATTTCCAAGAAAGATACTAAGGTGTATTACACTTGATATAACTAGCACCTTGGTTACTATGGACTTTGTGAGCACATCCCCACATGCAGGGGCATGCACTTGAAGCCCTGCATGTGGGCTTTGGTGTGGGGCTTTTGGCATGATTATTTTTGCTTCTGGGATTTCCTGGTAGGAAATTTTGCCCTCGTGCTGCAAATTTGCAGCGTGGAATATCTTTTAATATGCCAGATTTGTGGTTTGTGGTGCCACAAAGAGGTTTGCAGTGCCACAAACCACACATGCCTACATGTCTGGATCTGGTCTATGTTTATATGCTATGCATAAGTCAAAATGCTAGCCATTTTCCAAAGTGTCAAAGTATTTACGTACACTTTTTTGACAATTCAATAACAAGGGTTCTTCCTCAGTGACTTCAGCAACAGTTGATTCAATAGCCTGTTTTCAACAGGTGCCATAATGTATCAGGCAGCTCTCTGGAGTTCTTAGAGGAACAAAAATCTCATTTTGTAATACTGTCCTTCCTGTTAGGCTTCATTAGCTCATTAATGAAACTGAGGGAGAAACATGATCAAGAATTAACTTACTTAGTTCCCAATACTTGGTATTTTCTGAATTGATCTTCTCTACAAATCCACATTCATTCACTCAACGTAGGAATTTCTGAAATTGAAAAAAGGTGTTGATTATGTCTTCCTTTATTTAAAGGAACTTTTAGTGATATAGTGCATGTGGCTTGAGACACTAGCTTGACTTATTATAATATTCCAACCTTAACAGTTTAAGAGCTGCAGAGTCCAAATGGTTTGGGATGGAAATTAGAGTCAGGGTCTATGGAAGCAATAGTTCAAAAGTATTACAATTCTAAAAATATTTCTGATTTTTGTTAGATTGGAGGTATATACATAAACAGCCTAAATCAAGGCTGTCCAGCTTGTGGCCTGTGAAGGGTTAGTTTGCAGCCCAAGGGCTCCCACCTTGCCAGTGCTCTCCCCATTGCTCCAGCAGTAACATCAGCAACTGAGTTCTCTAACTTCCACTGTCTCCTCCAGTTTCTATTTCCTGACCTTGCTTCATGGGGGTCTGTGGATCAAACTGGTGCTGCCCACAGGGCATGCAGCCCCTACTGGTGAAGTTTGTCCACTTAGAAGTTGGACAACCCTGGCCTAAGTAATGAACTAGCAGGCCATATATCTGCCTTCCACAGGGCTTGATCCAACTTTCATTGAAATAAATGGAGCAACCCCGATCAACTTCAGTGGGCAAGTACTGTACTGTATTTTTGAACAAATATGAAGGAGCCAGAGATAGGTAAAATATTCCATGCAAATATGTATTTTGTGAGTTCTTTTTTTCAGAACTGCTGTCCAAAAACTCAACTTACCCAAAAGATTCAGCATATAAAGAATCTATGGCAGGATGGTATATTTTTAACCTTTCTTTTATGATCATTTAAATAAATATTGGTGTACAAAATGGACCCTATTCTATTTGGATTTGCATTCAGCCCAAATTGGGCACAGTGATTTGATTCATTGATTTGGATCACTGTCCCTGATTTGATTTGGCCAAATCTGAATCTGAAGATTCGATGCTGATTCAGAGAATCAGTGATTCAGACACAGACATAGCTTTAGAAGTTTTTTCTACATACCTTGAGGTAGCAGGCATGGCTTGTGATTGCTGTGATGCTGGGTTGCATGGAGGATTCCACAGGAGTTGGGGGGGGGGGGGGCTGCATGCTCAGCGGCGAACCCAGAAGTGGACCGGAAGTACTTCCAGTCCACTTCCCGGTCCACCAGGGAGTGCGCTGGGGGCCCCCCCGTGCCAACCCAATTCAGTGATCAGCTGCAGGGGGACCCCAGGTGCCCCCCCCAGACCCAGAAGGCACCAGTTGCCAAGCTGGGGGGACACAGTGGGGCCCCTGGTGTGCTGTCCGGCAGACCTAGAAGCGGACCCAAAGTGCTTCTGGTCCACTTCTGAGTCTGCTGCTGAGCATGCTGGGGACCCCCTCCACGGGACACTCCATGCATCCCAGCATGACAGCATTCATGAGCCCCTGCTACCTAGAGGTATGTGGAAAAAACATTTAAAGCTCTCTCTCCATGTCTGAATCACCAAATCTTTCCGAATCGATTCACAGGGTTCCAGTTCGATTCAGAGAGATTAAAGGGTCCTCAGATTCCATTTGGATTTGGAGATTCAGCCATCGAATCAGGCCGAAACTCCACCAAATCAAATGAGGAACTGAAGCTTTGCACAGCCCTAATAAATATCTATCCCAGTGAATAAAATGGAATTTTATTTTAATCATGCTATAAAAGTACATATTACAAAATAAGTAATTTTATACTAAGGGAGTTTTCCCCTCAGTCTTTTTTATTTTAGTTTGGGAATTTGATCATAAAATTGAAAGAAAAAGCACTTGCACTGGTTAAAGCTAGATACAGAACTGAAGAAACAATGTTTACATTGAATTCAGGAGCAAAGCACTGAAGGAATCATTGTTATTAGGCAATATTCATAATTCCCCACAGAAATTCTGCCAGATATCCTCGGCTTGAGATACCATGCCTAGTTATGGTGATAGGTCTGTTTGTGTAGCTCTAGTAGGTAGCTACTAGCTCCCTGAAGCAAATGTTTCCAGATGTCCTACCAGATTCTGTAGGCATTTCTTTAACACTCTTCAACTTCAAAGTTAATAATTAATTAGGTAGATTATATTTAAAAAATGCAAGCTAATTCATTCAATGATAAAATCTTAGGCATACAAATTGTATTTACCTTTGTACCCTGTACATCACCAAGCAAGTTTTTGGGACTAACCAACATTAGCAATTGACCTTAATTTCTTCATGACCTAAGACAGAATTGCCTCTAGGTTTTCAGAAATCTATTCACCTACTGTACCAAAGAGTCTGTAATGAAACTGACTTTTTAATAGATTAATTCAAAGTAAGATGGAACAAAAGTGACATTATAATAATTATATAGTAGCAATAATTTTATAGCAGTGAGCTTGGAAAGCACTGAACTGTTTGAATAGACTTTGATGTTCAACTATTTCTATTATAGTTGCTTCTAGCCTTAAATGTCTTTTCTGTATATTGCCTCATCAGATGAACCTCTGACTAATATTAATGTTGTTTCATTGCTTTGGCAACATCCTACCTTAAACAGACCTCACAGTGTTATGCTTTATCTAATGCAGGATTTTAACTCTAAAGTAAGTAGAAAAGAAGGAAAAGGTGCAGTTTCATTAAGCTCTAACATATCATTGGCTGTCAGGTAGGCCTTGTTATGCTGTCCATCCTCATTTAACTATCCCACAAGATCTCTTAATGAAGTTAAGCCCCAAGTTCACTCCAATAATTCTGTGGCAAGAGTTTGTGCAATGTAACAATTCATCACTTGTCAGGAAGGCACTTTTAGTTTATACATTTAATAAGGGCATCCTCTAGCTTGGTTAATTAGAAGTGAACAGTTTGCATATTTACTAAATGCGGAGTGTCATTGCCACCACGGCCTATTGCCTACATGAATTATTTCTCTATCTGCAATAAACAGCTGGGTAATTATTACTGCCATAATCAGATAAATTCCCTCTGTAAGGCTTTTCTTACATGGCAATTCTTTGAACTCATCCAAAGCTGAACAAAATTTATGAACTCCAGCAGCTAGGCCACTTTTTCATAGTATAGTGTCCCTGTTTCCTATTTCAAGGACATGTAGAGTATCATAAATATTGTGTAAATTAGGAGGATAAATATGATTACCTAAAGATTACATATTAATAAACTTGATTTTCAAAATATAATTTTCAGGTTGTAACTGATTAAATGGTAGCAGCTCCATTTTTATCTAATTGTAGATAGATGACAGGCCATCCATAGTGCAGGCTATACTAGGTTATCAGGAAGGTTCTGCACTTAAATACTAGAGACTTGTATGAAAAGTATATAAATATTTTTCATCTGCATTTCATTTTAACAGTTTAGATCATTAAAAAGTATGCAGAATTTCACATGCCCCTTACTTTGGTCACTTAATTAAAGCAGTTCTACATCTCATTAAATAAAGTGGCAGTTTTTTTCCATTTCTACTTCAGTATTTCATAATCAGGTGAGCAATTTAAATATATGAACATTTATAGAAAAGGTATGCAAGCACACAAAATAATTTATGTTTGTAAAAATAATGTATTTATAGTGGGCCGAGTAGCTGAGTTTAGTCAACTGTTGGCTGGGTCGTTCAACTGTAATTCATGTCAGTGTGCACTTAGTCACATATGTGGTCTCATTGAAATCTGTTGAAACATTAGTAACCAGCTAAATTCAAAGGAATTAAAGAAAGATGAAAAATATGAGCCAAAGCTTATTTTATGGCGTACTACTTAACTTGCAGAATTACACACTGGATCACAATACTCAATACTTTGCTTGACTATTACTAGAAAATATACTTTTAACTGCGCAAATGCTTCTTTATAACTCATTAATAGATAAAGGTCACGAGCCACCAAAGCACCAAGCACAGAATAAGATATGAGTAGCCATTTAAGGAGCAAACTTAGAGACAGCTTGTGCACTTTGAGAACAGCTTCCTATTTAAGGTGTTATGTAGTGCTGCCTTAATCAGTGGAGAATGCATATAAAGATAACATGTGCCCCAGGGACGCCGGGGTTAGAAGGGTACCCCGGGGCCGGACCAGGGGGGAAGTAACCACTTACTTACCCCACGCAGAGGCCGGAACAAGCAGGGACACGCGCACGGGGAGACCGCCAGCACGGTTTGTAAGCCGCGCTTATATCCAGCTGGGGCTGGGCGACGCCGGCGGGAGACGCTGCCCGGCAGAGAGAAAAGGCGGCCCCAGAAGCGGGGCCAGGAGAGAGGTGGGAGAAGCCCGCAGGGAACCCCGAGAGCGGGACCCTTGCCAGCAGAGCACATGCATCCGACCCGACGGGGTCAGCCGAGGCAGCGGTGCGACCTGCAGCAGCTGCCAGGAGAGCGGCAGTGATAGCAGCACCGGCCGCGGCAGAGAGAGCCGCCGCGTTAAAGGAGCCGGGAGAGAAAGCAGCGGCTACAGCAGCGAGGACTGCGCTCTTGAAGGAGCCGCGCACAAAAAAGAAGACGACGTCGTCAGCACGACGGGAGGAGGAACTGGCTACAGTCGTAGCAGGAGTGCGGGTGGCGAAACCGGTGAGGCAATCGAGCGCGGACCCCACGAGAGAAGTGGGGTCTGGCTGGCGGGGAGCCGGCAGTGGACTCGGCGAGGGAGAGAACGCCAGGAACAAGACTCCCAGAGAGAGGGAGGCACAAGCTCAGGGAGTAGGCACCCGGGGAAGTCAGTGGCCTTAAGCCTCCTGACAGGCTGGTAGCCAGGGGGAGCTCATCGGTCAGGGCTTAGGCACCCGGGTCAGAGCCTGGGCTAGGCGTGAGATGGGAGTTGGAGTTTAGTTTCAGTATTTCGCTCTCTTTTGGGGCTAGCTCGTGGTTGTAGTGTTGCGGAGGCCTCAGGACCATACGGGCTAGGGGCAGCCGAGAAACCAGGAGGGGTGAGACCCCTAGGCAGCTTTCAGCCTGGGTAGTTTGGATCCCTGGGATAAGGACCACCGGGAGATTCAGGACCGGAAAAGCGGTGGGGCCGCCGGAGAAAGGCCACTAGAAGATCAGCAGCAGCAGGTGGCGATTGGCCGGGGTGTAGGGGAGGTCGGAGCCCCGTGAGTGCCCGCCGAAGGCGCGACGACCCCGGGAGGCGGCATTAATGGAGACCCCCACCACTGAGGTTACATTCAAAGTCGTGGCAGGCGAGGTTAGGGGGCCTCCCATCACCACCCAAGGCACCTCCTGGGGCCCGCTCGTGAGCTCGTGGCCAGTGAGAACTGCCACTCGGGCTAGAGCAGCCCGAGAGCGCCTGGTCGAGCGGAGGCGGGCACAACATGCTCTCCAAGTTCCTCTGGGCACAGGAAGCTGTACTGTTTCTTAAAATGATGAAGCATGCCTCCTTTGTAGGATGGAACAGAAGCATAGATAAAGCCATGACCTTTGTATACCTTTTATTTGTGACATGATGGTTGCACAAAGGACTGTTTGTGTGCCACCAAGTGCTTGTGCATGAAGGGAAAGTATGAGGGGAGGGTTCGTTGTGTCTTTCTCACCCTGCCCTGCATTTTTCTAACATCAAAATAACATTTGGAGCTTTATATTATAATAGCTTATTGGACTCCATAGTGTTAAAAAGTGTTACAGTGGTGTGAAAAAATATGTACACCTAATTCAGTACAGCAACTTTTTGAAAATACTTTTTATGAAGAAAACAGTAAAAGAAAAATTAATAATGCTGATTGATCACTTTCATTTGTTCTAGATCATTAAAATAGAGGTTCCCACTGTCTTAAAGAAGAGTTTGTTCTTATAAATATTCACTCAGGAGAAATAACCAGCCAATAATCTTTATTTTTATGGCCAGGGACACTAGCAGGAGACAGAGAAAAAAAAACATGTTACTTGTACTAGGGATGGGCCAAATATGTCATTATTCTGATTTAGGCAATCTACTGTTCAGATGAGTCTTATAGATTTTAAGATGAAAAGCGGGTCATTAGATCATTTAGACTGACCTCCTGTATAATAAAGTTTACAGAATTTCACTTTTGCATTGAGAACAATAACTTGTGTTTGACTAAAATATATCTTCTAGAAAGTCATCTAGTCTTGATTTAAAACATCAAGAAACAGAGGATCTGTTATGTTAGATGGAGGATCCCATGTTAGTTTGTTCTAGTGATTAATCAACCTAACCTCACTGTTAAAATTTACGCCTCATTTTTATGTAAATTTGTTTAGTTTCAGCTTTAAGCCTTTGTGTACTTGCTATGTCTTTCTCTACTAAATTAAAGAGCCCTTTAATACCTTGTATTTTCTCTCCATCTCAGTAGTACATACCTTAAAAAAGTGATGTCCTAATCATCTTTTTGATAAACTAAACACATTAAGATCATTGTAAGGCACTTTCTCTAGCCTTAATATATTTTTTGTGGCTCTTTTGCATATCTTCTTCTATGGTGAAATTCAACTAGAACCTCAGGAGGAGGTTCTGGAGGTAGAGTTGGAGGGGCTGCAGCCTGGTGCACTCAAAGGTCATGTGCTCCAGGGTCTCCCTTTGCTCACAGAAGGGGCAGAAGACCAGGGTGTCTGTAAAGCTTGCCACATACATGCCCATGGTGACAGCTCCATGGAGGAGCCTCTGGCTGACGTCCCCAGTTGCTCGTGGGATGAGGGTGGAGTACAGACTCAGCCACTGGGGTGTCCCAGCCACGCCCTCACTGAGCAGGTCCCAGCACTTGGTGTCTGAGCGGGACGTGAGGGCAGCATGATGAATCATGTGGCACATGACCGTGTAGAGGTGGCGGCAATGGACGGTGGAACAGCGGACCAGTCTAGTGTCCTCCAGCCAGCTTAGGTGGTGGAGCAGGAAGCGTTGTGAGGCTGGGCAAGGCACCAATGCCACAACAAACTTCGGTTAGCTGGAGGACATGGAGGGGCAGGGACTGTCACCACACAGGACCTGGTCAACAAGGGCAAAGGTGTCAGGAAGCAGGGCAGATTTTACCTCCTGGACCAGATGACAGGTTGCATGTCTCATGGGTAGACCCATGCGCCAGGTTAGCATAATGGAGTCCACCCACTCCTGCCTATCGTAGTCCAGGAAGTCTCTGATATGGGTGACACCAGCCACGATCAACCTCTGTCACAACTGAGCCACCTCTGCTGTTGGCATCTCCAGCTAGGGGTTCCAGAGGAGGGGCTTGAGCAGGTTGGCACCCTGGGCAAGTGTTGCAGGGGACCTGGAGGTGGAGACTAGCTTCCAGGCCCAGAAGAGGTCCTGATAGAACTCTGGCAGCCTTCGCAGGTCCTGCAGGGAGAAGCCTCACAGGCCAAGGAGCTGCCAGGCCAAGGAGCCCCTGGAAGTGGTGGAGGAAGGCGCGCCCCAGTGGCCCCATGCCACATGGCTACCGACACCTCCACAGTGACCCAGTGCCATCCTGGCCAGAAAAACTCCAGCATCCATCTCTGGAGCCCTGCTATGACCTCAGGAGGTATAAGCAGGGTGTGTAAGCAGTGCCAGAGCGTGGACAGGACCAGCTGGTTCAGCACCAGCACTCTCCCATGCAGGGAAACACCTGCCCATGCCTGGAGCTGTTCCACCACCCTTGCCTCCAACTGGTGCCAGTTCTCTGGAAGGGAGGGGTCTGTGGGGGACAGGTAGACCACACTCCAGTGGATCCCACAGAGCATGGATGGGAGTGAGCCCACCTGCTACCCAACACCCACTGCCAAGCCAAAGCTCTTGACCTAGTTGACTCAGGCAGAGGAGGCTGCT
Organism: Alligator mississippiensis; assembly: GCF_030867095.1. Taxonomy (NCBI): domain Eukaryota; kingdom Metazoa; phylum Chordata; order Crocodylia; family Alligatoridae; genus Alligator; species Alligator mississippiensis. The sequence goes on along the minus strand of NC_081824.1, from coordinate 185,634,312 downwards.
GAGTACAATGCCTGGCAGGTTGCCTGAGTCCTAGACCGCAAGGAGTAAGTCATCAGCATATGCTGACAGGACCAGCCACACCACCGGCTCCTGGAGCATCAACCCCATCACCCGCCTCCACAGGAAAACAAGAAAGGGCTCCATGAACAAGGCATGCAGCTGGTCTGACAGCGGGCAGCCTTGATGCACCCCTCTCCTGAACAGGATAAGCTCCATCCATTTGAGCTTGACCAAACACTCTGCAGAGGCGTACAGCACCTGGAGAGCCTGCACAAAGTGGGGCCTGAAGCCAAAGGCCCGCAGTGTGTCTATGTGGTACCGAGATCCACTCTGTCAAACGCCTTCTCCTGGTCCAGGGATAAGAGGGTGAAAGACCGGCCCTCCCAGCATACTAGCTCCAGGAGGTCCCGGACCAAGTACAGGTTGTCAAAGATGGAACGTCCAGGCACTGTGTACATCTGGTCAGGATAGATCACACCCATCAGCATGGACTGCAGGCACAGCAAGATGGCCTTAACTGCCACCTTGTAGTCCATGCAGAGGAGGGACATGGGACACCAGTTTCTCAGGTCGCGGGGATCCCCCTTCTTCAGCAGGAGGGTCAACATGGCCCTCTGGCATGAAAGGGGGAGATCCCCACTTCCCTCAGATTCACCCCAGACTGTGGCAAAGTACAGGCTTAGGACGTCCCAGAAGGTCTGGTAGAACTCCACAGTCAGCTTGTTGATGCCTGGTGCCTTGTTGCCAGGCGTCAGGTGGAAGGCAACTGAAAACTCAGCCAGAGTGAGAGGAGCCTCCAGCCGGTCCCAGTCGCCCACACTGACCTGTGGCTGTGGAAGTCTCCCCCACAGGGTCTGACAGGTTTCAGCGTCGGTTAGATCCAGGGACAAAAGCTCTTTGTAGAAGGCCAGTGCTTGCCAGCAAATCTCACCTGGATCCGTGCGGGGGCTGCCGTCACCCACCAGAAGGCAGGTGATGTACTTCTTGGCCTCCCACCTCCTCTCCAGGGCATAGAAGCAGGAGTCACAGTCCCCCTCCTGAAGGAACTGGATGCGTGAGCAGACAAACACACCATGGTCACGGTGGTCATCCAGAGCATGAAGCACTTCCTGCCTCTCTCAACACTCTCCACAGATGGACTGGTTGGATGAGTCAGTGGCCAGGTGCCTCTCCAGCTCCAGCACTTACTGCTTGAGCTGCTCCTGGACCACCTCCCTCTGCTGGGTGTGCCCCTGAGTGTAGCTGTGGCAAAAATGCTGGATGCGCACCTTTCCCACATCCCACCATCTCCAAGCTGAGGGGAAAGCTGCCTGTTGCTCCTGCCAGGCCAGCCAAAACTCCCAGAAGGCCTCCCTGAAGCCCATATCCTCTAGCAGACTGGCATTGAAATGCCCGGATGCCGAGGCCCTAGCGTGGCCTGGGCCTGGACAAGTTGGTGATTGTGAAAGGGTCAGCCAGATGTCAAAAGTGTGGGCCCCATCAAAGTGTGGCAAAGAGATATAAATCTGATCCAACCGGGAGTGGCATGCCTGCTCCTCCCCGACCCTCACATAGGTGAGGGCAGGGGGGTCGGTAGGGTGACAGATACACCAAACGTCCACCAAGGAGTAGTCCGTCAGGATCTCCCTGAGAATGCCCACGGTGGCCTGGTTCCACTCCCTGCCTGACTGGTCTCGTGCATCTAGGGTGATGTTAAAGTTCCTGCCAAGGACCAGGCACTTGTAAGTGGCCTCCTGGTGGAAAAAATCCACCAACTCCAGGTCCTTTGCAGGGGCGTACACATTCAGAAGGTTCAGGACCAGCCCCTGCATTTGGACCAAGAGGTGCAGCAGGCGGCTCAGCACCACCTCAGCTTCCTGGAGAACCTCCAGCTGCAGGCCTGGGGAGAACAGGATGGCCACCCTGGAGGCTGAGAGGTGACTAAAAATGACCCTGCCTCCCCACTCCAGCCACCAATTAGGCTCATCAGCCAGAGTCATCAGGGTCTCCTGCAAGAATACCATAGGCTAGCCCTGCTCCTGAAGGAAGGAGAACACCCGGCATCTCTGGAGACCCTTCCTGCAGCCGTGGACGTTGAGGGTCACAGTCTTAAACAACCTCATGGCTGGGGGGGTGGACTAGATTGTTCAGCAGGAGCCTTGCGCATGTCAACGCCGGGTGTGGGGTTTGATGGCTCACGCAGTGGTCTCGCATAAGCATAGAGGGTGTCTACAAAACTGCGGGCCCACCTATATATCCGGGCATTTCAGCTTTTGGGCCCCTTGCTTTCCCCCACCAGCACCCTTGCAGTGGTGAGGATGCTGTCAAAATCTCCCCAGCAATCCAAGGCGAGCTGCACCTCGCTGGCAGACCACCGGGTGTACTTGTGGTCAAGAAATACAAGTAGCTCACCCCTGGGGACTGCCAGGACTGAGAGGTCCTCTGGCTCCACAGAGCCTGCCTTTTCTCAGGCATCCTCCTGGTCCTGGGGTTCAGTGGGCTCCTTAGGTACCATCTGAACCCCCCGGTCTGCTTAGGCCCTGGACTCTGACTGGGATTGGGAGAGCTCTGCAGCCTCTTGGGATGGGGGTAGAGGTAAGGGTGGGGGCGGGTTTCCCTCACAAGATGGCAGGGCAGAGCTGGAACCCCTGGAGGTCTTCATGGGGTCTCTGACAAGATCAGACAGTTGGTCTGGGGATCCCAACCCGACCCCCTCTGATTTGGGACTATTGGGTGGGCTAGTAGTGGGTTTTGTCTGGGAGGGGGGAGGAGGAGACCCGTCAGGCACCAGGGTGACATCAGTGCTTGTCTTGGGGTCCCGGGAGAGGGGACTTCCCCTCTCAGAATTCACTGGGGAGGCCCCCAGAAGCTGGGCCGCTCCTTCTCCACGTGTGGTGGTCTTGGGAGGGGCGCAGGAGTCCTCCATATCAGAGGGCTCCAGCTGTGCCCGGGCCTTCCTTTTGGCTTTGTGCCCGGAGGGGACCCGCACCCACTCAGCCATGGGGTACTCCTCAGGTGGACAGGCTTCTGTAGGAGGTGAGAGATGGTGAGGTGGGGCAGCTACAGTGGGGGCATGACTAGGGCAGGGGAGCCCTGCTCTCTCTCTCTCTCCCTGGCTGCTATTGCCCTCCCCAGGACCCCGCATAACTTGGTTTGGGGGTGGGGTTCCCTGAGCTCAAAGGGGGCTTGATGATGTGGCTGGGGTGCCAGGGAGGCCTGAGGGGGGAGGGGTACCAGTGGCAGGGGCACCCCTCTCACCAGTGGGGCCACGGATGCCCTCTCCTCCTGGCCCATGGGGCACTCATGACGCAAGTGCCCCGGGGCGTGGCACCGGAAGCATTGCAGGTCCCCCAGCATATAAAAAACCCTCACCAGGGCCCCCCAAAAAATAATTACAAGGCTCCCCTCAGTCTCTAGCCATGCTTCCACCGCCAGCTGGATCATAACCTGGTGATGGAAGGAGCGCATGTGGTGGAGGCTGGGGTCTCAGCACCTCAGCGAGAGGGCTACCACCAGGGAGATAACTCTCCCCAGGGTTTGGATCTGGGGGAACAGGTCCCAATTAGGGATATAGTGAGGGATGGAGCTGAGGACCACCCTGGTCCTCAGCTCTTCTAGGGGTTTGAGAGGGACATACTCACCTCCACTACGAGCCCCCTCTCCACCACCTTTTGTGCAGTGGCCTCCAAGGCAAGGAAAAAGGCCCCTTTGCCATGAAAGCAGGAGGCTGCCATGATCTTGGGGGCCCGCACTACCCGAGCCAGGGCCTGCACCCAGTCTCAAAGTGCAGGTTATCCCACTTGGGTAGTTGGCACTTCACCCTGTACCTGCAGGTGAGTGCTGGAAAGGGGGCCCCACCACCCAAGCTAGAAGGGCTGGCAGTGGAGGGTCCAGGCCCCAGAGTTTTGGGTCACCTTGCACCACCTGTGCATAGCTATGGTTCCCCCGCTAGGGGGCCACATTGGTGGGGCCGGGGCTAAGGCCAGGAACAGGCGGAGTGGGTGTGCTGTCTGGTGTAGTGCACATAGTCCCCTCAGATGCCAGTGGTCTAGGCTTGGGGGCGGGGCCCTTTCCCTTCCCACTGCCAGCTGTGGAGGAGGCTGAAGAAGAGCCCTTCCTACTGCCCTTGCCCTTGGTCCCTGATGGTGGGGGAGGGGGCCTGGCCAGGGGAGATCCCCTGGCTCTGTTGGCTCCCTGCCAGAGTCCCACCTGCCCTTGCAGTGGAGGTTGCAGGCTTCTCAACCCCCGGAGGAGGTTGGTTGGACTCTGCCTCTGGGGTGGGGGCTGCAGGAGCATGCATCCCCTCAGGGGCTAGGCTGGGATCTGCCCCCATAGTGGGGGCTGCAGGAAGCTCTGTGGGGGTATCTGCCCCGCAAAAGGTTCCTGCCCTGCCATTGCTTCACATGTGGGAGAGGAAAACAATTAAAAAAAACAAAATATACAGTGGGGCTAGTGAACCTGATAGGGTGGGGGAGGGGGAAACACACACACAAGGGCGGGGAGACTCAAGCTGGCTTACTTAGCCACACAACAAACACTAGGGCAGGGGAGTGGACCACAGGATTTACCACACAAGGACAAAAATGCACAAGGAAGGCTGCTGAGGCAGATGTACAAAATAGCTGCAGTGGTGGAGGGGCTTCATTTGTTAAAGATCAGTCCAGGAGCCCCTCAGGCCCCAGTTAGGCACTCAGCAGCAGAGCAGTAGGCAGGAAAACAAAGTAGATGCAGTGAGGCAGCTGTGGGGGAGGGCAGGAGCAATCAGTCAATTAGGGAGTAATCCAGTGTAGGCATGGTGCAAGGTGGTGCAGCAGGGACTCTCCCTCTCTCCTGAGAGGGGGCACCAGCAGCACAGATGGCTGCATCAACAGCAGCAGTGGTGGTAGCAGCTGTCCAGTTCAGCCACTCATGGTGTGCTTTAGGTGAAAATGGGGGTGGCCTGCCAAGGCAGCTGAGGCAGATAAGGCATCGTTAGATTCTGGCAGTGATGGTGGGGGAGGGGCCCATGGGCAGTAAAGTCTCCCTCCCCAGGCTGTCCCCTGACCACAGCTTGACGATGATCTGGGTAGCAGGCTGGGACAGGAGTGCAGAAGCTGGGGTGTGGTGCAGTGTGGTAGCCTGCCCCCGATGGGGGGCGGGGGCAGCAGCATGCGGTGTGCAGCACAGGACACCCCCCCATGGGGGGGCAGCAACAGCAGCAGCAGCAGCCCAATGCAGGAAGGAGTGTGGCCAACTTCCCCCCAAAAGCTCTGAGAACAAGCCAGCAGCTAGCAGTAGCCAGAGGCAGGAAGGGGTCTGGCCATCTTTTCCCCAGAAGCTCCTGAGACCAAGCTAACAGCAGCAGCCTGGGACAACTTCCTCCCAGAGGCTCCTCCCCCAGAAGCTTCTGAAAGTGGGTAGCCCTGAGCTACTCATTAGGGTAGTCTTTTTTATTGCTGGGGCTAGGACAGGGCAGCTTTTTACACTGGTGGGGATAGCACAGGTGATGGCCCTAGGCTCTGGGTCCCCCTGGCTGAAGAGCCTGGAGGAGCCAGGCAGGGTTATTTTGCCCCAAGTGGCACAACTTGTACCACACCAACTGCATGTCCAGGCACATGCACTGAGGCAAAAAGCCCCAGCTCAAATTTTCACTGCTTCTATTTGAGCTGCTGCAAGCGCAGGTGCTTGCATATGTGAACGAACCCTTTGGGTGCTGACAGAAGTGGCATTTGTTGCATGATCAGCCACTTGAAAGCACTCTATAGCCATGCCCTGCCCTGACACAAGTGCATGCCTGCAGAACACTTTAGAAGTGCCCGATCCCGCAACAAATCAAAGTAAGTGAAAAATGTGAGCCAGACAGGAGGCCTTTCAGCCAAATTGCTTCAAAATACCCTGAAGAAGGAAAATCAATTCCTGCCAATGACCTTTAGATATTATAACATTGTATTTGCATTATAAATCATACAAAGTTAAATACTCTAAATCAGGCCAAGTACCATACATTAAGGTAAGAAGAATAAGGCAAATGAAACATCGCATTCTATGAGCACAGATTTTCATGTCATCCCATTCATAATGCTTGTATCACTTAAAATCACACCTTCTTTATCATTTAACGTCATAGAAAAAAGAGAGAAAACAGAAATGAAATTTCTGCTATGTTAAAGGAGAAAACTCAGCCAAAAATGTTAGATATGAAGGTACCACATTTACTCAAATCCAAGATTTTTCCCCCCATTGAACATGGGGTGAAACACCCCTTCTTTTAGCTTCAAGAACAAGCAGGAGTGAGGGCAGTGGCTGCAGCTTCAGCTCAACCCCCTGACCCCTTCCTGGCCATGCAATAGTGGTAGTGGTGGCAGGAGCTCTGGCTTTGGTTCCGGGGCTGAGGCCAAAGCTGCCACCACCACAACCACTGCTGCATGTGTGGGCAGGGGTCAGAGGAAGCAAGTACTGCATGCCCCAGGCCCTGGGCCAAAGTGGTGCTTCAGCTGGAGCTGGAGCTGCAGTGGGAAGACAAGAGGCAGTGCTGAGGGCAGAGGAGGAACAGGTGCACCAGGGGCAGGCAGCAAGGGGACCAAGCGAGGGAGGCAGGTGGCAAGAGGGCAGGCACCAGGGGGTGCAGGCACAGGGATGGCAGGGGTCAAGGTGCAGGATGGTGCAGGCACCATGTGAGAGGCAGGCAGGGGCAGGCACCAAGGGGTACAGCCACTGCAGGTAGGGAGGGAGCAGGGGGGCACAGGCATGGTGGGCCAGGCAGAAGGAGGGGGACAAGTGGCAAGGGCAGCCAGGGAGTACAAGCCCCGGGGGGGGGGGCAGGGCAGGCAGGAGGGGGAGTGACAGAGGGCAAGGTGTGGGAGGAGTTCAGGCACCACAGTCGGGGGCAGGCATGGGGTGCACAGGCACTAGGAGGGGCAAGCAAGAAGGGGGGAGGCAGCAGGGGCAGGGGTTCAGGTCACTTGACTCTCCTGCTGCGTGTCTCCCTAACCACTTGTCCCTATGCTGCTGCTTGCCCACCCTGCAGTGGTGGAGAAGCCAAATTTAAGAAGACCCTTGAAAAATTAGATTCCATACATGGAAAATTATAACATTTATGCATTTTATAATTTATGCATTTTTCATGTCTAGAATCTGATTGTTGGGGAGTCATCTTAAATTCAAAGCTGTTTTGGATTCAGGTAAATACAGTATATTAAACCAATATTGAGAGCTCTTGGACCCTCAGATCGGGACAGGCTTTACAAAAAAAGTTACTAAGTTCAAATTTGCCTCTGGCTACACATTTGCTTAAAATGATTCCTATAGGAATTCACATACCTCCTCCGCTTCCAGGCATGGAATTTCACTGATGTAGTCCCAGACCTGGCCTAGCCCAGTCACCTCATAAAAGACCTATCATGAAGAAGGAGAGTTCTTTCTTGACTGAATAAAAATGAATCGATTTTGTTTAAAACTGTGCCCACTTCCTGAATCAGCATAAGCTGCACCGGTATACATACTGTAAACTGATATTATTGCATCCAGGCTGTGAGGCTGTTGCTGCTTTAACAAAACAAAAATAGTGGTAGTATAGTGTAGATAAAGCTTTTGTCTTCATATGGCTCTACAAAACTGATTTTTCATTGAATTTCAGCTTGTGGAATGACTTATACCACTGCTAAGGATAGTGGCAGAATGCTATCATATTAAGAATTTCACACTCACTTAATACTTGTAGGTACAAATGACTGCACACAACACTGGAGTGTTTATTTTACAGCTGCCCTAAATAGCAACACACTTTACACTTTGAAAAAATTGTTCATTAGAAAACTGTTAGTTAATTTTATCTGATGCAGAACTTTTATGCATGGGTTGGTATCCTGAGCTAACGATCTCTGGAAATATACAACTTTTTAATTTTTTGGTAGTATGTAGACTTGGAGTTACACCCTTAGTTGGTGTAAATAGGTGTAACATCAATAAAATAACATCAAGGGATCTATGTGGATTATGCCAACTCAGAATCTAACCTTCTGTTTCTTATTTAGAGTCAACATGCTAGACATGTCTACATGAGACGTTTACTGTGGAGCTGCCTAATTAGCTTTGCAGTAAACATCTCCACATCTACACGTGCACTATTAGGGTTCACAAAACTAATAAACTCTGGATAAGTCTAGTACTTGTAAATACCCTTGTGCCCCAGCTAGCTGGGCATCATCTACACATGCACTGCTGCACACAAAAAACTCTGGAGCAGGCTAACACATGTAAATAAATACTGAGAGCTCTTGAATCCTCAGAAAGGGACAGACTTTACAAAAAGTTTTATTAAGCCCAAATTTGCCTCTCTGGCTACACAGTTGTGTACAATGATTCCTATAGGATTCATACCCCTCTTCTGAGTGTTGAAGAGCTCTCAGGTCTGGGACTACATTAGTGCAATTCCATGCCTGGAAGCAGAGGAGGTGTGTGAAGTCCCATAGGAATCATTTTAAGCAACTGTGCAAATACAAGTTCTAGCCTGCTCTGGAGTTTTTTCGTGTGCAGCAACACACATGTAGACACTGCTCAGCTGCCTGGGGCATGAGGGTGCTTCAGTGTGGCAGCTGTCCACCAGCTAACCCTGCACTGAAGCACCCTCATGCCCCAGCCAGTCCCTTCACAGCAAATTGAACCCAGTCAAAGCAGTCCTAGGCTGCTGCTAGCTGGGGCATCTTTGATTGGGCTCAATGTGCTATGCACAGATAAACTCTAGAGCAATATACTTTGGAGTTTTTTGTTCCTGGGCGCACATTCAAATGGTGTGCCCAGGAGCAAAATATTCCAGAGCAATAATCCTAAGAGTTTATTCATGCACATTAATTGCATGTGTAGACACTCCCACTAAGGCTCAAATTCAGAGCTAGGTTATCCAGGAGAGCTTCTTGGCTTTAGCCTTAAGCAATCAAAAATCTTAGCTTTAAAAGCTCTGAGTTTATAGTACAAAAATACATGCATTCATTGAAGGACTTCCAGGCCACTCGTTTCCTAGGACAGCTCTCAGAACATGGGAAAGCCATAACTGTACTCCTGCCAGAAACAAGCATTAAGCACTTTTTTCCATCAAAGATTCCTAGATCTGCCTGGGAAGGAGTAGCATTTTCATAACATTTCCTAACTTTTATGTTGTGATCACCTTGAGGCATTCATTTTGATATGGTGGTTGAGAGTCACTCTTCAGTCAACCCACAGAGGTTATCCCTTATGTCATTCCCACATTTAGAAACATTTTTTTTCATTTTCAGTGAGAATGGAACCTATTGGGTTCTAGAAAAAAATCTCAGTGAGTATTACCTGAAATTCCATACCTTCTCTTAGGCTCATCTTTTACCATGTTCTTACCCAGGGACCCATCTCACAAGTGACCTTTATATCAGTAGGTGGAATTACTTCTGTCCATTGATGCAATAGAAATTCAACTGAAATACAGGACCAAAAAAAAAATAATAGTTCCAATTATTTTCTAATCCAGAAGAAAGAAAGGAATAAAGTATGATTCCTGACTTGAGCAGGCTCAGGGCTTTCACCTGTCAATTCAGGTTCAGGATAATATCATAATTGCCTTCAAAATTCCATTAACAGACCTATAGACTGTAGCTAAGAGGAAGCAAATGGTACATCAGCTCAAGGCACTGACTCAAAAGGGACAGTAGAATGATGCTCCCCTCCTCTTGAGTCTTTGCCACATCTGGAGTAGCCCCTATGGCTATACGAACCCTGCACTGCCTAGCTGCAAGAGCTGTGTGTCAGGGCACACCAGGAACAGCTCTGCACCACCCAGCTTTAAAAGCTTGAGTTGGAAAAGCCCTGCATTGCCCAGAAATAGGAGCTGGGTTCAGGGACACAGCAGGAGTATCCCCATACCACCTAGCCATAGGAGCAGGGGGCAGGGACATGGCAGGAGCAATAGGGGTTTATGAGACCCTGGGACAGGTATGACCCTCCTATGTCTGGTCAGCTCAGGACTGCTTATGTTGTGCCCCAGCACCCAATTCCTACTGCCAGTTGGTGCGGGACTTCATCTGATTTCCAATTCACTTACCACTTCACTTTGTACCACTTGACTTGCTGCATATTTGTCATGCATCATACCAGACTCCTTCTTTGTTTTCTGTGGAATTCACTGAAGTCTGTGTACCTGCCAAATAGGCTGTGTGTGTGTGTATGTTGTGTGTGTATGTATATATACATAAACATATTAGAGGTGCATGCTAGGTACGTCTACACAAGACGTTTGCTGTGGAGCTGCCTTAGGCCCCAGTACTGCTGCTTAGCCTGGGCCAGTGGTGCCCCACCTGGCTGTGGCATACAGCTGGTGGGAGCCACTCTGGGTGCTAGGACCATGCAGTGGGCATTCCACACTTATGCCTGAAGGTGGCGGAGTTCCCCTAGCACCTCCCAGCAGGTGGAGTCCCAGGTCTGGCCCCACCTCCTGCAGTGCTGTGAGCTGGCCCAGCCACCTGCCACCTCCTGGTGGCAGCCAGCATGTCTCCCTTTCCATCCATCCCAGTGCGGCTGCCCCCCCAGTGTCTTGGGACTGGAACTGGGGCTCTTCCTGGGGGAATGGGAACCCCTGGGCTGTGGGTGGACACAGCTGGCATGGTCCTGGCCAGGAGATGTGGCACGCTGGAACGGGCTGTTGGGCTTCCCCAGGCTTTGTGGGGGCAAGTGTGAACAAGAAGGGATGGAGGGCAGGTGAGTTTGAGGTGCAGGAGTCTCTTGAGGTTTGTGCCAGGGTGCAGGCTGAGGCAGGAGTTCCTTTGTGATTTGGGGAGTGGCTAGGCAGTGGCAGGGCTCTGCTGGGGGTGGGGTGTCCTTGCTTGACCAAGTGTCTCGCCTCTATGTACACTACTCAAAAAACCATAAGTCAGGACAAAAATTATTTTTTGAAATAAAATTAAAATATTTTATAGGAGATTTTTTTTTTAGCATATGCTTAGTTTTTTATCTATAGTTCGTGAAAATGACATCTTCACCATTAATTGTATGTGTGTAGCCCTCAACAGCTCACCAAAACTTGTTAAGTGGCCCTCCAGCTGATTTAATTGCCCACCACTACCCCAACCTAAGTCCTGCCCCATGCGCAACTGGTGCCTCCTGAGTCTGGAGGGGGCACCAGATTGCCAACCGGAGGGGGGTCCCCTAGCAACCAATCACTGTTGGGGGGGGGTGTCCCCTCGTGGCCAATCGCTCGCTGAGCCCAAAATAACCAGTGGTGAAACTGGAAGTGCACTTCCCCTGGCACTTTCAGTTTCACGGCTGGCGTATCCAGGGGGTGCATGGCCAATCTCAGAATGCATGTGCACCCCTATGTATCACCAATGTCCTGCTCCCTTCTGGTCATCTGTCCCAGCTCTCTTCCACCAGGCCCCAGGTCCTGCTGATTCCTTCATCAGCAACCTTGCATTCTGTGGCCTGCAGCTTAGTTTAAACAGGTGGTTCACACCTGCTGCCCATTGCAGTCAGGCTTTCTGCAGTCTGCCCTGGCTATGTTCCCCTCTCCTAGTAACATATGTAGTTGCATGCATGCACACACACATATATATATATACAAGGGCAAATCCAGAGGAGGTACAGTGGTGCGGCTGTACCCCACTTTTGGACAAGACTGCACTACAGTTGCCTGTGGGGACTTTTTTAAAGTTTCCAAAGCACCTAAGAATCCCCGCTTCCCCTTTGTGCTCAAAGGCATGCTCTCCCCTCCTCTTTCCCACCCCTTCTGCCTGCCATTGCTGCTTTCCTCAGTATCCCCAGGGGCAGGGGAAGCTTCAAAGCTGTTCCTGCCTGCTCCAGCCAGGCTATCGGGAGACTGAATTCAGCTGAAAACAGCAACAGTGGTGGCAGCAGTTGAGGGGTGGGTCCCCCCATCCTGTCTAGTCCCCTGAGAGCAGGCACGGGGAGAGAGAGCCTCCATTCACTGCCACTGCTGCTGTTCCCAGCTGAGCCCAGCCTCTGTGCTGACTACCTGGAAAAGGTAGCCCTCCTCCAAAACAGAGAGCAACAGTAGCAAATGGGTGGAGGGAGGAGAGAGGATGGGATGTGCCTTTGAGCATGGAGAGGAAGGGAGGCAGAATTTTTAAATGCTTTGCGGACTTGAAAAAATGACCCAGAGGCTCTGGCAGCACTGTCTGTCCCCTGGTGGTTATTGAGGGAGGAAGGAATGCAGCGACCTGTGCCCCTCTTTGCCAAATCCTGGATCCTCCCCTTTGTGTGTGTGTGCATGTGTGTGTGTGCATGTACGCATGCACAGATATATCAGTACAAGTCCTCTCTGAAATTCTCTTATTTCTGAACCTGTTAGGATGCAAAACCAAGTGTTCAGGAAGTTAACAAGTACACAACCTGTTTGTTGTCTGAGCTTTTGAGATCTGTGCTGCTTAAACTTTAAAATAAAAACAGTGATCACCCTCATGCTTTCCTCCACATGCAGACATCCTTGGGAGACTGGGCCACCATGAGCATGTTGGGGTGTATGTACTTATCAGCAGCATGATGGAGGAACACGTGGAAGTGGTGCAACAATATTATTTGTAGGACACTTGGTGATATACCATGTTTGCCATTCATATCAGTGTTTTATGAATCCCAAATAAAAGCTGTGTCTTAATCCTGCATAGAACAAAGATGGTACTTTTTAGAACTTGTGTACCCAGGCTTTGTCCCACTCTGGATAATGAACTATGGACAGTACAGTTTACCTCAAGGTTTCTCGGATAGAACAATGACTTTTTTTCATCACACTGCAAAAATAGTTAGATACAAATAAAATGGTAGAAATTAATATAACACTGTACCTGAATAATCAATTGATTAGAGATACTGAACATGCAGACTGAGCACACTACTATTCCATTAGTTAGAAAAGTGATAGGAGGGGAAAGCTGTAGGAACAAACTCGATAACAGATCTTACTAAGTGTCACAGGACTTTGGAGGTATGTTTAGAATAGTACTGGGCCACAATAACTCACTAGCAGTAATGTCTCAAAACACCTCTAGCTACAGAGGATCTGTCCCTCCAGATCTGCTTAATCAGCTATAGCAGACACTTTTGTTTCCCAAACACACCCAGGAATTCTTTGTGCTTGTTGCATGACATCATTTTTCAGGTGTCAGTAGAGCAGGTCGAAGGAGTCTGTATTGTACAGTGCATACTAGTGAGCAAAAATAAAGACCCATAAGGCAGATACGATATCTAAATTTGATGAATTTAATTTAATTTGATGTAAGGTTAAATTTAAATTGTAAGGTAATGTAAGGTAACATTTTCTGTTAAAATATAGCTGTGGTATAAAATACATTTTTTAATTGTGACTACATGTACACACATTTAATTTTTACCAAATTTTATTTGTAAAATCAAATAATTTTAGTATGGCAGGGCAAATTCTGGTTTAATTCAGACTAGTACAGCATCAGGAAGTCAACAGAGATGTCTAGAGTAACTAAAAATGTTCCAATAATTTCATTTACAATTCCATATTCCCATATACTTTGTTTGAGGGTGAAGGATGATGTATAGTTGGGAAGGTAAAATTGATTTAGGCTAACTCCTATTATGTTAAGGTTACTTACTGCATATGTTACAGGAATTTTTATGATTTGGGGGCTAAGCTATTTCAGATCACAATAACTTTGTGCTCTTTCTGGATACTCTAGACATATACTCTAGTATATAATTATACTATACATTGATTTTCTCAAATGCCCTTTACTTTACTTAATATTTTGATTTTATAGTTATCTGTTCACAAGATCACAAAATACCTTTGAAAATGCAAACCAAATGCAATATTTTGATAAAGTTCAATAAATGTAGGTTAGTAAGAATCTTAAAATGATGCTGTTCTATACAGCACTATTCATATCCATATATTGCTGAAATCATCATTTAAAGATCTTTTCAAAAGTGCCAGGAACAATATTATATATGTATTTTTAACCTTTATACAGACAGCAGGAGCACTGTCAACCAAATCTGCATCTCATAACTGGAACTAACACTACTGCATATTGCATAATGAAACATCAGAATAACAATAAGTTACCTTGGCATATGAACAAGTTTTATTTTAAAACCTAGATAAAGTGGAAATTTCAGTTATGTGTGAGTCAACAACTACCTCAGTGATTTGTTAGATATGAAAGTATTTGAATCTCTGAACACATTCATTTCCTAAATATGGACACAGTTTAGATTTCAAGAAAGTACATGTATCTTTTTCACAAGACAGTCCCAAATTGTCATTAATGTTCCTTTGCTTTTCAAGTCGTTTGCAGATTTCAGGGGTGGGATGGTGGGGAATGGCATCCCTCAAAAATTGCACTTATTTCCTTCACATAGGAATTTCACTAAAAAGAGAGCATTTTACGGAAAATTTTACTAAAACATTAGTTGGTATAAAACATTATTTTGCATCTGCAAAATTCTTTTTTTCCAGCAACAAAACCTGGTGAAGACCCAAAGAGGTAGGCACTCACTTGGTAAAACTTTTCAGTAATTCGCTCTCTACACATAAGGCATCCGCTCAAGTCAATGAAAATTTTGCATGAAGTAGAGTAATACAGATTCCTGTTACTATAGGAGGAGGCTAAAGAACATAAAGTGCAGGAAATGTTCAGAATCTTGATTCTGCATGGGGATCTACCTAAAGTGTGCCAAGGTTAAGGAAAAATCACAGGCCACTTGCAGCACCCGGCGTCATTTTCATGGTCCTTTTGCAGTGAGCCCCCACCCTCCCCCCCACAACTGGCACATGCAGGGTCATGCCCTGGGGCACAAAAAAGCAGCACAAATATGTGCCGCTGCTGTTTGTGCTGCGACAAACACACATTCCTACATGTGTGCATTCATTTGGATGTGCCCCGAAAGTTCAGCTTATGACCAGCTTTGAATTACCTAACTAAAGTGTAGGAGCTATTCTGAATATATAAAAACTTGTATTTCAGAAATAGGATCAGTGTCTGGAGACATGCAGTTGTCTTCCCATTCCTATAATGGAGGCATTTACATGCCTGCAGGTGGTAGATGAAATAGAATTCTGCCCCACGTGTCTTATTTCCCATTTCATAATTGTCACATGAGTTAGAATGATTCATATTTAGCCACTGCTTTCATTTAGGATTATAGGATCATAGGAAAGCCAGGCTGGAAGGGAACTTATAAGGTCATTTAGTCCAGTCCTCTGCTAAAGGCAAGATCATACTAAACTAAACCATCCCAGCCAAGGTTCTAATTTGCTCTCCAAAATCTCCACTACTTCTCTAGGTCAAGAGTGCTCAGCCCCTGACCTGTGGGCCAGATCTGGTCCCCAGCACCATATCATCCATCCCACAGGGCTCCCTATGGATCTTGTAGGGAGTTCCAGGGGCCATGGCCTTGCAAGCTAAATTGGGTCCCAGGGATCTGCACTACCACAGCCTAACTGGGTTTGGGCTGCAGCTGGGCAGAAACATCACGGATCTCTGGGCCTGATCCAGCACACAGGGGCAGCACTGGGCCTGATCTGGCCCATGTACCAGCTCTGTGGTATTCATCTGGCCCATGGGGCCAAAACTGAGCACCACTAATCTAGGGTACTTGTTCCATGCTTGACCACCCTCATAGTCACAAAGTTCCTTCTAATCTCCAACCTAAATTTCCTGTGCTGCAGTTTGAAGCCATTGCTCCTGGTCCTGTCCCTTGTAGTCACAGAGAAAAGCCCCTTTCCACCTTCTTTGTAATCACCCTTCAGGTATTGAAGAGTGTTATCAAACCCCTCTCAGTCTGTACTCCACACTAAATAACGTGAACTCTTTCAGCCTTTCCCCATAAGTCATGTTTCCTAGGCCACCAATCATTTTGGTTGCTGTGCTCTATACTATTTCCAAACTGTCTACATCCTTCTTGAAGTATGGAATCCAAAACTGGAAGATCCACACAGAAAGTGGTGAGGCCTCACCGCTGCTGAATTGAGCAGAAGAATCAGATGAGTAAGCAAGCTACGGGATATGGGGGGAGGAGGGGGCTCAGGGGTCCACAGGGGGATTGGAGGGCAGGTGGGTCCACAGGAGGCATTGTGGGGCAGGCAGCATCTCTCGGATGATTGGGAGCATCGCAGGGGATAGAGGGGTCTGTGGGCGGGATGGGGCAGGCAGGGGTCCACGGGGAGGATCAAGAGTATTGGGAGGCAAGTAACATCCACAGGAGGGATCATGGGGGCAAATGGGGTCTGTGAGGGGGACCATGAGGGTAGGTGGGATTTGCGGTGGCATTGGGGAGTCCAGGAGGGTTTGGTGGGATCAGGGGGCATATGGGGTCCATAGGGAGGTTTGGGGGGTAGGGGAGCTCTCTCCCTTCCTGGATCCAGGGGTTATTTTTACCCCCCCATGCCCTCTATCCCCAGATGAACAACCCCCACAATGAACCTACCCCCCCATCCCTCCTGCCCCTTCTCCACCAGGACTTCCTCAACTCTTGGCATCGGTGAATTCTGATAAAACGCACCGGAGCAGCTTGTGGGATGGGGGATTTGGTGGTCTCTGGGAGGGAGCTGGCTGGTCCATGGTTGGATGGGGGTTGCCCATCTGTGGATGGGGTGAGGGGGTTAAAAATAGCAGCCCCGAGCCTGGGGCCAATGGCTGGGCTTTCCCAGCCCCGGGGCTCCACTGAGTACTGTACAGAAATTTGGGATAGTTAGGTAAGTCTAAAACTGGCCAACCTGGTCAATGTTAGAGTACCTCAGATGTAGGGTTAACTTGAATTGGGTTGGCCATTTTTAGACCAAGCTAACCTTCTTGGAACTTTTGTACAGGTTATACTTAGATGGATCTAACAAGGGATCTAGATGTAAGGTCTGCACCTGGGTAAACTAAGATCACATTTTTAACATGATCTAACCTCTCCCTAACCTCCCCGAATGTCTGTATGTAACCTGACACTCCTGTTAATACAACCCAGTATGCTTTTGGCTTTTTTTGCAACAAGAGCATGCTATTGGCTCATATTTGGCTTATGGTATACTTTAATCTCCAGGTCCTTCTCTGCCATACTGCATCCTAGCTAGTAATTCCCCATTGTATATTTGTGCGTACAGTTATTCTGTCAAAAGTACAGAATTTTTCACTTTTCAGGACTTGTCCTTGTTGAATTTAATCTGCTTGTTTGTGGACCATTCCTCCATTTTAATGAGGTCATTCTGGATCCTAGCCCTATCCTCCAAGGTGTCCTCAATGCCACTTGATTTAGTGTCCTCTGAAACTTCACAAAGTGTGCACTCAATCTCATCATTCAAATTATGGGGAACCTCACTTGATACTTCCTCCCACTAGACATGGAGCCATTGATGACCATGCGTTGAGCAGTTGATGGCTATGTTTTGATCCCACCAGTTGTGTATTCACCTTCCAGTACTTTATCTAATCTGTATTTCCTTCCTTTTCCTGTATTTAGATTCCATAGATGAAATATAAACTTGCTCGGCAAGACTAAGATCACGTGCTTGAATGTATGATAAAAAAGACATACGGGGACAACAGGCTATAAATAGGTTTAGAATAAATCTAAAGAATTGGTATATTTCTAATGAATTTTAGTATAATGATAATATTGGTATAATTATGTGAAGACATCTATATTTTAAAGGATTGCAATATTTAGACCACTATATACTCTATATTAGGCATGCCCAACTCAAACTTTACTGAGGGCCACTTTCAAGGCTTACTTTCCAATGGAGGTCTCTACTAGGGGAATCTGTTTTGGTTGGATGTAGGCCTCAGTATGCACTTAATATGCAGTTATACATATTAATTATACATAATATACATTATTTGATCAATATACAGGGAGGACAGAGCATTCACTATTTTCCTTTTCAAAGTGATTTTGTAAATGATGATGGGCCACTAGGATTGCCTTGACAGACCACATATAATCTGAAAGCTGTATGTTGGGTACCTCCTCTCTATATTTTGTGGTGTATACGAAGATAGAGCAATCAAGGTAAATATAACTATCAGGAAAGTGATAAAGAAGTAATGTAAACATTATGCTTAATATATTACTTAAACAAAAATATTCTTGGTAAAATATGTAGGCCTTTGAAAATATGTTAAAGCATATTGAGAATCACATCATTCCTTGAAAGAAATTGCATTCTTGAGTGGATTGCTGTAGAACATTAATGAAGAGATGTGTAGCTATCTGGAAAGGATTGTGATCATCTTAAGACAGTACTTTCTAACAAGATTATATATTGCCTTGAACTTCATTTCAACAAATATTCTAAACTTCATTTGACTTGAACACATTATGGTAATGAATCATTCATTCTAAATAATGTAGTAAATCCTAATTGATGGCATGGGGCAAACATTTTACATTCCATTATCATTAAATCTGTAATAAAAATGCAAATATATATTTTTATCGATATTTTTCTTTGGGGATTTTCATCACCAGTGGTCTATTGAATAATATAACTTCTTATTCACTGTTGGGAAGAAGTAGATAAGACATGAAAAAGTTGTAATCATATATTTAGAGCTAGTTTATCAGCTATTTATAGTGGTACTAAGGGTGGAATAGAAGGATCTGTAATGAAAAAGAATGAGAAGTATTAAATATGTAAAATATAGAACATCTGCACAGATATGAAAAGATAAAGTTGCCTAAAATGAAAGGGTAAAGTTGATAATCTATGTACTTTTTAAATTTATTTATGCTTATATAGAACAAAGAGTTTTCTTGTAAAAATGCTTATTTACTCTCATGTAACTGTTCTGAAATCTGTACCTTAAGGACAAAGAAGGTCGCCAATCTCTTCAACTCCTAGTTCTTTGTCAAAAATGGACACAGTTAATGAGGTTTGTTTGGTACAGCACAAATTCTGAGACACAGATAGAGATCCTTTCAATGGAAACAAATTTGTTTGGCTTTACCAGGTTACTTAGCGATTAATAATAGCCTTGAGATGCAGGTCAGAAAGGTCATCGTACCTGCTTGCCAACACAATCTAAAATGTGCAGCTAGCCAGCTCTGCAGGCTCTGAGGCCCCAAAACACTATGCATAAAGTAAAACAGGCTATTTTCCAACTTCTTTTTTCATATTAATAAGCAATTTTCAAGAGAAGGGTGGCAAAATGGGGGCCATGCCACTCTAAGTAATTCATTTATTTTGCAATTTAATCTTATGTTGGAAAAAAATTACACTGCTGCAAAAGCGTAGCATGGTGATTTTTAAACGTCAGTATGTTTCATAAGTAACCTTGTATGAAATATTGCATTAGCAGCCTTTAACAGTAAACTGCAAAAAAAATAATATTTCCAGAGATCGAAACAGACCTATACATCTTTCCCTACCTTTAATTTATTTCCTTTTCATTTTGTTTTTGTCTTGTACATTTGGAGGAAAAACATGTATGATTTACTTAACATTTATTCATTTTTTCCAGGTGGTGTGGATTAATATTTTGGCAAAGAAAGCTTGAAAGACTGTCGCATTAAACAAATGTAAAACTGATACATTTTAAATATCTATTTAAGAATGTCTTTTACCTGAGTTTGTAGATTTCAGACATATATTACTATTTCACATTTTTTCACAGATTAATTTTACATTATGGTAATTAAAACATTTAGCATTACAAGGCTGAGGCAAATCCTACAGACATTTACAGAAGTAACTTGTTTTTCACTTGTAGCCATAAATGCTTAAATACTGGTTTGTTCTGCAAACCAGGCACCAACTGAAATCAGTTGGAGTGTTAACTATAGACTTCACTGGATCTGACCCCAATTTTCATTTTGCTGTTTTATTTCTGGTTTTTGTAACTATTAAAACAAACTGTACAATTTTCTTCGTTCTTTATTTCATGTAACATACTCAGAAAAAGACTGGAACTTACCCAGTTAACCTTTATATGAATCTACATGCATCACTGAGCAAAATTGGTATAATTTATACACAGGTTAATTTGAGCTAGCTGTTTATTAATAACAATAATAACAATTGTTAATCAAGCCAACTTCTTTTACAGGTTCAAAAAATTCCATATACATGCCCTGTGAACAATATAATTGAATAATTCCATATAGGGCATTAATTTACTTCATATTTGTGTGCAGTTTAGGCCCAGGCTTGCCCTATTTTCAAAAATCAGTGGGAAAAGACTACTAAAAAGAAAATCTCTTTCTGTTTTTCCTAACATAGTTTCTCTCAGACTTGTTATTTTGGGAACATGGTTTGACCTTCCCCAGTATTGACTCTTTGGAACCTGTGGATCTTTCAAGAACTATTGAAGCCCCCGAGTCATATGTGTAGAATGTCCTGCACTTTGACTTTGGCTGAAGGAGCCCTGTGCTATATATTCTTCATTACACTGCCAGTAATATTCTAGGAGACTCCTCAAGACTGGGGCAGTCTATACTGCCACTAGTGGGAGAAGTGTGGAAAGTTGAGCTATGTGGTTTAATACTGCATGAAGGGATTTCACAAAGTCTTTACCTGTGATTGGTAAAGAAATAGTAAATACCTCTGGATGGAGCTCACCTGTCTCTAGTTCATGACCCAACTCCTTCCAACCCTAGATTCTCCACCTTGCAGAAGACACAAGGGTCCAGCAATGATGGAAATGTTAAGTGGACATCATACTTTGATACTTTGATGCTTTGTCAGAGTGTCTGTTCTGATTGCAAATCAGCAATGCATGATTTACTCTTGGGTTACAAACTACAAGTTTAAATGTAAAATATCAGTTTATAATTCTAATGCCCATTTGAAAGGAAGTACCAAGTAAATATAAAATCTCTTTACAGAAAGTCAAGGTAAAATGGTTTTGGGAAAAAAGATCATGAATCCCTTCTTATCACTGTATTTAAGTAATGCCATTGAAATCATTCTTAGCGGCTAAACAAACTAGACCGATGGATTACAGTTTACATGTTAAACTGCACAACACATAGAGAATAAATCTTTGAATACTTTAATAGTGTCAAATATTACAGTTGCATCTGTATATAATTCAACTATTGTAGTGCTGAATGTAACCAACTCTAACATGCCACTGGTTTCAGCAGACTCCTTAGTGGCTGTTAACAGTACACTGAATGCCTTGAAGAACCAGCTGTCAAAGAGTTAAAAAAAGGTCTTGGTTAGCCTCTTATTGAGCTTTGTACATAAATAACAAAGAATTGTTTTATTGCAGAAAAGAACTTGAGGAGTTTGCAGAGATGAAGGAGAAAGAAAAAGAGAAGAAAGACTTAGAAAGAAAAGAAAAGAAAAAGGATCACCAAGCCCGAAAGATGCATTACCTCCTCAGCACTGAGCAGGTTGGTATACCTGTCCCTGACAGCTCATGCAAACCACTTGGGCCCCCAGCCTGACAGAGATAAACTAACAGGCTGAATGGGACATGACTTGTTGAAAAGATATCACAAAGACACTACTTCGAGTTCAATTTAGTGCTTTTCTATAGGCGAGGGCAGATACCATGACTACTCTGTGACAGCGGCTTCATAGAGGCAGAATCAGCGCGGCTGGCAGAAAGAGTCCAAGTCAGCAGTTTGATCTGCCGCTGTGATAACACAACACGAAGGGCATAACCTCGCTTTAAAAACTCATTTTGACTGGCTTATTGTTGTGTTGTTGCACTTGTCAAGAACTAACAAGTTATTAAGCTGAGGAGGGGTTCCATTTTTTCTTTTTTAATTGAGTTAATGCTTGGATTGATACTGTGTTCTTCTGCTGTATTTTAGAATAGATTGTAAATATAGGGTTTCAGCTAAAGTTATTCACAGAACTGCTGGAATCAGCACATTTAATGTGATTATTTTCACATGGACATGCCTCTTAAATTTTGAATATTTACTGATTAGTTCGTTTGCATCGAGAAAGGTTCTAGACATTTTTTCTAACCTTCCTATAGAATTTCCCTGGCACAAAGCTGAATTGGTACTAATCAGTTGAGATCTTTCACAGCAAAACAGAGCTGGTTGCCCTTTGTTATTTCCTATCTGTGTACTTAAGTACAAAAGTACTTTCGTTTCTGTGAACTTTTGGTGCATGGTTATTCTTCATATTAATATTATCTTGACATGAAAACCAGGGTTTTCAGGCATAAACAAATATTTGTTACGTATTAGTTCATATTGTTCACAACTCATTGTTATTTTTTGTTCTGTTTAGAAAGTATGAGTCATCTAATCAGGGAGCAACACTAATACCATGTGACTTAACAGATGCAAATTCAATCCTATTCTCTGTTTACAAATCATTGGGTATTCTTACAGGAGATGCTTTACAGTGCAGTAGCACTGTTTACTGCACAGTAAGCATGCATCTGTCTACATGCACACATGCTTACTGCCCAGTAAACTTCATTACTTGTGAGTAAATATGCTACCTGCAAATGCAAATATCAAATTTATTTGCAAGAAGTTACTGCACAGTAACGCATGTGTAGATGCCAACCGAGAGCAAATTTATTCCCACTCAGCCCTGCCACTAGGGGGCCAGCCTCACTACAGTCTCAGGGCCCTGGTACTGGGAGCCTCTCCTGTCCCAGGGTTGGCCGCCTCTATGGCAGCCCCAGTCACAAGCCCTTAAAAGCCTGCAGGCATTTTGAGCCCTGGGGCACACGTGCAGGGAGCCTGGGGTGACTGCTGGCCTCTGCCCCCGCTGCACAGGCCACAGGCTACCTGTGGCAGCCTGTCTGTACCTTGGCATCATGACCTGGCCACTGCACGGCCTCACTATCCAGGCCTGCAGGGTGCTTCAGGTTCCTGCCAGGCCTGCCAGCCTCCCAGGCCCAGTTGCAGCTCCTGGCCACTGGGGCCAGGTCCAGGGGGCCACTGGGGCCACCCCCCAGTAGCCTTCCCAGCCCCTGCAGGTGCTGTGGAGTATCGCCTCACCACACAGCTAATAGTTCCATGCCATGCCCCTGTTCTGGGTGCTGCAAGCAACTGCCCAGGCTCAGCAGCACAAGAACAGCCATGCTGAGGCCTGGAGAGCCTGCGCAGGGGCTCCAACACCATCATTGCTGATGCCACAGTGGGTTACCAGCACTGACCACAACCATTGGTTGGGAAGCGCCCACAATCCATGCCCTTTATGTGGCATCTGACTGACATCCTTGCACCCCAGTACCCAGGCCACAGCCATGCTGTGTAATGCAGCACAGGTGGCCAGCCTGAGGCCCTGCTCTGGCCTGGCACTTGCAGTGTTGTGTCACCAGTGGAGGGCCCCTTGGGCTGCCAGCAGCCCATTTCACCGAGCTCTCTACCACCAGCTTCTACCAGCAGCTTGGGGAGCCCAGGCCAGCGCCTGCCCCAACAGTTCCAGGACCTCAGCCCCAGCCATAAGGTACAGCCGGTCATGTCACCGCCAGGGTCCAGCAGTACCATCTCCTTCCCGGTGGGGGGGCACCCATTTGCTGCACCCCTCCAACTGACAAGTCCACCAGAAGCTGCACACCATTGCTGCCAGCTGGGACTGACTGGAGCCACTGGGCATGCCAGCCCCACCCACATGGTAAGCTCTGAACTGGGGGGAGGGCCTGCCCAGCTGACTTACCATGGTCCCTGGGTACCTGTGCATACACGACCCCTGATCTGAGGTTGGGCAGTGCACAGACCCAAAGTACAGAGCATCTTATCTCAGAAATGTTGCAAACTCTCACAAACAGTTTCTTTCTCATGGCTCTGCAGACCCTGCAGCTGCATGCAGGGGAGAAGCTGCAGCTGGCAGTGTGTGGCCTCAGGGCTGCTGCTGCCGTCCATGGCTGGGACCCTATAAATGCACCAGCTCCACAGGAAGAGGACCCAGGATTGGATCCTCCTTCTGGACTAGCTGATGACAGCCGTGGAGGACTGGCTTGCAGATGTGCAGGCACAGCAGGTGGAGGACACTGTCCATGAAGACGCACAGGACCAGGTGGACTGGAAATTCAGTGCATAGTGCCTGGCCCTGGAGCAGGAGCATGTGGTGGCCCTGTGATAGCAGGCTGCACTTGTGGGCAGGGCATTGTAGGATGTGGAGGAGGACTGCTGGGTGCTAGACACCATCCTGGCCCTGGCAGTTGCCTTGCTGCTGCCCACTGCACTGTCCTTAACCGTAGCCCCATCTGGCCCCTTGCAGCTGGCTGTCACCCAGCAGCAGGCCCTCTCATGGGCCTGGACAGAGGTCCAGTGCCACCTCCACCAGCCAGAAGCCCCTAGCTCAACCCCCACCCTGGGTCCCCCACCACCCAGCCCCCGCACCTGGGCCCAGCACCGCTGCTTGCCCTGGCTCCACACAGGCACACAGCTGGAGCTGCCAGCAACAGGGCCAGGACCACACACCAGCCCTGCTGGCCCTGGCTACTGGTTGCCAGAGGGGGAGCCACCTGTGCCGGGGGACCAGTAGCCACCATTGCCCCTGGGTGAGCCCCCACCTGCCAGGCTCGCTGTAGTGTGCACATCCATGGGAGCATAGCAAGAGGCCAGGTTGCTGGCCACCTGTCCCTCGGCTCCACTCCCTAGATTTCCTTACCCCATGCCCCCCCCCCACAAATGAGGGCACACACAAACTACACTGCAAATAGTTTGCATGGAAAAGAGGGTGTTTTATTGTTGGTAAGTGGGGTGGAGGGTGAAGGGGCTCTGTTGCTGGGGATGGAATGGGGAGTGGGGCTCTGTTGGGGAGGGAGAGGGGAAGGGTGTGAGTGTTGTGAGGGCCATCAAGTGTTTTCCTGAGAACTGTCTGCAGGGAGTATGGTGCTGGGGATGGACAATGGGGCAGGGGGTCTGTGAGCAGCTATCCAGGTGGGCTTAAGTGGGGAGTGCAGGGGGAGATGGTCAGTCAGCATGTCTTGCACCCAGTGACCTGGTCCCCACTAGCAGGTGTGTGGATCATTCAGGGCCTTGGTTGGGGGCAGGGACTGCCGCTGTTGTTGGCACCATAGCTGGTGCTCCCACTGTCAGGCATCCTCTGCCTGCTGTGCCTCCTCCACCACCCAGGCGTCATGAAACAGCTCCTCCAAGGCCTCACAGATATTATGCAGCACATGTGTTGGCTTTGGCAAACTTGAGATGGGCAGTGAGGGTGCACTAGCATCCCTTGAGGTGGCTGAAGTCAAACTCCACCAGGCACCTGTTGAAGTGGGCCTGGCAGGGGTCCAGCTGGCTGGTGTGGGGCTGCATTAGCCAGGAGAGGAGCAAGTAGATGGGTCCCTGATGAGGAAGGGCAGGACCACCATAGTGCCCAGCTGGAGGTCTGGCACCTCTGCTACAAAGCTTATGCTCTGCACCAGGGCTGGCAGGGTGGAGTTCCTGAAGACGTGGGCATCAAGGGCACTTCCCACTCAGTCAATGCTTATATTAGTGAAGGCACTGCGGTGGTCGATGACAGCCTCGAGCACAATGATGTGGAAGCCCCACTGGCTGTAGTAGGGGCAGTCACTGTGGGGCAGGTAGGTGATGGGGATGTATGTCCTGTCCAGGGCCCAATGTACTGGGGGATTTCCAGGTCATGGAACCCTGCCACCACTGCTAGGGAGTCATGCACGTGCAGCATGGTGTGCCCCAGCATGTCCGGAGGGCACTGCACACTTCCAGGACAGCCTCTCCAGTGGTGGCCTTGCCCACACCATAGAGGTGGCCCACCTAACAGAGGCTGCCGGGGGTGGCCAGCTTCATCAGGGCCATGGGCAGCTGATTGTCTGCAGGAAGGGGCTGCCACATGGTGGTGTCCTGCTACTCCAGGTTTGGGCAGAGATACTCCAGGAGGTCTAGGAAGGTGGCTCATGTCATGTGGAACACCTCCAGCCACTGCTCATTGTCCCAGGTGGCCTGGATGATGTGCAGCCACAAGTCCTTGTTGGCACAGTGTGCCCAGAGGTGGCAGGGCTGGAGGGTCAGGAGGACATGGATGGCCCCAATGGTGGCATCCAGGAAAACATCGGCAGCATCCCTGCTGGGGTTTAGCCAGCAGGACAAGGTCCAGCAGTGGCCCTGGATTGGTGTGGTGTGGCCAGGAAGGTGGTTGCTGCATATGAAGGAGTCAGCAGGACCCAAGCAGCCATGAGCTGGCCAGCGGTCGTCGCGGTGGGCCAGCAGAGCCAGCATGGTGGCTAGCTGGAGCCCAAGGTGCTGGTCATTGCTGCCAGGGGCAGGGACAGGAGCTGGAGCAACCATACTGTGGGGAGGCAGAGGCTGTGGCTAAACAGCAGTCGCATTCTGCCCCTGTGCTCTGCACACTACTCCTGGCCTGGGAGCAGGGAGTAGGACTGCCTTTTTAAGATGGGCTGTGGCTGCAAACAGCTGTGGCCAGCACCTCTAGCTCTCCCTGGTGGCCAGTAGAGGCCCATTGCAGGGCCTCAGGAAGCAGGAGCAGTTTGCTACCACTAGCAGCAAATCTGCTCCTGCTTCCCTGCATGTGTAGACGCCTGCTCAGAAGCATTTACTCGTGAGTAATTTATTTGCGAGTAAATGGCTCCCGCTTCAAATGCAAATGTAGACACACCCATTTATGATCAACCCATACTTTGAGACTTGTTTGTAATAGGTATAGATAAATATGAAAAATAGATATAAGTTAACTACTGTATTTAGTTACTAAATCAGTAAAAATTAAGATCTGCTCATGTACAATTTGCAAACAGAAGAAAAAGCTAAGTTAGTAACTTATTATTTATAGTGGATAAATTGACCATCTGTAGAAACAGCACATTACGAATATTCTTTGTAGAACAATTGTTTACCTGTATTCTTTAACAGTAAAAAAATTGGGGAAGAAATCTTATAATAGTTCCATTATTAAGTAGATACCTCATACAAAAATAGCAGATATAGAAAGAACTAATAAAGCATGGTTAATGTGCATACATTTTCTATTTGTAGTATCTAAAAATACATTTTTGAATGTTTAGCATTCTTTAGATGGCTAGAAAAATGAATGTACTGGTCTCAATTACAGTAGCTTTGATTCACCGACAGTAATGCCAGGTTAGCAAACAACATTCTATTTCAGTAGTAAACTTCCACATCTCAGAAGGTTGTATACTAACGGAGGGTAGAAATGAGTATTATGATCTCGTGGGTTTGGGTTTCTGATTTTACAAAGTCAATACTTAACTTTTTGCAAAACAAAAATGGATCCTGTTTTATCTTATTTAGAGGATTCATGTATTACATGACTCTGAGTTTACAATATCTGCAGAATGCATCCCTTGACATAAAATTGTGTTCTAGAATTTCATCTTTCTTTTTTAATTATGTTTCTAACTCTTACAGTTATAGAGTTAACTTTGATGTAGGAATGAGTATAAACTAATGCAGTGACACAAGCCCAAGTTGTTCACAGAGCCCAATAAAATAGCTTAGAAAGATATGAACTGCCCCATTTATGTCAGCAAGGCTATGTCAGCTCCACAGTTCTGTGACCACAGAATTTGGTATTTTTCTTAGCTATAAAGTAAATCATCCTGTTTTTGTGGCAGAATTTGCTATTTTGCTATAAACCTGTGCATTTTACTTTCTATTTCCTTGCCTTCTGACCTGTCTGCAGCTGCATCTTGCTCTCTAGCTTTCTGCTGATATGATGGTTAACTGAAATATAACCAGTATGGCCACTTCCTAGCTCAATTAAGTCAAACATTAGTGTGACGATGACAAGTCAAAGCAGGACTTCGACATGTAGCCAAGGAGCATAGGGAACCAAAAATACAGGCTGATGAGCTGGGTTTTCTGGAGAATGTATCAACTGAAGCCCAGGAGCTGTAGAGAAGAGCTGCTCTGCTAAGAAAAACCTAACTTTAACCTCCTTCCTTTCCTGTCACATGTGGTAGGAGAAGAGTAGTGCTGGGGTAATGTTGTTGCCATGATGTTCCAAGAACTGGCAAAAACAAGAATTCTTGAATATGAATATGACTTGAACTTTTTAGTTCCTTTTTATATTGAAATCCCAATTTCTGATGTAGAGTAAAAGAATTTATCATTAAAGGTTACAGACACTAAAAACTTTCTGCTGCTATTGTTTCCACAGCATATTATATAGATTTTAACAGAGTTGATTTAGATATAGAATTCAAGCAAGATACATTTTTTTTTTTTTGGATTTTTATGATTAGGAAGTCTCAGATATAAAGGTTAACATTTATAGCCTAAAAAGGGCTATCATAGTGGACTTGGCCATCAGTATTCTGTGGGTAATTCAGGACTTCAGCCTCAGTGGGCCCATCTACACGTGTGCTTTACTACGAAGTAGACTAATTCACTCTGCTGTAAAGCATCACAGTCTTCAGAATACTTATGTGAGCTGCAACGTATGTGGAGACTGACTGGGGCTGGCTGGGGCACAAGGGTGCTACAGTGTGGGGGTTGCCCGCCGGCTAGCCCCACACTGTAGCTCCCTAGTGCCCCAGCTAGCCCCTCTGATTCCTGATACCAGTACCTGAAGCCCAAGGTTGACCCCCAGGCCTCCTGCTCCAGGTCAGCCACTCCCAGGTGCAGCGTCTTCATGTGTGCCTGAGATAGCCCCAGCTTGAATTGCTGTGGTCTCAGGCACATGTGAAGACTGCACCTGGAAGAAGCTAACTCTGGAGCAAACTGCACATTAATAGCACATGTAGATGCACGCAATTAGATGTAACTGAAGCTGATACTTTTCCTGATGTCCTGCAGCAGAAATATTAACATTGACTGCTTGTTTGACTGCAATAAGTTGAATACTGGAGAAGTATGTACCCTAGCTGCTTAGAAGCCCAACAATTACATTTTTACAAAGTCTACAAATAAATGTAGTGTATAATACAGTGGAACACTTTTGCCTAGCTTGTGTCATGTTTAGAATAAATGGAACAAGTATCAATACATCCAGTGAAAGCTCTTAACAGCATATTGTATTGTGATAGACTATGTTGCCTTAGGGATTTGCAAAAAAAATAGTTATTTTCTAATGCTGCTTGTACAAATATATGCTGTTTACACACATATTTTAACACAGATAGGATATACACGATTCCTTAAGCCATATAACAATGTTTGAATTTCCGGACTTCGATGATTGCATTAATTTAAGAGGTAGAGTACCTTTTGTACATATATATAACTGAAAGAAAGCTAAACAAGTCAGTATATTTTCATAATCAATATTTACTAGCAGTAATAGGGTTAATTTCTTGTCACCGACTTAATCAACTGTTCTTCCCTGAAAGTTCAGTTTGCAATGCATTCCACTAACTTCAAAACATGAATAAGTGTTACTGTCTTAGAAAATAAATCATGCCTATGGTGTATTTTTCTTTCTGCATTGTTGATATTACCCAGGGATCACAAATGCAACCCAAACTTTTGTAACAATTAGAGGAAGTCTAAAAAAAAAAAAGATTTTTTAAGTTGAAACTGGATGCATCTACATGAGATGCTTATTCTGCATTGACCTAATAACACTGAGCAGTAGCAGGTCATGGCAAAAACTGTGCTAATAGCCTGCTGCACAGTGTTATTAGGCTAATGTGCAGTAAGCATCACTAAATAACCATGCTCCAACACTGCTGCACAGTAACTTTATGTACTGCACATTTAGTTTACTACTTCCTTAGTAAAGCACTAACTAAATGTGCAGTATCTAAGGCACACTAATGAACATGTAGACGTGCCCACTGAGTCGCAAAATGTTTGGAGCCATA
Source organism: Alligator mississippiensis (assembly GCF_030867095.1). NCBI lineage: Eukaryota > Metazoa > Chordata > Crocodylia > Alligatoridae > Alligator > Alligator mississippiensis. Next base: position 185,604,682 of record NC_081824.1, on the reverse strand, counting down.
AAAAATGAGCTCTCAAATTTTATGCTTATTAAATATTGAGCTTTTAATTCAATTTTATATGTCAGTAGCTTCAGTAACTAGTCAAGTAACAGCTAACTATACGAGTGTTCTTTGTTCAATGAAAATTCATTCTACATGATTCCTATAATTATGAAGAAACCTACTATAGAGTCCATGTCTTTCTTATAGCTAATATATTATGTTGTCTGCTCCACCTACTGGTTGCTTTTTGCAAAGGATTCTATTATGGAATATAAAAAGAAATACCTCTAACAGAAGTCAATATTATTAGCCTACTAATTTAAATTCTAGTAGAAAAAATGAAGCCCTCTAATTTGGATTTTAAAAAGTGTATTTTATTTTATGCCCCAAAATACTTTGATCATCTGTGCCTAAATTAACAAGATAGTAAATGCTATATTTGATGATGAACAAGAAACCCTAAAGAATTGCAAGGCACTAAATTGTATTACATTTGTAACCAGAACTCTGCCTTTCTTCATAGTTAATGTGTGTAGTGATCTGAAGTAAAAATATAAGAAGTCTATATTATGTTATTTTCTTATTCATCACTTTATATAAATATTATTTGCTTATCTTTACTTTATATTAATAAACCTCTCTATAAGTGCACAGGTTGTACCTTATCTCACCCTTTTCATATTAGTAAGAAAAGGTTATATTTGTATAAGGGGCCACAATCTTGTGAAGTGCTTCCCAGTTGTAGCTGACTTTAAAGTAAATGGAAGATGAAAGCACACTGGATACCTGGAAAGAAACATCCAATGCCTCACCGGATTAGGTTTGAAAACTTGATGGGACAAGGAATTGAATGTCTCAATCACTGTATGAGTCTAATAGTTCAACTTCCCAATCCTGTAACTACTTTGGGACACAATAGTAGTTAGAGTCAGGCTCTTCTTCTAGGTATACAATGGACCTAATCTAGGCTCCCGGATTCTAGCAAGAATAATAAAATATGTCTTTAGTTATCTGTGAATGAACAAAGGGAGAGAATAAACAGCTAACAAGTAGCTATGAATATTTTCTTCAGAGTGCCAAAAGCTAAATTTACTTTCAGCTATTAAAAACTTGAGGAGTACTCTTGGAACTGCGGCCCTTGCCTCTGGTATTTTGAATATATATAGAGCCCATGAATTCATGATTCAACTGACTAAAGGACTTAAATCCATCTTTGGTTCTAAACCCAGACTGTTCTTTTCTGATATCCCCAAAGTTGGAATCAGCCTGGATGTTATCAGTAGTTCCATTAGATCCTCGGTTACATGCAAATACAAAATCACTTGCATATTACTGAGACACTTTGATTTGAAGAAGATTAGATTATCCTATTCTTCAAGGCCTCTTCAGGGGGATTTTGGTTCAAGTACAGGACATTTTGTCGGACTGTTTCCTGTCTCAAAATCTTTCTGGGGCACTTTTCATTGTCTGAGTATTGAACCCTTTAAGTTTTGGACCTTACACTCTTCCTTCTCTTACTTCTGTTACATCCAGAGAAGAGGTAACCTCAGGGGAGGATGCTAAGAGATTTGTGACCCCATCACCAACCAGCCCTAAGTCCGAACTCCTTAGAAGACCAAAAAGTTTTACAGATTGTAGTATCGCTCATTTCATCAGAAGATACAGCCCTCCAAAATGCCATAATCCTTTTCCCTGATGATACTGCTGAATGTCTCTTCCATTCCTTTGAGTGACAGGCTCTTCAAAACCTACTTAGTAAGGTAAAGATCTCTCTTGACATCCTTTGGAAGCTTCACACTTAAAAAGTGAATTCTCACAAAATCCTTAATAACTTGGAGCCATAAGCTAAAAAAAAAAAAAATGGTAACGTTCCCAATTAGTGACTGTTGGCTAAAGCTTGTCAAAAAGGTGTAGAATCATTCTGCCTCACATTTTCTGCCTCAGGGAAGTTAAATTCCAACTATCAAACACTGAGAGAGAAACTTGCTTTTTTATTTTTATTTTTTTTGCTCTTACTCTAGACGTTTTAAAGATTTCAGCCGTGGCTAAAAATCTAATCTGGGGAAGGTAGCTTCCTTTTCTGGGAACAAGAAAAATAAACATTTTACAGTTTTTGAAAGGACAGCTCACTCCTCAGCAGATTTTGACTTTACTTTCTTCCTATTGCCATGATGTAAGGTAAGATACACATTGTCTTCATGGTTCAGGATGTCTTCATAGTTCAGGATGTCTTCAGTACTTTCCTGAAGACAGAAACATAAGGTATGGAGTTCTTTGAGGTACATCAAGAAGTGTCTGTTAGGGCTTTAAAAAAAATCTCTGATGTAGTTGCTAAGTCTCCAGAATAACTGTCACTTTGTAGGGAAACTCTTAGGTTCAGCCTTCATGTCCTTCATGGCCAAGGTTATTGTCTTGTACATTAAAGGCTCAGAGCTGTGCAACTAACGAACTGGTGAAGGCCACATTTTGCAGGTCAGATTAGAGGGTCATAACGGCAGCTCCTTTTAGGCTTAACATCTATAAAATCTAGGCAGTTTTGTTGGTAAATTATTAATAACAAGGAAAGGTTACTCTGTGGACTGGCAAAGCTATTATGGTTTTTAGCAACTGTTTGATTGTGTCACAATCCACTTATGCTATCAGTGTTTAAACGTACTTAGTTAGTTTATATCAGGCTTGTTCATGTGCTATGCAAGACCTGAGAGGATAGCTGTCTCACACCTAGTGCTGTAGATCAGCAGTTAGCATGTATGGGCTGAATCTGGCCTAAGAAGGTCTGATCTAGCTCAGAGGATTGGTGGCAGGGAGGATTCCCTATACTTACCCTTACTGCAGAGGGGCTCAGGATCAGCAGCAAGCCCAGGCAGCAGGCCACTCTAGGGATGGACACTTGGGCATTCAAAAAGCCTTAGCCTGAATTGATTCAATTTTTGTGGGTTAGTCTAACCTGGCTAGGCTGAACCAGTTTGTAACCCACAGAGACATCCCAGAAATGCAGTCACATGCCTGCAATGGCTCAGGCTAGAAGACGAGGAGCGCTAGAGCAGCCCTCCCTTCCCTTCTGCAGGGAGCTGAGCGGGGCATGGCCAGGCCCCAGCAGGATGCTGTGATTAGGGAGGGGTCCCCCTCCCCCCTTGATAACAGCATTTATCAGCTCTGTTATTAGCATTTAATACCCCATCAGAAAACCTAGCCTTGCTCATTATAAGCTCTTCTTAAACAGCTTTTTGCAAAGGAAGGAATGCAGGGACATTACTATCTGAGCTTGTAATTACCTCCAAAAAGCCCTAAGCAGACACTGCCCTATCTGCCTTACATAGCATTAGCTAGCATATCACATGCTGGCTACAGTCTGCTGTGGGAGAGATGAGGAACGGATGTCTGCTTAAGAAGAGGGTGGTGGAGGCGTGGGCAGGTCCCATAGGGAAGAGCAGAGGGGAGGGGCCAGCTCTGCTGGGGAGCAGAGAGCCCTGCCCAGCCCAGAGAGCATGCTGGGATGCTGGGGGTGTCTTGTTTAGCTTAAACCAGCAAAGGGTCTGGGAAAGACATTGCATAAACCAGTTTGATCCAAATCAGTTAAGTCTGATACTACATTCAACCAGGTTGATCTCAAACTGGTTTCAGCCATTTTCAAACTGGTTTATGTGTACTGAATATCTGTTCTGTTACAGGTTTAAACCAGTTTCTGATCACTTAACCCGGTTTATGTGTAATGTCTGTCCATAACCTTGCAGTTCACGGCAGAGGGCCAGGCTGGAAAAGGTGGCCTGTGGTGACAAAATATTGCCAGCACTTGCTCTAGATGATGCCTTCAGTTTGGAATTGAATGTTTATTTAGAAAACACTGGATTTGGAAGGGATTTCATTTAAATTTAGAGGTTTGGAAGCATGCCATATTGGTTCCTTTCCCACTTTTTACATATTTGGCTTGTATTTGTCTGTATTTTCTCCCCTTAATAGCAAACAGTGGAAGAGAGCATTAGAGAGTTTCAGGAAAGAGATTTGTGAGGACGTACAAGAATATTATTATTAAGTAAATGGGAGAAAAAAAGGTGGTGTTCTAGTTTCCATCTCTAATTTTTAGGAACCAAATTCTTGCATTCCTGCTCAAAGTGAGTAGAACTGTACTTTATAAGTCTTTTGACTGACTTTACTGTATGAGTAAGGGTAGCAGAAATGCCCTAAGGTTTTGGTTCATAGGTTGTTGTTTTAAACCAGTTTTATCTATTTTCTTTCCTATAATTACTTTACAGTTCATAACTATGCCACTAATTTGCAACATTTGGTGATACACATATAACTGTATTGTCAGTTTGTGTAGTAAAAATACTTTCAGTTCTTTTTACATTTCTCTGTCTGAACCAGTATGGAACATTCATTCCCATAAAACAAACACCAACTATGTTACTAAATTTTGTAATTACATTTTTCCTATCAGCAGGGACAACAATGCACAAACACAATATTCTTGGTCTGATTATCCTCTCATACTGGTGCAAACTAGGAATCAATACAGTTACATCAAAATAAATGGTGGAAGTGAGTGGAGAATCTGACCAAGAATTTCCTTACCAAAGCCTGCTAATGAATATTCAAAAGGCACAGCTAATTAAAATACTCCTAACCTAATGTGCTCTCCTGTAAGCACTTGAAAAACAATTGGTCTAAAATGACACTGACACCCACTCTATTTTGGACACCTGGCAGTTTTATTCTTATGAAGGTGAGGACTCAGTGGATAAAGCACTGGCCTCTGATCTTTGGATCCATAGTTTAAGAGGCAAAGCTGCAGGTTTGGTCATTTGAGCTTAGTCCCAAGTGAACAGTCCACATCACAAAATGATCATACATAATTTGTTACTATTGGCAGTTTCTGTTCGGAAAAGGCCAAGGACTGAGCTAGCATGGAGAATGAATTAGCTCTTACCTTTTCCATTTTATTTCCTCCCACTTTTCTATTATAATTTTTATTATCCTGTCTCTAAAACATTCAAGGGATAAAATTATCATTCATTTTAAGTAGAAATGCTTTCTGGAGATGAACTAAGATGCTTATTTTTTGGAAACGTGGGAACTCCCAGTTATTGAACATCCCCATCTCTATACTCATTCTTTGCCTACTTATTAACAAAATAGAGATCTTAGACTACTTTCCAAACTTGTATAATTAAAATTCCTATTTAAGTTAAAAAAGAGAGTGAGTTTTTTAGTTCTCTAATGGACTTACAGCTACAATTTAACAATATTAGTATGTAATGTACATCTTCCCCTATGTTTCTCTATCCTGCTTTCATAAAGCATTATTTCCAAAGGTTTCTCATTCTACATTAAGTGCTTCTTACAGTATTTGCTCCATAAATGTTTGATCAGCAAGCCTTTTTGTCCAGTATGCTCACCTGCATACTTGTAGGCTAGAAAATGTCAGTTTAACTGCACAGGCGAGCCATCTACCTCAGCTGTCTAGATAGGGACTAGACACCTTTACAGTCTTACTGCTCTTTTGAGAGGAAAGATTATTCATGAGTGTGCCTAATGTTCTTTTCAGTCAACCCAAAGAAGGTAGAGGGAGGAGGAGGTGCTCCAGTTGATTAGTTTCATAACTTCTAAACTTAAGGGCAGTAACTGAGCTCCTTGTGATTCTGGGACACATAGTGCTTGGACAAAAAATAATGTCTGTTGGAACTTCTGCTAAGTATACTGCTAGTGGGTGTGTCTACACATGCATTTGATCTGATCAAAGTTTACTCTTGTGTAAGCTACTCTGACCTAAATTTACTCTGGTGTAAGCCCTTTTGGGCAGGCATCTACCCGTGAGGGGATTAGGGAGCAGATTTGTTGCTCTTTGCCCGATTTGCTGCAGCCCTGCAACAGACCTCTGCCACTACTGGGGGGAGCTCTAGGCTCTGGCTGCAGCTGCCACACCCAACAGCCATCTTTAAAAGCTAGCTCCACTCTCTGCTCTCTGGCTAGCCCTTTCCTTGTCCCAGAGCAGGACGCCAAGTATAGGGGCAGCACATGGCAGTTTTCTCCTTGGCCATTCTGACTCCCCTGCAATATGGCCCCTGGTAGTGATGACTAGTGCCCTGGGTTCCTGCTGACTGCCACGCTGACTTCTACCTGGCCCATGGCCATCTCACCATGCCTGGCTCCCCCAAGCACAGTGACTGCCTGCCTGGCCACAGCATGCCATGCCAGGGCCACTACCACTGCTGCACAGCTACCACTGACAAGGACGCTAACGAGGGGCTTCTGAACACCACCACTGGGGCGTCATCGTTCTTGGCTTCCAGCCCTGCCACCTCTGAGCCTGCTGCACCAGCCAGGACTGGTGGCTGCACATTGTCCAGCATACCTGGAATGATAAGCAGTGGTTGGATGGCTTCCACATGAACCAGACCACCTTCTGGGTCCTCCTTCAGCACTTCTGGCCCCTCCTACAGTGGCAAGACACCAGCATGCACCTGGCCCTCCCCACCAGCACTTGTCTGGCCCTCACTTTACTGAAGCTGGCCACACCTGCCAGTTTCTGGTACATTGGACACCTGTTTGGCATGAGCAAGACCACTGCCAGGGAGGCCATCCTGGAGGTGTGCAAGACCCTCCAGAACATGGTGGGGCACACTGTGCTCTGCATCCATGACCTCCTGGCAATGGTGGCGGGGTTCCATGCACTGGGATTCCCCCAGTATACCGGAGTCCCAGATGGAACCCACATCCTGGTCACCTGGCCACCCCACAGAGACTGCCCCTAGTACAGCTGCAGGAGATTTCACTCCATTGTCTTGCAGGTCATCATGGACCACCATGGCACATTCACCCAGATGAATGCTGGCTGGGTGGGCAGCACCCACAATGCCCATGTGTTTTGCAACTCTGGCTTGGCAGGACTCATGGAGAGAGGCACTTTGCACCAGGGACCCCAAACCTGTAGCTGGGCATTGTTGTGGTCCCACCCCTGCTCATCAGGGACACTGCCTGCCTGCTCTTGTCCTGCCTGATGCGGCCCAACAGCAGCCAGCTGGACCCCTGCCAGGCCCACCTTAACTGGTGCCTGGGCCGCATCCATGCCCTGGTGGAGTGCGCCTTTGGCCGCCTCAGAGGCTGCTGGCACTCCCTCACCACCTGCCTCAAGGTTCATAGGTTCATAGGTTCATAGATTGTAAGGCTGGAAGGGACCTCAGAAGATCATCAGGTCCAGCCCCCCTGCACCAAGCAAGAAAAGACAACTGGTCACCAAGGAGAACCTCGCCTGGGTCACCATAGCAGCCTGGGTGATGCATAACATCTGTTAGGCTCAGGGGGAGCTCCTCTGTGAGGCATGGGCATAGAAGGTGTGGTGGGCAGGGGACACCTGGTGGTGGAAGCACCACCTGCAGTGACAGTGGCAACAGTGGGCCCCGCACTGCCGAGGCACCACGAGAGCTATGCACCCACCAGCAGGGGCCAGGGCACTGGATGTGGGAGGCTATAGCTAACCACCTCTTCCTGTACTCCCCTCTCTAGCCCTCCTGTTCCACTGCCCACAGATCCCCCATGCCTGCCCATTCTCAGCACCACGCTCACTGCAGACATGTCAGAAGAACTAGTCTTTATTCTTCACACATCACTCAGCCTCCCCTCTCCCTCCCCAACAAACAGAGGCCCTCCACCACCCTCCCCACCCACCAACAATAAAAAACCCTCTTCCCTGTGCAAAACAACAAAAAGTGTTGTTTTTGGTGCCCTGAAGTGGGGGGCTATGGGTGTGCTTAGGGGGCAGAGCCCAGGGACAGGAGCCCAGCACCCTGGCCTCTGGGCCTTCCCTTGTGGGTACAGATGTTGCACCAAGTGTGGCAGGCAGGGGGCTCACCTAGGGGTGATGGTAGCTGCTGGTCCCATGGTGCAGATGGCTCCCCCTCTGCCAGGCACTGTCCAGAGCCAGCAGGGCTGGCATGCAGTCCTGGCCCTGCTGCTGGCAGCTCTGGCTCTGTGCCCACCTGGAGTCAGGATGAGTGGTTAGCCTGGGCCCAGGTGAGGGGGCTAGGTGGTGGTGGGCCTGGTGTGGGGGCCAGGACAAGGGCTCCTGGTGGCTGAAGGCCACAGGACTTCCTCCCAGGCCCAGGCAGGGGCCTTCTGTTGGGTGGTAAGCAGCTGCCAGGGGGCATTGTGTGCTTCTGATGAAGTCAGTGCATCTGCAGTGCCTCAGCTGTGGGCACTGGCAATCCTGAGGCAGCATGCCTACTGCCAAGCATGGCCTCTCCCCCGCGTCCAGGTGCAGGACCTGCAGAGGCATGAGATAGAAGCTTTTTGTGACAGTTTGTGCTGCCTGGCCTCAGATCAGGGGTCAGGCATGCATAGGTGCCCAGGGACCATGGTAAGCCAGCATGGGTGTGCAGGTGCCCGGCTGCCCCCCATCTCCCCAGGGAGGAGCTGGCGCTGCTCTTGGATATGACTCATGGCTGGCCCTGGGGCTGCAGAGCTGGCAAGGTAGGTGGTGGAAACTGCAGCTGACAAGCTGGGCAGAATGGGCCACTGGGCACCCAAGGTTTCCCTCCCCTGATGACATGGCCTGTGGACTTCCCAGAGGGACACACAGGGCCTGGAGTGCCCTCAGGCTCACTGTTGAGTGTGCCCCAGGGCTCAAAATGTCTGTAGGCTTTTAAAGCTTGCAGGCAGAGGCTGCCATAGAGGTAGCCCAGCCCTGAGGCAGGAGAGGCTCCTAGCCCAGAGCCCTGGGGCTGGCCTTAAGACAGCCCCCTAGTGGCTGGGCAGACCCAGGAACAAACTTGCTCCCGGGTCATGTCTACACTGTGCAGTAACTAATCCCACTTAAATTTGCTACTTGCATTTGCAGGTAGTTAATTCAAGTGGGCTTCAGGGTTTTTACTATGCAGTAAGTGCATGTACATGTAGACGAGTGCACTCACTGCACAGTAAACTACGGTAATGCACAGTAATGTGTCTTGTGTAGATGCACCCACTGAGTACATCATTCCTTGGAAGCACTCTCTCTTATGGCATATTAAGACCTTTATATCTAAAATGCTACTACTTAAATAGTTCTTAATTTATCCTTCTGCTTATATTGTGTTTTTGTTCATCAGAATTGTACAATCTTTCCAAATGATGAACCACTTTCTTCTTTCCTGTGGGTAGGATTAATGGCAGAGCTTAAGGGACAAGTTGCTCAATCTATCAAATGTACATACCCTAGAGATCTCTAAAGAAGACATGACCACATCAGTGTATTACTGTCACTTATACTGGCAAGAAGCAGGTACAGAGATCTGAAGAGAGATCTGAAAGTTGTGTTTGCTGCTTGGTGTTATGCAAACACCAAAGACAGCAAAATCTGTGAATTCTGTTTATATTGCTATAAACTAAACAGCTCTCATACATAGAACTATGTTTATTCCTAGTACAATTCCACTGAAGTCAATGCAATTTAAAAGGATACATTTGGCTAAAATTCAGTTGTGTATCTAATATCTTGAGAGAGAGTTTTTAAAACGACATCGTCAGAATAAATATATTTAATAAATATATTTAAGAAGGAGCAAAGGGTATGAAAAGGGAAAGTAGAGATAGCATAGAAAGGGGCATGAAGGTGAATTACCTTACATTTTTCAGCAGTTATGATAGTGTTCTTTCAGTTAATGTATGTAAAGTTTGCATAGTACTAGATTCTTTCGTTTGGTATGTAGTCAGTATTGCTATTTTGGCAGCTGCTATCAGTTCCAGAACGGGCATGCTCTGTGCAGCTGTGTCCCCTCATATCTTCTCTCATCTGCTTCCCTCCCTTATCATTTTTCACCCTTCACTCTCCCTTGTCCTTATTCCATCTGTCATTGAAGCCTGCAGCCACCTTTCAATATTTTCCTCTGTTTGCTGCTTTATCCTCTTCTTCCTTTTTTTTCTTAAGACTGCTCTGTTCCCTCTCCTTTCTTCTCTCCTGCACACAGCTATATTCATTTCATGAAAGCCTTGGCATATTGGTCCCATTGTAAGAGCTAAGATGACTGCTAATCACACTGTCCCTTTCCAGTTTGTTTGCATTGTCCAGTCTTGCTGGTTTACTGAAATGAATGATGAAATGAATCAAATGTTATTGGAGTGAAAAGAAAATACAAGCCACAGACAGATATAAAAACATAAGGAAAGTCAATGGAACACCCATTTGCTTAATCACATCTCTATGTTCTTGAAAAAATGAAATTTTAGGTCATGACAAAATACCACATGATTCTTCAAGTCTGCCAAAATGAACTTTTGTCCTTTGACACATTTATTTTATATAGTCCATAGCTCATCCAATATGCCATCATGGGATATTTAGAAATATTTTTTTTCCAATCCATGAAAGAAGGAGAGTGGCCAACCCACATGCTTATTTTTTCTTATGACAGCTCTTATGATAGCTATCTTTGCTATTATTAGAATGACAAGAGATGAGTTATTATTTAAATAATTTGCATATGAATAATGGTCAAGGGTCTGATAGCAGAGTACTGTTACAGTTATTTTACAGAAACTGAGGCACAGGAAGAATAAGAACAGGATTTCCAAAAATGAATTCCTATAATGTATTTGTAATGAGAATTAAACTCTTAAGTCCTTAATTATCTCAATAAATGAAAACATATGGAGAACTGACAGATCTTACTAGAATCAGTGAAACTGTTGGTTATTCCCTGTTTTTGAAAACTTTGCTATTTTATAGCCACCTACCCATCACTGTATATTTTTATGTATCTCAGAAATGTTCTAAAGCCAAACAAGAAGTCTGTGAGTGAACTTAGAACATTTGCCTGAGTCTTAGCTTTGTATCTTTACAACAACAATATTTTGTCCCATACTTTCACCTACACATCAATGTTATTAACCAAGATCTGGCCATATCTGAAGAACCTATGCTAGAATTACATTTGGCACAATAAAGGCTCAATCAGACATGAGTGAAAAATGAAAGCATCTGTGGGATGCCCTTCTCTCTCAAAGCAAGAGAATCAACTTTGGTGTATTGGGTGGTATGACTGTTTATTCCATTGGTTTATTAAGCCATCAGAGGAGTTTATTCCCATTTTGTGCCCTAAATACCCTGCAGCAGTTAGTTACATGGAGGAGCCTAAATTTTCCTCTGAGATATTGTTGGCTACAATGGGACCCCAGTGGTACTGCAGGGTTTATGATTAACTTCATGATCTACAGTAAGACTGTCAACCTAAAATATTTTCTAACTTCCTGTCCATGCATTTCAGTAAAACTGTGGCCCTGAGCACATATAAACATGCTACTGTCTGTCATTTGGAACATGGTGGTATTATGCTATCAAGTAGGCATTTCACAGATTAAAAGGATTGAGCTACACTTTGTACTTTGAAGCCAGAATAACAATAATGAATGTTTCTATTTCTGTTTCAACAGAATATATATTAACTGGGGGACAGGTAATCCCACTTGTGAGCATATACAGTATTCATCATTCATTTAAGATTCCTGCAATCTCTGAATAAATGTCATATCACAAATATACCTGATATACTGGCTGCATCTACATGAGATATGGACTGCGCAGTAGCCCCTGACTACTGTACAGTAGCATCTCACAGCAGGAAGCATGATGCAACGCTACTGCACAATAGTCTTGGGCTACTGCACATTCAACATCATGAAAAAGCCGTTTGGCAGTGCTACTGCGCAGTAACTCTGGTTACTGCAAAGTCATTTAGTACTAGTTTATAAAAGTATTAAATGACTGCACAGTCAGTGTCTCATGTAGACACAGCCACTGTCTACTATAATTTGAACCATCTAGTCCTTATTCTAGCAAAACTCCTAATGCAACTTTTACATGAGAATTGGAGGTTTGGCCCAGTATATTAACTATATTAATTTGGCCACTGGTACAACCTCACTGACCTCAATGTTTTTACAACAGTATAAAGAAGTGAAAATAGCCATTGGCATTGTTGCAGAATTGGATCCTAAATTAGGGAATCTGGACCAGATTGTAGCATTGTTTTAAGGCTCTAAATAAATTTGCACTGGATTTCTCCATGCTTAATTTAAGAATGTATTTTTTGTAGTCATAACACTGCATGGATTATTCTTATCTGTAGTGCAAGAGATCTTTTAAAATAGATTAAGTCTCTTTGATGGCTTATGTTTGAGATCACAGATCTATTTTATTATATTGCTGACCCTTTATCTACAGAGTGATCTTAATGATTATTTTTTTCCAAATGAATGTTTATATTAAGTACATTAACCTTTTAGCTTATATTAATTTTGTATGCAATATCTCTGTAGCTTGTTGCAAACTAGTAATCTAGACATTTGAAAGCTATTTTTTACACATCATGGCATCATTTAAGCAAAGTTTTTGCTTTTGAATCAGTAATGTTTTAAAGTATCTCTTCTACCTCCTAGAGAAACTATATCTGGGGATTAACAAGATTGTTCACTGGAATTCATGTGGAAGCATAACTGCAGTAGCTGAGAAATGATCATGTTTCCTTTTAGTTCTCAGCAAGAGTAATTGAATGTTGAATATCTTACTAAACGCTGGACTGTGACAGTGTGTTAACACTCTGACTATCTCCTAACAGCAGGGCAATTATTTGCTGAGTGGGATTTTTATAAATCCCCTGGCAGTAGTATGTCCTGATAATTATGATGAAGTGCACTGGTCAGTGTTGATTCAGCAATCCCATCTCCAGCAAATATTTCATTCACAGCTCTCCTTCATGCTTTTATTTTTATGGCTTTTAAAGATCTGTTCCCTCTTTTCTCAGCTTGCTTAGTTTTATACAAATTATAAAGGAACTCAAAAGTATTTTCAAGTCAAGACTCATTTTTTTGCTTAGATGCTCTCCTGTTTCCTCAAAACACACTATGTATCATTACATTAATAATGGGGAAAGAGACATCTTTCTTCTGGTAAAAAGAGCAATGAGAAAAGTAGAACTTTATTTTCTCTTCTTATCTCAGTAATCAGTCAGCCAGATATACTACCTCAGAGATTTTTAAAATAAATGATTGTTAAAACAAGCATTTATAATTTATGATGGTAATATATAAGGTAATCTTTTAACTGCACAGAATTCAGGTAGGAAAATATTTAACACAGAACATTCCTTCAATTGCAACTTGATTAAAATATATGGAGACAATGTATGTTTTCTAAAGACTTCATGGATACATTTTATTTCAAAAAAATAATTTTCATGTGTATATGCATATTTACAGGTCATCAGTTACACTGACCAGATTATAATTGTTGCTTAAAATTATGACATATCATAAAGTATTGAAACCCTCTCAGTTACTACATTATCTTATGCACTAAGCCTTTACACACAACTGCCCCATCAGCTCAATATAAGTCTTCTTGTCTTTGCCATATTTTCCCTACTCCCTTCTTACATTGTGTAATTTTGCATGCAATCTCCTAGATGCAGGGATCTTTATTCTGGGAGTCACCTAGTAAATCCTTTTGAACTGGAAATGATAAATAATAATTGAAACAAAAATATAAACACACCCCTAGATGCTCCATAGCATTGTTCCAACTTAGGATCAGTGATAGGAAATGATACTGAATAGGGAAAAAAATAAATGTTTTCTGATAATTTCATTAATCTAATGAATGTATTTTTGTATTCTAGCATTTCTGATTTATGTTTCCATGTACCATACATAAATATGGAGATAAAAATGATTGGAAGAATGCTAAATGATAGATTGTTAGAAATGCAAAATGATTCAAAATATTAATGTAATGCTAAGGATGACTGGGTAACAAATGGTACATTTGCCAGTATGCTTGACCTGGCACAATTAATATTCTAGGTCATGCTTGGTTTTCCATGATGGAGGGTCTGATGTGGAGAATTCTGGGGGGGGGGGGAATATATATATATATATATATATATATATATATATATATATATATATATATGTTGTATAACTCGTTTCTCTTTTTTTCCCCCTGATGAGTCAGAGTCATAGCCTTAAAAATAATCTGTGTTTTCACACCTCATTTGCCATATTCACCACTGGGCCACCATTCAGCAGAAGGGCCTGATGCAAGGAGGTCAGTAAGAAACTATTAGCAGAGCCCTCTCTTGAGATTTCTTTGGTCTTATTGAGTTGGAAGATAGCATGACAGTACTGCAAATAACTCAGTTGTAGCTTTTTTAACAGTTAGCACAGATTTCCCCATAGTGTTTGTCACTTCAGAAAATTGTTCCTGAAAATGAAGTCCCAGAAAGCCAGCTTTGACAGAGGCCCTTCTCAGTTGTGAAGAACATGGATACCGAAAAATGTGTCATGGTCCCCACAGACTAGATGTGATTTTGCAACCGACAGTAATATTTGTTGGGGGAATATATCCTACTTGGAGAAACTACTTCAACTAACAAAAAAAATATATTTCAATCAAGATACAAGATAATTTCTTAAAATGGCTAATTTTCTACCAGTGGTTTAGGAATATAGTTTTACCTATGACAGTTTTGTAGTTGAAAGAAAGGTATCTGGAGGTAAGAAAAACAAAGAGACTTAGGTAATAATTCTAGTATATTATATCCGACTTCTTGAAGATATGAAAAGATATTCAATGTCAAAGGCTCTGATTCTGCAACTTCCCGTGCTTCTGCAGGCTGCCATCTTCCTGAAGGACCACAATTAAGTGTTTATCAATCAGTATATGTGTAAGCAGTTGCAGGCATAAGGCTTTGATTTATAGAAATGTTTTAAGATTGGTAAAGATGGGCATGATCTGGAGCATATAAGTGTACCAAACAAGCTCAGGCTCTTCCCTTGAAGGACCTGAATCAAGGGTTTTCAAACCAATTGCTGGCAGAAACTTAGGGGGAAGGGAGACACGTGATTTCAACTCTGAATCTACATTTGAACTGCAGAGTTTGGGCTCATTTCTTTTTAACTGAACACTGAGACACATAAAATTATACTTTAACCCAATTAATAAACATTTCTTGAAAAAATATAATATTAATCACTATGACTTTGATGGAGCCCTCGCAGAAGGATTCAACTGCACAAATCCTTATCTTCATGTAGAGTTCTACTTCAGTAGGACTTCAAATCCTTTTTCAGAATCAAGGCTACTATTTGCATTTGTCTGAATTAACTGGAACTTTGTAAGAATTCACAAGCAATCACAACCTGAAATACATTAAAATATACTTTCCTGCCACTATAAAGGGGAAAATATTTGAAGAACAGCCCTTCAGACTATATCCTCTAGTCTAGATGAACAAAAAAATGTTTTTCAGAAAGGGATTTGCTCATGAGGCCATTTGCAGTTTTCCATCTAGTTTACAAACATAAGTCACCTATACTTGTGTTTTAGGGTGGGGGTGGGTGTTTTAATTAGAGCAGTTCTCGGGAGCCACTATAATTAAAATGCCCGCAGCATCTCATGTATTTTTTATATGTTTTAGTTAAAGCATCCTGCCACGATTTTGAAACACAGGGACACTGAATACACAAGACACTGCAACACACTGATGCCTTCTGATTAGAATGCTGATTAATCAAGTCTGCTTCACCTCATTCTAATCAGAATGCATCAGAGCACATGTAAAAGTGCCCACAGTTTTAAATGTGGGATATTTCAAATAGCTATATATAATAGGACCTAGATAACAGATAATAGCTTAGAAGTTATTCCTGTCTACAGTTCTTAAAGAAAATTAAATGATAAATGATCATGTTGTTAAAGCTAGTTTCATTTTTCAGCTTAGAGTAAAACTAGTTTACACAAATTTTATTCATCCACCTTTTTCTAAACTACAGCTTCTCTGCTATTCTTCCTAGTAACGGAATTAAAATGTTAGCATTTATGGATTATTAGAATGCTGTGAGGAAATATATATATATATATATATATATATATATATATATATATATATGCAGAGAGAGAGAGAGAGAGAGAGAATTGCCCATTAAGAATAATGGTGGGAGGGGACAGAGCACCACCCCCCACCACCCCACTCCACCGCTGCCTCCCAGGAGCAGTCGGGGTGGGGGGGAAGAGGGAAGCTTGCACACAGCCACTGCCACCACCCACCACCCTGTGTTGCCACCACTCCACATCCATCCACGTGCCTCCCCCCTCCTCTGCTCTGCATCTGGCCCCATGCCATGCCCCCTTGCTCCATGACCAACCCTGTGCCACCCATCCCTCCCCCCTGCCACTCTGTGTCTGCCTGGCTGGCTCCACTGGAGGCACGCCCTGTCTGTCATTCTTGATGGGCATTCTTGATGCAGCACTGGCTGGAGCCACAGCCCATCAGGAGCCATGCCCGAAGAGCGTTACAGACACACAGACAGACTAAGCCTTTTATATATATAGATATTTGTAATATATAAGACAATTAGATTCATAGTCACTAATTAATGTATTTGTGAAATAGTATATTATTACGAACAGAAGTAATAAACTTCTCTTGAATGCAAAATATTTTAAACATTCTCATAATATGTTTTCCTGAAAAACTAAAAATTAAACAAATATGTATGGCCAGAAAAACCAGTATTAAATCTTAAGAATTAACTATAAAAACACATCGTAAGTTAAAATTTAATATTATAAACAGTATGAGTTATATTAATTTCCCTTATACCAGTGGTTCTCAACTTCTTTAGATCTGAGGCACCCCTTGATACATGCAAGGCACCTTTTGGAAAATGCCAGCCCCTAGTTTTCACTCATTCTTGGACTATAGAAAAGTAATTAGTTCTTCTGTTCCAAAAATCTCAGAAAAACCACAGCAGGTCAGCATGTTTTTAACCATGTGGATTCCTATGGGAAATCTCTTGGTTTATCTTGTGAATCATGTTTGTACACTTAATAATGCTAACATAGTGTGGCACCCTTGAAAGGATTTCAAGGCACCCCAGGGTGCTGCAGCACCCTGTTTGAGAATCACTGCCTTAAAAGCACTAAGTGTATTGAGAATAGGAAAGAGATCTATACCCCTCAGCTAAGGTCATTAAGGTCTTGGACCCCCAGCATCCCACAGAGACCCCTGCCAGCATGCTGCCAGCACACTGCATTGGAAGCACTTGCAAGAGTGTCTGCCTCCTCATCACAGCTGTCAGAGGGAACTTTCTGCTGCTGCCATCACTGCAAGAGCAATAGCTATTGCCAGTATTCTCACAGTGAAAGTTCTGGTGAGACTGGGAAACAGAAACCCCTGACACTGCCACTGTGAGAACACCAGATACTAGGAACGGACTGCCAGAAGTTATGTAGCTGAGCACCTGACAAAGTGTGTTGTTGCCTACAAAAGCTCATGCCTGTCTTAACCAGCTAGTTTCTAAGATGCCACCCCTCCCTGCCTTGTGATAAATGGTGATAGATTTGTAACCACAATGCATTCTAGATATACACAAGAGAGCTCAACAAGAGCTGCAAAACCTGCTTAAGAAGCAGGGCAAATGCTCAGGCAGTTAGCTTATACTGGGCTTGTCTACATATGCATTTACTGCACAGTAAGCATTTTTCAAGCCAGTGTCTACATGTACAGGCATTACAATGCAGTAATGCTGTGTATGGATCATTATGGGAATAAAGTTTGTCCCAAGTCCGTTCACACACACATTGTTACTACATAGTAGAGCTATGCGAAATGGCACTGTTCTGTTTTACCTTGAATTTTGGTGGTTCAACGGAACAGTGTTTCTTATCAAATTTCATTTTGAGTCAAAATAGCTCTTCCATTCTGTTCTGTCAAAATAGAAAGGCTGTTTCCATGCTGTTTCAAGTTTCGCTGGGGATGTGAAGTCAGCCCAGCTGGACTGACTTCCCATCCCTAGCCTATGGCTGAAACGTTTCAACTTTCAAAAAGTTTTGACCAGCCTTGTTTTGTTTCGAGGCTATTTTGATGGCCTTTGTTTCATTCTGATTTTGCTGTTTTGACCTCCAAATTGGTCGAAACAGTGTCAGAACGAAACGGCCAGCAAAATTTTGCACAGCCCTACTGCACATTAATGTGTCTACATGTGCATTACCACACAGTAACTACTCAAGCATAAATTTCCTACCTGCATCATGCAGGAAGTAAATTTATGCCCAAATCAGTGTAGGTCACCACAGTTACTGCGCAGTACACATGTGTAAATGCACACCCATACAGCACAGTAATTTTCGGTTAGTGCACAGTAAACTAAATTACTGTGCAGTAAGTGTGTATGTGCAGACCTGCCCATTAAGCTTCATACTACTACAGTTGAACTGATTTGAGCTAGTTTTTTACATGGAAGTGACTTTAGTATAGACAGACTCTACCAGTTCACACCTTTTGGAACTATTTCATCTTTTCTGCTTCATTTAAACTTGGCCGCATTTTTAGTTTTTTTTATTTAACCATAAAAGCTAGAGACCTATTTAAAAAGAAAAGAAATGAACAAGATACTAACTTCAGAGAGGTGTTGCTATTCCACAAGGCTGTGCAACTTCAGCGCATCTGAGGCAGAACTAGCTTCACCTGGTTCTGGTGTGTGGCTTCTGAGCCACACACTACACCCACCACACCCTATGAGAGCAGGTCCTTGGGATTCCCCCCTGCACCATGATCGCTGCCCCTACTGCAACCCTACTGCATGGGAGGCACATGGCCTTCTTTCCCCCACCATACAAACAGCACCAGTGACATGTAACCCCCTTCCATCCTGTGGCAGTAGGGGAGGTAGCTGCAGTGACCCACTGGCTACATGCTGGCCTTCATGGGCTGCCAGTTAGACTCCGTGATAGCTGAATCTGAGCCCTGGCCCTCCAAAGCCATCCTTTTTATTTGTCTAGGCAGAGACAAATTAGAAACTTGCATCCTTAGCATAGTTATTGTTCTCAGTTCCAAAAAAATCCCTATTCATGAACAATGCCTTATTTTTATTGCTGTTGTTCTTTATTTATATTATAGTGTCTAAAAGCACCAAAGATCTGGAACTTAACTATTCTAGACATGCTACTGACATGTCTAAAGGAAGATAGTCCTTACCCCATCAATGGAGATGTACCAAGGGCAGGAAAGAGGCACTGGGGGTAGGAGTGTCTCAGTTTAGCACCTGCAGAGATCACTTAGGGGATGTCTACATAGTCTCCCTCCTGACCCTAGTATGGGCACTGACAAAATATGTTCACTCATTCCTGCTCAGGCAGTGACTAGCAATTTGACAGAATAAATAGCTCAGGAGCAACCCTAAGTAGCTCAGATTTGAGCACCAGTGACTGCCTCCAGGGCTGTACTCAGGTTGTCCCAAGGAAGTTTGAGCATGATGATATGTACTGTGATCTGCTCTGAGCTGCATGGACATCTCCTAGGTGTTTACAAATCAATACAATCTGGAATGATACTAATGTTTCAAACAGGCTGATATGTGAGAGTAATCCTAGAATTATATTAAACATTGTGAGGTAGTAATGCAACTTCAAGAGCCAGGATTCAAATATGGAGTCAGATAATAAAGTGTAGCTGAACTGCATAGAACAGTGGTTCTCAACTTTTTTACCCAGCAGGCCAGCTGGGCAGTGCCCAGTCCAACCTTGGGCCAGATCCCATCTGTGATTCCAATCCACTGCTCAGGGCCCCATCCAGCCATGCAGAGCAGGGCAGGAGAGGCAACCCAGCCCTAGCCTGGGCCTGCAAGGGGGGTAGGGGGCTTCACCCAGCCCTGTGGGTGGGGGAGGGGGAAGGTGGCATGACTCAGCCCCATTGGGGGAGGGGGTGTGATTCAGCTTCAATCTGGTCCTTGGGGGAAGAGAACTTGACCCAGCTCTGCAGGGGAAAAGGGGATATGGCCTAACTCCAATCTGGCCCCATGGGGGTAAAGAGGGCAAGGCCCAGCCCTATGAGGGGAAGGGAATATGACCTGTTTCCAACTGGGCTTGGGGTTTGGGAATTTGGCAGGAGGGATAGTGGCCGCATTAATGGCTATTTATGCCTGCTGCTAAATTTCCCAATTCATGGGGAGCCCCGTGAGCCAAGGCTCTATGGGCTACATTTGGCCTGTGGCCTGTAAGTCAGGCACCCCGGCACAGAACACAGATCATATACTTTTCTGAACCTGGTGCAACCCCCATTTCAGACCAGCTGCTGAAAATACACCCATTTCTTTGGTCCAGATGTCTTATTTTGCCATTCCTCTCCTGTAGGCCCAGAGGAATGGAGAGAGAGATTGAAAGAATCCTTTGTTTTTTGTTTGTTTGTTTTGTTTGGTTTGGTTGGTTTTTTGTTTTTGTTTTTTTACCAACAGTGGAGCTCTCATTTGCTAGACCATTAAAATGGGGCAACTCAGAGCTGGAGAATCTGGCTCACAGAATTTAACAGCAACATTTTTAATAAACTATGATCTGTGAATATCTATGTCTAATAAACAGTGAGTTTCCTAAATCCCTTATTTAACTTTTTGACACCAAGAGTTAGTATTTCCCAGTGGGTTACACACACACACACACAATCCTCCCAACTTCAAGAGGTTAACACTTTATGAGGAGCTTGATATTCTACTTAATTTTCTCAGGAAGACGAAATACCATTCCAGAGGGAAAATGCAGCATTATAAACTTATCTCCATTGCACCACTGATTTTCCCAACTGATATATTTCCCTGCATCTTTTATACAGTAGTTCTTAACAATTAAGAATATGCCAAAATCAAAATTACAAATATTTTACCTGTACAAATGTGGTTAGAAAAGGCCACAATACTATAAATACATTGTTTTTAAAGCATTTATCATCTGTAGAAATCGACAACAGTATGTAGGTTATTTTCTGGCATATGTACTTTAAGCAGATGTAATTTATCTAATCATAGAGGCAGTAGCTCTGTATTATAGGTGATTCTCATGTTCAGCAAATAAATCAATAAATTATTAAGGCAGAGTGAATAATTAACACTTAATAACGTTTAAATAAATTAACTTTTTCTATTTGTGAATTGTTTGTATACCAATTATAACATTCTCAGGTTTTTCATTATTTAAAATGATATGGGAATGTGTTTTGATATTCACAAGTTATGACTAGTGGATATTGTCAGTTCCCAGTTTGAAATCTGTGCTTCATTGTTTAGATACGTAAAGGGGGGTATTTCATATTGCTTTTATATTGCTTTATACCCTAAATAGAATTTCTAGTGTGAGCTATGAAATTCCCAGCTCAGTGCACAATTTTGAATTCTGCTTCCAGTGAATATTTAACTTAACTATTCGCTTTTTACAAATATTCACATTTGAAGGCCTGTATGAAGTTAACATGAAAGTATTGCAAGGAAAGTAAGATAAGCTTTAAATGAGTTCTTTCCAGCACAATCATTCACTTATAGTTGCAAGAATACTGCCAGTTCCTACTCTCCTGAGGCCAAAATGTGGCTTAGCTACCATGGTAGAGCAGAGATTTAAGGGGACATAAGGTGTCCACAGATATATTTAAAAACTATTATTCTACTGTATTACGCATTTTAATGCTTTATATTACAAGGCAAGTTTAAGAATATTTATTTTAAGTTGGGGATAGATTTGCTCATATATATTTAACATCTTTATTTCTGGCTACTAGCTGTGGACGTTGACGTGATTGGATATGACTGGAAGGAGAGCTGGGTTTAACATTCAGTGGGTTCAGTTCTGCAGTGCAGAAAGCCAGCAGAAGGTTTAGGTACCATATAAGCCCTGCATCAGGCTTTCTTAAGTAAGACTTCAAGGTCACACAGGGACACAGGCCTTTCTTATGTCTGTAGTCCCATGGAAACATTTCTTCTGAAACATTTGTCATATAGCTATTTTACTGTTTTTATTTACTGAATAAAAAGGACAAGTTTTAAATTATTGGAACTCAAGAAAATTTCATTTCCTCTTTAGATTCCAGGTGTTTTTAACTCACCATTCAGAGCATCACCTGATTCTATGGAACTACGGTTGCAGAAAGCAAAGCCCTTGAGCCACAAACACCAGCAAATAAAGGAAAATCTTACTCAAGAGACTTCTGATTTTCCAAGTTGTACAAGTTCCTGGACCTTCCCTACGGTGCAGCCTCTTCCACCCATTGCCAGACAGAAACCTCAGGTAATGTGCATCAATAATTCTTAGACAACTAACTCTGTTGATAACATTCGTGTTATTAATAATATTGGTTCAGCCATTCAGGACATGTTCTCTTTCAAAGAAATATGTTTTCATTTTGAAGAAAGAAAGAAAATATTTTATTAAAGTTAAGGAGATGCAGATACACTATGCTGCATTTGAAAAAATAGGAAGATTTTAAAATTCCAAGAAGATATGACAACACTTAACACACATTACATGCTATATCTCCAGTTAAAGATTTAACAATTATTATACAATTATAAATGTTTAAAAAAAATCAGAGAGGATACAAAATGTAGCCAATTGAAAATGAAACATTTAGACTGTGTACAGACATTTAGGGAGATTAGGGGAAGATTAGATTGTGTTAAAAACAGCCACCTGATCTAATTTAGTTCACCCAGGTACAGACCTTACGCTGGTTAGGTGGATCTACATATGAACGGTGCAGAAGTTCAGGACAGTTAGATTGGTCTAAAAATGGCCAACCTGATCTAAGTTAAGTGTACCTCTGAGGTAGTCTATCTTAGCTTGGGTCCGGTAAGACCAACTTTACTGAACTTCTGTACAGTTCCCAGTATAGGCCTGGGGCTGAGATAGTCTAGCTGCTGGCCTCAGCCCCAGAGCTGCACTCTTGCTACCTCTGACCTGGCACTGAGCTATTTTTAGCCACCTGGCCTTTCCCCCTATCTCCAGACAGACACCACCCCCAGCCCATCAAACCCACCATTCCACAAGCCACTTAGAATGCCAGTTTTATCAGCTTTCTCCAATGCTGGTAGCTGAGGAAGTAAGTCCCAGTCAGGGAAGGGGCAGGAGGGATGGGGTTGTCTGAGGGTAGGGGTATTGGGGGGCTAAAAATAGCCCCTGGTCCCAGGAGGTAGGGGAGAGAGCACCCCATTTCTCCAAGACCTCCGTAGACTCCATGAGCCTCCCATATTGTGCCAAACCCCCCGAACCCCAGCAAACCCCTCTGCAGATCCTGCCTGCCCCCTGATCCCCCCTGTGGACTCTTCCTGCCCCCCCAATTCCCCTGTGGACCCCACTTGCCCCCGATCCCCCTGCAGATTCCCAATCCTCCCAGAGCCTATTAGCCTCTTTTACCACCCCCCACCCTCTCCCACTAGTCCCCCCCATCCTGACTTAGCTTAGATCAGGTAGCTATTTTACATGCGATCTAACCTCCTCCTAACCTCCCTGAATGTCTGTACACAGCCTTAAAGACACCCAGGTTGTTCAAAATAGACAACAAAAACAGTCTTTAATCCATTTCATTTAAGTTTTCATTCAAAGACCAGGAAGTACCTCTGTCAACATAAACGTCTTCTGCATCTACTAGACATATGTCAGTTTTAATTACAAAAGATACTATCTATTTTATTTTTCATGACTCATGGTCTCAATCTGAATTTTAGTTGATGTCAACATATGCTCCTTTCATTTTTATTTATTTTTGCTATAAAGTAATGGCAACACTATTGTCACCACCATCAACCTCTGCTTGGAGTATAGCTAATCAACAAAGTTAGCAGGCTAAAAATATAAAAAATAATATCTTATTTGTATTTCTGGTTATTTTATTTTCATTTTGATGTGGTACTTATCTTTGTTCACCTCAGAGGCCAAAGGTACTGTGACACACCTTCAATGAGATATAACTATATGCCTCTAAGGATAGAAGTGGTAATCTTTTGCCTGATATAACATATGTATACCTATTACAAATGGAATTTCTGAATGTTTTGAAATAAAGGGGAAATTACAGTATTTTTGTTGCTAGTTTATTCTTGCAAAAAATATCTTGGTGTTATTCCATGGGTGGATCTTACAAGTCTGTGTTCTAGTTTGGAACATTTTATAAACCTTTCTAAATTTAAACATCCACAGAAAGCAATGATATACAGATAGCCTTTCAGAACAAACCAGAAGAGTTCTGTTTATTTCCAGTACCTCAAAGTGGGAATTTACTATATAATACTTTAATCCTTTCAGCACCCTGGGATGTACACTGTGGGGTAAATTTTCAAAGCACGCTGCGTGGATTTAGCTGCGCGACTCTTATTGATGTTAATGGGAGTCACACGGCTAAATCCCTGCACAGCACTTTGACAATTTAGGGTTGTGTGTCAAAGGAAAGGACATTGGTCTGAGCTGATGAAACAGCTGGATATGAAAGCCATACTGAATGCACAGGTTTAAAAGTTGTCTCATATGACAATAAGGAATCTAATTACTAGCCAGCCTTTTGTCTTAGTTCTCTATGTTAACACTTTTTGACCCTGTGCTTCTTTAATACATTAAGCCCTATGTTAGTCACTTGTGGTACTTAACTGCCCATCTAGATATCAGAAATTTGCTTTGCTTTCATGGATGACGCTAAAATAAGAATGGAATTTGTGCATTTAAGAAAACAAAATGTAATTATCTAACAGTTTTCTCCTAGGGAAACTGGTATTTGGTGCTTTATAGGTAAAATACTGTGTATGTAAGATAGTGTATATAAAGAAAAAGCTTTAATGATGCTGATATATCAGTTATATCAAATCTATCACTTTTATTACTGAATTAACTAGAATTACAGTCCAATGAAAGCACAGATAATACTGAAATTAGTCATCTCTTCATTAAAGGGTATTAATAACAGCAAGCACATTGCATTTTTTTTAGTTTCTTTTTCCCCTTTCTGGTAGCTATTACTGGAGTGGAGGACGGGCAATGAGGAAGTAGCATATGATTTCATTCAGATCATAATTTTCACTGTAGTTACCATGAGTTTCTGGTTTTATGATACAGTAATAGGAAGGTAACTCTACTGAATCTGTTGATCTGCCAACCCTTGACACATCATCTGGCAGACAACTCACTATCAAGTTTTATCCTACTTGCTACCAGTGCTACAAAAGCAAACTGAATATTTTTTTGCTGGGGAAAGATTTTTTTCTCATATTCTGTTTTGTTTATGTAGGCAAGGAGGAAAAGTTGACTCCCTCTTGTATGCTGTCCTTGTGTTCCCAGGGAAGAGGCTACCTCTTCTGAAACAGGGCTCCTGTGATACTTACAAGCACTGCCAGGGCAGAGGTGTTTGTAAGGATCACTGTCCCAGCACACATCAACCTTGCTTTTTAGCTTGTAAAATGCAAGTAGGTGAGTGGATTAGTTAAGGGTTGTTATCTAGCTAGCTACCATAGACATTTCTAAGGTGCTTATCCCCATGGTAAGCTTCCTCCAAATACATGATTCAGAGAAAGGGGAGAATCTGCAGGGAAGGATTATAACAATCTTAATGCTTTTAAATGATACCCCACTTTCATTTATAACAACAGAGTCCATATATGACAGACCTTTTCATAGTATCCTTTTTCTTTGCTTCTTTTGGTAGTGACTTCTCTATAAACATCATTTAGGGAAATTTGAGAAAAGGGTTGAATATTTTAGCCTTCTGGTTAAAACCTTATCTAGTGTACTAGTAGTGAGAAATTCATGATAAAAAAAGAAATGTTATATCCACACAACGAGAAAAAAATACTATGTCCATGTATTATCCATTATAGGATATGTATCTATGTTTCTTATAGTTTATTTTAGTTACATAACAACATAGTTCAGGCAACTGGACACTTTTTTTTTCCTTCAGTCATAAAGCCATTTACTGCAAACATTTGCTATTATATGAGTGTTAATATATTTTTTAGAACTAATGTATATATTTTTCCTATAAATCTCTCTAATTAAATGTATGTTGTAGACCAACAAATGTTACTACTTTGAGGAAATTCCTCATGTATATATTATTCCCAAGCACCCTAATAACTTTTTTATTTCATTCCCTTTTAAAAAAAAGAAAATGTATGTTGATTCCAGTAAAATACATTTATTTTTTTGTGTAAACTTTCTGGAATTAAGTAGCACCTTTCAAAAAACATAATGATTATGTTATTTGCTTTCTTACAGTCTTTAAAAGGAACCTGAGAATCATGGAGCTGTGCCTTTAAAAAATAAAGTTCCAATAAAAATCTATTAACTTCTTTCAAATATAGCAATCCTCCTGTCCAGCTGTGAAAAGTACTAGATGATACTTATTTGCCATTTGTGTTATTTACGGTCCATGACTTTTATGGTAACTGGTTCCTATTATTGGTTTCTATTAATGTAAAACATAAGTGAACATAAATGAGGCGTGAATCATTTCTTTTTATTAGCCCCACAGTCTTCACTCAGTGCTTGCAGTAACTCCAGCTGTGACTTGTTAGTGATAACCTATTTAAAGAAGGAAATCTTTAAGAATAAGGGGCACGATTAGGATTCTTTGTCCATTCATATTTTCAGAAGGTTTCACTACTTCATTGCAGGATCAGCAATAGCAGAAAAAAAAAGAGTTAATTAGCAACCACTAAAGCCAAGTTGTCACAAATTGTACTGAGCTTAATATGGTATTAATTACGCTTCAAGTGAGTTCATATTGGTTACTACTGAAAGCCAGGTATGGTGTAAGTCACTTTTATAGTGCAAAAAAGGACTTTTTGCTGCTATATAGCTATATCATTAAGTGATAGATACTGACTTAATCAGTTATTAAACAATATAATTATAGTTTTTCAAGTAAAATATTTAAAAATGTCAGGAAACCATGAGTGCACAGAATATAACAGAACATGAAATCTGACTTTTCACAAAAAGGTTTTCAAGCAATAGCAAATTCACCTGCAGTATTTATGTTGTTTTCACTTATATTAGAAGCATTAGTTATAATCTAGTTCTGCATTCCTTTAAAAATGTATATACTGCTATAATAAGAAAGACATTTCATAAAGGAATACAATTTCTTAATATGAAAACTGAAAAGTTTAGGCTTTTCAGGTGTTTTCACACAACTGCGGTATATGTGTGATCAGATTATTTTACTACTATTTTTATGTGGAAAAAAGAAAAACTCTAATCACCCCATCAGTTCTAGAAATGTGTATTTTTTTACTAAGCAACTTACATTAATATTGAAAGAAATATCCCCATATGCATTTCTCACTCTGTATCTACTGTTTTAGAACATGTAACTGTAGTGTTATCCATCATTTTCTATCAGAATGAGTTGCTTTCATTAATTGTTTTGGAAGGAAAACCTTGCCCGTTCTTTTCAACCACTACATATACTCTTTCATCAGTGATATGTCACAAATGAATAAAAAGAAAAGAGAAGAACTGTAACCCCACAATAAAACACTTACCTTTTCCTATACCTATCAGGGGCCCTTTCGTGATACTGCTGAAGTATTGCTGCAACGCTACAAGCCTTTGGAACCAACCTTGCGAGTAGCAACATCAATCAATTCACTAGAGAAGGCCAGAGAGGAAATGAAAAGAGAGGAATGGAGAAACCGCATACATGACAATGAGTACGTTTTTTGTTTTTTCTTATGTAGTTATAAGAACATTTTCTTTATTCCACTGCTTCCAGAAACCTTTCATGCCTGACAAAATGAAATGTCAAATTTGACAGGTTACCAGCAAAAATTCTACATACATATTTCTAAATCTGTGTTCTTATTATTTTATAAACTGTTCGGGGCAGAGACCTGTCTTGTATGTGCCATTTGCTCTTGTGAAACTAAAAAAGGATCTGTAAAAAATATTAATTATAATAATGTAGGATGCAAAAGATAGGTTTAATGGAAACAAATTTAGCAAACAAATTAAGAAAAACCCTTTCTCACCCTTGCAACCTGCCCTGGGATTAGACACTATCACAGTCTTTGTGCTCATGATGCTTAAGGACTGGTGGCTCAGTTCAAAAAGGGATTTATATGCATTTCTTGTGTTTGAGACAAAATGTATGCACCTTTTTTCTGATGTGAGAGGCATCAAAGTGCTGTTCAGATGTTTAGGCTTATGTGAAGGCCTAGGTTCTTTAGCTTAGATCCATACATTCCAATGCATCAGAGAGAATGGTCCCATGGTTTGGAATATATAGGTATTGCACATGCTTGGATTGTCAATCTTTTGTTTAAAGTGTGCATGCATACATGTAAGGTAAACTTAAGCCAGGTTGGAATTCAATAAGGAAATAAGGGCATGAATAATGTATCCAACTGACCCAGTTTCCTGGGCATGCTACATGACTAGTCAGTCATATTACGTGGTGTCTCTCAAGAACTCATGTTCCAACAATCTGATTGGTAACTAAGTACTCACCCCTAATGTAAACATGCTGTGCTCTCCTGGCTTGCACTTATGAGTTTTATGACAGTTTCTGATAGCCAGGTTGGGTGACAATTTGAAAGGAAACAAAGGCTGTTTTTTACTAAAGGCAAGTTTGTTTTAGCCATCTACGGGAACTGGTTTATTTCTGACACCTTCATGACACTTTGCAATTGGATTTGCAAAGATAAACATTATAGGATAGTGCATGTATCCTTCCATTTCCAACATAGGCATTTCCTCAGGTCAATGTATGTAGCATTTTTTCTGGAAATTAAATGTATGTGGAAAGTATCCAAAGCTCATGTCTTCAAGGTTAATAAAGAGCCACTAAGCATTTCAGAAGTATTTGAATCTCCATTTGAATAGAGAACAGCATGCAATGGGCATGTCTACACGTGATGGTGCATCGCTACAGCAATGTGCTATGGTGACATAGTGTCCGTGGGTGTCCACACAGGACTAGCAGCTACTTGGCCAACAGGAAGTGCTAAAGCACAGTACAATAACAATGTTGCCATAGGGCAACATGTAGATGTACCCAAAGTGAAGCACCTATCATGAGTAATGATATGGGCATATTTCATATACAAAAATGCTTTATAGCCCCTAAGCAATATTCATTTATCATACTATTATATAATATAATATAATATTAATAATGTCACCTTATTCAACAGATGTGTTCCCTATGTATATTTAGAACCTGTTTTGTTTTGTTACTGTTTAGTGACAAAAATAACATTAGTATTTCTTGAACTTTTTATTGTAGAAACTAGATTGCTATTGATGATAATTAAAAATTGTTTCTTACTTAGATTCTTTCCCACTTTACACATCATCAACACAATTATTATGTATGCTTCCATTTATTTGTGTAATTATATTTTAACCAAAAATGAAGCTGTGCCAATACTGAGTTTTATACCAACATAGCAAGGTTAAATTGAACCGTTAGTAACACTTTGTCTGCTGCAGAGAGCTTGAGTTGAAAATAGCATAATTATATAGGTAGATCCGAGTTCCAGATTTTGCTTTGATAACATTTATTAATGTGCATGATTTGAAAGAAAGAAAGAAAGAGAGAGAGAGAGAGAGAGAGAGAGAGAAAAGCTTGCTTTTCAGATCACAGTTTAAGTTTGCAGAGCTAGTAACTTGAAAAACATGACTTTTTCTATTAATCTTAGCTGATTAGATCTGGGAGACATTATGATGGTATTTTACCTGGGGGGGTTTAAAAAAAATAAGTCAGTTTATGCATTAGGACTCTGCTTATAAAAAACTGGAACTCTTGGTTCCAAAATGATATCTTTTATTAGACCAACTGGAAAATGGCAAGAAAATTGTCCTTTTCTGCAAGCTTTCAGGATCAAAGTCTCTTCATCAGGCTCTGGGAAAACTGTAGATGGTACAAGATGGTAAAAAGTCCCCATAGGTAGGAAATAAACTTCATTTTTGCACAGAGGGAGCTGAAGATGGAAGTCTGTCCCTCTAGGTCCATGAAAGTGTCTTTCTGAGCTGTGTTGAGTATCCCTTTGATGTGTTGATCAGGTAGAATTCCTTCCCTGGAGGTGTCAGATGACAAGCAGGGAGGCAAAAAAACTTCCTTGTTGCTCTGCAATGAAGTTTAAAATCCAAAATTGGCTGAAATTCGGCATTTTCCATGTTTCAGGGGTGTACTTGGTAACTGTGTTGGTCTGAGACAAAAAGACATACAAAAAACTAGAACTCTTGGTTCCAAAATGATACTTTTTATTAGATCAACTGGAAAATGGCAAGAAAATTGTCCTATTCTGCAAGCTTTCGGGATCAAAGTCCCTTCATCAGGCTCTGGGAAAAGTGTAGATGGTACAAGATGGTAAAAAGTCCCCATAGGTAGGAAATAAAAATAGGTATCCTGTGCTTATACAACTGTGCTGGCCCCATCAGTATGAAAAGCTGCCCTGGAGAAAAGCACAGAGCAACTTGCCCTCAGGAGTTTCTGAAGCCCAGTCAGTTGGTATCTGGGGACACTAGCCCCTTGCGCCAGCTGGACTGCTAAAGCAGCCCTAACCTAGACTGGCCCCTGCACCCTCTATCCACTGCAGCAGCCTGGCAGCCTGGCT
This sequence comes from Alligator mississippiensis, assembly GCF_030867095.1. Classification (NCBI taxonomy): domain Eukaryota; kingdom Metazoa; phylum Chordata; order Crocodylia; family Alligatoridae; genus Alligator; species Alligator mississippiensis. The sequence continues at coordinate 185,574,307 of NC_081824.1, read as the reverse complement.
GTGACCTGCTGCCACCTGTGACAGCATCCACCCCCTTGGACCTGCAGCCCCATGGCTGCAGTTGCCAGTGGATCATGGCCATACAGTTGGCCTTTGTGTGGCATTGCTGTCATGTCTTTCCGTGGCCTGGACTCTGCCATCTGGTGAGCTAATGCCCGGAAGATGTGCTCATTGTGGTGGCCCACTTTGAACTGTCAAAGCTTGTCCTCCTGGCCCCAAATGGCCAGGAGGTCAGCCACCTCTTCTCCCTTCCATCTGGATCCCTGGTGCTGGCTTTGGGAAGGCTCCTCTGCCCGGGTCCAGCCACTTGCCTCACTAGCAGGGATGCTAGCATTCCATTTTTAAAATTACAAATGCTCTGATAAAACAAAACCCAAATTCTCTCATTAAAATACCCAAAATCTACATTCTTCCATGATTAAAATGAAATACTACTATATACAGAGAGAGAGACAGAAAGATCAGTTGGACAATGTTCTATTGATATAGTTAAAATTTTAAAGCCATTTGGAAGCCTACGAGTGCCTCTATTATCATAATAAAATAAATTCTAAACATCTGTACACATTGGCATTTGCTTTTTTTTTTTATCATAGAAAAATCAGAGCTGCTCCTGCCCCCCATAAGATGTGGGGACTGCTGCAGCTAGACCTGCAACTGTTTTGTGGCACTGAGCAACACTGATATGCCTGTGCCCAGCCCCTGCCCATGCCCTTGCCTATGACTTCCAACCAACAGTTTTGCATCCTATTCTCATAGGGAAGCTAGCAGGCTGTGGAGCAGATACCTACACAGTCAGGTGGGTGGCCAACTGGCTTAGGAACCAGAGAGTGGTTATGGATGGGTCATTCTTGGCCTGGAAGGAGGTGGGCAGTAGGGTCCCACAGTGTTCGGTCCTTGGACCAAACTTATTTAATATCTTCATCAGCAATTTGGATGAGGGTGTGGAGAGCACCCTCTCCAAGTTCACAGATGATACCAAGTTATAGGGCAAAGTTAACACACCAGAGGGCAGGGAGCAGATACAGGCCTGGACAGGTTGCATCAATGGGCGGAACGAAATAGGATGCAATTCAACAAAGATAAATGTAAGGTACTCCACCCAGGAAGGAGGACTCCCCAGCACACCTATAGGTTGGGGGATGACCTCCTCAGCAGCTCAGAGGCTGAGAGAGATCTTCGAGTCATAGTTGACTCCAAGATGAACATGAGCCAGCAGTGTAATGAGGCTATCAACAAGACCAATTGCACCTTGATGTGTTTTAGCAGATGCATGACCAACAGATCAAGGGAGGTGATGCTCCCCCTCTAAGTGGCATTGGTCAGGCTGCAGTTGGAGTACTGTGTCCAGTTTTGGGCACTGCACTTTTAGAGGGACACGAAGAATCTGGAGAGGGTTCAGAGGAGGGCCACTCACATGATTAGTGGCGTGCATGAAAGACCCTATGAGGGGAGGTTGAGAGATCTGGATCTCTTCAGCCTTCACAAGAGATGTCTGAGGGGAGACCTTGTAGCCACCTATAAGTTTATCAAGGGAGGACAACAGGGAATTGGCGGTGCACTATTTACCACAGTGCCCCAGGGAGATGCTAGGAATAATGGGTGCAAACTAGTGGAGAGTAGATTTAGGTTAGACATTAGGAAGAAATTTTTCACAGTAAGGGTGGCCAGAATCTGGAATGGGCTTCCAAGAGAGGTAGTACTATCACCTAACTTGGAGGTCTTCAAGAGGAGGCTTGATAGTCACCTGGCTGGGGTCATCTGACCTCAGTCCTCTTTCCTGCCAGGGGCACGGGGTTGCACACGATGATCCATTGTGGTCCCTTCCAGCTCTACAATCTATGAATCTATGAGTCCTGCCAATGCCCCTTACTCCTGACCTGCAGCCCCTGCCTGTACCTGACTTGCTTCCTCCTGACAGCAGCTTCCTCCCAGCACCAGGACATGGGTCCAGCTGCAACTATCCTACCCACTGCTTTGTGGGTCTGACCGGTGGCAGCCCTTGCTGTTCTCCCTGTGCCTGTGCCCAGGCCCCAGTGATCCCCATGCTGCTCCTGGAAAGCCCTCAACTAGAGCTCAGGGACTGGATTGGGCAAGCCCCTTCCCTTCCAGGCCAGCCTTCCCCTGAACAGGCTGCTTTATGGGGGCAGGGAGGCTCCAAGCCTGGCTCTGGTGGCTGCTCCTACCCAGAGCACTCCCCACCCCCTTTCTCTCTCACCCCCCCACCCCTGCTGCCACCCCTGGTACATCACATGCACCCATAGACCCTGCTGCCACCGCCGCCCCTTCCTCCAGCCCATCATACCCTCCAAGTGGTTCCTGGGCCCAGGAGCACTCCCCCCCTCCTAAGGTCAGGACTGCATGTCCCAGCACCAACGTGGGCTTCTGCCAGCAGGTCCCATCTCATCTGGCAGCTGGGCATGCAGGGTGTGAGATTTGTGGAGGGGGTGTGGGGCTTGCAGGGGGGTGGGAAATGGGCTTGGGGTTTGTGGGGGGATGGGTTTTGTGGAGACAGGGGGTTTGTAGGGTTGGGGTTTGTAGGGGGTTGTGAGTGTGGGGTTTGTGGGTGTGAGGTTTGTGCATGAGCGTGTGGGTGGGGAGGTTTGTGGGTGGATTGTGGGGGGGTTCATGGTTGTGGTTTGTGGGGGGGGGGCACCACATGCCTGCCTGCCCACCTCCACTCCTGTAGCTCATAGCCTCCACAGCTGATGGCAGCAGCCAGCAGTGGGCCCTTGTGGTATTCATGGCCTGCTGCAGGCAGAGCCTTTTGGTAGTGCATGGTGCTGCCTGAGATCTGGGGGCTACATGTGGTATGTAGAGCTGGGCTGGTGTGTGCCTTTACACAGGACCAGGCCAGCTCCTGCCACCAGCCGGGGCTCTTGGCATTGCAGGCAGATCTGCATGCCATCTGGCCAGGCCAGCTCCTGTCTCCATGTGGCAGGCACATGGAGACAGGATCTGGCCCAGCCTGATGGCACGTGAATCATGCCTGCAATGCTGGGAGCCCCAGCTGGCAGCAGGAGCTGGCCCAGTCCAGTTCAAAGGTGCATGCCAGTGGGCTAGCTCTGTGCACCACATGTAGCCCCCAGGACTGAGGTGGCAATGCACACAGCTGGGGGACTCTGCCTGAAGCAGGCCATGAGAACCTTGAGGGCCCACTGCTGACTGCTGCTGCTGCCACCAGCAGTGGGAGCTGTGCGCGGTCAGGGGGGTGGGCATACAGTTCCCCCACATCCACACAGCCCTCACAGTCCGCCCACCCCCATGTCCAGGCTTACCGGGGACAGAGCCAGCTCTGAGCCACTGCTGCCAGCTATGCCCCATTTCTGTTTCCTCCAGCACACTGAGGCAACGTGCTGGAGCAGCAGGCATAAAGAAACTCTGACCGGGTGCTAGAGCATCTCCTTGGAGGACCCAGCCTCCAGTTGCTTCGGAGCATACTCTAGGAGCACACCCTGCACCACTTTTTTAAGGCGTGTTTTCTTTTGACACTGGGATTCCTCGGTATCAAACTTAGAGTTGTGGCTGCAAATATGCAGTGCAGAGAACATTTTTTAGTTTGTGGCGTGCCTTCTGCAGTGTCTCAAATTGCTTTGAGATGCCACAGCAGACAGATGCTTGCTCATGTGGACACAGCTGTAGTGTTTATTGATGCAATGATGTCTTTTTAGAAATGAAAAACAAAGAAAGCAATGTATGTTATTTGCTGGTCATGACAATTTTGTAAAGTGAGACGCATCTTGAGATTTAATTTTTCAAGAATGGGAATTCTATGTGGATAGTATCTTTAAAGAAGGAAAAAATATTTATTTCTAATTCTCAACCTTTGCAGAGGGTTCCTACTTATCCGCCTTCCTTCCCTTCAGCTCATACTTTGAGGGTTCTTTGCCAAAGTAATGTGTTTACTTGAAGTGGTAAAATTTTACTTTTGAGGTCTGGAATTTGCATTTGTAGGAGAGGTCCTGCTCCCCATGCATTCAAGACTGGATTGAGAAAGCTCTGAAGAAGCCAAGCCAGTCAGTAGCAATTGAAACACAAGGTGGGACGGTCTCATGTCAAGGCCTAAGATGACTGGTTTGTCTCACATCAGGTGGGCGGTGCTCAAAGTAGACATCTAATTGTGTGGCAGCCTAAACAGGGCTCAAGTAGCATAACTGAGGGGGGAGACCCAGGCAGCAGTTCTGGGTAAAAAGTCTTCAGGGAAAGGGGAGGGAAGCAGTACAAAAATAGCTACCACTGGCAGTACAGAAGTTAGCACTGCTGCTGCCCAGTGTGTTGGGCTGCCCTGTTACACCTCTGCAGGTCTCTTCATTTCTGTATTCTTATTCAACTTTAAAATGAGCTAACATAGCTTATTTTTATTCTCAACAAACCTAAATTTACTGATCAAGATCTAATAATCTTGCCTTCATTTGTTTGTCTTACATTTTACAATGGCATTTCTGAAGATTTTTACACTGAAAATGGACTAAGGTAAGTGTTTGAAATATAAATGCTCTACTCCACTGTACTGAAGCAGTACTCTGATGCCATGCAGAGAATGGACCACATGATGCAAGTCTTATTATCCTATGAATACTACTTATCTGTCAGCACTGCAGCCGGGTTTACTACCTCTGTTAGATTTCTGCCAAGTAAAAGTTGCCCTTAATCAAGGAGAATTCTGAGCTGTCTAGCTATAGCAGGAATCTTTCCCTTTTTCCGGTAGAACTGAAGATATGGTTTTGTCTTATTAGGCCATTTCTTTTTATATATGTACATTTACTTTACCTTTTACTTGGACAGGAACTGGAAATTAGATCCCCAGTAAGGGCACACTTTACAGACAAGTGGCTGGTATGAGAGCCAAAGCTGGAACCAATAGAGTTAAACCAGGGGTGCCAACCCCTGGCCCGTGGGCCAGATACAGTCCCTAGCCCCATGTCATCTAGCCCATGGGGCTTCTTACAAGTCCAGAAATTTGATGATGGGAAAGTGGTGACACCACTCCCCCACAGTCAAATTTCTGGAGCTGTGGGGAGGCCTGGGCCCTGTGTGCTGGGATTAGGCATGCAATTCCTGTGTATGAGGCCTGGAGGAGGTAGTGCTAGGCCCCTGAAGATAAATCCTGACAGGATGGGGTAGTGCCAGATGCCCAGGTCAAATCCTAGCATGTGGAGGTGGGCAGGGACAGCACCAGGCCCCCAGGTGCCAGTCACAGTACTCCAGGCAGGGAGCAGATGGTGCAGGGCCCTAGGATCTGCTCCTGGCTCTATCCAGACTGCAGACCAACCCTGCTTCATGCAGCTTGCCCACAGGGCCAAAAGGTTGAGCACCATTGTGTTTAAACCATTGAGAATGAAAAGTTCTCCTCCTTGTTGTGTGGACTGGCATGAAACAAAGAATTATGATTTTTGATGCATCTTCAGGGGACGTAACAAGAATAACATGCTCTCTAATGGATAGAAACACAAATTAATTTAGGTACCTTTGCTGAGATCTGGCCCAATTCACATGAGTGATGCTCCAGAGTGCTCTCTAAAGGGTCTTTATAAAGTCAACATCCTCTAGAATTAATTGAAAATCTTCAACAGACAAGGACACTCCAGTGCTTAAAGTGCTAGCTTGAGGACTACGTTTCCTGATCTTCTATAGACTCCCTGTTATCCAAGACAAGCCACTTAGGGCCAGATCTAATTTGGTTTTGGCGATGCCTACATTTAGACACTCTGGCACTGGATTTATTACCCAGTCCTGATACCTTGTTCTAGGCAAGCACAACCTTCAGACTGACCACAACTCTGTCTGTTTGACAATAGGAAAATTTTATTGCTACACAGTGACAGAAAATAAAAGTAAGCACAAGGAGGGAGCAGAAAATGCAGGCAAAGTAAGATGATTACAGAATACAATATCAATTATTTTCCAGTCCCAGGGGGGTCACAAGGAGAGCCAGCCAGCCCCATCAGCGTCTACACATGTGTTGCGGCACACTAAATAATGCCACTGTAGGACAGTACATGTGTTGACAAGTATTATCTTAGGGTAACATATATTAGTTTAGTGTGGCCTAATGGGTCCTCATGTGCAGATGCTGAGACTTTACTGAGGAGCTAATTAGTGAGCTCCACAGTAAACATCTCAAGCCCACTATGCTCTTGAACAAGTGGGGGACTGGGTCCTCCTCCACATTTTATTCTCCTCTTCTCCTATTGAAACTGGGCCATTAGGCAACTAGGCAAGTAAGAGTAATCCTGCCTCTGTAGCCTAGTGGCATAACCTGGGTTCCATTCTCTCTTCCCAAGATTCTTTATGCATTTATTTTGAGAATCAATATTTAAAAAGCAGAAATATGCCTTTTCAACATGCTCAAAATGTGGAACATTGCTCTAATACAACTATACCGCTTCCAGTTATGTCATTTAGTACTAGCCAACTCAGGTATCTCCATATAGATGGATAATCTGAGGTAACTATTTAATTCTCTGTCACAGGAGGTAAGCATAATCTGTCATATGAGAGAAACGAAACCTACTATGCTCTCACTTCCATATTTTTTGCCATTAGAACAGTATATTTCAGAGCCTTCCACCTGAGTTTTGAGTTTCTCTTTAACTAACACCCAGGCCTATTTGGTGGTTTCAAATTACATGCACTGTTTTTAGAACGGATTCCATGTCTTTCTGATATGCAAGCAACCGCCTATCCCAGGCTGTTTTTAAGGGAATTGCTTAATGCTTATTACAAGAGGATAGATTTCCTCTGTGCATCAAATTTCATCCATTAAAGGTATCTCTAAAGAATTTTCTACATGAACACCTAACTGGGCATGTCTACACATGCATAGTAATGTGCATGAATAAACTATGGTGCTTATTACACCAGAGTTTATTGCTCTTGGACACATGATTACTTGTGCACCCTGGACAGCAGCATGTTGAGCTGGGTGGGAGCAGCCCTGGCTGGCAGGAGGCTTGGGGCTGCTCCCCTCAGCCTGCCATCCTGGGGCTGCTCCCTACAACACAATATACAGCAGAGGGGCTAGCTGGGGCAAGAGGGTGCTTTGGTGAGGGGCTAGCCAGCAGGTAACCCCCGCACTGAAGCACCCTCATGACCCAGCCAGCCAGAGCTACGTCTGCGTGTTTGCTGCTGCAGAGTTTTTTACTCCACGGCAGGACAGTACTAGTATTTACAAGTCGCTGCAAAGTAAATTAATTTACTTCAGCCTAATATGGGAGCACATGTAGACATGCAACATTTACCGCACAGCTAATTTGTCTATGTCTCATGTAGATGTGTTGACTACGGCCAGATTCTATTCTGCCTATTAGATACTTAAGTACATGTAGGCACCTAAGTACAATTTATTCCACTCTGCTCAAATCACTGAAAAACTGTTTATATAAAAGGTGGGTTGATCCTCCTCCTCCTCTTCCTCCTCAAAGCTGTTAAGAGTCAGATGATATTATGTTATGCAAGTAAATGCACTAGTGGATTTTCAGGGACTTAAACAGGGGGAATAGAATTTCACTTAGGCACCCAAGTCCATTTAGTTGTCTAATAGGTAGTATAATATCTTACTGCCACTGTCTAAACTTCTTTTTTTGAGCAAGGTTACCATGATATTAATGACATAAATAAGCTCTTTGCCTATAGAGCACAAGAGTCAATAGTTGGCCCAGAAGTTAATACTAATAAAAATGAGACAGTTACTTTGCATTCAGCTAAATATTTGAGGAAGTTTTTTTAAACAATACATTTTCTTATGCTTTAAGTTACTGTTCCTTGTATTTTTTCGTTAGCTGCAAAGAAAACGGCCACTTCATTTCATGTCATAGAATTCTATCACATCTTTGAGTCTTTTTTTTCTTATGCCTGGTTTTTCATATGCTTTCCAACTTTAGCAATTTGCATAGTTTCTGGATTGTTATTGTATTATGATAAACAGGGATTATCATACATTTTCAGATAATGTTTTCTTAACAATTCAACTTCTATTTGTAACTCTTCCATTTATTTTAATTACTAGCACAGTGTGCAACATTTATTAATCAGCAGAGTCTTTTTAAGTTAAAATACTAAATTAGCTAACCCCATTAACACAGAATACTCCAAACAAGCAGTAATAGGAGAGGTAGTTACTGTGCAAATCGTATTATACATGCGGGTGCTCTAGGGCACAGTTAAGCATGATTACCCTCTTTTGATCCAGTATTCCTCTGCCTCTTCCAGCTAATTTCCAGTGGAAATTTACAAAGTGGTGCCTTCATTTTTCCATCTTAATTTTTCTAATGAAGTTCTGGTACTTTATAACACTGGGGATGCAGATAATAAGTCTATGTATAATTAAGAAGTTCTAGAATTTGCTGCAAACCAGATCTCTTATTTTTGCTTCAAACAAGAACTAAGCTAACCTTTTGTCTGCTACCTTACTCCAATGTGAAATCTGGATTGAATAAAAATGGCTACAGGATTCCTAGATTTAATGACATCTGAACATGAGATATGATTGATACAGTAAGTGCAGCTATGATTTGGACATACAGTTAACATGGCATTTCATAAAATGCTGTAAATAATGGATCCTAAAGAAGTTACTGATAAAAAATTATCATATTGAAAGTAACCAAACTAGATATATAAAGTGGATTATATTGACTTTAAATTGTAAATAAACTTAAATTTTTAACATGCATTTGTTATGGGCAAAATTATAGGTATCCTGGCATAGTTGTGCTGGGTAAAGACAAATTTAGGCCTCCTTCCTGCCCTGGGTACAAAAAGTAATCAGATGCTAACAGTGGTGATAGCACAGTGTCCCATGGAGATCATATCTAGATAGGATAGAGAACTTACTTCAGGTTTTGCACCAATTTTTAAAACTGAAAATTCATGAGATTCCTTATAAAAATAAATATTTCACATGTCCCAGGTGTTATGAAGTTTAGTACAATGTGTGTAGAGCTAATTGTTCGTGGTCTTTTTTAGACTGATACATTATTCTGTTTTCCTTGTATTAAAACAAGATGACAAGAAAGAGTCACTAATGTATAAAATAAATTTATGTAAAATTGTAGGAGAGCTGTTCACACACCTATAGGTTAGGTGGCAGCATTTCTATTACTAAACCATAAATATGTGCATTGAAAGCAATATTAAATGTGCGACTAGAAATGACTAACATAAGGATGTTAAAGGAAGCAAGCGAATCTAACCTAGTTATCTGTTCCTAGTGCAACTCATAGTGCCTAGGCAGTTCAGCATCAATGGCAGTTTGGATTCCTGTAGTAAAAGGACTGCCAACCCCTTCTCAGAAGTATGAATAAAAATTAAGTAACTGGCTGCCACCTGGCTACAGGCCCAGTCTATTGTTGGTAGGCTACTATTAAGCAGATCCAGAGAATGGGCTGAAGGTCTGCTACTGCTGCTATGAAACAGTGACAGCCTCTGAGATTTGCCCCTGTAGGCTGGCGCGGCACAGGACTGAGACAATGCTGCTCAGCAGAACATGGCATTTCTGACAGACCTGTGTTCCTGTTGACACTGTACAGGAAACTTCCCTGCTTCCTCTCTCAAAATGACATCAGCAATAAGCCCTTAGAAGTCTCCTGTTGCTGCTACAGTCAGTATCATCCCAGCTAGAAGATCCACAGGGACCAGGAGGTCTTCAATCTCCTGTGCAATAGCTACACAACAGAATGAGAGAACCAAGGAGTGGAAGGAAAGAAAGGAGGGTGAGAAGGCAAAAAAAAAAAAAAAAAAAAAAAAAAAAAAAAAAAAAAAAAAAAAAAGGAGGGATGGAATACATGGAGGGAGGGAGCAGAAAAAATAGAAAGAAGAGTACAACACAGTGAATGAAGAGAAGGAGAAAGGATTTTGTTTTGTTTTATTTTGTTTTAGTAGAAGATGACTAGGAATGTACAGGAACGTATCTGTATCATTTTAGCCCTAACACGATTCCATTTACCTTTTTTTAAGTCTCAGTATTTTACTTTCAGAAATCTACAAGTACATCACTGAAGTTTACCTGGGCCAAGCTTGCTTGTCAATCAAGTTCCCATGCTCTTTCACTCTCTCATACTGGCTGCAGAAAAAAAGTGTGGCAGACACTTTACACAGCTAAATCTGTCTCAAAGGAATAAAAAATATATCCTTTCTCAGGACATCACAACCACTTGGGGACTTGGAAACTGGAGCAGGAATGTATTGAGAGAAGACAAATTGTGAGACATCTCACAATTTGGTATCCAGCTGGACACCAGAGCACTCAGTATGGGTGTGTCTCCGTAAGTGGGAATGTGCATTTCCTGGGGACAACTAGCAGCAGCACATCTTTGTGCACATATTTGTGCCACTGCTAGTTGTCCCCAGGGAATGCCCCTGCACACGTGTGTGGCAAGATGTCCCTGTCACAGGGTAGTCAAAAAAATATTTTAAATACCTTGCTCTGTGGACAGTCTACCACGCTTTTATGTTAATTGATATACAGAGTGTGGGAGACTGGCCTGATCTTATTACAGAGACCACCTGGATTGTGGTCCTGGCCTTATGTGCCAATTCCATGGCTCCATACCTTCCCTATACCATGCCCCATGCCTCACAGATGGCATCCTTACAGATGTTCTACCAATAGCTGATACAACACTTCACTGTGCCTTCTGAACCCTTGGCTTCTCTCAGCCTCACTCTGGGCCTTCAGACCTCTCAATCTCTTTGCACAGCCCCTTCCTGGGCTGCCAGACCCACTTCGTCTCCCTCTCAGCCCCACTCAGGTTGCCAGATTCCTCAGACTCTCCTCTGACCCCTCTCTCAGCCCTCAGATGCCTCGGTCTAACACAACAACTCCCTAGGCTACCAGCCCCCTTGGTCTTTTTCCCTGCCCTTCTCAGGGCTGCCAGCCCCTTTTGGTCCCTTCTTCTGGACACTTTTAGTTCTCCACTTTCCTAGCCATTCTCCAGGCCCTTGAACCCATTTGGTCCTGCGCTTTATTCCTGGCCCGTTGCTGGACGGCTGGATCCTTCTGGTTCCACTGTACTCACTGGGCCTCACTGTCCAAGCCCTCAGACCTGTCTGGTCCTGCACTTTATTTCCTAACCTCTCACTGAGCCATACTTTATTCCCTGACCCCTCGCTGGGCCTCTGGTCCATGTGGTCCATGTCTTTCCTGGCCCCTATCACAGGCAGCCCCACTACACTAACCAGTCCCAGTGTATTGGAGGACAGGATGGAGAACAGGATCCACCACCAAGGAGGAATACTGTGCTCTGGTCCGGACCTGCAGAGAGCAAACCAGGAAAGCCAAGGCTGCGATGGAACTCCAGCTAGCTACAAATATCAAGGACAATAAAAAGTCCTTTTTTAGATATGTGGGGAGCCAGAGGAAAAGCAAGGGCAACATTGGACCCCTGCTGAACCAGATGGGACAACTGACAACCAATGCCCAGGAAAAAGCAAACTTGCTAAATGGGTACTTTGCATCAGTTTTTCACTAGTCCCATGGGGTGCCCCTGCCCACTGCGGGACAGGAAGACCCAGGTGAGGAAGATTCCTTACCATCCATCAAAGCTGACCTTGTGAAGGAACACCTTGACAGGCTGGATACCTTCAAGTCAGCTGGCCCTGACGGTTTACACCCAAGGGTACTTAAAGAGCTGGCAGGCATCATAGCTCAGCCCCTGGCACGGATCTTTGAGAACTCCTGGTGCTCTGGTGTAGTGCCCGATGATTGGAAGAAGGCCAATGTGGTGCCTATCTTCAAGAAAGGGAGGAAAGTGGATCCAGCAAACTACAGACCCGTCAGCCTGACCTCTATCCTGGGGAAGGTCTTGGAAAAGATTATCAAAGAGGCCGTCCTATACAGGCTAGCTGATGGCAATATCCTGAGGGATACCCAGCATGGGTTTGTTGTGGGTAGGTCTTGCTTGACCAATCTCATTTCCTTTTACGACCAGGTGACCTATCACCTGGACAAGGGAGAAGAGATTGATGTCATATATCTTGACTTTAAAAAAGCCTTCGATCTGGTATCCCATGATCACCGCTTGGCAAAACTGGCTAACTGTGGCCTCGACCTCACCACGATCCGCTGGCTGGGGAATTGGCTCCACAGCAGGATCCAGAGGGTGGTGGTTGATGGAAATCAATTGTCGTGGTGCCCTGTGACCAGTGGGGTCCCTCAAGACTCTGTCCTAGGGCATTTACTTTTTAATATCTTCATCAATGATGTTGACATTGGTGTCAGAAGCAGGCTGGCCAAGTTCACTGATGACACCAGCCTTTGCAGTAAAGCATCCACACCTGAGGACAGGAGGGTGATCCAGGCAGATCTTGACAGGGTCATGAAATGGACGGATGAGAACCTGATGGTGTTTAACACTGAAAAATGCAAGGTTCTCCACCTTGGGAGGAAAAACCTGCTGCATGCTTATAGGCTCGGCAGTACTACGCTAGCTAGCACCACAGATGAAAGGGACTTGGGGGTCATGATTGACCACAAGATGAACATGAGGCTTCAGTGTGATGTTGCGGCTGGTAAAGCGAGCAAAATGCTGGCTTGCATCCATAGATGCTTCTCAAGCAAATCCCGGGATGTCATTCTCCCCTTGTACTCAGCCTTGGTGAGGCTGCAGCTGGAGTACTGCATCCAGTTTTGGGCTCCACAGTTCAAAAGAGATGTGGAGAAGCTTGAGAGAGTGCAGAGGAGAGCCACGTGCATTATCAGAGGTCAGGAAAACAGACCTTATGATGAGAGGCTGAGAGCCATGGGACTCTTCAGCCTGGAAAAGTACAGGCTCAGGGGTGATCTGGTGGCCACCTATAAGTTTATTAGGGGTGTTCACCAGGACCTGGGGTAATGTCTGTTCACCAGAGCGCCCCAAGGGATGACAAGATTGAATGGTCACAAACTCCTCTGTGACCATTTCAGGCTGGACATAAGGAAGAACTTCTTTACTGTCTGAGCCCCCAAGGTCTGGAATAGACTGCCGCTGGAGGCATTTCAAGCACCCACTTTGAACATCTTCAAGAGACATTTGGATGTTTATCTTGCTGGGATCCTATGATCCCTGCTGACTTCCTGCTCCTGGGCAGGGGGCTGGACTCGATGATCCTCTGGGGTCCCTTCTAGCCTGAAAGTCTGTGAAATCTATGAAATCTATATTTGTGCTGCTGCTAGTTGTCCCCAGGGACCACACATTCCCACTCGTGGGGACATGTCCCCGGTGTCAATTTGCTGCACTGCAAATTAACAGCACAGAAAATGCCTGCATGTGTGGTGTGTGCAGTTTGCAGTGCCACTGACAGGTGTGCTCATAGAGACATCACTCCTGTGGCTGCAGCATTCAGAATTAGGGGCATGTCTACACTGCAAGGTGTGGTGCCATATTGAAATACCTAAAAATAAGCTAGCTGGTATACCGGAAGCAGTATAACTACATTAGTGTAGCCCTTTGACTAGTTTATTTATGCTGCTACCACTGTTTATACCCTAGATGTAAAAAAAAAAAAAAAAAACCCAAAAAATAAACCTTTAAAAAAAAAGAGCTTAATGAGTTACACTAGGAAGCTGAAACACAGGAGTAAAAATCCTTTGAGTATGAACTGGTTGGACGTTTGGTTATGCAAGCCTGTTAAGTCAACACTAGTGCAGTTTACTAACAGCATTGATCCGTCTGTCTGGCTTTAATTTTCCATGGATAGTTTTTTCTTCTCCAACTGCTTCCCTCTTCTACCAAGTTCAGAGCATATATGTACCATTGCTAATTTTAGGAGGAGCTACGAAGGGCATGCATGACGCTATAACTTTATTGTGCAATACATTGCAATATTATTAATGTTTACTAGATCTTTTTTACTCTAAAGTTCTGCCATAGAAGCAGGATATTTTTTATGTGATTCCTATTTTATTTTTTGGTTATCCTACTAACTTTTAATTCTAATAATTGAAGAAAAATCACATTCTTCTTGACATGAGTATACAATGTATATCAAAAATCCTTGCTGGATGTAGGAACACTTCAGTATTGCAAACACAGACAGTCCAATCAAGATGTATGTAAGAACCACAAGCATGGATCAGATGATAGAATTGGAGACAGTGAAAATAATAGTGTATTTTTACTATTCCATTTACTACTATTTTTACTATTCTATTTACAATTTTTAAGTCTCAGTGGGTTTTTTCTCAAAAACTAATAACCACTTATAGGTATCCTTATCCAAACACAAAGACACATTCCAGAGAGTGCAGCTAATATTGGATATTACAGCACATGCCCTTTAAGGAGATATTCAGTTGAATACTGCACAAGATGTGCATTTATGTCATATTACATATTATTACTTTTTTAACTGGATATGTTATGATTTTGAAATAAAGATACATAAAGAATGGGTTATTGAGAGTTGCTGTTTGCCAAGAAAGGCAAGGTGAGATCCAAAATAAACCATGCCCTTTTTATAGGATCTGTGTGTAATACTACAGCTTAAATAGTAAACTATGAACATTACCATTTTCATTTAGTTTATCTGCTGTTTCTCTCAAGAAATGGTATTTTAAAACATTTTTAAAAATCTGTTTAGGATATATGCTTTAGAAACACTATTCATATTGAATTATGAGTGCTAGGGCTAAAATAAATTCCATGCATATATGGGCAAATCCCTAAACTGCTAGCCTTGTCTTCTCAGGCATCCAATCCCCTGAGAAAGCCAATTTTCTTTCATGTCTGAACAAAAGAAAAATGTACTATTAAAATGCAATTCAGAAGTGATAAAAACTGTAAGTGGAGCAGCCGGCTCACAGCACCTTCTATGTATACTCTGGGACACTGGGGCCACATTAATTTTTGTGTGTGTGTGATGTCCATCCCATGTGCAAATTAGCATTACAAGTACCATAATCTGTCTTAAATGAGAGCCACCTGTCCCATGAGTACATGCTACTGTAGCTTGGTATAATTTAAAGCTCTTCTACTTTTGTGTTTTTGTTTTGTTCATTTTATATAGCATTTGGTTGGGATACTTGATAATTGTTACTAAAAGGTTCTAAAAGACCTTTTTGTGAAGGGGGTGAGGATAAAAGTATAAATGACATAATTCACAGTTGCTAAATACTAATTTCCCCCCCCCCCATATGTTTTTTAAATCCTATTTAACAATCAAGTGTTAAAGCAATAGTTTTATTTCCATCTTCATAAAAATTCTTGTTTGACAAACCAAATCTCCTGTGTACTTTAGCCTTCAAGAAAGCTCTCTAATTTCTTTTTCAAGATGTTTAAATTAGCTACACCTATTCTTATGACAGCCCAGGCAAAATAATATTTTAAACTTCTGGAACACATACTCTTAATTGTAGCTGTATTGTCCTTGACCTACCTTACACATGAAAAAGGTATTTGTAGGGCACAGAATAAATACTACCTGTTGCTTTGCAAAACATCAAGAAATCTTAAGATTTAATTCTACAGTAATATGTAATAATTCGGAACTGAATCACCTTCCCTCCATCTGGCAAACTGTATAGCAGGGGGTTTAGGAATAGGATTGTTTTTGTAAAGTGCCCTTTAAATACTCCTTCCATACTATGCTGTTGAGAGAGGGGACTTCCCCTTCCCCTACTCAATAGACTCTGGGACATGGCCAGAAAACCTGCAGATGACCATGACAGCTCTTATCCACATGAAAGCCGTCTGTTTCACTGCTGGACTTGTGGCCCCTGGGTTCCATCTGTCACGGGCAGCATGGCTGCACTAACAGATAGGCCTTTTCCATATGGCTAACAGTGTTAGAATCCAGCCCTAAATTATTGCTAACTTTATACTAGTGTTATATAAAAAAGATATGATGAGCTCAGAAGCAACAGACACTCTTTAATCTATAGTCTGAAAGCAGGACTATTCAACTTCTGAGTTACACTTTTAGATCAGGGTTGTCCAACTGGCAGCACCCAAGTCACACACTGCATGGACCGTATGCCATGAAGCCGCCAGTTATGTGGACTCCCTGAGACCACTCCTCCTCTGCTGCATGAATGGTGTGAGCCCTTCCTCCTTTGCAGTCACATAGGCAGTGCAAGCCCCATCTCTGTTGCTGCCACATGAACACAGGGCACACCAGTCCCTCTCCTTTTGTGTTGCCCAGCTCCTATAGCAGCAGAAGCAATGTGGGGAGTGGCAGCACACAAGCCAGGTGTAGCCCACAGGCCACCAGTTAGACGACCCTGGTCTAATATTGCATTGAATATCATTTGTACTATCTGGCATGTCTGCATGTGAAATTAATGCCATGCATTAATTTCTGGCGCATATTATGCTGGAGTTTATTGCTCCCAGGTGCAGCATCTTTACATGAACCTGGGACCACAGCACACTGAGCTGGGTTAGAGCAGCCCCAGCTGGCATGGGGCTTGTAGGGGAGGTCAGCCTGCCAGCCCAGGGCTGCTCTCTCCCAGCTCAGCATGCTGCAGAAGGGCTGGCTGGGGCACAAAGGTGCTTCAGCCTGGAGCTAGCTGGCAGGCAGCCCCTGCACTGAAGCACCCTCATGTCCCAGCCAGCCCCATCAGTGTCTACATGTTTGTTGCAGCACACTAAATTATGTGACCACAGGATAGTTCTTGTGTTTACATGTACTAACCGACAGTGGAGTTAATTAGTTTCCTGTGGTCTAATAGGGATGCACATGTAGACACTGAGATTTTACTGTGGAGCTAATTGGACAGCTTTGCATTAAACATCTTGTGTAGATATGCTCACTGTATAGTAAGTCACTACTCAGAGTGAGCAAGAGGGGCAGAATTAGGATTTTATGATGTTATTTCTAAAATAAACCGCAGTCTATTATTTTAGTTAACAAATATTCAAGCAATTACCTATTTGTGCAGATAAACCAAAGATACATCTTCACATGGAAACCTCAATAGCATCATCTTATAACTCTGTATTTCTGTGCTGTGGCACTGCTCTTCATTTTGAAAACTGAAAGCTCATAAAATGCATAAGCCCTAGGGTAACAGTGAAGGAAACATAAAGAAGTTAGGGGAAAATCCTGTGACTTATGTGGCTTGCAGACACAGCAAGATAACAATATATTTACAAATGTGTTTTATCTTTCAGGTTTTTGCCATTTTCTTCATGTCAAAAAAACCAGAAGTATGATCCATTAATTAATTCATCAAGTAAATATGGTCAAATAACTTACGGGATTAAACATTTCCGAGAAGAACATCATGAAAAATGGGTAGCAAACAAGGTGAGTTACTGCAAAATCAGGCAATGTCACTGGTTTCTAGATCAGGGTCAGCAATGTTTTTGGGCAGAGTGCCAAGAACACCCCAACCTTGACTTGTAAGATGTTGGCACGGTGGAGAGTGGCATGGCAGGGGTGGAGAGTGGGGAGCTGTGAGGAGCCCAGTCCTTTTTGTGGCAGCACAGCTTCAGCCCCTTTCCCACCATCTGACCTGAAGTGCGCATGCCAAGCAAAATGTTTTTGTATGCCATGCTCTAGCACACATGCCGGGGGTTGCCAACCCTAGTTCTGGATTGTTAAAACTAAAGAATAGTGGGCCTGATCCAAAAAAGACTGAATTCAGTGGGGGCCTCTGAAGCAGGTCATGAAAAGGGCTGTAAGAAAGCTGACTGTTGTATAGAAGATGCTCAGTTTCTTCATTTCTCTTTGTGGTCAAAGTTGAGGGCATTCAGGTCCTCTCAGTAGATGTTTAGCACTTTGCCAAGTAAAGACAAGTTATCGGGGTAAAGATGCTTCTGATAAATGCTATATTATCTGCATTCATTTTGAAAAAAATGCTATTTTATGTACAGCATTTTTTTGATCTGGTAAAATAATGTTTTTTTTCCTAACATTGCAAGATGTGATGTTTCTCAGAACAGTTAACATTATATAAATATATGTTCAACCAGAGGAATTCAGTACAGGACAGGACGTCAAAAGTGTAAAAGCTTCAGTCATGTACAGCATCAGTCACAAAGCATGAAATGGAAAAAGGCAATTGAACAGTTGCTTCTTGGTTGTTTTCATAAATTGTCAGCTTTGGGAATGTATATACCCTCCCTGGGTACAACCTAAACCCCTATACCCTCCCTGTGTACTTCACGTAAAGCAGGTAGAAGAAAAAATATTCTTGCACATCAACTCTACCTAAGCTAGGACCTGTTTGTTGATAGGACTTCTGGTTCTGTGAGGTGGGAGGAATTAGTTCTCTATTCACCATTTGCGGAATTATTAGGAGAGATTAAAAATGAACTAGAAAATATTTTTGACACGTTCAATGCAAATAGTGGGCATTTACCTTGGTCCTTTAAACTGTGTCAGTGGTGATGATTAAGAAATAATCAGTTTTCAAACATTTTTTCTCTTTAAATGTATACTGAAACATCAGTCTCATATAAATAATGTTGCAAATTTTCAAGAAATTAGACATTTTAAAATTTCTATCCTATTTTAGCAAAGCTACTCTATAAATTAAAAAAAAAGACTTGTTTTCCTCTTTTATTTATTGCTAGGATAATAAAACTGTAGCTAGCTAAACTTCAGTCCATAAAGAACATGCTCACTCTCTGACTCTCCCCTGCCAACTCTCTCAGGTATTTCATTTTGATACAGGAGATGGGTGTGAGAGTAAAAATGAATTCTTTATTTTGAACACGATCCCTTAAGCTGAGGACAGTCTTTTGAGGTGCTGGCATGATTCTGTTCATTCTGATTATTTTTACATGTTCATATCCAAAATGTGACAAAAATTTTCAACTCCAAAAGTATAATTTGGTACATTTGTTCTTGTAATTGATAGTAATACTTTCATAAGCAAGACAGATCTCTTCCGAACTTTGACAAACAGATCAGAGTAGGGCCGTGGACAGACACATATTTGAAATGAACTGAACTCCCCACATCACCCCCACCACCACATGCAGTGATATCACTCTCAAGCAAGGGAGCCAGAGAACTGGAATCCCTGCATGCCTCTCAGCCTCAAGCCTCTGGAGGCTCCCAAGTATAGACAAGCATATGGGAAAGTGCTTATTATCTTTCTGTCCCAATTTGCCTACCACCACCCTTGTAGTGAGTAAAGTGCAGAGCAGAGCACTGTAAGATGTCAGATGACTGCTGGTGCATATAGCCATTTCGGGAAGCATTTCAAAAGAAAGCACGTCAAACATGATCCTCACTTTTTGTGGATCATTTTGGAGGCACTGCTTCAGCCACACAAGCCTGTACCCTGTCTGTTTACTAGGTCTGTGCAAAACAGCACTGTTCCATTTCACCTTGAGTTTCAACAGTTTGAGGGAACAGTGTTTTGTATTGAATTTCATTTCGAGTTGAAACAGCTGTTCCATTCTGTCGAAAGAGAAAGGCTGTTTCAACACTGTTTCGAGTTTTGCCGGGAATGGGAAGTCAGCCCAGCTGCGCCGACTCCACATCCCCCAGGGCCAGAGGCGGGAGGCAGCCTATCCCCTGTGCTACATCGCACCAGGGGCGGGAGGCAGCCCAGTTGGGCTGCTTTCCAGTCCCCCACACTAGATTGGGCCGGGGGCGGGAGGCAGCCCAACTGGGCTGCTTTCCCGTCCCCTGTGCTACATCCTGCTGGGGGCAGGAGGCAGACCAGCTGAGCTGCTTTCCCATCCCCTGTGTGGGGGTTGGAAGGCAGCCCAGTTGAGCTGCTTCCCAGTCCCTTGCGCTATATTGCAATGGGGGCGGGAGGCAGCCCACCTGGGCTGCTTTCTTGTCCCCTGCGCCAGGGGTAGGAAGCAGCCCAGCTGAGCTGCTTCCCCATCCCCCGTGCTATATCATGGTGGGGGTAGGAGGCAGCCCAACTGGGCTGATTCCCCGTCCCCCATGCTACATTGCACCAGGGGTGGGAGGCAGCCCAGCTAAGCTGCTTTCCTGTTCCCTGCGCTACATCGCACTGGGGGCGGGAGGCAGCCCAGCTGTGCAGCCTCACTGCCCCCTGCCGGATCTTGTGCTGGGGTTGCGAAGTCAGCCCAGCTGGACTGACTTCCCATCCCCAGCTTATGGTTGAAATGTTTCAACCTTCAAAATGTCTCAACCAGCCTCGTTTTGTTTGGAGGCTATTTCGAGAGCCTTTGTTTCATCCCAATTTTGCTGTTTCAACCTCGAAATTGGTCGAAACAGTGTCAGAATGAAACGGCTGGTGAAATTTCACACAGCCCTACTCTTTACTGCTCTGTGAAGGTGCTAAGAGCACTTCAAACAGCATGTCTATGCAGTGCCTTAAAACTTGGGTATCTTAACATAACTGCATTACCTAAATTGGGCTGCAGTTAAATGCATATAGGCTAACAATTAATCTTTCTATTAAGAAATAAAGTTTGCCTTAATATCATTTTAAAAAATGAAAAATGGGTACCATTGTTTGGAACCTATAAGCATAGTGTAAGCAGTACATTTTAAAGGGTCTCCAAACAATTTTGCTGGTGATCCCCAGTTCTGACCTGCAACATGTATCCATTCCCAATCCTGGGTATTTCATGATCAGAGACAAATAGCCACACCAAACCATATGGAGGTTTTACAATGTACATCATATAAAGTAGGAACTTAGCTGAGACCACCAAACTCATTTTTACTTGTGATCTTAAGCAATTTTAAACTTAAATCTCTTGAGGTGAACAACCATATGCATTAACCCAATATGACATCTAGCCTTCCAACTACAGATTCTAAATCAATATGAAGCTTCAATTAGGAGGCACTTACCAAAACAGAGAGCTAATAGGAAAGAAGAGCAGTTTCTTGACCTACCTGCTGCTTTTACTGGTCATTATTTTCAAGAGAGAGTCTAAAAGCTATACCCTTCATCATATTTTAAGGAAAGAGTTTCTATTTAAAAGACCCAACATCATTACTTTTAAAAGCAAAACTTTATTTTGAATCACCCCTAAGTTTCCTGAATTATGCTGTCTACTAGATTATCATGTATTCAGGAACATGATAATGTAAAAGACACTTAATAAAAAGGCAGATACCATGAAACAAACTGTGTTTTCTAATACAGTTTATATAAGCAAAATGGCTGAATTCAGCTTCTCACATATTTTTCTTGAAATGGGTTTGCCCTATTGGTAATTGTACAAATCCTTGTACCAAATCCTCCCAAGAAATCAGTTCAATAGTCAATGGCCTCTTCAAGTGGTAATGGAAAATATGCCTTTCATATTTTACTTATTCAAATGTATATTTTAAAAAGCTAACTTATATTTTATGGCTACATCCTATTTAATTACATGGTAATATGTGCATATTTTAAATTGAAAACCATAAAGAGATTACTATCTGCCCATAAACCTATTTGATATCCTATGGAAATGAAAACAAACAACTGGAACAACATGGGTTAACTCCATTTCCTTTTAAAAACATGGTTGGATATAGCACAGCCTTCCTCAGAGCATGATAATGGCCATAATGAATGTGAGAAAACTTACTTTGCTTATACCGGTTTTCTCAAAAGTGTTACTTTGCAATGTAACATTTCAGTGAAGTAACATAAAAAGCTAAGGGGGGGAAATACTGTATTTAAATTCTTTATTGAAAGCATACATACAAATAAGTATAAATATTTCCCTTTTGTGATCATTATCCCAACTGGAATTTCTGTGTTTAAAAAACACTATTAGAAAATTTGCATGTCGATTTTAACAACACACTTCTAAAAGCCACCAGTAACATTCTTATTTGCACGTGCTATGGGATGTCTCAGTCAGTTTTTATAAGTGTGAAGCTTTAGTATTAATAACCTACTAGTCACCATGAATTTAATCTATAATGATAGGTCCCAAGTAGTTGGACAGTCAGGGGATCAAATATACTAACTATACTGTTTCAGTTGTCAAAACACTCACATATGTTCTTATTTACTGAAGCAGAAATGATAGCTTACAGCCTTTAATCAGAATTGGAATTAGTTTGCATATGCATTTTAGACAACTGCCTTTAATGGCGGCATTAAATGTTTTCCTTGTTTGCAAAATTCAGGAAATGACACTTTAAAATCTTCCTTGTTGATAGATTCTTTCCTCTTATGCCTTATTATAGGTGAATTACAACACAGCTACATCACTGTTTCATTATTTGCACATGCATTTTGGCCCTAAACAGAATTTTATTATCTACAAAGCATAAAAATATCCAGCACTCTAAAGAATTAATTTAGAGAACCTAAGCATATTGCACAGAACATAAAGTTGACCTTTACCGTCTACAGCTTTTGGAATGGAGTGGGATGTGGAACACATCATAGATTTAATGTGGCACAACGCTGTCTGCAGAAACTTGGGTGGGACTGTGACTGCCTGCCCATTGCACCCGATGATTGAATCTGCTGTCACCAGCATCCTGATAATAATGAACATTCAGCTTAACGACCATGATTATGATTATCATAATTGATGTGCAAGTGCAGTGTGTGGGGATCATTACAGCTGAACTGTACAGCAGAGAAACATCCCTTAGTTATGGATAATTTTACTTTTATGCATTGATTGGGATAAAATATGCCTTTCAAGTTCAACAGGCCAGCTTAATATAATTTTGGGAAGATTTCTACATTTATAAATTGATGATTATGAGCTTGCTGAAAACAGCCAATCTAGCTGTTTGTTTTGAATGGTTTCATTCCATTAATAACAGCAAATAATTAAATAATAAGATATTATTGAGTGGAAATATCTTACGAGTACAGCTTGCATTAATCAAACGCTGAGTTTAAAATGTTTTTGACAAGTTATGGCCTGCCTACATTAGGAAAAAAAGAATATGTAATTCACCACTGAGGCAGGTCCACCAATTGTAGCTGCAGCAGAAGTTGTATTGTAGACAGAACGTAGGGATTTTTATCACTGTGCTGTATAATCATCATTGCAAGTTGTAAATATTTTAATGATTTTATATACTGCCGCTTCCATCATTGGTATCACTGATGAGAAACTACAGGTTCAAATTCTATTGTGCATAAATAATTAATCGGGCATAAGATCTGGTTTATTTTCTCTGATAATGCTTGCCTTCATTTGAGCTGGTAAAAAAAAATGCACAAGTATTGCACAAAAGCATTCAGTGGTACCTGTATGTCTACGTATACATATATACACACACAAAAATATGCACATGTACTGACACAGAGGCAGAACAGGACAGCCCTGTGCCCTAGGGCAGCTTCAGTGCACAGGGTCGTGTCAGCTGCTGCTGGCAACAGTGTGGCCCACTGCCAGTTGCAGCAGCAGCAGCTATTTTTGTTCCCCTAATGCCACCTCTCAAGAAGGTGGTGCCAGGAGTTTCCGCCCTAGTTGCAATCTCTTAGTTATACTATTGCACATATACTGTGCATATATATATTCACATAACTAATTATGTGGACTATAGGTATGACTTTGTATATTATGTGTACATGGACGTGTATAGGCAGAAGTTTGGATAGAAACTCATATAGAGAAGCATAAGCATTAATAGTCCACACCCTGCATTGTTTGATGGTGTGAATTCTATAGCATCTGAAAAAGTTGCCGTCTACAAAACCTCATGCATCTCTGAACCAGTTAGTTTCTAAAGCTGCATCCCTGCAAGCAGAGGCATGCAGTTGCCATGAGGAAAAAAGCAGCTGCACAAATTCATACAGCTGTTTTTTGCCTCAGTGCACATCCCTGCACATGGGGTTAGTTAGGCCCCTGGTCTGGCAGTGCATGCTTCTGCTGCGTGCACTACGTTGCTTTTTTTGCGGTGGTTTTTTTTTTTGTTTGTTTGTTTTTTGGATGTGAGGATTTCCTGGCATCAAAAGTAACT
Organism: Alligator mississippiensis; assembly: GCF_030867095.1. Classification (NCBI taxonomy): domain Eukaryota; kingdom Metazoa; phylum Chordata; order Crocodylia; family Alligatoridae; genus Alligator; species Alligator mississippiensis. Next base: position 185,550,514 of record NC_081824.1, on the reverse strand, counting down.
GCTGCACTACAAATTTGCAACATAACAAATGGGTGCACATGCACCATGTGTGATTTGCAGCACTGCAAACCACATGTTCACACTCATCTGGACATTCCCCCTGGCTGCCAGCCAGTGTCTGCTGCTGCCCCAAGAGGCCCCCAGGTAAAGCTGCTGGGGCCAACGCAGGTGCTGGCCCCAGTCTCTCCTACCCCACCTGGAGCATTTTTCCCTGCGCTAACCCCACATTCAGGGGTGCACGCCAAGGCAAATAGCAGCAGCCTCTGCTTTTTTCCCCTATGGCAACCACACAGCCCTGCTCATGGGAATGTAGCCTAAGGTGCCACCCTGCCCTAGCTTCTACATAACTAGTTTTTTTTTTTTTTAATATAAGAAAATTAGTCAAGAAAATGAAAGAGAATTCTATCATGTGATACCTCTAATGAATTGAAGAAAATTCATAATAGCCTGAAACCAATTTTTAAGTCTTTTAAGAACAGATATCTGGGTATGCACTGCCGCACTTCAGACTGCTAACATGCAATATGAGGAGTTTGCAAAATTTTTGTAAGCCTTGGTCCCCAAAGCAGCTGCTTTGCATTTCCCACATAGTGCAAAGCAGCTGGAAAGCTGACCTAATGTGGCAGTTGCCCTTATTGCAGGGGCATTATGAGGCGGTACAAAATCCATATAGCTAGCTTTGCACAAAAAGGTCCCTTCAGCCCTTGCATAGAGGCCAGGTGAAGGTGGCAGAGGTTGTTGCCAAATCATTGTGCTCTGTAGTGATTTCTGGCCAGTGACACAGCCCTTACGTAAGCTTTCCTGATGGTCTAACTTACAACATCCATTCACCTGCGCCAGGTTATATTTTGAAAAGATTCAGGCCCCCAACTTCTCCAAGAGAAGGGGAGCAGCTTTCTTACAGTCACTTTTCCTTGTTCAGCCCAGAGTCCTGCACTAATGGCAGCTCAGTTAAACTCAACTATCTAAGCCTGTAATAGTAGTCTGTAATGTTCATGAAAAATTAATTGCTCACACTTATTCAGTACTGTGGCTTTGAAGGGTAACAGAGGAGACAAAAAAAAGACTGTGGGCACATCTACACATGCGTTAATTTGCTGTAATAACAGGTACTAACTTAATTTGCCGTAATCAACGCTACTGCAAAGTAGTGCTGGCACATGTCTTTTAGGTGACGCTAATGCACAGTAGACTAATTCTATGGAGCATTAGTGCATTAGCACAGCTTTCACTGTGATGCACTAATGCACAGTTGAATTAGTCTACTGCACTTCTAGTGTCTCATGTAGAGGTGCCCTGTGAGCCTAATCCACCAGTGCACCCTTCCTTAACAATCAACTGTAGGATTCCCCATCAGAGGCAGCATCTATCATGCCAGAATGAATAGCCAGAAGATTCACAGAGGGACACATTCTATTTCAACCATCAGGCCCTTAAGTGGATTTAGGCTCCTAAATTCAATTCTGTTCCCCCCCTGCTTGAGTCCCTGGAAAACTTTAATACAAAAGGTGGGTGGGTCCTCATCTTCTCTGCTTTTTTCTGATTCAATCTTCAGGGTAAGATAACAGTGTTATAAAAGCAGGTACATTAATGGATTTTCAGGAACCTAAACAGGTGGAATAGAATCACATTTTCATGGCTAAGACCACTTGGATGCCCAGCATGTCCTCAAATGTCTGTGGCTTAAGGTTCCCAACTCCTTGGGGCCATGGACAGGCAGTATCAAGGAAAGTAACCCTGAGACTGGTCTAAGTTATTATAGGGACCAGCTTATTGTTAAAATGTCATGGAACCAGTGCAAAAAATTGGTTTTGCCAACCGCAGCTTGCTATGTGCAGTTAAGCCAGACCCTGGTATCTGGACCTAAATGCTTAAACCAATGACTTAAGTATGTTAAAGTGGTGCCATGTCATTCTTGTCTTTTGGATTGCCAGTTCAGGTTGATTTATTCATTATTTAATGGGCAGCTTTCTTTTATAACATATCTTTTTGGTAAAAATTGTAGTACACTTTTTTTCTAGAATATATATATATATATATATATAAAATGGCAGAGAAGTATCATGGCGCTACTTGTGTGCACAAAATGCAAAAGGATAGATTGGAAGTTAGGTCTGAAAAAGTAATTCACTCGCTCTCATTTTCATAAGTTACAGCATTTAGCAAAATCCCCTCATCTGTTTTCAGACTTGAGAGATTTACATAAATGAGGGTTTTCTGGTTGGTTGGCAGTATCATATTTACTGAAATATGTTTTCTCTTGAAGATGACTGTCATTGATTTCATTAAGTCAGATGGTACTAGAGCTTCTATGGGAAAATGTTCTTGATTATTTCTTCTGAGGAGATCTTAGAGGTCATCACTACCAGGCTGCCTTTGAAAATGCTGCTCTTAGGAAATTCTGTAATGTAAATGATGGACTGATAACCAGATTATTAACTATAGTCTATCTCTCAAGTTATTTACTTAGGTGCATAAGGAAGGCTAAAATTGTATGAAGCAAATTAATATCCACAAAACGTATTCTGGATATTATTTAACCAAGAGTAGAAAAGGCAGTGTGAACAACTGGAAGGTTAAAAAGAAAGATTGAAAAAACTTTCTGTTGAAGGTTATTGGTGACTCAAAGCAAATAATAATTTTGATTGAATAATACAAAGTAGTGACTGGGAAGATTCAAACCATTCAGCAAAGTTATTTGCATGAGAAAAGATACTGTCACCACTTTTCTAATCAAATCCATTCTGGTAGTTATTTGCAAAGGGTTTGTCAGCAACTAGTTGAATATTTTATAAAACCTGATTCTCAGTTCTGTAATTTCTCAGCGGGAAAATGCAGTCCCTTGATGACGATCCAAGGCTTTGAAGAATAAATTGATTCTAAAGAGAAAATTAGATGGTACTTATTATACTGTCTAACTAGCAATCCAGTGTCATTTGTCTGGTGGATGATAAATGTCTTGCTTTTCCTACCTTCCTCATTTAATAATGCAACTTGCATGTTAGTGGCAACGAAGGAAAATAGTTTTTTTAGTAAAAGCTAACTTTATCCATTATTTCTCATGGATGTTTTAACTTCACAAATAATTCTTCTTGTGCAAATTACTTGAATGTCATAAAACCTCTTGTTTAAACAGAATTACTTTAGAAATAAAGTATCTAATCTCTCCAGGTCTAAAAGAGTAAATTACAATGACTGTGGCAACACGTCAAAGTTTTTAATGTAAAAATTAATGATTGAATTAGGTGCCGTAACGGTTGATGAAGTTCCACTTTAAAAAAAAAAAAAAGAAATGGATTGTAACTACTATTTAATGGGTGGTGATCCATAGGAACTATAGTTCATGACAAGAGGAATCTGTTTGTATGGGGTTTCCCACATTGAATTTCACTAACTTGTCAATACTCTTAAGAACATATATATGGCTCATTCTTGTGGCTATCCAACAAGACACGTGCCTATTGAACTAACCTTTTTGTATTGTTGTTGAAGTCAGTGTTTTGAAGTCAGTGAGTGTTCTGTGCGCAATGTGTTTGCAGAATCAGTCTACATATTCTTAGCAAGGATTCATCTGCAACTTAATTACATTCTTAAGCAAATAGAGTTGAAATGAACATGACACAGATCCTTTTCAAGTTCTAGAGGAAAACTTTGTTAAATATAGTTGTTATTACTGTTGTTTAAAACTGTATTCAAAATACAGGGCTAGATCCCCAGATGGTATAAATTAGTGTACTTGGTTGACTCCCATGATACAGGGATAGTTTACATCAGATATGGATATGGTCTGTAATTCATATAGGTTTTTAGAGAAAATGTATACCTGTTTTTTGGAAGGTACATTGCAGAAAGAAAACTGTTACCCATGTTACAGAGGGGTAATACGTATTGTTTCATTATTGATTTACTATAGCTTATCTTTAATATCAAGGTCTATTCGGGGCTTGACACCTTAAGGGGAGAGCCATGTTTACACTCTCTACCTGCCTTGGGCATTCTTGAGAATGGTTAGAATGACTGAAGAATGTGAACCCTAGCCTCATGGCAAATAGGATGGATGACCCTCCTCCATTTGCCATTTAGATCATAGAGTAGATTCTCATTTCTATCACACCAGTTACTGGGGCTTGCTTTTTGGGATACATTTCAAAGATTCCATTTTTGAACAGACAGAGTTTCAAGATTAGATGGAAGAGACGGTTTCAACACACCTCTTACTGAGTCAAGTTGAAATGAAAGTCCTCCTTGATAGATATAAGAATCTCCACTATTTTATACTTTATGCAGTCATTGCTACCACCAGTAAAAACAAGCAGGAAGTCTAATGTTGCTAACTATACATGGAATTACTCAATAATAACTGTAGCACTTTATGTGAACACTTAGGTTTCATCCAAATTAACATTAAAGTGTAGATGTGATCTAAAAAAATTGGAATGATAAAAATTATAAATCCAGTTTGTATAGGCATAAAATATGAACAAGATTCAGCACAGTAAAGTAAATAGATCAGAGAATGATTTCACCATGAGAAATTATGCAGTTTACAAAGAGAGCTATGATGCTTTTAGTACCTGTGCTTTTTTTTTTTTCCCTATAGTGAGTCTGTTTGGTCAGTGTTCTGCACTTGGGCCATTAGAAATGGAACTAATAATTACACTTCTGGCAGAAGGTTCTGACACGTGTTATGATACCTGACCTTTATTTATATGAAAGAATGATATCATTTTAAACACTTTTTAACAACTATTGCTATGTCCTACTGTTTTCAAAGTGTAACTTCACTAGGTGTGCAGAGCTCAGACTTAGAAAACTAAAGAACAAGTCAATCAAACAATAAAAAAAATCCAGCATATTAAAAAAGACTTTGTATCCTAATGTGAAGCTGCTTGATTGAGCAGTGCAGTGTCAACCATGTCTTTCTTCTAATGCTAAAAGTAATGCACATAGACAGAGTGACAATCAGAGTACAGCCTCCCATCAGCTGTAATTAATCTTTTAGTTAACAGAGAGTAGAAAAGCCTCTCATCAGCCTCTTCTGAAGTCTGAGGGACCCTGTTTTTTGATGTTTGCATTCTGAGTAAAATTGTCCCCACCAGTTCTAACAAATTGAAACACCAGGCTAATTATGGCAGCTAATGAAGTGTGTGGAATGGTCACAGCTTGTCGTGAAACTGTTCCTTCAGCTCAGATTAGAGTTTCATCAATCACTTTTTTAAACTGATCCAGAATTGCTTCTGCCCAGTGCTTGGCATTTTTAATGCTGTTTCTGTAATTGGTTTTTTCCCCAAAGCTTAGGCTGTTTTTTGAAATATTACATTCTCAGGACAGGACTTACAAACTCTAGTTTATAAAAAAAACATTTCATTATTGCCTCTATCAGCTGATCAAGTGGTAGAAAGCTAATAAAAGAAGCACAAATATAAAATTTGATATATTGTTTTTAATCCAGCTAAAGGTAGCAATAAAGCATATACATATATATGTATATGAATCATTATTACTGTGGGCTGGATGTATACTGCAATCTCATGAAACATGTTTTGTGGGCTGAATGGTTCAAATCCCACCAAAGCATCTAAATGAAATGAATGTGTTGGTCTTAGCTTATTTCCTGGTGGATTGCAGTCCTCCATATATCATTCAACAGAGTTTGGCATGATTTGTAGTTTTTGCAGATGTCCAAGCCTTTGGCAGCAGGAAGCCCAAAATGTCTTATTATTGAAAGAATATGAACACTTCAGGTTATACCAAAAGTCCTTAGAAAAGTATAGGAAACTTTACAGTATAACTCACAATGCTACTAGTCTGTCAAAGAACAAATTAGCATATAAAACATTTTTAAAAATCCAGTTCTTGTTCATTTATAAAATATGGCACTTTTAAATCTAGTTTTAAAAAGAAATAAACTTTAGGTCATATGCTACAATTCAGCATTTTGGGAAAATAGTACAAATGTGTATCAAAATTGCTCATCAATAGGGAAGGGAGTTTTAGCTTTATTAAATATATTTTAAAACAGCAATTAATTTTTGTTAACATATTCAGTCCTTTGCATTGTTCTTGGCAGTGGAGCACACACACACACACACACACACACACACACACACACGTGTGTGTGTGTAAACAAATAATATATATCTATATCGCTATCTAGTTCTACTCTTTCTACAAGTGGCACAGCAGCTAACACTTTAACAGTTGCAGTTTTCAAAGAATTGGTTTCATACTAATTGCCAAAACAAAACTTTAGCAAACAGATAAATAATGTATTATACTGCTCAGTTATTCTTTGACAGTTTGACTGAACATTTTTGAGACATGGCTGAATACCTGGTGGGACTATAGATGCTTAGGTCCCCTTCCAGTCCCAACCTTCTATTTTCTCCTTCATGATTATCATCTTTTCCCAACAACAAAACTGGATTCCTATTCAGTGAATGATAAAAAATAATTTCAGTGGGGTGTAAAGGAAAAGGGTCACCTGCTTGCTTCCTCTCATCCTCTATATTATACTGTTTTTGAATAAAACTTTAGGACAGGGGCAGGGGCAGCTAAATTTATACCATGATACCTCAGCAGTGCTCTCCTAGTCACAGCCTCTGCTTACTAGTCTTTCCATAACCCCCTCCCAATCAGGTGACTCCCTGAGACCCACACAATTCATTCACATCCTCTTTAACAAGTCCCTGACATCCTTTTTTAACTCCACTGCACTGGACCCTCCAGATCTGACCAGTCCCTCTTCTAGCTCAGAACTTCTTCAAGCCCCCTTCATTCCTGAGCACGTGCTCAGAAACACAGGCACAGAAACAGCCCTATCTCCCAGGTTAGCACACCTCCTCTTCCTGCCTAATTTTCATAGTTCATCATCACCCCATTGATCTCTGAACTTCCTTGTACTCAACATTTCCCACTTGACAGAAGGAAGTTCATCCTCAGGCTCAGAATCCTTCCCTTTCTACATAACACTCAGCACCAATATCAAAAACTGCTCAGAAACAAACCTCTATACCATGTTAGTCCTTCCAGTGGTACTTCTTGGTAGGGCTGAAAAATAAGGAATATATATATATATATATATATATATATATATATATATATATATATATATATAGCTATATAGCTTCCAGCAGTGGAATAAAATAGCAATACAAATAACCCTAGACTCTGAATTAACTCCACTGAAACCCGCATTTTGTGCTCCTTGTCTATTTACTTTGTAGTCTCTTGTCAGTGTTCCAACTCCATCAGAAGACCCCTGGTAGAAATAGATAGTTCTGCACCTTGTAGGACTTTAACAAGACTGTACAGCTGTGGTGTAGTTAGTTAGGCTTGGCACCATTATCCCTTAGTGGTCATCTACTGCTGATTATTCCTATCTAGACATCCATAAGTATGTAAGATAGGGTAACTAAAAAACAGTAACAACCCTTAAATGGCTCAAATCGTATCCATGCAGCTTAAAAAATAGTGGTAAAGAGAAATCGGATCCCAAATCAAATACCTATTCAGAGGCTAGTTGCCAGTTGAATTTATGTCTGTATCATAGAATCATAGATTCTTAGAAAGTTAGGGTTGGAAGGGACCTTAGGAGGTCATCTAGTCCAACCCCTTGCTCAAAGCAGGACCATTCCCAACTAGATCATCCCAGCCAAGGCTTTATCTAGCCAGGTCTTAAAAACCTCCAAGAATGGAGCTTCCACCACCTCCCTGGGTAACCTGTTCCAGTGTTTTGCCACCTGCCTAGTGAGAAAATTCTTCCTAATATCTAACCTAAACTTCCCTTACTGCAACTTGAGACCGTTGCTCCTTGTTCTGTCATCTGCCACCACTGAGAACAGTCTAGCTCCATCCTCTTTCAATCCCCACTTCAGGTAGTTGAAGGCTGCTATTAAGTCCCCTCTCAGTCTTCTCTGGACTAAATAACCCCAGTTCCCTCAGTCTTTCCTTATAAGTCATGCCACCTAGCCCCATCACCATTTTTATTGCCCTCCACTCGACCCTCTCCAATTTGTCCACATCCTTTCTGTCATGAGAGGCCCAAAACTGAACACAGTACTCTAGATGTGGCCTCACCAGTACCAAATAGAAGGAAATAATCACTTCCCTTGACCTACTGGCAACATACCTACCAATGTAGCCCAGTATGCCATTAGCCTTCTTTGCAACAAGGGCACACTGCTGGCTCATGTTCAACTTATTGTGCACTGTAACCCCCAGGTCCTTTTCTGAAGAGCTGCTGCCCAGCCAGTCAGCCCCCAGCGTGTACCAGTGCATGGGATTGTTCCGTCCTATGTGCAGGACTTTGCACTTGTCCTTGTTGAACCTCATGATATTTCTTTTGGTCCAACCCTCCAATTTGTCTAAGTCACTCTGAATCCTAGCCCTACCCTCTAGCATACCTACTACTTCCCCCAGCTTGGTGTACCTGCTGAGGGTACACTCTATGCCATCTTCCAGGTCACTGATGAAGACATCGAACAAAACCAGCCCCAGGACTGACCCCTGGGGCACTCCACTTGATACCGGCTGCCAACTAGACATCGAGCCATCGATTACTACTCTCTGAGCCTGATGCTTCAGCCAGTTTTCTATCCACCTTACAGTCCATTCATCTAACCCATACTTCCTTAGCTTGCCTGGGAGAATGTTGTGGGAGACCATATCAAAAGCCTTGCTAAAATCAAGGTACACCACATCCACCCGTCTCCCTGCATCCACAGAGCCAGTCATCTCATCATAGAGATGAGAGGAGGCCAGGTTGGTCAGGCATGACTTGCCCTTGGTGAATCCATGCTGACTGTTCCTAATCACCTTCTTCTCCTCCAAGTGCTTAGAAATGGATTCCTTAAGGATCATGCTCCATGGCTGAGGTGAAGCTTACTAGTCTGTAGTTTCCTGGATCCTCCTTCTTCCTTTCTTGAATACAGGCACTATGTTTGCCCTTTTCCAATCATCTGGGACCTCTTTTGATCCCCATGAGTTTTCAGAGATGATGGCCAATGGGTCTACAATCACATCAACCAACTCTCTCAGTACCCTTGGATGCATCTCATTTGGCCCCATGAACTTGTACATGTCCAGCTTTTCTAAGTAGTCCCTAACCTGTTCTTTCACCACTGAGAGCTGCTCATTTCCCTGCCAAACTGTGCTGCCTGGTGCAGTAGTCTGGGTGCTGACCTTGCCTGTGAAGACTGAGGCAAAAAAGGCACTGAGCACTTCAGCCTTTTCTGCATCCTCTGTCACAAGATTTCCTTCCCCATTCAGTAAGGGACCCACACTTTCCCTGATTGTCCTCTTGCTACTGACATACTTGCAGAAACCCTTCTTGTTACCCTTCACAACCCTTGGTAGCTGCAACTCTAATTGTGCTTTGGCCTTCCTGACTTCATCCTTGCATGCCCACGCAATGCTCTCATATTCTTCCTCAGTTATTTGTCCAAGTTTCCACTTCTTATAAGCTTACTTTTTGTGATTTAATTTACTGAAGAGTTCCTTGCTAAGCCAAACTGGTCTTCTACCATATTTGCTAGTCTTCCTATTGGGATAGTTTGTTCCTGCACTGTCAGTAAGTACAGCCACCTTTCCTGGACTCCGCTCCCTCTCAGTCTGGCTTCCCAGGGGATTTTGCCTGGGAAAAATGAGTTCCCTGAGAGAGTTGAAGTCTGCTTTTCTGGAGTCCGGCTCCTTACTCTGCTGCTCTCCATCCTTCCTTTCCTCAGGATCCTGAACTCTATCATCTCATGATAACTGCTACCCAGGTTGCCATCCACTACTACATTCCCCACCAATTCTTCTCTGTGAGCAGCATGTCAAGAAGAGTACGGCCTCTAGTTGACCACTCTAGGACTTGCACCAGGAAGTTGTCCCCAACACTCTCCAAAAACTTTCTGGATTGTCTGGGCACTGCTATATTGCCCTCCCAGCAGATATCAGGGTGATTGAAGTCTGGTGGTCTATAGCAGACCCCCACCATGACATCACCCTTGTTGCTTTCCCCTCTGACCCTAACCCAGAAACTCTCAACAGGCCTATCTACAGCTTCATACTGGAGTTCTGAGCAATCATATGGCTCTTTTACATGAAGTGCAACTCCTCCTCTTCTCCCCTGCTTGTCCTTCTTGAACAGTTTGTACCTGTCCATAACAATGCTCCAGTCATGCGAACTATCCCACCAAGTCTCTGTTATTCCAATCACGTCATAGTTCCTTGACTGTGCAAGGACTTCCAGGTCTTCCTGCTCATTTCCCAGGCTCCGTGCATTTGTGTACAGGCACCTGAGGTTGATTGCCCTAATTTCTCAGGAAGTATGAGAGCACCTCCCTTGTTGCCTCCTCTTGCTTGGTCTTCCTGAAGGTCTCCCACTTCCCCATTTACCTCAAGGCTTTGGTCTCCGTCCCCCAGTATAGCACACAAATACACAATATAGACCAGAGTTGGGCAAAATACTGCCAGTGGGCCAGGTCTGGCCAGCCAAATAATTTATCTGGTCTGCAGGCAGACAGCCACAAAGTCATGGGATTTGGCCCGTGGGGAGCTGGCAGCTCTGGCTGTTGGGTCACGCCGGGTATTTCCCTGCCCCTTCTGCAGCTTACACCAGCTCCTGCCCTGCACACTGGAAGCAGTGCCAGGCAGGTGCCAGCATTAGCTGGGCACCAGTTCTGTGGGCAGAGGCATGCAGGGAGCAGATTGCGGCTCTGCCCTAGGCCTCACTATCACCACCCCGCAATCCTGGGGTCTCCATGGAGACAAGCTGAGACCTGTCTGGGCAGAGCATGGGGCTAGGCAGATGGGGTGGGGATGCTTAGGGAGTTTTGATGAACTGCTGTGCGGGAAGGGAGGGTGTTGACTCAGCCTGCAACAGCTCACCAAAACTTCCTATGTGGCCTGTGATATAGACACAAATTCATACATCTTGTACAAACCAATTGGCCCTCAGGATCTGTGTCCCAAACTATAGATAAGGATCAACTCAAGTGGGTGTGTCTGCAGGCTAACTTAATTCACATTGTAGATCCTCTGATGACCAATTCACTGTACCAATTAATAAATTGTCCCAATGGTGGTCAAAAATCCTTAGGGCAGAGCTAAACCTTCAGTGATATTAGTATTGCTACAGCCTAGGGTCTATCTGGATGCTTGAAAAAGAAGTGTTCAAATATCCAACTCTTTCCTAGGTGAAAGGCAAACAGATCTGTCAGTAAGCAGAAAACAGAAAGAGATGATAATAGTTCCCCCACACAAGGAGACATCAAAAGAGCTCAATATATGCCTTCCTTCCAGTGTGATTAAATGTGTTGATGATACAACAACGAGTAACAGAAGGGGCAGGAGGACCTAAAGAAAATTTGGAAACTGTCATAAACCTGCATGAAAAGTTAAAGGGAAGCAAGGTATAAAAGCTGATTCAGAGTAACTCAGGGAAGAAAGGAGAAAATACGTGTGTGTGTGTGTGCATGTGTGTGTATACACATATATATAGACATACATATATGTGCACATACACATTCCACACATCTTCTCTTTTCTTCCCCAAGATATCTATATAGATATCTTGGGGGATATAGATATCTATAAGCTCTTGAGTGTAATCCTATTTCACCTTGCATGAAACCGTTAGTGCATGTTTTTATAACACACCATATATGGAGTTGCACTTTATGTACAAGAGCCATATGATTGCTCAGAGCTCCAGTATAAAGCTGTAGATAGGTCTGTTGAGAGTCTCTGGGTTAGGGTCAGAGGGGAAAGCAACAAGGGTGATGTCATGGTGGGGGTCTGCTATAGACCACCAGACTTCAATCACCCTGATATCTGCTGGGAGGGCAATACAGCAGTGCCCAGACAATCCAGAAAGTTTTTGGAGAGTGTTGGGGACAACTTCCTGGTGCCATATATGGCGTGTTACAAAAACGTGCGCTAACAGTTTTCTAGGGACTCATGCAAGGTGGAATACGATTATACTCAAGAGCTTACATGCCTAAAAGTTGCTTAACACCATTTAGATAACCATGAGGTGGAATGGGATCTAGACATACTCCTTAGTATTTCCAAACTAGTTCATCACGCATTCCCTGGGAATCCTTTACATATTATATAAATATATAATACATACATTATATATTACATACATACATACATATCTATATAGATATAGATATATCTAGATATAGACACATATGTATGTATGTATGTATGAATGAATGAATGAATGTGTATATGTATGTAAGTATGTACGTACCTTTTAAGGAACTGTGAGGTAAGCCATTTTAATGAAAGGATAGATGATCTCAATTAAGCTTTTCGGGACAGGGATCATCTTTTTATTTTTTGTAAAATTATGTGGTTCTGTTCCATGACTGGTGTGCCTCTGTACTGCAACTTTCTTATTACCTTTAAGAGGAGAAACTTCCTGGCAAAGTAACAGAAACAGTAATTGAAGATCATACCTAATGTTTTTTCTGTTGTGCAAATTGAAAAAAGGCTTTTGATGAGGTTGAAAGGATGTTTATAAGAAAGCCCATAGGGAAAATATGCTGAGAATACAGAATATGATCACAGATTACCTTAGCTTTTATACAAACCACTTCAATAGAGCCAACACAAGAATCAGCATCAATTATTCCAGCTGTCTGGGAATCTGGGACTGAACAAGACTTAAAGCTATCTTTAGCTGGTTTCTTTAGGACTAATTTCATATAATTTATCTTTTTCTCCCATCCCCTGACCCAGGAGAGACAAATTCTACTTTTTGTGTGTGCAAAAACAGGAAGAGAAGATAGGATTGTGGAGAATCAATTGGCCACTTAGGGCTGGGAAAATACAATGAAGAAATGTCATGAAAAGCATTTCATTTGCTCAATATTCCAGGCTTTATACTATAGTTAAACATTTTGCACTTAATCCATGGGAACTAGCAGTTTTCCAGAAACCCCTTTCAGAAATTGAAAGAATAATTAGGTACTTGGTGAACTAAGAGGATATAATTTCTTTGTTGTATTGAAAAAGTTTTCAATCTAAAATAAAATATAAATATGAAAAATGGGAAGATTTTTTTCAAAGAGGAAGTTTCAGTTGAGCAGTGTTTTCTCATCTAGTGACAGGCTGCATCCTTTTCCATCTGTGCTATTAAAAAGAAATATCATTTTAAGATTGTGTTTCAATAGTACATGATGCCCACTAAATTGAACAAAATTTTCAGACATGTCAAATGCAGAAGGTGAAATGTAAGATAACTTCCTACATTTGTGGCAATACTATTCTAAAACACAAGAATTCTGATTCATAACTGCCTTCAGTGTAACAAGAAGTGAGGCTATACCCTTCCCCTGAAAATGGCTCTATTGATGCATCCATAAAGGATATTTACCTGTAGTAAATTATGAAGTTCATAATATCTCTTTGAAGTGTGAATTAACTAATATTTGGAAAATAACTCTCTCAAAAACATTCTCTCTCTCTCTGAAGCCTAATTAAAAATAGTGTCGAACTAGTAGAAGTCACATTAGAATCACTTTTAAGTTTCAGATTCCATTTCATATTAGTTTAACCTTTGTTTTTCTGACTTTTGTTCATAAAAGTAAATCTCTTTCCTGGTTGGGATTGAAAACTCAGAATTTGTCTCGCTTAAGTTCCTGTTGGCATGAGCTAGAAGTTGGATATAGTTGCAACTTGATCTTAACATGTTAAGAATGTTTCCTGGTTTGGGTCTAGAAAGTTAAAAGTGGTTCTTTGTTGGCCTTTGCAGTGTACAATTGGTTCTGCCTTGGTTCCTACTGGAAAGAGAATGTTATGGTAGAACAGATTACACAATGAAGGGGTGACATGTAGGCCGCATCCAGACAAGTGCAGATGTTTGGTTCACCTTGTGTGCTGCTGCTAGTTGTCCTCTGGGAACACCTATGCTATGTGCCCTCTAGCACATGGCAGATTACCCTGAGTGGAGTAGGAGAGGCTGGGGGCAGAAACTATGCTGGCTTCAGAAAACTTACCTGGGGTCCTGGGGGCCAGGGAAGCTGTAGCCACATCACACCCTGTCTCCTGGGGTCAAACCCCCTCCCGCCCCGCACTTCAAGGTAGCATCATAGAAAATGCCTGACAGCATTTTTACATGTGCTACGAGATGCACACTGGGCACATTAATTAGAAGCTGTGCTAATTAAAAACACCCATGCGTCATGTGTATCGGTATCCCCACATGTCCCCACACTGAAAAATTGGTGGTGGGGTACTTTGAACTAAAGCTCATTGAATGTGTCTTATTTCAAAGTACCCCATCACCATTTTTTCAGTGTGGAGATGTGCTGGGATGCTGATACATGTGATGTGGAAGGCTGCCAGACCACGTTAATTTCCATGCTCCAGCAGACTTGATTAATTGAGTCTGCTCTGGCACGCTCCATGTATAGGAGCCCTGAATGTGTGGTATGTGGTGCTGCAGACAGGTCTATGGCACCACATACCACATGGCCATGCTTGTCTGGACGTGGCCATAAATTACATGAATCAAGGTACTGGTATGCCTAAATTTATTATTTTTTTATTGTACATGCTATATATCCAGCAGTCAAAATCTGAGTAATGGCCATGACCAAGGAGTTGGCATACAAGGATACATGCCCATGTTTACATTTCTTCCCTTCCATTTCATATGCTAATCGCATACTGGGATGTATTAGCCGATGCATCGCAAGTAGGGCTAAGGAAGTGATAGTTCCTCTCTACTTAGTGCTGGTGAGACCACAGCTGGAGTACTGTGAACAGTTCTGGGCACCGCACTTCAAAAAAGGCATGAAGAATGCTTTTGAAAGGATCCAGAGAAGGGCCATAAGAATGATTAAGGACCTGGAGGACAAGCCTTATAAGGAAAGATTAAGGGATCTGGGACCATGAGCACCACATGCCCCCGGAGGCTGGGGGGCATGGTGACCACCCTCAGGCAGTGGTGTCAGCAGCAGAGGCATGGCGGTGGTGAATGGGGAGCTCCTACAGGTAGCCATGGCAGTGTCAGTGGTGGGGGCAGGCCGAGCAGGGAGCTCTCGCAGACAGCTGAGGCAGCGGTGATGGCAGTGGCAGGGGGGTGGCAAGCACCGACCAGTGGTCGGTAACCACCTGCAGATGCCACCAGCAGTGTTGGCAGTGAGGGAGAGTGGCGAGCAGGGTGCATCGCCAAGCTCAGGGGGTGCACGTGCATCCATGTTCACCCCCTACACGTTGGGACTTGGTAGCCATCTATAAGTATGTAAGGTGTGAATATTGTGAGCTGGGAGAAAAACTGTTCACTAGGGTGCCCCAGGGGAGGACAAGGAGCAATGGCCATAAATTGTTAGGGTTTGGTTTCAGGTTGGATGCAAGGAAGAACTTCTTTATGGTAAGGGTGACCAGAACCTGGACTAGACTTCCCAAGGAGGTGGTACAGCCCTCAACCTTGGAAGTTTTCAAGATGAGACTGGACAAACACTTTGCTGGGATCATTTGATCTCAGCAGTATTCCTGCACAGAGCAAGAGAGTTGGACTCGATGATCTTTTGAGGTCCCTTCTAGCCCTTAATTTCTATGATTCTATGATGATTCCATGATTCATCACAAGCTTTTAAAACTCAGTGTATTTTATGTGCACAGGAATGTAATGGTAGGCATAGTTCCATCTCACTTAGATTTAATATGCTCATAAAAGGTGTATTTAATATGTATCAGTGTGTTTTCACACCCAGCAAATGTCATTTATACATTTTGGATAAATTAAGATGAATACACTAAACATCTGCTCCTTCTTTCCAAAATACTTTTTTGAAATTGGCCTGCTATAAATAAAGATCTAAATGCCAATAGCAAATAAACTTCTCTTGGGAATCTGAATACCAGTCAAACTATTTCACTTGTGCATTTGTTTTTTTAGCCCAGATCTAGTAAAGTTCAAGGGTACTGAAGTATGAAATAGCTTGTGAGGAAATTCACATTGCTTTCTTAATTTAATTTACTTGTAAAAAAAGATTGCATTAGTTCAGAAAATAGAATATAATCTTTGGCAATTTTGGTTCAAATATAGATATTAGGTAATTTCAGAAAAATGGGTGGTGCTGCTTCTTCAGGTTAATAACATGAATGGAAGTCTAGTACAGTATATATTGTAATGTTTGCCACAGCCGACTAGGCTGTGCTAAGTATATTTGGGGGTTTTTTTAAATATGACCGAATTTGAATTTGCTTAAAAGCGATACTCTAAAAGACTGCTTTATTTCTCCTCAGTGGATCTGCTTCATGTATGTAGCCAGTATCTGAATATTTAATAAAAATTAACATTTTGTACCTTTAGATGACACTGTAAAGCCAGTAAAGATGTGGGGAAATGAATCAGATAGCTCTGCACATCATCAAGAGACTTCTTAACCAGAATCAAATGGTGGGGCTGAATTCTCAGCTGACTTGTACTTGAACAACCCCAGTGAATACAGTGGTTCTATATGGTTTAAATCATAGCATCTTTAGGACCAAATCATTATTATCGGTATGTTGCCTGAGTCAGGAAGACCATCAGTCCACTGTCAGATATCAGATGAAGTTTAGGAGGTCATCATTCTCATCAAATTCTGATGTCTTTACATAATTTTCACCTTTCCTTAAGTCCTCTCTCAGGCAAAACTCCCAATGAAGCTTGGCGATGAGTTGCCTGGCAAAAGACTGGTGAAAGCACAGTAAGAATATTAGGAGTTACCCAGTTTAAAATTCTTGATGTACATAATGATTGTAAAGTACCCTATTCTTATGAGAAATATGTGTTTATTAAGAGAGAATTCAAATAGTTTTACCCTAAGCATTTAAGCAGTTGCATTTTCTGAAATATTACTACTTTGTACAGGTAAAGTTACACATTTCACTTAGGCCATACTAAATCTGTGGAATGTTAAGCTGTGTTAAAATTAGAATATGCTCTGAGCACTTGCACATTAAGGGTTAATATATTTCCTGTACATCTGTCACTTGCCATTAAAGGGCTGGTGAGCAAGTCATGGTTAGGAGCCAGGACACCAGCACTTTATCCCTGATGGGGGGAGGGGCTAGGAGTGTTGCATCCTGGGATGCTGGAGGATTGCAGATTGCTTGTTTTGTCTCCATGGAGAAGACTGAGGTTACCCTAGCACTAGCTAGGTAGCATGGCCCAGAGTTAACCCTCACCTGAAATGACATAGCTTTGAGATGTTCAGAGGGTACTTAGCACAGGTTAATGAGGTTTAATATGCATGCACTTGGATTTTAAGTGCCCTTGAGATGGTCTAAGTGTAATGTGTAACTTCATCCTGCCTAATTGTGTTTTAGCTGGGTATTATGCTTGATGTAGATCTTGTGCAGAGTACACTTCCTCCCCCAACCCAGAGAAAGACCAGGAGGCAGAATCAGACTTCTTGTTCAGCTTCTTCAGCAGAGAGCATATGTCTGGACCACAGGTCCTTGTACAGGAGGGATTGTGTTGCAAGGAAGGGCAGGGGGGTAGCTCTCTATGTGAAGGAGCAGTACACTTCCCTACAAGCAGAGATTGGCACCCAAAGAGGGTGACTTGAGACCCTCTGGGTTACAGTGTGGGGAGAACATAGTGAAGGGGGATATAACTGTAGGAATCTATTACAGACCTTCTAACCAGGATGAAGAGGTTGACCATGAATTTGCTTGGGAACTGGCAGAGGCTGCATGCTCTCGGTGTATGGTTGTCATGGGCAACTTCAACCACTCTGATGAGAAGAGCATCCAGTCAAATTTGATTGGTCACGAAGCTTCTTCACTTGCACTGATGAGCTGTATTTGACTCAAGAAGTCTGTTAGCCAACAAGAGATAAGGCGCTCCTGGATCTGGTACTGGCCAAAGGTAACAGATCTAGTCAGCAAGCTGAAGATTGAAGGGAAGCTTGGTGACACTGATCACGAATTGATCACTTTCTCTATCCATTGCAAAGCTGGCAAATCAGTCAGCAATGCAGAAATCTGAGGCCCTGAGAGACCATGATCTGTTAGGGAGGGGAGTCCATAATGAGTGGTCGCTCCTTAAGGAAGTGATCCTAAAAGCACAAGGGAAGTCCATTCCGGTTCATAGAAAAGGTAGCAAAAGGCTTTGTAGACTACCCATCCCTTGGCTCAATAGGGAACTCATGGACCTCCTGAATCTGAAAAGGGAAACTTATAAGGGATGGAAGTTGGAACTACCACTAAGGAAGATTATGCAGCACTGGCCTGCACCTGTAGGGAGCGAATCAGAAAAACCAAGGCTGAAATTGAACTCAAAATGTCTATGGGAATTAAAGACAATAAAAAGTCCTTTTTCAAATACGTGGGAAGTCAGAAAAAAAGCAAGGACAACATCAGACCCTTATTGAACCAAGTGAGGCAGCTGACAACCGACACCCAGGAAAAAGCTAATCTCCTATAGTCAGTGAAAATCTTGAGAGGGAACAGCTTGAAAGGCTGGAGAGTCACAAGTCAGCTGGCCCGGATGGAATGCATCCAAGAGTGCTAAAAGAGTTGGCTGACATCATAGCATGACCAATGGTGAGGATATTTGAGAATTCATGGTGCTTGGGACAGGTTCCTGAAGATTGGAAGACGACCAATGTGTTGCCTATCTTCAAGAAAGGAAGGAAGGAAGAACCAGGGAACTACAGGCCAATCTGTTTGACCTCAATTCCTGGAAAGATCTGGGGAAAAATAATCAAAGAAAACATCAACGACAGGCTAACGGAAGGCAAATTTCTGAGAGATAGATAACATGGCTTTGTTGCGGGTTGATCTTGCCTGACCAACCTCATTTCCTACTATGACCAGGTGACACATCACCTGGATAAAGGAGAAGAGGTTGATGTCATATGTTTAGATTTCAAAAATGCCTTTGACTTGGTCTCCTATGATGTCCTCATGGTAAAATTGGGGAACTGCGGCCTCAATAACCTTACAGTCTGACGGCTGGGGAACTGGCTCTGTGGTCGGACCCAGAGAGTGATAGTCGATGGACCTGAGTCAACATGGAGCTTGGTGACCAGTGGCATCCCCCAGGGCTCAGTACGTGGACCAGTACTCTTTAATATATTCATAAATTATCTGGATTCGGGTGTCAGAAGCAGACTGGCTAAGTGTGCAGATGATACCAAATTATGGGGAACTGCAGTCACGCTAGAGGACAGGATGGCAATTCAGGCCAACCTAGAAAGACTCGCTAAGTGGGCAGATCAAAATCTGATGACATTCACATGGAAAAATGCCAGGTGCTCCATCTTGAGAGAAAAATCCACATCATATTTATAGGCTTGCATCTACTGATGCATCTCAAGCGTCATCCTCCCACTTTAGTCAGCCTTGGTGAGGCCGCAGCTGGAGTACTGCATCCAATTCTGGGTTTTGCACTTTAGAAAGGATATAGAGGAGCTTGAGAGAGTCCAGAGGAGAGCCACGTGCATGGTTAGAGGTTAAGAGAACAGGCCTTATGAGGAGAGGCTAAGAGCTATGGGATTCTTCAGCCTGAAGAAGCGAAGACTGAGGGGTGACTTGGTGGCAGCCTATAAGTATATAAGGGGTGTTCATCAGGAAGTAGGAGAGCATCTGTTCACCAGGGCACCCCAAGAGAAGACAAGGTCTAATGGTCACAAACTGCCAGAAGACCGTTTTAGACTGGACATAAGGAAAAACTTTTTTACCGTCCAAGTTTCCAGAGTCTGGAATAGAAGTGGTGCAAGCACCTACTCTGGATGCCTTTAAGAAATGCTTGGATGCTTATCTTGCTGGGGTGATCTGACCCCAACTGACTTCCTTCCCTTTGGGCAGGAGATTGGACTCGATGATCTTGCGAGGTCCATTCCAGCCCTAATATCTATAAAACCTATGAAGCATGAAGCTAAAGACCCATGTAATTTTCAGATTAGTAGTTTTACAAATTCATGAGCAGTAATTTGAAGTATTTCTTCATTTCTAGTTAGCACTGATGGAATTTGTTTTTTTCCCCAGAAAAAGCAATGTGTGTGAACCAGAGACAGTTACAAGGCTTAGAGAAAAATTAAGTATAATAATAATAATAATGAAATATTGGTTGCATAAATTAAATAGCAATTAATATGGTTTCTGTGTCTGTTTGAAAGATAAGATATTAAAATAGTGTTGTTAGACTTCCCACTGTGAGAATAATTTCTTGATTTTGTACAACATATTATCATATTCTTTCTGTCAATAAAAGAGAAAACTAACAAGCAGAAAAAACTGTCTGATGAAAGTGTCATACAAAAGGATATAAAATTGGCTTTTGTGATGGCTATGCAATATCACTTTTTATTTTAAGATCTAATGACAAGTTGATTCAAAGGGTAAAATTTGCAGTTATAAAGTCATTAAAGTAAGTAGAAAATTGCTCTCCACTTTAGTCAGCCAATCTTTTTAAATCAGAGAACTTTTATTGTTGTCAGTGTTTGCATTTGCAGGAGGTAATTAAGAAATGAGTTAGACATCACACTCAGGGACAGCCCTCAAGAAGTATCATTTCTCCCAATCAGTTAAGGAGGGACATAAGAAGGAATAATGTGAAACAAAATTAAAATGTTTGGGGCCAGATTGTGACCAACAACTATACTGGTACACATTATGGGAAAACAGTCCTTGCACCTTTCCTACTTTAGCCCCCATGCAGGATCTCATTGCAATTTAGCTCCTTTCACTGATGTGAGTGAACAGACTATAGAGAACTTATCAGTGCTAACAGCAGTAGGCAGGAGAAAGGAGGTGGCTTCCTGGCCCTGCTTTCCCACTACAAGGCAGGGAGCCTCTAATAGACATTGTGTTTCAGTGAAAGTCAGTACCTCCACATTGACACAAGGGCCTGTGCCTAAGGCACAATTAAGCTTTTTGTTATTATCTCCTATTTGAAGCAGTTAGGTGACCTAATTGGCTAACACATTAGCTTTTCAATATTACAGCCATAAGCTACAGGAGACCTATCCCTGGCTTTTGGACTTTAGTCCACATCAGGAAGCACAATTGACAGTCTGTGCCTACCAGCCACAAAAACACAGTTACATCAAGTAATTGTGCTCTGAAGTTTTTGGCTAATTAGTTGTTGGAGCTATTCACAAGAAATGGTTCCTGCTACCCAGGGGAAGAAATTGGTAGCCATTATTAATGTCCTAGCTCATTTCTCTCAATGCTTTTCAAGAGCAATGCTGCTTAAGGTGTCTAAATGTACTAGAGGGAATTAAAAATTATAGTACCGACCCCTTTCTCTAGCTGAAATATTGTAAACTTGTTTC
Source organism: Alligator mississippiensis (assembly GCF_030867095.1). Lineage (NCBI taxonomy): Eukaryota > Metazoa > Chordata > Crocodylia > Alligatoridae > Alligator > Alligator mississippiensis. The sequence continues at coordinate 185,529,239 of NC_081824.1, read as the reverse complement.
ACTGGGGCCAGGATTGGTGTCAATGTACTTTGTGTGAAAAGTGCAATAGAAGCATTAGTATTTGACAGCCCTAGTTGAAATAAGTGAAATTAATGGAGCTCTTTTCATATACGACAAGGCCATGGCACCCCTTTCATGATGCTTACAGACAGAGAAAAGTCAATACTTTTTTATTACTTGATGCTGACCTACATTCTGCACTACAAGTGCCAGGCCCCTAATTGGTTTCAGTTGTGAGAAAAGTTTGCCCCAAAGAAACATTGGAGCAGATAAATCAATCTTTTTTAGGGTAGCTTAGTGGGTTTTGAGCACTTGAAATGACATTTGTATTGTATTGACAGAATTGGTTGTTATACTCATTTTGCCATGTCAGAAGCCCTTGTACTAGTTGGAAGTGTTGTTAACCAGAACTGATAAATTTACAAAGCAAATAGCTGGATCAACGTTTTACTTTCATAACAGCTAATCACCATGGTCTGGTTTTTTGTCAGAGGCCTTTGTGGCTATTAGCAGGTCATGAAGCTTATGAGGACAGCTCAGTTTAAAGCTGTAACTTTAGTATTCTAGGCATTAAAGGTGCCTATACACAAGCAGCAAGGCTGCTCTGACATGCTGTAATTATACCTCAGAGTAGACTCGATTAATTGAGTCTGCAGGAGTGCAGTCCTGCAGTGCACTTGAGTGCAGACTCCTGCAGACTCCAGTGTCTTGTGTATCAGTGTCCCCACAATGAAAAATTGGGGGGGGGGGGGGGGGGGGGGCTTTAACTAAAGCTTGTCGAATGAGCTTTAGTTAAAGCACCCCTGCCACCATTTTTCAGCACAGGGATGCTAATACATGATACACTCTGGGCACTTTAATTAGGGTGATTACAAGAGCTGCTCTAATTAAATCCCCCCCCCCCCCGAGCATATGTATCAATGCCCAAAGATCACAGGACATACCTAGACATGATATATGTGTAGACGTTGACTGAAGTTAACTGGGGCATGAGGGTGCTACAGCATGGGGGCTGCCTGCTGGCTAGCCCCTCACTGTAGCATCCTCATGCCCCAGCTAGCCCCTCTGCAGCATGTTGAGCTGGGGTGGAGCAGCTCCAGGCGCCCCCGGCCCTCTGCCAGCCAAGTCGGCACCACCCCAGCTCAGTATGCTACAATCCCAGGCACACACAAACTCTGTGCCTGGGAGCAATAAACTGGCACAAACTGTGCCAGAGTTTATTCCTGTGCACTAATTTTGCATATAGATGTGCTCATAATCTCTTTGTACTGAAGTGGGCCTTTCAGGGCCAGATAGACTGACTCCAGCCAGAATCCACTAGCAGAGAACTGCAAAAAAGCAGCATTTCATTGGATGTCCAAGCTCTGTAATTTCAGCCACCAAAACTAATTAAACACCTGCTTCCAACTCTTTACCCACAGTGGAACAGAAAGCTGCCCTACCAGGGAACTTGACTGTACTATACTCATCCTCTCACCAGGTATTGGGTGTGTGACTGGACAGAGGAAGAGATGTAGTCATATGTGCACTCTCCTCAGTAATCTTTCACCAGCAGAGTTGTCCCTGGAGAAACCATTGCTGCCAACATAACGTTTACCCTAAGCTGCTCTACATAGTAACATAGAAGAGGACAGGAAGAGAAATTATGAGGCAGTACTTTCACCTGAAACATCCTCTCTGCAGCACCCCACTTGGTCTAGTTAGATCCTTCAAGGTTAGGTTGAGGCTGAGGCAACATTTCTTGCCCCTTCTTCCCTTATGGTGCATCCACACAGTAGAGGCACAATTAAATGCTGTATTTTTAAGTAAATAAATGACAAGTTTTTAGCCAAAAATATGTATATATTTTCATGTGTGAAAAACATAAGGGGCCTAGATATTTAATATATCTTATATACATCTTCAGTTCTTAATACATAACTATCAACCGTTTATTAATTTACCTCATCAGACTATGAAGTCTTGTCTAGATGTGGTCAAGCAGAACTGCTGTCATCATGATCAGAGCCATTTGTTTAAATACTCAGTTGTGAGTATCTAGTGAAATAGCTTTAAATAGCAAGATAAACAGTACAGCTGCCAACCCAAAGCAATCTTACACTGAGGGGGCAAGTGGCACAGAAAATTTCCTCTTTGTCATTTTGACTTGGGTCTGAAGCTGGACCTGGGCTTAGTTCCAGCTCAAAAAATTGTTCACTTCAAAGGCTCCTAAATTGTCCCTAGGAGCTAATTTTGGCAGCCAATTGTTTTTGTTTGGCTAGGCATCCTAATAGCAAAAGCCGTCTGCTCTAGCAAATGAAGACTTCTTCAGTGCTCAATTTGCCATTCCCAATTTTATCCAGATAAGAGGGGTGGACATTTGCTGGTAGCCTTGTTATTTATTTTTTTACAAATTGTAGGATGTTTTACTAATTACAATTTATCACAAATTAAAATGGAGTGTGCTTAATTTTGCTGCATAAACATGAGAATATATTTTCCAGATCCAAAACATAAAACAGTTATACATTCTCAAATTATAACATGATTTAGGTACATATGAATAACATTAGTTTGCTCTCTGTGGAACTAGAGCTTCCTTTATGTGTTCATGGTATGTTTTCTGTCCATCCCAATCAACAAAGTCAGCATGGTGAAGCCAGTGAATTGAGTATAGCAATCTTATTTCAGAAAAAAATTACAGTTATACTAAATTGTTATATTTAATATAAAAAAGGCAAGTATAGTTTTTGCAGCTCTTTTATCTGCAAGGTGTTTGTAGACTGAACACATAATAAAAAATAATTTAAAGCACAATAGTATACCATTCTAAAAGTATCATAAAAATAAAGCTATTTGAAACACTCCATCATAAATAAAATTGTATGGCTTGGTATAGAGCAGGGCAAGAGGAGTGTTATGCTTAGACTGATATTAAAAATCTCTCTGGAAAGAAATCCTGTGAGATGCTGAGAATAGTGCAGTGCTCTTACACAAAAGCTGCGTCTAGCCCATGACTACTGCGCAGTAGCATTTCATGGCAGAAAGTGTGACATGATGTTACTGCGTGGTAGTCATGAGCTACTGCACAGTCAGTGTCATGAAAAAGCCGTTCCTCAGCACGACTGCTCAGTAACTCCAATTACTGCACAGTCATTCAGCACTTGTATAAACATGTACTTTATACAAGTGCTGAATGACTGTGCAGTAGGGCTGTGTGAAATTTCGGCAGCCATTTCATTTCGGATTTGGATGTTTTGGTGGCCAAAACAGTGAATCCGAAATGAATGAAAGGCTCCGGATGTTTTTGACTGTTTTGGAGGCGGGTTTGCAGGGAAAAAGAAACTAAGAAGAGGGGGGGGGGGGAAGGACTGCTCAGATATTGACATCTGTAGCTGGCCAGTGTCTATGATCTGTCCCCGAGGTCCCTTCCAATCCCAGTGCTCTGGGGGAGAGACAGAGAAGCACCATAAAAGGCTATTTATGAACTGCTCTCTGCCATTTTGCAGCTACATCTGTATCTGTGTAGCAGCAGAAACAGCAGCAAAGAGCAGCACCTGTAACCTTGCAGCTTGGTAGTGCTTTCCTACCAAGTTGTAGCCAATCCTTTCCTATTTACCCTTGCCTACCCTCCCTATTGTTATCCCTTGCAACTCTTTGTTCCCCCAAAATCCTGTTATTTGTTCTTCTTATTTTTCCCCCACCCAAACAAAAAGAAAGCAGTGCTTTGCATCGCAGTGTCTCATCACTGTGCACTGCAGGAAAGCACTACACATACATTACACACATACACTCACACAGACACACATTTTTTTCCAGCACACGAAACATAAAGCGTGCTGGAAAGGCCGGTGCCAGGTCTTCTGGTGGGGGAGCCAGAGGGGGCAGAGGGAGACTTGTAAGTTTCCCCTCCCCCAAACTTAGATGCACTCTCTTTCCTAGCACTAGCAGGCATGGTGCTAGTGGCAGCAGGGAGGTAGGACCATTGCCTGCATCTGTACCCCCTCCAATAACATGAGCCATAATAATAACCCCCCAGCATCACCAGCATGACAAGCAGCACCAGCATGACATTCTCCTCCACCTCTATTTCAGTTCCCAACCCAAGCCTTCCAGTGCCAGAGGAGGAGATGGATCTGGAAGCAAAGGACCTAGCCCTATCAAAAGAAATTCTGGGGACCAAGGAGGAATCTGAGTTTGTGCTCCACTCCCCTCCAAGTTCCCCTAGAGCCAGGTCTCCTTCCCCGGAAAGCAGTTTGGAGGAGGTTGACGTTGAGGTTGTGGAAGCAAGTGGCTCAGCTGAGTCAGCTCCTCCTGTTGTTGTGCCTCTGCCTGCTGAGGCAGGATCCACACCCGCACCTCAGAAGCAAGGGGGTAGTGTGGTGTGGGATCATTTTGAGGTGGCAGATGATCCCACATATGCTATCTGCCTGCACTGATGATATAAGACCAGCCGGGGCAAGGAGGTGAAACATATTCAAGATATGTGACACTTCAGCACCATGGGGATGCTGATGCATCTCAGGAGGCACTACCCTCTTGCCCTTGCTCCTTCTCAGCCTGGCACCAGTAGGAACATGCCCAAAAAGAACTCCCCCTCTCACTCCAAAGCCCCCATCCCCAAAAAGCAGAGGCAGGCCACCCTAGAACAGTGGGGCAAAGGTGAACAGAAAGGGGGCATGTTGCAAAGGCAAGTAAGATCACCCAGAGCATCGGGGAGATGGTTGCCAGGACAGATCATGCCTACCTCTTCCTCAGAGGGTACTGGTGCCATCAGTCAGGCAGTTGGTGGTCTATCCTTCAAGCCAAGGTGATCGATGAGTCCCACATGGCAATGGAGATCATAGTGGCCCTGAACCCCATGGTGCAGGTGTGGCTTGTTGGGCAGGGCAAGCTCACCTGTGGGTTCATGGTCACCAACAATGGGGCCAATATGGTCAAGGCGGTCTGTGATGCCAACTTTGTTGACATCCGCTGTGTGGCACACAAGTTCCACCTCATAGTCCAGGATGCTTTGGAGGGGGACAGGGCTGCCGGTGACAGTGCCATCACAACCAGCCAGCTCATTTTGAAATGCAGGAAGGTGGTGGGCTACTTCTACCGGAGCATCAAGGGGGGCAAGATGCTTTGGGACAAACACTACAACTTGCCTGACATCTGACTCCCCAAGTAGCAGATACCTCTCCACTTTTACTTGCTACATCCCCCTTCCACCCTCTTTCCGCCCCCCCCCCCCAGCCTGTCTTTCACCTTCTGATGTCTCAATTTACATTTTCACTGACTGGCTGTCTTGCCTGCATAGCATGCCAGCCTCTGGCTTCTTTACTATTCCTTCCAACCAGGAAGAGCACACACAGCAACTGCAGATGCTTCCTCAGCCTGACAAAGGGTTTTTAAACCCGAAAACTTATAAAGAAGAATTTCTCCAACTATTCAGATGGTCTAATAAAAGATATTATATTGACCCTTAGAACCTTGTCTGGGCTATGTCCTACAACCTACACCCCTTAACTCACACAAGTGACATGAGTTTTGCTTTCAGCAGTTTGAGATGCAGTTTCACAGAAACCCCTGTACCACTCTTCCTGAAATCTGGCAGGCCTCATGCCTGCATGAGGGGTATGTATGTGGCAGGATAGGTGCTAATGAGGGTGGCCATTTAATGCCTTGCTCTCAGAGCTGGAGGTGGCAGTTTAGTTTTTCACCAGCCAACAGAGGAAGAACATCTCCCTGCTGAGCTCCTGTGCCAAGAAGAACTTGGAGGTATAAGGGCTGGGGCTATATGGGGAGGAGGAGGCCCCACATCATCCTGGGCATGACCTAAAACTATACCCTGCCAGGGTAGGGCCTAGGTGGGACTGCCAGTGGCGTGGCAGCCTCAGGAAATGCCAGGACCGCAAACCTCCCTCATGAAAGGTGGGTAGGAGGCACCTGATAACCTCCAGCCACTGCATAGTCCTGTGTGGGGAAAGCCCAGACCTGTAAGATCTTGGAGAGGCTTGAGGCTTACTGGTTGCAGTAGAGTTGTGAGGGTGAGAACAGGGGCTACCATCCCAGCAGTTTTCATCCCACTGTACCTTAACACAGGCACAAAGTCGCACGTCACAAGTTTTGCTTTCAGTAGTTTGAGATGCAGTTTCCCAGAAACCCCTGCACCTATCTCCTTGAAACTTGGCAGGCTTCATGGCCTCAGAGGGGGCTAGCATCCCTTCAAGTTTCATCTGCAAAAAATGATGAAAAGGCAAAAAACCACAAAGTTATAGGCAGTTTTGTGATTCCCCATTATAACCTATGGTCAAAACACTAAAACAGTGTTGAAATTCCGAAAAAGTTTCAAAGCAATTTTGGCCAAAATGAAATGGGACAGCAATCCAAAACACTGAAACAAATCACTGTCTCTCTGAAATGCCAAATCCAAACCAAAATGGAACAGTCGTTTTGCACAGCCCTACAAAACACTGAAACAAAACACTGTCCTTCCAAAACACCAAATCTGAAACTGAAACAAAACGCAGCCACTTTGCACAGCCCTACTGCACAGTAATGACTGCACAGTCAGCATCTTGTGTAGATGTGGCCACAGAGTCTTTTATTTTTGTCTCATTGGCAAATTTAGGAAATCTGGATCTGAGAGTTTTGCAGACATATAGAGAGGGTCATGTGTCAGATGTAAGAAATTGCAGATCACTTTTAATTATTTGAGATTCAGCTAAGACCCTATTTTGAAAACAAAGTAAGCAGACTCCTTCATTTTCATAGAGCTCCACTGAAGTCACTAGGACTCTATGTACATAGAAATCCATCTGCACAGTATCCAGTGCAGAACTGGAATGCAAAAATGGAGAAAGGAACACCAATTCCATTTCACTAGAAGTATCAGAATTTGTGGTGTTCCTCACTGAAAGAAAACAAAATGTTTTAAAAGTTTTCATAAAGTGAAATTGTGTCCAGAAGGTCAGATATTCACTTATGGTCACACTCTGTTTGTCTAGTCTACATTGAACCTCAAAGATCAGCCAAAAATTCTTCATATTTTATGCATTTCAACAAAACATTTCAACTTCCATGAAGCTGCTTAAAAAAAAGTTCCAGCCAGCTCTGATCAAAGGCTGCAGTTGTTCCAGGAGGAGTGAAAAGACAGGTGTCCTGAAAACCATGCCAATTTAAAACCAACACTTCAGTTAGACTATAATGTCATCCAAAAAGAGAAGTAGTAAAAGCTTTACTTTTGCTGATATCAGCAGCTTTTTAGGAACAATGAAAAAAGTCCAAAGTAGGCTTTGTTACAACCCCAAAGATTTGGAACTTTTAAAATGATTTTTTTTTATTTTTAAGGAAAAATGTTCACGTTCCAAGTCAAATCAGCCAAATCAATTCCAAATCCGTGAGTCATTCAAGAATCATACGTGGCCCTGCTACTGGCAAGCATTCTTCACCCCCACCTGGGGCTTCACATGCTTCCAAATCATTTGGCAGGCATCCTACGTGCAGGCCCCAAGCCCAGAGGCTTGGGGTTCAGATGCCCCCGAGTTTTGCTTGCCCTGAGCCACATGGCCACAGAAGCAAGCTAGGCAGGAGTCTCCCATTTCCATAAAGTGGGCATAAAGCTAAGATCTTCTCACTGGAAATGGAAGTGGGAGGTTAACTATACATTACCTCCATGGGAACTATCCCATGCCAGAAAAGTGGTTATCCCCAGCAACTAGGAAAATCACCTTAGTGGTCACGGCATTTCCCTTGCCAGGTAAGTTTAGATTTGGAACTTCCCAGTACAGAAATCCATGCTAGAACATCTCATACTCAGCCCGATTGCCTGCTGGGCACATGCCCCCAACCCCCTGCTGCCAGTGGCAGTCGGGAGCAGAGGCCTCCAGCCCTCCCCCGCCAATCCAAAACCACGGGAGGAGGGCATACGGGAGGGAGGGGGGACTTTCCCCTCTCCCCTACTGACTCACTCAGCACATTTCATTCCCCAGCTCTGCCCCCTGCCAGCTGTTTGTGGCTGGGTGGGAAGAGAGGGAGCGGGGAGAAAGCGGAGGCCCCTGCCTCAACCCTGCCCCCTCACCCCTACCCAGCCAAAACTATTGGGGGTGCATGCAGTGGGGGCTTTCTCCCTACCCCCACTGACTGGCCTAGTGTGGCTTCATTTCTCCACCCCAGGCCCCTGTCAGCTGTTAGCAGCTGGAAGGGAGAAGCGGGGAAAGGAAGGAAAGCAGAGGTGTCTGCCCTGATCCAGCCAGAACTATTGCCAAGGGGAAGGTCTGGGAAATGAAGCTGCAGTGGACCAGTTAGTGGGGGAGGAGGGAAAGCCACCACCATGTACCCCTCCCCCCAGTGGTTCTGGCTGGGGCCAGGGCCAGGGCCTCCGCTTCCTTCCCTGCCTGCCCCCCCCCCCCACTTCCCATGCTGCACAGCCCAGCTGACAGGCACAGGCAGGACACAGGGCTGGGTTGCAGAGGCTTTGCTGTCTAGACTGTATGACAGCCCAAGGTTGGAGCTGCCCTGGCACTGTGCTGGAGCAGATGAACATAGGCCAAGGTTAGCCCACCCACCCTGCAGGGGAGCTGCAAGCATCCTGGGATGCTGGGGGACAGTGACCTAACTTGAGTCCTGAGGGGATCCAGCACAGAAATTTGATAGACCAATCTAACCTAAACCAATTAAATCTGATACTACATCCATCCAGATTTACACCAGGTTCTGAAATTTTTAAATTGGTCTATGTACACTGAACTTCTGTTCTGTTATAGGTTTAGACCAGTTTCCAATCACTTATACCAGTTTGTGTGTAATTTCTGTACCTAGCCACAGTCAGCCTGCGTTTCAGAGAAATAAAAAGTGTGCAATGCTTGCAGTTATGTACAATATATAATTATTTATATAAATATAGTTAGTCAGTTCATCCTGAATTTCCTCCCAAGTCTGATACACTTATGTGAGAATAATCAATGGATAGCTGTGTAATATACTTCATCATACAAGAGAAGTATTTTTGTAAGTGTAACTTACATCCTAAACTCTACCATAGGTAATAGGAAAATCAAAAGGGAAGACCAGTGAAATTATACAACATACTAACGAATTGTAATAAAAATAAAATAATTCTATTACTTAAAATCAAAATTTAACTATCTTTCTCTTTTTTTCTTTACTCTAGGACTTTGAAACCGTGTTACCACCAATTGATCTCTTCGATAGGCATGGAAAAACATATTCGAGAGCTGGGCAAATAGTATAACCAACTCTGCATTTGTCTAGAGCTAGACTTCCTAATAAGTAAACAATAAAAATCTTTAAGCAAGTGCAAAGCAAAATGTTAATTAAACTCTTCGCAAATTATTGTAAATGTTTTCTCTAGTGCAATGTAGGCTACACCTACAGCAAAATAGTGTTATTCTGTTTTATTTTTACCAATGTAGACCTTAATATCAAAAACTCTCTAGCAACCTATATCCTTCTCTACTTGATTTCAATGTAGACCTTCATATCGTATATATTACCATTCTGGCAAATGTAATGACGACTTAGGAAAACTTCCTAGCTCTTAGTATTGCTTTTTCAAAATACCTCCTGTATCTTTTATGATACAAAACCCATTGTAATCAGTTAAATCAATTAAAAGACTTTTGATCGTATCTTCAAAGTGCTTTTGTTACAGTTATGAAAGAGAACTTCACTAAAGTAGAACTGTTAGGTTATTGTTTTCTGAAGTATGTAAATCTAGTACCTAGATTTATCTAGATATCTAGTCTATATCACTGTTACTCATTATTTTCAACATTGGTAAACTTTCTCCTTTGGACCTGATTCGAGTGCTATTAAAAATCAGTGAATATTTTTATCTTGGCTTTCATGGAGATCAGAGTAGATCATTTTTTATAGCAAATACTGTCTTAAATCATGTAGCCCTTCTTTGCTTTCTATGCTACTTCATTGTTAAAAAAGAAAACTACAGTCCTCCACCAATTTCACACATAAGGAACACGAAACTTTTTGTGCGTCTAATTAATCTCTGTATACGTCTTCTTTTACTCCTGGTCCAGAAAACATGACATAAACAGATTCATATATGGAAGGTCCTGGTACAAAGCAGCCACGTGATACATAGGCAAGAATGAACATATTTTTGTGCCTAAAAGACTCAAGCTCACAACATTGTGTTCTTGCGTAAGAACACAAGGTGCTGACCACCTTAGTTGCATGTTAACTTAATGGAAATCAATGGCACACATCCATTACCTCCTAGGGAGGAGTTCAGCACCTCCCAGGATTGCACCATAGTTTAGTTCGTCAAATACAGTGATTGGATTGTATTTTTGTAGCATTTTCCTATCTAAATCGTCTGAGATAATGTATTTTTCCTCATGTAATTGGAATTTTAGCAACTACCTGATATCTCAATAGAAATCAACATTTTATTCCTAAATTTTTACAATGTGGGCTTGTTGTCTACATCAAAATGAGCAAGTGCCACCCATTACTTTTTGGTATTATGGACACAGAGGAGTGCTCCAGATACCAAGAATATTAACCACTGCTGGCAGAGGTTTTCATCCATAAACCCACCTGAGCCAGTATTGAAAATAGTTTAAATGCAAGTATGCAATACTAGTGGACATGGGACCAAAATATTTTCAATCCCATTTCAGAGGGTGCATCTAGACATCCTACTAATGCACTTCAAGCTTACTGCACAGTAAAAGACTGCATAGTAAGCCTTCCCTGCAACTACATTTACACATACACCCTGTTGGAAGCAAATTTGCTCGCAACAGGAACAGCCCAGTACAGGGCTGCTGTTGCCTTGCTCTGCACTTCTGCAGCAGCCGGGGGGAGATCCAGACTCCCCCAGGATCTAGCTTGGGGGATGGCAAGGGGCACAGGGATGGTCCCAATGTGTATGGGGCCAGGAGAGCTCTGCTGGATGCAGCAGCAGCTGTCTCTTGGCCCAGTGCACACTGGGATGGGACCTGATGTGCACAGGGCTGGGAGGATAGCTACCACTGCAGCTGGCAGAGTGCTTCTCACCTTGTGCCTAGCAGGGGGTTCACCAGGAGCTCTCCCAGATGTGAGGCAGCTGTCCATAAGTCTCCTACTGAACAGGACCCCCTGCTCAGCAGGGAGCTGGCTGGGAACTATACCACAAGTGAAGCAGCTGCTGGTGAGCCCCAGGCACCCCCACTCAGCAGGAGGCTCACTAGCAGCTGCCCTGCTTGGGAACCCAGCTCCAGCCCACCCCCCAGGAGTTCCCAATTCCATGCTGCACAGAGCTGCTTTGGAGGGTGAGTGGGTTCCCTGCCCCTGCTCTCCCTCTGGATCTCCCATCTGTACGGTGGGAGCCAGGGGCCTGCATGGGGGCAGAGAGCTCCCCAGTCCCGGCACTGATTGGCTCCCAGCTCCTGGAAGAAGTAAATGCCCCACATGTGTAGACGGTGATGTTTTATTGCGCAGTAGATTAGTCTACTGCACAGTAAAGCATCTCGTATGGACACACCCAAAGAGTTTTAATAAATCTTGCAGTAGTTAAAGGAGAGGAGACTAGTGGCCAGATTCTCTTCTACCTGTAAGGCACGTAGGTGGATTTATATGCCTGCTTGAGAGTGAAAAACAATAAAATGGTGGGCGAGTCCCACTCCTCCTCACTGCTTTTCTGTGACTCAGTTTTAAGGGTAAGACAACTGTTTATTACAAAAGTAGATGCATTAATGGATTTTCAGGACTTTGGCAAGGTAGAATAGAGCTGTACTTAAGTGCCTAAGTCCACTTAGATGCCTAATAGATAGAATTAAAACTGCAAGAGAGGGAGAAAAAATATACTATGCTTTATAAACAATACCGGTAAAAGCAGAAATGTTATAATTGGAGACAAGTACTAATATTTGTTGCTGTACTTTTTATATCTTAAAATACTTCATTGAAGTTTGTCTTTCTGTGCTGCAGCAAAAAATGAATGTCCTTTAATTCTAGTAAGTAAGAAATGGCCAACTCAGACAAGTCCCTCCTTTTAAGATTTAATTTGACCAAATAAATCGGAGTGCTTTTGTTCCTTGTGGAGGGAGTCTGAGCATGAGAGACTTGCACAAAACTGTTGATGAATAAAGATGCCACAGTAATTTTTAGATGTGAGAGCTATCTATTTGATTGCTCCAGCTTCAAGGTAGTTCATCACTTCACAATAATTCACCCTGTGTTGCCTTTTACCTCTGTACCACATTTTCCCATCAGTCCGATTAGAAATGGCAATGCCTTTATCAGATTAATCTCTCTCTCTTTCTTTCTTTCTTTCTTTTAATATCTCTGACCTCATAATAAAAAAAAACCTGTCCGTGAAGACCATCACTGCAGAAGCTAGAGTTTTCAGTAGCTGACAGGGCTCAACATAGATTAAGGTTAAAAAGAGTACTTTCAATTCACTCTCAGTTTGACTCATATCAGTTCTTGCTGTTTCCTCCTCTCTTATTTTATCATCTTCTTTTTATATGTTTAAATATGAGCCACTTATCATAAAAGTTCTTATATACAAAGCAGGAATTCTGTTACGCTAAAAACAGACAAGTACCCAAACTCAGTGAATAACCACACTACCTGCCACTGTCTCTTTTAACTGTCATTTTATAAGGAAGACAGCTCACTCTTTTTAATGAACTTGGTTAGTTTAGAGTTAGGTATGTTGTTCTGCCATTCCAGGATTGTGAATTTGATTCCTTAGTTCTGTCTGTAACTTCTCATGCAAATCAGTTAGGACCAGAGTCCGCAGTTCGTAAGAGGGAGTGCTGCTTCTCTGTGCTGGACAGATAGGAAGATAGGACTGATGGGGACCTCCTTGGTGTTACCAATAGTTCTTTTTGCCAGAGCTCCCCAAGGAGTGACACAGCAATTCATCCAATGTGGTATCAAGTGAACTTTAACAGTAACCCTTAGGCAATATTACATGTTTCCTCCCCATAATATAACCTGGCAAGTGGCTCCTTAGACGTTACAGCAGCAACCTTCAGGGGTACCAGACCTTGGGTCCTGCACTGGGTGTGTGGGATCTTAGTTTCTGGCTCCCCGCTGTTCAAGCAGGGACTCAGCAGCATGTCTGTCCTCCCAGGGCCACAGCATGCTACATACACCTTCCCTTTGTTTGTCCATCACTTTTGTAACTTTTCCCATCCCTAACTGTCCAATCCCCTGACACTGTGCCAAGCACATTCCTTATAGGGAAACTGTTGTGCCTTGCTTGCCTAGTGCCCAGTCACAGAAGGCACATCTCCCAGTGCCATAGAAGGTGCTCTGTTCAATTTTGTTGCTTAGTTCTGGGAAGGCCTGGACTGCCTTGACTCTTGCCAAGAGCCTTAGCATAACTCAGTTTGCCCGCTACACTTGGCTGTCCCCTTTATTCATAGACAGCTATTCACCCAAAGTTTCTTAAAATTGCCAATTCAATCCCCCACACACAACCAACAGGCACACTCTGGAACACTGGAAACACTGGGAATACCCTGCAACTTGCCACAAGGAAAAGCAGCTGTGACCTGCTCTGATGCTGCAGTGACAAAAAGGTAATATATGCTCAGAGGATAGTAGGAAAAGAGCCATGCCACCTGCTACAGAAAAGGCAACTTCTCCCTCCTCCCAACAGGGCTGTCCCTAGGGTGGGGTGAATCAGGGTGACTGCCCCAGGGGGCCATGCACTTTGGGGGGCCCTGCAGAGCCGGGTGGAGCAGCAGCAGTGTGGAGCTGCGTAAGTGCTGGCTCCCCGTCCAGCTGCTCGCTACCCCACTTCCCCCTGCTGCCACTGCCGTCAGTTGCAACGATAGCTTCTTTGGGTCCAGGGCCCATAGGACTTGGGGGGAGGGGGGGGCGCATAGGCTGATTTGCCCCGGGCTCTGCACCCTGCTTGGGTCACCTCTGCCTCCCAAACCTCATCAATCTGATCTTAACAAAAAATTCCTCATTCCAAATTTGGCAAGCAGTATAATCATAAACAGAAAAAAGCTCTATAAATTTTCTCAACAGGAAAATATGAGCTTTCTAAGTACTTTCAGGAGCACCAGTATATTCCAATCAAAACCCTCTAACCTTAGCTGTGGCTCATGTCCAGTGGTTTAGAAGGAGAAAAATCCCAGAAGCTAGTAGCATTCATGAAGAGAAAAAGCTTCCTTCCTCCCGCCTAGAGGTAACTAGCAAAACTGCTGAAACATGGCATCTACCTGCAGTGCAAGAGCATTATCTCTATACCCCACCAAGGTGATTGACAGTCCATGATTCTAGATATCTCACATGCAGATTGTTGAACCAAGAACCTTGCTTAACCTAACATTCTCTTCTATAAATTGAGTTTGCTCTTCAAGTGCTTCAGGTTCTTTGCTTCTAGTACTTTGCTTGAAAGAGCACCCCTAGGCCCCTGCTACATGTTACATATATTATGCAATTAACTGGTTAATCACTCAATAACTTCAGACCAGCCACATGTGCAAAGTTGGACCATAAAAATAACTGCCCAGCTATAAAAAGAGCCAAGCAGCTACAATGTTAGTGCTTGAAAATGAGTAACAACTCTATAGCTGGTTTCTATCCAGCTTTAATGTGAACATGTAGCAGGGCCCTTAGAAACCATCTGCTAATTTTCAATCTAGCTCTGTCCATAACCAGTTTGTAGTGAATCTTGTTTTTCTCAAGAGAATAGGTACCTAACCTGGGGGATGACATCCAAACAGAAAAAATTCAAGGAGGAGTCAAAAATCTCCTTTAGAGAAAGAGGTGCAAGTAAGTTGAAAAAGTTAATTTCATGTAAGTATTCCAATGGCTGCTCTTCTCCTAATATAGGACCTGTTTTTTATTCCTCCGCTCATAAATTACACAAACATAGACACAGTCACCTGATTATGAACCTAAAGGGGATTGTTTTAAAGAAGAATATGAAACCAATATAAGACAATAATTTTCCTACTACAGACTCAAATTCCAGTCAATACTGGTCACTGAAACATAAGTGGAACTTGGGTTTAATTCAAACTACCAGCCACATGCTACTTAGTAAAGAGGTCCTCTCAAGAATGCATTAAAACAGCTTTCCTGCCTGTTGCAGCATGCAGATGAGGCTGCTGAGACCAGACAAATGGCCCAATGTTGCAGGGAAAAAGCAATAAAAAAAAAAATATTCACTGAACACTCAGACCAACTCTGAAAGGTCCTCAACTGCAGTTGTTGTCAGATGTTTTATATACTCAGTACCTTTGCAGGAATTTCTCAATCCCTCACAGCAATATACCCTTATTTTGCAAGGGAATAGAGTATCATGAATGAAGCAGAAGGAATGTGAAGGTAATTTTTAACAGTGCTATAGCATATCAGAAAGGGAGAGAAAGGAGTTGTTGATAACAAATAGCCTTTCAAGTCCTGTCCAGTAAAATGTATACTGTAAATTTTGCTCTGCCCTCCTCTTTAAATCAAAATAAATGTACTTTTATTTGATGACATTTAAATCCATAAGATTATTTCTTTATTCATGACACAATAATGTTGAGTACATGATGTCACTACATTTTTATAGAATCCAGTTATCTATCAGTAGAGACAAGTTATGTTTTAAATGCTTTTACTTGACTATGTAAAGTCTTTCCAACTGAAATAAAGCTTGCTATTTTACTTATAGTTCCCAAATTACCACATTTACTATTAATAACTTCTAACTACATAATATTTTTGGCATTTTCTTCAATCTCATAGATTTCATAGACATTAGGGCTGGAAGGGATCCCGGGAGATCATCGAGTCCAGCCCCCTGCCCAAAGGGCAGGAAGTCAGCCGGGTTCATAGGATCCCAGCAAGATAAGCATCCAGTTTGCTCTTGAAGGTGTTCAATGTGGGTGCCTGAACCACCTCCAGTGGCAGGCTGTTCCAGACCTTGGGGGCTCGGACAGTAAAGAAATTCTTCCTTATGTCCAGCCTGAAACGGTCTTGTAGTAGTTTATGACCATTCGACTTAGTCGTCATCCCTTGGGGGGCTCTGGTGAACAAACGTTCCCCCAGATACTGGTGGTCACCCCTGATAAACTTGTAGGTGGCCATCAGATCACCCCTGAGCCTGCGCTTTTCCAGGCTAAAGAGCCCCAGGGCTCTCAGCCTGTCATCGTAGGGTCTCCTTCCCTGACCTCTGATCATGCGCGTGGCTCTTCTCTGGACTCTCTCAAGCTTCTCCACATCCTTTTTGGATTGTGGAGCCCAAAACTGGACGCAGTACTCCAGCTGCGGCCTCACTAAGGCCAAGTACAAGGGGAGAATGACGTCCCGGGATTTGCTTGAGAAGCATCTATGGATGCAAGCCAGTGTTTTGGTCGCTTTACTAGCCGCAGCATCGCACTGCAGGCTCATGTTCATCTTGTGGTCAATGATGACCCCCAAGTCTCTTTCTTGCATAGTGTTGGCCAACATAGCACTGCCGAGCCTATAAGGATGCTGCGGGTTTTTCTTCCCAAGGTGGAGAACCTTGCATTTATCGGCGTTGAATACCATCAGATTCTTATCCGCCCACTTGCTGAGCCTGTCCAGGTCAGCCTGGATCATCCACCTGTCTTCTGGTGTGGATGCTTTGCCCCAAAGTTTGCTGTCATTAGTGAACTTGACCAGTCCACTTCTGACTCCAGTGTCCACATCATTAATGAAGATGTTGAACAGTATGGGTCCAAGGACAGAGCCTAGGGGGACACCACTGGTCACAGGACACCACGATGAGTGACTTCCATCAATTACTACCCTCTGGGTCTGACCACGGAGCCAGTTTTGCAGCCAGTGGATTGTGGAGGACCCAAGGCGACAATTGGCCAGTTTCTCTAAGAGGTAATTATGGGAAACCAGGTCAAAGGCTTTTTTGAAGTCAAGATATATGACATCAATCTCTTCTCCCTTGTCTAGGTGATAGGTCACCTGGTCGTAGAAGGAAATGAGATTGGTCAAGCAAGACCTACCCGCAACAAACCCGTGCTGGCTATCCCTTAAGATGTTGGCGTCGGCCAGTCCATTAAAGATGGCCTCTTTAATAAACTTTTCTAAGATCTTCCCCGGGATAGAAGTCAGGCTGATGGGCCTATAGTTAGCCGGATCCACTTTCCTCCCTTTCTTGAAGATAGGCACCACATTGGCCTTCTTCCAGTCTTCGGGCACTACACCAGAGCGCCAAGAGTTTTCAAAGATCCGTGCTAGAGGCTGGGTTATGATGCTCGCCAGCTCCTTGAGTACCCTGGGGTGAAGATTGTCAGGGCCGGCTGACTTGAAGGTATCCAGCTTCTCAAGATGTTCCTTCACGAAGTCAGCATCAATGGAGGGCAGGGGATCACCCTCATCCGGACTTCCCTGTCCCGTAGCAGGTATGGGCGTCCCATGGGACTGAAGAAAGACCGACGCAAAGTACCTATTTAATAGGTTGGCTTTTTCCTGGGCGTCAGTTGTCAGTTGCCCCATCTGGTTCAGCAGGGGTCCAACGTTGCCCCTGCTTTTCCTCCAGCTCCCCACATATCTGAAAAAGGACTTTTTATTGTCCTTGATGCTCAAAGCTAGTTGGAGTTCAGTTGCAGCCTTGGCTTTCCTGGTCTGCTGTCTACAGGACCGGACCAGTGCAGAATAATCCTGCTTGGAGGTGACTCCCATGCTCCATCCTTTGTAGGCCTTTCTTTTTAGCCTCAGGAGGTCTGCTAGGTCCCTGGAGAGCCAGGGGGGCTGCTGTGCCCTCTTGCTGCCTTTTCTCCGAGATGGAATAGACTTAGTTTGTGCATTGAGGATCGCTCCCTTGAGGAGCAACCACTCTTCTTGAACTCCCCTCTCCCCGTGGTCATGGTCCCTTAGGGCCTCACTGACAAGCCTCCTGAGCTTGTCAAAGTTGGCTTTCCTGAAGTCAAGGACTTGCGTGTTGCTGACTGACTTGCCAGCTTTTCGGCGGATGGTGAAGGTGATCAGCTCATGGTCGCTGTCACCCAGCTTCCCATCGATCACTAGGTTGCCAACTAGGCCATCCCCAGTAGCCAGCACCAGGTCAAGCAGTGCTTTGCCTCTCGTTGGCCCATAGACTTCTTGAGTCAGGTAGAGGTCATCCACACACGAGAGGAAGCTTTGCGACCGCTCAGATTTTGCTGAGCGATCCTCCCACGAGATGTCCGGGTAATTGAAGTCACCCATGACAACCATGGTCCTGGAGCATGCGGCCTCAGCCAGTTCCCGGGCAAACTCCTGGTCAAGCTCAGGACTTTGGGTTGGAGGTCTGTAGTAGACTCCCACCATTGTGTCCCCTGTGCTGTGTTCCCCATGGATTTTAACCCAGAGGGTCTCCAGCCATCCACCCTGGTCACCAATATCAGCTTGCAGGGACATGTAGCTTTCCTTAACATAGAGAGCTACACCCCCGCCCCTTTTCTCTACATTATCCCTCCTGTACAGGGTATAGCCATCTATACCCCTTAATAATCTAGATTATTGTTTTCAATAAGTTTATCACTTCATATTCAATGATGATTGTATGAGATTTTTAAACAGAATTCCCTATTTCTGAGGGGATATTAAAGCTTATTCTCTGTGTGTAAGATCTCAGAACTACCCAATAAAGAGAGCTGTGGATAAAAAGTACATCTAAGGGAACACGTAATACCATAAATTGGAAAATATAAAAGAAGCATCAATTTGATGAAGGTAATTAGTTAAGAATGTTACTAAATAACTGACTATTATTTCTGCTATAACTAGAAGACTATGAAAAAAATTAATTCTTTAAAAAAAGCAAGAATAATGATGGTGGCAACTGCATCCACTAAGTATAACCATACTTCATTGTAAAACAATAGAATTAAGGTGAAGAGACAAAATCATTCAACTTCTAGACAAAAACAGAACTGAGAAAAATAACAAATTGTATTAGAGACCATGAGTCAGCAAACCATGGCCCATGGGCTGGATCTATTTAGTATTTCTGCAAATGCACAGAGTTTAAACGGGCCTGCAAATGGCAGAATCCACAGTTTGGGCCCGGATCCGGTGAGAGATGCATGGGTGGAAGCTCGTCATGTCCCCACGAGCCCCAAACCCACAGGACCTCCAGCAGGACATGCGGCAGACCCCGATCCTGACCCCTAACACAGTTGGGGGGTAGGTGAGTAGGTAGGTGGGAGCTAGTCAGCTGCAGGAGGCAGCTGAGAGGAGCCGAGGAGGGTCACGCCCCCACCCAGCTCCTACTTGGTCCAGCCTCCCAGGGAGCCATGCAACCGGAGCCTAGTGAACAGAGTGTGCAAACAGATTAGTGCAGGAGTTCACACAGGAGGGTGCTCAGGAGGGACACAAGGCTCTAGGCAGCAAGCCTGAAGTGAAAGGTTGGCACAGCAGTAGCCTGAACTACTACCTGCACCATGGTGGGGATGTGCCACACCCCGAAGATCCCTTCCATGACTGCCCCCCCCCCGGTACCCATGAGGCCTCCACCCAGATGGAACCCATTGTTCCAGCCTCCACTCAGACAGGACCCCTGGCTCTCAGCTGCGAGGGCTGCCTGGCATGCCTACAAGCACATGAGATCAGGAGCAACAACACCTCCCCTTGTGAGGTTTGCTGTGCATTGGAGTCTCTGGGGTGCTGAATAGGGGAGCTCCAGATCACGGTACAGAAGCTGCATGCCATCAGGGATGGCAAAGAGGAGATTGATTCTTACTGCCAGGCTCTTCACCAGAAGGAAGAGCAAGATCGGTTGGCAGGACAAGGGCGGACAGAAGGAGCTCCCACAATGTCCAGAAGGACTTCAGGAAGGCCTTCAATATGGTATCCCACCCCATACTGGTGAACAAATTAAGAGGCTGTGACTTGGATGATTACACAGTCCGGTGGGTGGCAAATTGGCTAGAGGGTTGCACCCAGAGAGTGGTGGTGGACAGGTCGGTATCAACCTGGAAGGACGTGGGCAGTGGGGTCCCACAGGGCTTGGTCCTTGGACCAATACTCTTCAATGTCTTCATCAGTGACTTGGATGAGGGAGTGAAGTGTACTCTGTCCAAGTTTGCCGATGATACAAAACTGTGGGGAGAAGTGGACACACCGGAGGGCAGGGAACAACTACAGGCAGACCTGGACAGGTTGGACATATGGGCAGAAAACAATAGAATGCGATTTAACAAGGAGAAATGCAAAGTGGGGGAGGAAAAGGTCCAGCATACATACTGCCTAGGAAATGACCTGCTCGGCAGCACGGAAGAGGAAAGGGATCTCAGAGTCCTAGTGGCCACCAAGATGAACATGAGTCGTCAGTGCAACGAAGTCATCAGCAAAGCTAACTGCACTTTATCATGCATCAACAGATGCATGACAAACAGATCCAAGGAGGTGATACTTTCCCTCTATCGGGCGCTGGTCAGACTGCAGTTGGAATACTGCGTCCAGTTTTGGGTGCCACACTTTAAGAGAGATGTGGATAACCTGGAGAGGGTCCAGAGAAGGGCCACTCGTATGGTTAAGGGCTTGCAGGCCAAGCCCTACGAGGAGAGACTAGGGCACCTGGACCTCTTCAGCCTCCTCAAGAGAAGGCTGAAGGGCGACCTTGTGGCTGCCTATAAATTCATCATGGGGGCACAGAAGGGAATTGGTGAAGCTCTACTCACCAAGGCACCCCTGGGGGGTTACAAGAAATAATGGCCATATGCTAGCAGAGAACAGATTTAGACTAGACATTAGGAAGAACTTCTTCACAGAGTGGCCAAAATCTGGAATGGGCTCCCAAGGGAGGTGGTGCTCTCCCCTACCCTGGGGGTCTTCAACAGGAGGTTAGAAAGGCATCTGGCTGGGGTCATCTGAACCCAGCACACTTTCCTGCCTTTGCAGGGGGTCAGACTCGATGATCTATTGAGGTCCCTTCTGACCCTAACATCTATGAATCTAGGCAACAAACAGAAGGAACTGGCCCTTCTGTTAAACCTAAATTACTACAATCTTATAGGGACAATGGAGACCTGGTGGGACTGCACCTAAGACTGGACCACAGGTATAGATGGCTATGCCTTGTACAGGAGAGAGTGTGTCACAAGAAAGGGTGGGGGTGTAGCTATCTCTGTGAAGGAGCCATACACGTCCCTACAGGCAGAGACTGACAACCAAGGAGGGTGACTTGAGACCCTCTGGGTAAAAATACGGGGGGAACATTGTGAAAGGGATATAACAGTAGGAGTTTACTACAGACTTCCTGATCAGGAGCAAGAACTTGACCACAAATTCACTAAGGAACTGGCTGAGGTTGCATGCTCTCACTGCATGGTTGTCATGGGCAACTTCAACTACCCTGACATGTCATGGGAAGAGCATTTGGCCAAAAACTGTTTGGTCAGAATGCTTCCTCATATGCAATGATGAGCTCTGCTTGTCTCAAGATGTCTATGGTTCAGCAAGAGGCAAGGTGCTGCTGGACCTGGTACTGGCTAAAGGGGACGATCTACCTAGGGACCTGAGAATCAAAGGGAAGCTGGGTGACAGTGACCATGACTTAATCACTTTCTCTATCTACTGCAAAGCTGGCAAGTCAGTCAACAATGCAGAAGTCCTTGACTTTAGGAAAGTTGACTTTCACAAGCTCAGGAGGCTAGTTGTTGAGGCCCTGAGAGGCCAGAATCTGACAGAGAGGGGAACCCATGACAAGTGGTCTCTCCTCAAGGATGTAATCCTTGAAGAACAAAGGAAGTCCATTCCAGCCTGTAGAAAAAAGTAACAAAAGGGCTGGGCACCCCCCTTGGCTCAATAGGGAACTCATGGACCTCCTTATCTAAAACGAGAAGCTTATAAAGGAGGGAAGATGGGAAACACCACTGAAGAGGAGTATTCAGCACTGACCCTCACCTGTAGGGAGCAAACTAGGAAAGCCAAGGCTGAAACTGAGCTCAAACTGGCTACACGTATTGAGGACAATAGAAAGCCCTTCTTCAGATATGTGGGAAGCCAGAAACAAAACAAAGGCAACATTGGACCTTTGCTAAACCAAATGGGTCAGCTGATAACTGACACCCAGGAAAAAGCCAATCTCCTTAACTATTACTTTGCGTTGGTCTTCCATCAGCCTAAGGGGATCACCCCACCTTACAAGATGCAGGATCACCAGGGAAAGGGTGAAGACATGCCCATCATTGATGTAGATCTTGTGAAATCAGCTGGCCCGGATGGAATGCATCCACAAGTGCTAAAGGAACTGCCTGACATCATGCATCTCAATCAAGACCCAGGAAGTCATCCTCCTACTTTACTCAGCCTTGGTGAGGCCACAGCTAGAATACTGTATCCAATTCTGGGCTCTGCAATTCAGAAAGGATGTGGAGAAGCTTGAAAGAGTCCAGAAGAGAGCTGCACACATGATAAGAGGACAAGAGAGCAGACCTTATGAGAAGAGGCTGAGAGCCATGGGACTCTTCAGCCTGGAAAAGCGCAGGCTCAGGGGTGACTTGGTGGCTGCTTACAGTACATAAAGGGTGTGCATCAGAAACTGGGAGAGTGTCTGTTCACCAGGGCGCCCCAGAGAAAGACGAGGTACAACAGTTACAGACTCCAGGAAGACCATTTTAGACTGGACATAAGGAAAAACTCCTTTTCTGTCCGAATCCCCAGGGCCTGGAACAGACTCCCCTAGAAGTGGTGCAAGCACCTACTCTGGATACTTTCAAAAAACACTTGGATACCCATCTTGCTGGGATCATTTGACCCCAGCTGACCTCCTCCCTCTTGGGCAGGGGCCTAGACCCAATGATTTTGAGAGGCCCCTTCCAGCCCTAATACCTATGAAATCTAGTCTGTGAAGAAATTGGATCCAGCCCAGGAAAGTCCCATCTGGTCCAAGCCACACAGGAGAAATCAGGGGGCATGCAACTGTGTCAAGCTGCCTATTTCCTCCACAGCACCCTCTTCTGTGGACCTTTACTGCTCTATCATGCCTGCATTTACTCTTGCTGTGCCACGAATCTGCAGTGAAGGCAAACACAGGTGACTTGAGCTTTCAGGGGGGACAAATATTTGTGGTCTATGGCAGGAGGCTGGGTCACAAGCTCTGGCCTGTTGAAAAAGTTGCTGATCCCTGTATCAGACAAACTTGATTGTGGCTTCATACTGTTACAAAATGTGGCACTTATTCTGCTTGGGTAGATTTTTGTGCCTGTATAGCTCCTTATCATAGCCTTTGAGATACTTACCTTTTTGATGCACATGGCAATGGCTCCTCAGATAGACACTATTCCTGTTGGGCAATTTGAGGCAGCTTTCCTTACATATAACTGGAGTTAAACTAGGTGACCTTGAGAAACCTGACATAGTCAAAAGGACCTTTAATATCATCCCCCAAGTCTTCCTGACATGTCACAGAAACAATCAGATAAAACTCACTTCAGTACTTTGTTATAGGGCTCCTTGAGCACCTTAAGCTCATGAATCCATCTTGAAAGACTTAAGCATTTTAGCCTGTGTTTGTACATTAGATATGGTAGCTTAAAATTTGGGCCCCCAGAGTTTCAAATATGCTGCTTTAGTTATTATTACCATTATTGTGGAAACTAATGTGCTCCTAACCACAACACAAGGCAAATTATTACAAGTTGAGACTTCCTTACAAAGAAGAATGTACAGACATTCAAAAAGCCTGAGGCAGACTCGATCTAAATTATGTGGATTCCTGTAAGTGGCATAGTTTAGAGCAGTAGCAAACAGGACACACATTCACCCTTTGGTGAGGGAGGCAAATCTTAGACCAGGTTCCAACATTTTTAAACCAGTCTACATGTGGCAAACTTCTGTTCTGTTATGGGTATAGACCAGTTTCCAACCACTTATACTGGTAAAAGTGTAACAACTGTACCTGGCCACTATTACAGAGCA
Organism: Alligator mississippiensis; assembly: GCF_030867095.1. Classification (NCBI taxonomy): domain Eukaryota; kingdom Metazoa; phylum Chordata; order Crocodylia; family Alligatoridae; genus Alligator; species Alligator mississippiensis. The sequence goes on along the minus strand of NC_081824.1, from coordinate 185,505,407 downwards.
AACACCAGAGATGTTTTCCCTCAGAGATTGTCTAAATTGCAGAACAACAGATAGCATCTTTTCTCAGCAATCCCTTTCTGCCCTTGGGCTTTGTTTAAAGATCTTGCAACACTGCTGCCTGCAGAAAGCTACCACAGCTGCTGCAGTGAGATCAGAAAATCTCTAAAATGTCTCTGCTCTAACCCAAGGTGGTCTCATTGCTTATACAGTGATCAGTGGGCTTTAATGTCCTCCAGAGGCTCTGTTGCCCAACGTTTCTTGATCTTTCTCTATACTTTTGCTAACATTGATACAGCATTCTCAAACAGCTATTATAAGTGTCTTTAAAGAGTCATATTCAAACATAGAAACCCATCTGAAATGAGGTACACAACAATGTTCAATATACCAGTGTTTGACAAGTGAGACACTTACTAGCACCAGGATTCAGGACTATTTACATCAAAGGTCACTGTAGCTCCAAAAGTCCATCTGCGATGCCCTTAAGAATTCAGCAGTCAAGCTTTTTTACAAATGCAGCATCTCTGTCTAGTGGAAAACATAGAAATATAACACTGGAAAGAGCCTCCTGGGCTATCAACCAGCCAAATGGCATTTACAGGCAATTGCTTGTCCACAAGTGCTGCCAGGCTCTGCGTGCCTGGATCACTGCAGCTGGAGCCCTGGGATGCCCCCAGGACCCGAGGTAAGGGCCAGAGCACATGTGAAGGGGTGTTCTCTGGGGACAGCTAGCAGTGGCATAAATATGTGCTGCTACTAGTTGTCCCCAGGTAATCCACATTGCTACTCATGGGGACGCACCCAAGGGGCGCATCTACACAGGCACTTTATTGCGAAGTTGACTAATTAGCTCTACAGTAAAGTATTACTGTCTAAATATACATGGGTATTAGGGTGCTGTAAATGAATTAACTCTGCTGTAAGATAATACTGTCCTCAACAGTACTATCCTATGATGGAGAAATTACATGCACTGAAACACGTGTAATGGTGACAGGGGCTGGCAGGGGCACGAACGTGCTAAGGTATGGGGACTGCTTCCTGCCTAGCCCTTCACATTAGCACTCCTGTGCCCCAGCCAGCCCCTCCACCACCCAATGCTGCCACCTAGAGCCCAGGCCTGACCCCCTGGACTCTCTGCCAGCTCAGGACTACTTTGCGCTGGCTCACACTGCTGCAGTCCTAGTCCCACATGAAGATGCTACACCTAGGAGCAGCTGACTGATGCAAACTGCACCAGAGTTTATCATGTTGCCTTAATGCAGGGGCAGGCAATTATTTTGGCTGGAGGGCTGCTTAATGAGTTTTGATGAATTGTCAGGGGCTGCAAGGGTAGCCCCACCTCTTGACAGGTACTTTGTCCCTTGGTTGCCATCTTGGGACTGGAAGTCCTGCCCCAATCCCTGACCTTAGTCACCAGCAGTCCCTCCCCTTGCCCCCCAGAAATACTCTTTTGGGAGGGGAGGGTTGCCATCTTGGAACCAGAAAAAAAAAAATCATATACTAAAAGTCAAGCACCTACTATAACATTTTTAAATTTTATTACAAATTTTTTTTTTTCATGATTTGTATTTGCATAGTGTATATAGGGGTGATTGCATAATAGCTCAAAAATAAAGTCATACTCTAGTATATTGTGTGAGGGGGTGTGGGGTGTGGTTGGGGGTGTATGCATAGTGGGATGTGGGGGGGTGGGAACCCCCAACATACTCTCCCCCATGGAGCACAGCTCCTGCCAGTGACAACAGCAGTAGCAGGCAGCAGGTGCTTGGGACACTTGTGCCCTGTGCAGATGCTGCTATGCAGTGATGTGTGCCTCCAGCTAGTGCTGCATATGGTGGTGAGAAGAGAAGCCCAGCCCAGCCCAGCCCAGCCCTCTATCGCACAGTGCTTTCTGAGGCACACACGCTGCTCCTGGCATTTGCATGTGGAGCTGGCTGCCTTCATTGCTCCCTGCTGTGCAGGTCCTGGGACTCTGCCAGAAGTAGAGGGGAGTCCCACCCCCTGCTTCCCAGTGGAGGCCCAGGACATGCACAGCAGGGGGAGGGGAAGGCAGCCAGCTCCACTGTGTGGGGCTTCCCCCCAGTGGCATGCGAGTGCCAGGAGTGCATGTGCACCACAGGGAGCCCCACGCGATAGAGGTAATCTGGCCAGGCTGGCTGTCCCCCATGTGCAGAGCTGGCTGGAGCCATGCACCCAGCTGCAGTGCCTAGACTGGGCACAAGTGCCCTGAACGCCTCCACCTGCTGCTGCTGCCAGTGGCGGGGGCTGTGCCCCATCTGGTGAAGTGTGTGGTGTGTCCCCACACCTTCCCACCCTCCCTCACAACCACACCCACACCCTGCCCACCCAAGCTCCATGCTCCCAATGCTCCCCTGGGCATGGGCTCAGCACTGCTACCAGCCCCAGCCGCATGATCCAGGCTCCCACCCAGCTGTAGCTCCCTTCCCTCTCTGCCGACCCCAGACCCTGCCCCCACAGCTTCCCTACCTGGTGCCCAGTGTGAGCAGGAAACTGAGCAGATCCATTGGCAGCTGTAGCATTGGCAGCAACAACCCCACCCCGAAGTTGTATCCTGGCTGGGCCAGGCCCTTCTGCCCACAAGGGTGGGAGTGAGGTGCAACAGGATATGTTGGGGAGCGGGGTGTATATGTGAGCACCTTGCTCCCACTATCATAGGCAGAAGGGCTGGGTGGGGTACAGTTAGTCGGTGGGTACCCGTGGGCTGGATGAAATTGCCTGCCAGGCCAGAGCCAGCATGCAATCCGTATTTTGCCTGCCCCTGCCTCAATGGTACATATATATGAAGCCAAGATCATTTACTCCAACCCTTTTTCTACACTGCAGCCCCAAAACTCAAAAAAGACAATATACAAAAAGGACAATCCTACAACAGGCCACAGAAAGGGGAGGAAGAACTCAGGAGTTCTTGAGCTATATTAGAAGGAACACCTTCCCTCCTCAGCTGTATGCTCCTTTGCCCCACAGGAATTCTACAGCAGAGAATAAGCATAGATTCCTGGTCTGTAGAAGCTTGAGCACTCCACACTAATGCAGTCTCCACTGAAATCAAAAGGACTTGCACCTACAGAACCAAGAGCAGAATTTGGGCCTGTGTCTTTTTTGTTTGTTTAAAGTTATCTTTCTTACAATAAAACATTTGTGAAGTTCATCTTGCACTAGTATTTACACTGGTTTCTGGTACATAAGACTAGAAAAGGGTCAGCAGAGTCAGGTAATACAAAGCTGGCTAAGTTTAGTATTGGGCCATCTCTTAATAGTTCAGCTCATTAATGAGAAAATCACCAAGCTGCTGGCACAATCAGAAAGAGTCACTTATCAGTACATTGAGCTCAGTTTATAGTACTCTGATTCATATTCATGATCATAGGATGCAGTGGAGCAGTTCATTAGCACACTGCCGCATTAAACAATCACTGCCAAAATGTGGCATGTTGAGATTATGCATTAAACTGCTTACTTCAAGAATCTTCTGGTTAAGAAATTACTAAACAGTGAAAATATGTTAAAGTAACAAAACAGGGCACTTCAAGATAAAATATCCAGACTCTGTGTGTATAATGTTTAGTTAAAAAAATAAATTCACATATGCTGTTTGTTTTACATATACTATGATATAATCTTAGAAATCTAAGATTAGCCTATCATGACACCTAACAGCAATCAAACTGAACTAGAATCATCCCATACTGAGATTCCATTCCACCTCCTACGTTGTGTTGTCTATTGCTGGTTATCTGTGTTCTCTGGACAGATGTTCATTTGAGTCCATTATATCACTAGTGATCGTTATCATCCGTTTTCTGTGTGTGAGATCTATGCAACATGCTTCTTTTCATTTTTAGTTTGAAATAGGGCAGAAGAGAGAAAATTTTGATCAAGTCCTATGCCAATAAATACTAGAGCATTAACCAAGCTGAGAATAGTATTCAGTGGGCACATCTACAAAAGATACTAAATGTGCAGTAGACTAATTCTGCTGCACATTAGCGTAGCAGGCAAAAACCATGCTAATGCACTAAAGTGCAGTAGAATTAGTCAACTGCGCATTAGCATCGCAAAAAAAAAAAAAAAGGATGCTGTAGTAGTAGCACTGATTACAGTGGATTAAGTTATTACAAGTATTAAACTTACATGCCATAATTATGGTGCATTAATGAATGTGTAGATATGCCAGTGGTGCTAGAACTAGCATTAGTTACCTATAAATGATGAATCAGGAATAAAAGGGTAACATCTATAAGAAATCCATTAATCCATTAAAAAAAAAAATCTTGTACAACTTTTCCTTAATCTTCATAGATTTCATAGACATTCAGGCTGGAAGGGACCCGGGAGGATCATCAAGTCCAGCCCTTCCTTAATTATATGTTGATTCCCGCTACTATAAGGTAGCAATGCTACAGAGTGATGAGAGAACAGTTGGTCCAACTAAAGTGAGTTAATTAGATAACAAATGAAACTGGATAATTTGAAATAAAGGCAGGTTTCAAACACCACATAATTCTTTCCTGGAAACTTAAAGTTCTAAATTTCCTCTCCCCTGTGAACACATGCAATACATCAAAAACAGAGACACTTTTGGCAGGTGTTGGTGGGTGGGTGTGTGTGCGTGTCTTTAAATCATATTCTGCATATCTTCGCAATTGATCAGATATAATGCTCAGTGATTCTCAAAAGCACACATCCGACTCAAATAGGCACTTCACACTCCAGCAGATCATCCAAATTATCTAAACTTTTAAGATCTGTTTCCACTAGCATTTAAATGGAAGTAAATGTGGTATCACTCCACTGAATTTGAAAGAATTCAATCAGTGTAAGAAATCTTAGAATTAGGCATGTAGCCTATCCTAAAAAAAAATGGAATATGAGGGGAGAGGCTGTGGGGTTAATTCTCAGCAGAAGTATGGCAGAATTCTGGTTTTATTCAAACCAGCTCTCTCCAGTTAAGAAAAAAAAATGCATTTAGGGTTAAATTCCACTATCACTTCTGCAGATATAAATACAGAGCATCTCAGTTGCTTTCACTGGAGATACTCCAGTTTAATGAAGAGCAGAATGTGGATTTGAAAGAATGAAATAAATGCAAGGGTGTGTCTGGCAGTACAGAGATTTCCTCATTAAGACCATTTTTGCAAGTAGAAATTATGGGCAAGAATTCCTATATCTTGTTAATTCTTCATTTGGAGACTGTTGACAGTTAAAGAGGGTGACGGTGACAGACTGAGCTGTGTCTGTAAACATCAAGGCAGAGCTTCTGTTTGACCTAGTTTAAGAAATGATTAACACGTGATTTAGCTCTCATTCATTTCTATTTATGGCCATATAATCTCACAGATGTTACCAACCACCTAGAATCAGTAAAGGGCTTTGATGACAATTTATACTTTAGAAATGCATGATCAAATAATGTTATCCAAACAGTCACAGAAACAAAACATGTTTCCTATTAAAAGAAAGGAATATTTGCTTCTGTTGCTCTGAAGTGTTTGTTCCCCTTTAATCAGCAGCATATTTTAGTACTCTTAAAACAGTGGGGTTAACATATTTCACTTTACAAGAATATATCCCTCTGCTTATTTCAATTCTTCACAGTGAAGTGATAGCAAATATATTATACCAGACTTTGAATCCATCCATCCCTAAAAAATCTTTAAGATGCTTGACTAGATTTCAAAGTGCAGCCATCTTTTTTTTTTTCAATATAATATTTTTCCAGTGAAGACTGTGTTATTCCTCTTCAAGTATAATATTAACTAAAATGACAAGGAGCATCTGTTGCATCTATATTTAACCTAGCCCCATCTCTCGCATCCTAAAAACCCTTGTTGTAATAAATCTGCGGCTACTTAGGAACTTCATGGTTGTCACAATGCTCCCCACACCATTGCCACTTGGAATTTCATGGCAACAACTGGAACAGAACTCACGCTCTCCTGCTCCCAAAGCATACCAGCAGGTTGCTGCTGCCTGAACTGAAAAGAGGACCAACATGAGTGGGATAGAGCTAGGGCATATTTCCTGATTTTTCTCCTTGTAGAAGGCAGTTCTACACTGTTTGTGATGCTTAGGCATTTTGCCAGTGATTTTATTTGAAGGGCAAGCAAGTGCAACTGAGCTTGAAGATCCGTGACCCTTGTCAACTGTTTTTTGGAGTTCACGGATTCTGTGAATTCATAATCCCTCTTTCCTGTAGTATTAACCAATGACTTCTCTCCCCACTCTGCACAAGGGAGATACTTCCCCACTCCCCTTAAAAAATAACAACAGTTGTTTTGCAGAGGGTGAGGAGATAAATACACCCTCTCAAAGCTACACTGCAACACATAGCTTCCTTCAATAGACCCAATCCTAAGCCTCTGAGGGGTCCCCCATTGAAGATCATGGGAAGGAATTTAAAAACTACTGATAATAAGCAGAGTAAGATATGACCCATGCAATACCTACTTTTATCCCAAAAGATCTCTCTCCTCCCTTTTCTCCTCCCTGTGTGATTCAGATTTCACCCAATTCTTTAATTAAATATGCTCAGCCTGCTTACCTTCATGTTTCTTGCTCTCTCCCTTACATACACACACACTTTCTCCTGAGTGAAACGTGAACTTGATGATGCTCAAATTCAATTTGGACTTTGAAACTCACAGTGCTTGTCGGGGTTCAAACTAGGCAAATGCACTCACCCATTACTAATTTTTTGCAGTTAAAGACTTGCCTAGCAAAATAAATTAACCAGGAAATAGACCATGGTAGGCAAACTTGTTTTGACAAAATAAGAACTACTTAGACTAAAACTTTTGTGTTTCTCAGTTTGTTTCCTTTTCTATTTTTTTCTGAAAACCACAGGTTTAGGCAATACAATAAAATGAATGAAAATACCCATTAAGAAAGGCATGTTCTGGCTGTATTTTCATCTCTACTGGAAATTAGGGTACCTTGTTCTTGTGAGAGCTCAGATTCCACCACAAATATTTTACAGACTTACTCAAATATTTCAAGGCTTGTTCCTCACTACTTAAAAACTAACGAACTACAGACTTTGAGGCCAAATCCAAACTATTTCAAAATTCCTTAATACTCAAAATCTTGATTTAGGTTAACCCTCATTTCTGTAACTCTCATTTCTGACTTATTCTGCCAGCAAAACCTAATTAGCATGTAGGAATAAACTCTGACGCAGTCACACCAGAGTCTATTGTTCCCAGGTGCAGCATTTACATGTGAGCCTGCGACCATGGCGCACTGAGCTGGAGTGGAACATCCCTGGCTGGCATGGGACCTGGGGGGTCAGCCTGCCAGCCGGGGGCTGCTCCACCCTGGCTCAACTTGCTGCAGGGGGGCTGGCTGGGGCATGAGGGTGCTATAGTGAGGAACTAGCCAGCAGGCAGGTCCCGTATTGTAGCACCCTCATGCCCTAGCCACCCCCGGTCACAGTCTATACATGTTTCAGTGTACGTAACTACTTTGGCTCTGCTCGTACGACAAGGAAGTGTGGAAGAAGGTAAAGTGGCTCTGCAAAGCAGAGACAGGGGTCGGACAGCTGTCAAGAGAGGTGGCACTGTACAGGCACATGACTAAACACCAGGGCAGCCCATCAGCCCACTTAGATCCGTTCATATCCTGTGTCAGGAGCACCCTGTGGAAGTCCAGGAACCTTCTGATGTACAAGCACATGAACCTTGAGGTGGTAGACTGTGTTAAAATGGCTCTGAGCAAACTCCAGCCCTACTACCAGAAATCAGTAGCAGAGGACAGTGAGGGCATAGCCAAATCCACCTGGCAATACTTAGCATAGGCTCTTTCAAGACCACCCCCACCCAGTGGGGAAACAAACAGTGATAGCAAAGAGGACATTGAGACAACCGGATCAGAAGACAGTAATGAGGACAGCAGCAGTGACAGCAACAGTGGGTCCTCCAGCAAAAGCAACAGTGAATTAACTGAGTTTTAAACCCAGTATTCAGATACTGGATGAAGAGACAGGGGGGTGGAAGGAAATGATGCCTTGTAGATGGGAGTGCCATTCTGCTAGTGTGTATATTGTAGCAGATGCACGGGTTTTCCTCTGTTGGGTTAAGTGACTAGAATGAATGGCGACTAGAAGCTGTATATATCTATATCTATAAAACCTTTATATGTATAAATAGATATAAAGGTTTTATATCTATCTGTCTATATAAAACCTTTATATATCTGTATCTAGACATAAATATAAAGACTTATATTTTTTTACAAAAACCCCTCTGAAAACCAAACTACTCCACTTCAGGACAATACTATCCTACAGTAAAGTTAATTCATTTGCTGCAACCTAATATAGGCACATGTGTAGACAGTGATGCTTTACTGCGGTACTGGTAGAAACTCCACCTTGAGCAAACTCCAATGGGGTAAGCACCTAAAAGCAAGGAATAGGCAGGGCAGCTGGGATGACTCATTACATAGATAGGACAGCTGGAGAAGACTTAGGGCAAGAGGATCCCAATGATGTGCTGACTGAGCCATTTTCAAGGCAATAACTACCAGAGAGTCTCCTGTGAAGCTGAGGGAGAATATAAAGCTGCTTCCTATGGTGACTGTCAGCAAAGGAATGATTGCATGCTCCCTCTTGAGGCATCAGACTTTCCCTGAGCACAAGAAACACCAGTACCAACAAGAAGATGTTTTTGAAAACTGGACTGATAAGGATCAAAGGTGTTTATGAAGCTCTGATACTTGAAGCAGAAAACTTGAAGCAGAAACCCTGAAAGTAGTGTTCTCTTGAATTCTTTAATGTAATCCCCAGAAATCATGTGCCTAAAGGAAACTTAGTTTTTTGTTTGGTTTCTGAACTTACACAGATCACAAGAATCGAACTATTTGCGTTTTCAAGTTTTGTTGATAAACTGGCACCAAGTGACACAAAAACATTTAGATCGTATGTTTAGAATTCAAGATATTCTACAGAATTAAAAATAGATTCAATATTAAGTATTTTCTTGCTACCTTCAGGCAAGAGGCCAGTGGTGAATGAGCAGAGCTTGGCACACTTCTATGCAGACAAGTTAAAATGGCAGAAAGGAGTAATCTATCTCAGTTCATCATGTATTACATGTGGCCAGAGTATCAAAGATTGCTCATGAAACTGATTGTAATGTCCATGGGCCTCCCGTCCGGTACCGCCCTTCGTCTGGTAGCCCCTCCCCCTCATCCCGCCTGCCACGACTTGGATGTTAAGTGATTCGAAGAAGGGGTTCAGTGGAGATCTTCTGCCAGAGGGGCTTGCCCGACGTAAAGGGGGGTACTCACGGTTGGGTCCTCAGATGTTCCATGGGGCTCCGCCACCCCTACACCCCATCCACTAGCCAACCGGTCACTTGTTGATGATTTGGTCATCTGTCGCTACTTGCAGCACTTCTTTCTGGCAGGCCTTCCCGAGGCCAATGGTCGTCCTCCGGCAGCCTGGCTCTGTCTCCGCCTGACCCGGCCGCTAGCTCGGGTCCTTTCCTTTCTTCTCTCCCCTGCTCTCAAAAATACTGCTCCTCAGGAATGGGAGAACTTCCCGAGTTGCTGCTCTGCTCCCAGCAAACGCTGGGAGTCACTCCTCTTGCCCCGACCGGGGCTTCCGGCTCTTGCCTCAGCCGCTGGACTGATGCCCAGTTGCCTGCCTGAGGCTCTGGCTTTGGGGAAGCCGCAGCGGCAGTGACGTGCTGAACGCCTCTTCTCTCCTCCTCTGGCTTCCCCCTTACCGCGGGGTTTGTCGGGGCTTTTAAACTTCCCGCGGCAGCCGCTGTGGCTGCCGCAATTGGCTCAGCGGCTCCCCTTGTTGTGAACAGCTGTTTAAACAGCCAGCGTAATGGCGGCCGCGTCTGCTGCTGCGGTCCCAGCTCCGACACCACCATCCCTCCCAGGGGTGAGTAGCCCGGCCCGTGGCTTTTTTGAGGGGGTGTTGTTGCCCCCCTGTCCTGCCTATCCTCCGCCTGTACCCATGACGGCGGCCCGTCGCAATCACAGACTTCGCCCTTCAAGTCACCTTGTGGCGTCTGGGTAGTGTGTCACGCATTCCTTCTGCCGTGGCTCTCCTTGCCATGGTAGTGGTCTGGCTCTTCGAACCAGTCCGGGTCTTCCCAGCTGGATAGGAAATCGGCAACAAAGTTATCCTTGCCTGGACAGTGTATTACAGAGAACGTAAAAGGTTGCAAAGCCAATGCCCAGCGGGTAATTCTGGTGTTAGTACTTTGCTTCCTTGTTAGCCATTGTAACAGAGCATGATCTGTTATCACTAGGAATTCCTTCCCCAGGAGATAATATTGGAAATACTCTATGGCCCATCGTACGGCCAGACATTCCCTCTCCATGGTAGCATACCTTGTCTCGGTGTGGCTCAGCTTCTGACTTGCAAAAGCAATCAGACGTTCACCTTCTTTTCCTTTTTGTAACAACACAGCTCCCAACGCCCGTCCCGATGCGTCCGTCTGCAAGATAAAGGGGGTGTTAAAATCTGGGCTATGCATTATGACATCCTGGCGCATCACCTCCTTCAGACAATGGAAGCTGTCTCTCATCCCTCGGGTCCATATTAAACGTGCCGAGGAGGCTCCGGCCAACGCATCTGTGAGGGGTGCTGCCATCCTTGCAAAGTGTGGTATAAACCGGCGGTAGTAGTTGACAAGCCCCAAGAAGGAGCGTAACTGCTTACGGGTCCGGGGCTCCGGAAACTGACTGATGGCCCTGATTTTATCGGCCAAGGAGCATATTGTTCCCTGTCCTAGTCGGAACCCTAAATAGGCTGTTTCTGTCTCCGCAAACTTGCACTTCTTAGGGTTAGCAGTTAAACCCGCTGTGTGGAGTTCTGCTAGGACCACTCTCAGGGCCCCTAGATGCTGCTCCCAGCTAGAGGTAAAGATGATTATGTCATCAATATACGCTGCAGCGTAAGCTGCATGGGGAGCTAGTAGTGTCTCCAACAACCTTTGGAAGGTGGCGGCCGCTCCGTTAAGGCCAAAGGGCATCCTTATAAATTCAAACAGGCCCCAAGGAGTTCCAAACACTGTCTTGGGATCTGCCAGTAGCCATTTAGCCAGATCGAGGGTGGATATGTATCAAGCCTCTCCAATCCTCTCGATGAGATGACTCACATAGAGCATTGGGAAGGCGTTGAATGTTGTCAAGGCATTCAGTTTCCTAAAATCGATGCACAGTCTGAGGGAGCCATCGGGCTTAGCTACTGGCATGATGGGACTACGCCATGGGCTACGAGAGGGCCGTATAATTCCCTGCTCCTGCATCTTAACGACTTCCCGCCGTACCGCCTGCTGCCATTGCTGGGGTATTGGCCTCCATCTCTCTCTTACCAACGTACTGATTGGCATTCTTATTTCATGCTGGATACTTGCCGTCCTCCCTGGACTCTCTTGGAACACTTCGTGGAACTCCTCGACTATAGCCAATAGTTCCTGCCGCTGGCGATTATTTAACTCGTTACTCAAGTGGACAGCCTCCTTCGGGACAGCTCGTCCTAACCCTGGACAAAGAGGCCCTAGATCCCCCTCACCTGCCTTTTCTTGGGCCATCCAGTCTTAAGGTGTCTTCCACTCTTTCAGCCGGTTTACATGATAGACCTGCTGCTCCCGGCGGTGACCCGGTTTACGCACCTCGTAGTCCACTGGCCCTACTTGCCTAATGATGGAGAAGGGCCCTTGCCACATCGCCAGCTGCTTACTGGAGGTGGTCGGTATCGAGACCAAGACTTGGTCTCCGGGTTGAAAGGTGTGGAGCCTTGCCCTCCTGTTGTAGTAGGTCTCCTGTCATTCTTGGGCCTCCCTTACGTTATGTCGTGCGATCCGTTGGGCCTTCTGAATAAGATCCTGCAGGTCCCGGCGGTACTCTTCCGCGGAGACCCCCAACCCCATCGGTCATTCCCACTCTTCGCGGACCACCTGCAGCAAGCCCCTAGGGCTCTGGCCATACACTAATTGGAATGGCAAATAGTGGGTGGATTCCTGAGGAGCATCCTGCAGGGCGAACAGTAGAGGTGTCAGCAGGGCAACCCACCGTCGGGGATCTTCTTGTGCACAATGCCTCAGCAACCGTTTAATGGTACCATTTAGCCTTTCCACCAGGCCATTGTTCTGGGGATGGTAAACCGATGTTCTTAGTTGCGTGATGCCCAGGGTCTTGCAAAGGGCTTTCATCACCCCTGACATAAAGTTAGTTCCCTGATCCCTCAGTATTTCTTGCGGAATGCCCACCCGGGCTATCCATTTAAGAAGCTCCTCTGCTACTTTTGGGGCTGTAATGGAGCGCAGCGGGACCGATTCCGGGAATCGGGTGGCGTAATCCACCAGGACCAGTATGTACTGATAGCCGTTGTGCGACTTTGGAAGAGGACCTATTACGTCCAGGGTGACCCTAGAAAAGGGTGTCTCAATTATCGGCATGGATCTCAGGGGTGCCTTAGGCGGTCCCCATTCCTGAGCCTTCTGACATTCCGGGCATGCGGCTCCCCACCGATCCACATCCTCTCGTAGGCGTGGCCAAAAAAACTCTTGGGCCAATCTAGCCCAGGTTTTGGCGCGCCACAGGTGACCCCCTAGCGCCGAGGCTTGGGCCAGCCTCCAAACACGGTGACGTAGGGGAGACAGGACCACCAATTGCCTCCCTTTCAATTCGCCTCCCTCTCCCCACTGTACCTGATATAACAACCCGCCTATTACCTCGAAGGTCTCCTGTCTCCGGGACGTTCCCTCTCCAGGGTCACTGGTCCCCAGCCGCTGGAGCTCCTGGTCCTCCCGTTGGGCTTGTCGGAATTGTGCTGCGCTCAGCAGGGATTCCAGACTAATGCCTTCCCCGCCTTCCTGATGGGAAGGCACCGAGTTTTCTGCCGCCCATCCGTCCCTTCTTCTAATTCGCCTCCTCTCCTCGTCTGTGGCTTGCACCCATTCTAACACCCTGCAGAAGGGTTCCCATTCGCGGCCCAGGATCATCTCGCAGGCTAAGGTGGGAGCCAAGCCCGCTCGTAATTCGCCTCGGAACTCCATCACCCTAACAGGTATGTAACAGCATTGGAGTTGCATTTCTCCACCTAAAATGCAGGTCATATTGATGATCCCTGTCTCTCTCTTTTTTCCCCAACGGGGCTAGGTCTGCTCAAAGCAGGGACTGGGAGCATCCTGTGTCCAACATTGCTCACACTGCTCGACCACCGACCCAGGCTGTAACCATTGGACGGTTCCACCCTTCTTCTGGGTTGGTGAACCCCACACTACAATCCATGGGTTCTCCTGTGCTCTTCTCCCTGACCTTCTCTCTGGTCGGCAGGAATGCTACGGGACCACGGCTTAACTAGCTCAGCCCCATTCCGCAGTCCTGGGAGATGTGTCCCGTGCGCCCACATTTATAGCAAACTACCTCCTTCGGGGCAGTCCTCCTAGGGGCTGCCCGGCTTTCTGCCTTGCCCCCCGAGCCTTCTCTCAAGACCCGGAAGCCTCGTCCACTCCCTTTCTCCTTCTCCGAGTTCGAAAAGGCCTCTGCTAGGTGCAAGGCCTCCTCAGTGGACTGCAGTTGATGTCTCCGCACCCACCTCTGGGTGTCTTCCTCTAAGTCAAAGAGGAACTGTTCCAGTAAAATCTGGTCCAGCACCCCCACACGATCAAATTTGCCTACCGGCAAACATTTTTGCAGGGAGTCCCGGAGGGTTTGCAGTAGGCCCCGGGGTCGTTTACTCTCCCTCGGTTTGTGAGCCCTGAATGCCTGCCGGTAACTCTCGGGGGAGATCTCCAGCCGATACAAAATCACAGTTTTGACGGCCTCGTAATCCTGGGCCTCCTCTCTAGATAGTGCCCTGTATGCTGCTTGGGCTTCATTGATTACTAAGCCGCCCAGCTGGTGGCCCCATTGGCTTCGGTCCAACCCCGTTTGAATGGCCGTCCGCTCAAAGGCCTCGATATAGGCCTCAGGGTCATCGTCCTTAGTCATACGGGGCACCCTTAAGAGGGCCGCACTGCGCTGCATCCAGTCTTGCTGGTTCGCCCCCTGTAACTGCTGAACCGCCAACAACTGCCCCATAGCCTGAACCGCTTGAGTTAACAGGTCCACCTGGGACAACCCTGACAGCTGCATCTTGTCTTTTTATTCCTGGGTGGGGGTCTGCCCCACGAGCCTTGACGCTGCCACCAAGCTTCCTGGCTAATGCACCACTGTGATGTCCGTGGGCCTCCCGTCTGGTACCACCCTTTATCTGGTAGCTCCTCCCCCTTGTCCCGCCTGCCATGACTTGGATGTTAAGTGATTCGAAGGAGGGATTCAGTGGAGATCTTCTGCCAGAGGGGCTTGCCAGACGTAAAGGGGGGTACTCACAGTTGGGTCCTCAGATGTTCCACGGGGCTCCGCCACCCCTACACCCCGCCCACTCACCAACCGGTCACTTGTTGATGAGATGGTCATCCGCCGCTACTTGCAGCACTTTTTTCTGGCAGGCCTTCCCGAGGCCAACGGTCGTCCTCCGGCAGCCTGGCTCCGTCTCCGCCTGACCCGGCCGCTAGCTCGGGTCTTTTCCTTTCTTCTCTCCCCTGCTCTCAAAAATACTGCTCCTCGGGAATGGGAGAACTTCCCGAGTTGCTGCTCTGCTCCCAGCAAACGCTGGGAGTCACTCCTCTTGCCCCGACCGGGGCTTCCAGCTCTCGCCTCAGCCGCTGGACTGATGCCCAGTTGCCTGCCTGAGGCTCTGGCTTTGGGGAAGCCGCAGCGGCAGCGATGTGCTGCACGCCTCTTCTCTCCTCCTCTGGCTTCCCCCTTACCGCAGGGTTTGTCGGGGCTTTTAAACTTCCCGCGGCAGCCGCAGTGGGAATAAAAAGCCCCACCCGGGAATAAAAAGACAAGATGCAGCCATCAGGGTTGTCCCAGGTGGACCTGTTAACTCAAGCGGTTCAGGCTATGAGGCAGTTGTTGGCAGTTCAGCAGTTACAGGGGGCGAACCAGCAAGATTGGATGCAGCGCAGTGCGGCCCTCTTAAGGGTGCCTCGTATGACTAAGGACGATGACCCTGAGGCCTATATCGAGGCCTTTGAGCGGACGGCCATTCAAACAGGGTTGGACCGAAGCCAATGGGGCCACCAGCTGGGCGGCTTAGTAATCAATGAAGCCCAAGCAACATACAGGGCACTATTTAGAGAGGAGGCCCAGGATTATGAGGCCGTCAAAGCCGCGATTTTGTATCAGCTGGAGATCTCCCCCGAGAGTTACCGGCAGGCATTCAGGGCGCGCAAACCGATTGGCTCAGCTGCTCCCCTTGTTGTGAACAGCTGTTTAAACAGCCAGCATAGTGCCGGCCGCGTCTGCTGCTGCGGTCCCAGCTCCGACAA
Source organism: Alligator mississippiensis (assembly GCF_030867095.1). Classification (NCBI taxonomy): domain Eukaryota; kingdom Metazoa; phylum Chordata; order Crocodylia; family Alligatoridae; genus Alligator; species Alligator mississippiensis. Next base: position 185,490,045 of record NC_081824.1, on the reverse strand, counting down.
CGCTGTCCATCCCAGGGGTGAGTAGCCCGGCCCGTGGCTTTCTTGAGGGGGTGTTGTTGCCCCCCTGTCCTGCCTATCCTCCGCCTGTACCCATGACGGCGGCCCGTCGCCATCACACTGATCTTGTACAGAAGTTGACAAATATTTATATCTGACCAGAACTTCAACAAAGAAGAAATGTTACAAACTTATATTTAAGTGGATTGTTTGTATTAAAGTGACCACAGAAATGGTTGAGTGGAAAGAAAAACAATTTGAGGTAGAGATACTTATGGCTTATGAAGATGCCTTGTTAAAAAAAAAACTATGCAAAGAACCCAAATGAGCCTAATTCACAGACAAAAACAGGACTACAGAGCCCAATCAATGTGTGTTAAATGCACATCCCTTTATTTCTGCTTGAGCTTTCTAAAGCATGTGGTAAATAGGGGCACTTCTACACGTGCTCCAGGGGTGGGAGGGCAGGCACTTTAATTAGAGCAGATCTCGGAGTACTCCAAGAGCTGCTCTAACTAAAGCACCGCAGCATCTCATGGATCAGCGTTCCTGTGCTTCAAAATCACAGCTGGGGTGCTTGAACTAAAGCTCTTTCAACAAGTTTTAGGTTAAGATCCCCTGCCACCATTTTGAAGTGTAGGGGCATTGATACAGAAGATGCGGGAGGCTGCTGGAGCATGGTAATTACCATACTCCAGCAGACTTGATTAACTGAGTCTGATCTGATGCACTGTAATTACAGCTCATCAGAGAAGCCTCTGCGCTCGTGTACAACCACCCTAGGAGTGTTGGCTGCAGGCTAATCAAATACTCTAAAATGCTGAGAAATGGATTACTTTAAATGGTGACTTTGAGTGGCCTTATATTTGAATATATCTGAAAATTAAGTAGCAGAAGAGCTTAATTTTGTACCATATACAGTGTTATGCTTTAAAATTGACTTTTTATATTGGCTATGCTTCCAGCTATACAAATAGCTTTAAATGACAACATATTAAAAGAAGATAGGTTTCACAGCAGTAAGTTGAATCATAGCCTCACTCAACTTTTTGATCCTACTGGTATCAGTTCTTATGCTGCCATGTTTTGGGTCATCCCTGTTCCCAGGTGATTGACCCTAGGGCATGTCCTGGATTTTCAGATGTCCAAGGAAGAAAAATTCTTGTGGTGACAACTCCAAAAGGGAAAGATGGCACAGAACGTCCCTCTAACATTTCTAGTTACTCTATTATATCAAGTGTCGTAAAGTAAAATCCTTCAGAAAAAGATGCAGTTTTGGGACAAAATTTAGTGTAGAACATCATCATTCCTTAGAAAACTAAGGTAGTGATGCTTGAGCATGGAGAATGTGATTTTTCTTGAATTGGTCACAGTAAATATGTCTTCTCAAAAAGAAAACAGGCAGGAAAAGTAGGCATACCTTCCTGCTGTTGATGGAAAGCAAGCCTATACATTTTACGTTGGAAACACTGATCAAGAACAGTTAATTTTTCTCCACGAGTCAATGATGACTCTATAAATCTGCCATTAGTAATGAAAGTTACTGCTGTGTACCATGTAAGTTCCAAACACCTACTCCAAGCTGTAGTTAATATTTCTGTATATTCATGAACAGAATGCATGTTGTTGTTCAAAGCTTTCTCTCTCTCTCCTGTTCTTTGTTAATTTGGTACCACACAATGTGCGCATGGTTAATTTACTACCTGCATTTGCAAATTAATTACATGAATTGAGCCCAATGTTCAATTCATGTAGTTCTGAGAAGGAGATTAAAGGGGATAAAGTATGTTGGAGGTAAGGTATGCATTTTCAGATAGCATAAAGTATGCATTTGCTGGTAGCAAATTACCCACAAAATAGACTAATTTACTACACAGTAAATGCCTGCACATGTAGACAGTGACACTTTACTGTGCAGTCAATTAGTCAACTGCACAATAAAGCATCTCATGTAGATGAACCCAACCTAGACTATATTTTGTATAGCGAGATTTGAGAGGGCTCTAGAAAGTGGAGTCATCCTCTATGGCAGTACAATAATGTGTGCGAAGATTATATGAAGATATTAAACATCAACATAGAAAGCTGGGAGGAGCAGGCAGAATCCCATCTGATCTGGAGGGAACATCTGGCACTGGGTGCAGCTCAACATGAAGTGATTTTGATCCAGAGGGAGGAAACAAAGTGAGAAAGAAAGCAGCATGCTGTAAATTTGGCCTCCAACTCAAGACAACATGGTTCTTTCAAACTTGTAACAAGCTGTGTCACTCTCAAATCTGTCTGGTCAGCTGCAAGCGGATTCATCAGGCACCTGACTAGACCTTTTAGGTGTACACCATGATCCACAGGGTTGACAGTTTCCTACTACCATGCAACCTCTCAGCTACAAGACTTGCTTACCTAGGCATAGAGCAAATGGACAGATTAAAAGAAATCTCCTATACTTTTGCCCACATCTTCAATAAAATACTGAAATAATTTTAACTCACTTACTGCCATTCTGGGTTTCAGTGGGACAATAATGAGAAGTGTCAGAAATATCCCTTTGTTTTCTCAAGATTAAATATGTTTGAGATTAGTGCACTCACTGCCCCCTATGCTCAACCGCGTCACAAATAAATTCCAGGCCTTTTGACATTCCCTGGTTGCTTCTTGTAACAAAGAGATACACCACTGTGTAAGTTACAAACTAAACTACATCAGCATACCGCAATTCTGTTAGTACAGTCACTCTGAAGCATATTCATTTCTCCTAATGATGTTTTTAAATAAATAGACTCCAGTAGTTGTATCCATTAAAAAAAATATCTTTATTTAAATACAGATGGGTCAGGAAGGTAGATTTTACTTTCCATTAAGATGTAGGCTACAACTGGGGTTCAAGGCTGTATGAAAGTTCATAGCAATAAAATCTTGCAAGCTATTATCTGATTCCACATCAAAATGGTGAGAAATAATCACAAGTAAAACTGAACTCCAGGAATTCTCCCACTGGGCAGGCAGAAATCCCACATTACTGAGTGAAAGCTTCACAGAAACAGCTTACCTGTTAGAGATTTCAGTTGTATCCAATCCAAACCAAACCAAACCAAACCAAACCAAAAAAAAAACAACAAAATTTTGTACTTCATCTGAAATCATAATACTATATTAGAAACAGATTCCAATTTACTGGTTTGACTCAAACCTTTCGCTTCCCCTCCCTGCCCCAAAATCTTTATTTATCTCTTTGTTCATCCCATGTGACTTGGGCAAGGTCACACAGGAAAGCTAAGATATAGACTGGATTAGAAACTGTACCTCAGTTTGCCTTATCCTATGAGGCATAAGACCATTCTGAATGCTTGTGGGAAGAAGAGCAGAAATGGAGGTCTGAGAAATCCAGACATTTTTTATACTTTTTTAAAAAACTCACCTTACAGCTGCTGCAAGGAAGCAATAACAATGACAAATATAACCCCCTCAAAATTTGCTAGACATGGTTGTACTTTTCTAAAAAAAAAAAAAAAAAAAAGCCCAATGTTCAAGTCATGTAATTCTGAGATGGAGATTAAAGGGGATAAAGTATGTGGGATGAAGTTACTTGTGTGTATTTTTAGAAGCCAAGGCTAAGACAATTTCTTTAAAATACTTGACCTTTGGTGCAAATGAGTACACTCCAAAGGCACTACAATTTACTCTTCAGAAGTATTTTTACATCAGTTCACCTTTGTCAAAGATGATTTAGCAACCTCTGGGGAACACCATAAGAGAGAAAAGAAATGAACCTAACCAGCTTTTCAGTTGTGTGGTTGAGTTTAAAAAGGGGTTCCCAGGAGCCACCTTCTGACATTGCTGTATAAAATAGGGCTCACCATTTCGGTAATACCAACTCAATCTACTCGGTATCATGATGTATTCCCAGTGAAAGACTCAACACTACTGTATCTAGCGGATAAAAAACTTTATTGAAACACATAAATTCTCCCCTGAAGAGACACTGATAAAATTTCTAAGAGGAAAAACAAATCTGGATGCTTCTCTATATAACATAGAAGAGACCCCAGAGAGATTCAATTTTATTTCAACTATCTTGTCAATGAAATCCCTCTTCAGTCTTGCCCCCAACACACATTCATATACACAAGCTACAAGAATCTCAGAAACAGATGGAATACACTTTACCCAGAATCTAATCCTAGTGAGGTAGAAAGGCCAGATGGTCTAGTTTTCCAAATGAAAACTTTCAGAGAGTCTTCAAAGTAAGCAAAGATTTTATTAATATTGATGGCTGGATGTAGTGTAATACACAGAGAAGATTAATTAGAAACCCTAATTAAATGTAACAGTGTGGAAGAATCATAGTACCGTTTGGCAAACAACTTTTTTAGATTCTGGTTGAAACCTGGAGTTTGAAGCATGAATGAGCTGCAAAGTAAAAAACAGAAAAACAGAGACAATGGGATTTCCTAAAAGGTCACAGTGCAATTCTATATGGTAACTTAGGGTTCTGTTTGAATAATTTTGATTTAAAATGCAAGATCTTAAAATGGACAGTACAAAAGAGAAATCAAATAACGGAGTAGACTGTCTAAAAAAACCCACATAAAAACAGCTTATAAAAGCAGGTAAAATGGCTAAAGAGCAGAAGTAGGTCTTATATATTGTGTATAAGTGAGTAAATGTATTTGAAGTGAAAGAGAAAATTTGGACTCATTTCTCATTTACATTAAAGCCTGCTTACTCCCACTTTGCTAGGTACTGTGCAAACAGTTCTGGGTAGGAGCTTTTTGCCATTTACATATAAGATACAGAACAGAAGATGGATACAGACTGATAAGCATACATAGATGTAACAAATGTACTGCTATCAAAGGATGTAATACTTACGAGATATATCTGAATCCAAGATGACTTTGAATTTAAGATGACCCCCCTATAATAAGATATTATACATGGGAAATGTCTGAATTTGTTATAATTTTCCATATCTAGAATCTGATTATTGGAAGGTCATTTAAAATTTGTCTCCCCCACCACTGCAGCAGGGCAAGCAGCAGCAGCAGGGGAGCAGAAGGGCCAGGAAGTAGGGGAGTCAAGTGGCCTGTTCCCTTCTCCTTGTCCTCCCCCACCATTGCATATATCCACTATCACCTCCTCCCCTGCTACCTGCCCTGCTCTGTGGTGCCCATTTGCACCTGCCCCTCACTCCACTTGCACTGCCACTGGTCCTCCCCACCCCACAGTGCCAGCACCCTCCTGCACCATGTGTCCTTCCACTATTTGGTCCCTTGCTCCCTGTCTCTCTATGCCTACACCCCCTGGAGCTTGCATCTCCTGCACTGTCCTGGCACCACCCCCCACACAACACCTGTCCACCTACCACTGGCAATTACCCTCAATCACAGCCCCAACTCTGGCCCTGCCCTGCTCCCACCCCCACCTGACCAAGAAGCAGCAGTTATGGCAGTAACAGCCCCAGCCCTGGTCCTAGATTAGGCCAGATCCAGAGCTGGGATGGGAGCTGCTGTTGCTGTTACAGCCACTGCTCTCCGGCCAAGTGGGAGCAAGAGCAAGGTTGGAGCCAGAGCTGTGACAGAAGGTAAGTGGCAGTCAGGGAGGGGGAGAGGGGAAGAGAAAGTGGCAGGGAGCAGCTGGGAGCAGTGTTCTTGGAAGTCAGTCCCTGATATTAGAGTAGTAATAGGCAGGGAGGCATGCTCTAGTGCCCTCTGGCTTCTGGCCTGGGCCACTACAGGCATGTGGCTGCATTTTAGGTATCAAAAGTGAATGTCTTTTCACATGATTATCAGTTCAATCTATGCAGCTTAGACTAACCTGTGAAGATTGAATAGATTCAGCCTTGTGTTTTTTGACTGTCTGTATTTAGCCTTAGAGCCTTACCTACTGCATGTACTATTGCAGCGATGGGACAAAGCAATTATGTTTTCTGTCCCTTTCACATTTTCACCTATAAGATGGGCAATTTTTTTATGCTTTCCATGTTGCTTTCCACAAAATACATGGTTAAGCCCCTGTATATTTACATTTTTTGCACTAAAGACTATTATTGTTATGATCCTTCCCTGGATATTTCATCTGCCCTCACTAGTTAGAGGCATTTCTCTCAACAGTCTGTCCTAGAAGCTGTAATCATATATCCCTCAACAACCTTGTCTTTAATTAGGAATCTTTATGGCCTCCAAAGTTGGCTGGGATAACAGGATCCTTAGATCTTCTCTTTTGCTTCTTGTCTGGAGATAACATTTTTTTTTTTTTACAGTCTCATTCTATTCGTGGCCAAATAAATACCTTTACTAGGTGCTTCGGGCATTATTTCTTCCAACAGTATTAATATTCACTCATTTCTTTAATTTTTTCCATCTCTAGTGAGATAACTTTTTTTTGTTATCTTCATGTTCTCATCTTTGCCTACCATGTTCAAGTGTCATATTCAGGCTCAATTTTGGCATCCATTCTTCTGCAAAGTCTTTTTTTTTTTTTTTTTTGGAAATCCACCATTCCTGGTAGCCCAAATTTTTCATGGTGTTGTCTTGCTGTCTTTCTAAATTTTCTCTTCCTTGCTGCTGGTCTCACTAGAGACCCATATGCCATCATATTTCATGTACTGCATGATGGATGAGGTGAAAAGACTCCATGTGGTTCTAAAACTGAACTGGCTCTTCCTTAAAGAGCTACTACATTTACTCAAATATAAGACAACTGTGATTATAAGACAACCCCCCCCCAATAATTAGATTCTATAGATAGAAAATGTATGTTTGATATAATTTTCCATGTATAGAATCTAATTACTGGAGGGTTGTTTTGAATTTGTTACCCTTTTGCCACTACAGCAGAAAAAAAATGGGGGAGTCAGCCCCTTAGCCTCACAGTTTCTTTCCTCTGCAGTCACTTCCCCCTCTTTTCTATCAGACCCTGCTCTTCCTGAGCACATGGAAGGAAAAGCAAATTTGACAAAACTGACCTTGAAATAAACATAGCTATAGTTATTTGCATAGAGTACCCATAGAATGAGTTCACCCAGATTTAATGCAATTTACCCTTTTTGAAACTGTTGCAAGCTTTAGTACAGGTACTCCATGAACACACATGGCACTTTAGCACTTACTTCTATAGAGTGAAAACTATGCATGATATTAGTCCAAAACCAAAAGGCTCATGACTTACTTCATTGAGTTGGGCCCCAGCAAAGTCAACAGCATTTCAAGTCATAGTGACCCCAAAGCTCAGCACTGCTCAGCATGTGTGTATACTCCAGATACCTCCTCCTCCCCTACAATAAAGGCTTTATGTGCTAATTAGCCCCATTCATGACAAACTGGGTATTCTTGTCATGACACGAGTCCTGGGATCCTCCAAAATATTATATGCAGAGGGTCATAGGGCAAACTGGTCCAGCTTCACCTCATGGAGGGTGGAGCCCAACTAATCATATACACCAGGATGAGAGAAGGGTTAATAGAGGGATTCTGGATAAACTGTTTAGGGCCCCATTTGATGATGTTTGTCAGACATTTAAGGCTGATGAAGAAACAGGAACCATTAGAAATGGGAAAGAAAGGCACAGGGAGTGAAGAGAAAGTAAAAATATATATAATGTAGTGGCTCACCATGGCTTGAAAAAAAGCCAGTAGAGAGGGAGACTGTGCTCAATGGACATTACCATATACGTTATTTAAATGGATAGTACTAACCTGTCCTTGTGGTAGGCTCCCATTACTATTATTAGCATCAGGGGAAAGTGTTAGAGCTTATTCCAGTCTCTCTGAGTGCCAGGCTAGTATGCAGTAACTTGAGGCTCAGTGCACATTCCCTCCTGGGGGAGCAACTGCCTTTTTTTTTTTCTTTCAAACAGCCACACAAAAAAAGGGTCTCAGAAGCATGTTTGGCCATTATAGGCCATGTATTTTATAGTCATGCTCAGTGTTTGTTGCATTTAATCAACTTCATAGCTTATTTCCATTACTGAGCACAGGCTGATTTTAGCAGCAGCTCAAAGATAAACAATAATTTTAATGTGGTTTCTCTGTATGTGAACATAAGATGAGGGGCTTCCCGCCCCAACCCCCAAGGTGACTGAAGGGGAAAAAAAGCCCCTTGTCTTGTATTTGAGTAAATATGGTATTTATCGAAGTGCTGTGACTGCCCTTAGCAGTCTGACCATATGCAGAGACTGATTTTTCGTGCCCAATCCAAAAACTTCCCCCCTGTAGCCTGCATTTCTCTTTAAGCTCCATTCAGATTGCTACAATGCAGAAATGTACATAAACACAAGGAAACAAATCTGGACCTCTCAGCACTCTCAGTCTTCATTGTGATGCTGTCATAGTCCCTAGTCAGAAAAGGGAAGTCACCCAAAACACAAGAAATGTAGATTCAAGGAATTTTATCAAAAAAAGCCATGCTAAAGAATGATCAGATGTATTAAGATGACTGGTAGCAGCAATGGAGGCACAACACAATGCTACCAATAATAGGAGCAAAGGGGACCTTACAGTGGAAACAAAGGTACCTAAGGGGCACTGGATAATATGGCATAACCCAAACTTTCTCTTTTAACAAGATTCCTATATTAGGAGCCCACCAGCATCAGCTACATGCCACCCTTTCCTGCTATCATTGTGCAGTGCATATGGCCACTTTGCAAGAATCACACAAATCAACCAGTAAGTTCATTTTTATTAGTAGCTTCTGCTTAATTAAGGGATGCATCATGCTTCATCAATCAGCTTCTGTGCATTTAAGTCAGTCTCAGCCACTCTGCTGATTCCAACTACAATCAAATACAGTTCTTGTGCCACAGGCAAAAATGCTGGCTACTAGCTTTTCTGAAAAGAAAGGCTGGAACCAGCCCCTTTGCAGATACAGAAAGAAATTTCAAAACATAACTAGAGTGGTGTTAAGTCCCTTACCACAACGGCCCTAATTTTGTAATAGAAAAATGCTAATATAGACTGTTATGCTGGAAAAGGACATAATCATAGGTTGGAAATTGCTGTTTATTTAATTCTCTTTAATTTTTAATTGCACTGTTATTTACTCCTTTATTTAATAATAAATTAAATTTAAAAATTGTATTTGTGGGAACCATTTTAATAGTGCCTGATTGACAAACGTGGCAACAACTAATCAATTTCCCTCTTGTTATTTGGTTAGCAATGCTAAAGTTATACTGAGTCAGACAGAACCTTTCCAATTTCACTTTGCTTTAGTATACCCTCTTTCATGACCTTAGAGGCTCATGAACAATGATTCATGAGTCCTTCATGAGCATACCTGCCCTCTCATCCCTGGTATACCCAAGGTACATTGATAACACGTTCATCACCAGACTTTGGTCCAGATCCACAGGCCAGTTGTGCCCCTCATCAACATAGACCACATTATTGCTGGACCAAATAAACCTGGTTTATAACATCTGAGGTTCATTTACCTGCTCCTCTACTAATGTCATATAAACCATCACCTACTTAAAGTGCCCTTCTGTTGTCTACAGTGGACAGATGGGGTGATTTCTACATGAAAGAATGAATGGACACCAATTTGAAATCAGTTCCAGAAATACATAAAGCCCTGTGGCAGAACACGTTCTCCCTGGACATTCCATTGTTAACTTCAAAGTGGCTGTTCTTAGAAAATAAAACTTTAAAGATGAAATTGATTGGGAAATTGTGGAAGAGGAAATCATCCACAGACTGGATGGTGTTAAGTATGCTCTAAACTGAGACTATGGGTTCTTCCACATTACCTGGATTCGTTTTTATAAACCCTATGTCCCCCAGCGTATTAACTGCTTTGTTTTTCTCTCTCCTACCCACCCCACCTCTCTCAGCAGTGCCCCCTCGTTTTTCCTCCCCTGCTCCCAAACCATTGTATTTTATTCACTGCTTTCTATTTAGCAAGTCTGCTTTCTGCAGTCCCTTCAGAACATTTGGTAAAGCAAACCCTCTACTTACGTATAGAATAGGCTTTCATATTTGATTTAGTGAGTCTATAAAGGTGCAAATCTACCCAGCCTTCTACCAGAATAGGTTAATCATGCTAAATTATACCAAATTCTGTGAGTTTTGCAGTATTGAAAGTCATTAAGAAACGAGGCCCGCCAAGCCCATCTCAATTATGACCAAAATCAAATTTGATTTCAACCCTCCAGAGACAAAAAGATGGTGCATTAACCCACCAGATTTCCTAACCCCTAAATTCATCTTTTCAAAAAATTGTTAAGTAAACCTAAGTAAAACTGTAACATACATGTAAGCTATGTCTGTAATACACAGCTCATCATTTCCCTCTGCAATTTCCATGGTAGTTTATCCTTTACACAGTTTATTATTAATTTTTATGATCACTAGTAAAAGACTTCAGATGCACTCTGTCTCTCTGCTTGAGAAATAGTGTATACACAGTATATATGGTTTTTAATAGTACAATTAAAGGTAGACCCAACAGCTCTACTGTATTACATACATCAGTGCAATTAATACATTATAAACGCTGAAAAGGGTACATCTGAATTTTACTACTAGAATGCATATATCAAGGCAAGTGTATTTTATTTTAATATCTGAATGCATAAAGTGGGAGAAATTGATCTCTTGGATGCCTTTCATCAAAGTTCCAGGCACCTCCTGATTCATAAGTTCAGTCTCCCCTAAAAGGGACCAATATTTGGGTATCAGCATCACTAACGTAACAGCTACGGCTGAATTTGCAACAGGGCTAAGGATCCCTGCAAAGGCAGAGTGGGAAAGCTTGCAGAAAGTTGTTTTGCAAGAGCATATGCTTATGTTTAATTGGCTCCTAAGGCAGGAGAGGGGAAGGGAATCAGCCAGGCTCAGAGAACGGAGGGAGCCCCGGGACCACAGAGCTCGGGGAGGAACCACCCTGCAGCCTGCCTGTGAAGTGAACCTGCCCTTAGCAATGGGGAGAAGATAACCTGGTATCCTTTTTCCCCTCTGTGGGGCAGAGGGACCTGTGTGGAGGGAAAAGGGTGGTAAGGTAGACTTGCCCAGGAGAGCAGGGTGTTGATCTGGGGAGAATTAACTGAGAACCAGCCTGGTGGGTGATAAGCCCAGGGTTGTTTCAGTTATCAGCACAAGAGGCCATGTCTGGGAATTAGAGAAAGGTGCTTTTGTGGAAAGGGGACAGTGTGTGTGTTTCTTTGCAGATACCACAGACAGCTGGAGCACAGGAGAGCTCTTCCCCATGAGGCTCTAGCAGGGAGCAGGACTTTCTGAAGCAGCAGCACCAGCCCTGGTTATTGTGCTGCCAGTGTGAAGGAGAGCTGATGTCTTGCTAACCCTGTGTGCTCCTCCTGAATTTCACTGGAGTCTCAAGGTTTAAGCTAGGGAGTTGTACTGAGGGTATCTTTGATTCAGTTTGTATAGAGTGTTTCAGTTCATTGATACTTGCCTTTGACAATTCGAGTATTGATATCCTGTTCTGCTATTAACTTCATTCATATGTTGACTGTTTTGTAAATGATTAACTGTGTAAATAGTTAGACTGTATGTAATCCAGCGTGTGGGGAAAGCACTCCACAGAGAGGTGGCCCCAGCCTTAGGAGCTGGGAGGTTGACCAAGGCTATTTTGACACCCCAGGAGTCTGAATTTGGATGTTACCGCAGTAGCTAGCACCATGGCTAGGGTTACACTAATAATGATCTGTGATGGGTGAATCCCTGTCCTTTGTCTCTTCACAATATAATATAAAGATTTACTGGCTCTTGAATCTAAAGCTACAGAAAAACACATTAGTGTTAGAAACTATTATTCACCTGTGCTGAAAAGTTATTAAGGAAACAGTGAAGTGCTGGCTTTAGGTTTTTTTCCAAGGTAAATATTTTTGCTACCTTTCCGTGTTGCATTTTACTGGGGAATTAGGAAGCTAAAACAATTAAATTAATCACTCTCATTTACAGATGATAACACAAGTATAAGGAAACATCAAGGACTTCAAAAATCAAAAACCCAACCAGGCCTTTGAAACTTTTGTTTACAAAGATTTGTGACTATATCTAGTACCTTGAGTGAATTTCACTAATTTTCCTTTAATACAAGTGAACACCTGGAAGATATTTCTAAAAATCAATAATCTCCACAATTAAGCTTTCATTTCAAAACAAAGCCAGGCCCACTATGTGAAACTGAGCCGTGGGAGAAAGCAAATGTCTTTATGAGCTCAAATTTAGAAAAAAGTACATTCTCCACTTGTATAGATGCAAGCAAAATTAATCAGATTTCAAAGGCAACGGATGTCTTTGGAAACAAAGACAGAAGCTTAGTTTGGGACAGAGGCTCCACTGCAACTTTTTATTGAATTCCAAGTTTCAGCCACCTGCCAGGAGTTTGAAATTCATTGCAAAAGGTCCAGAAGATTTATGTTAGGGTGTGTCTCTTCCCTAGGCTGTCCATCTTCTAATGCTTTGCTAAAACCATGAATAAGGACATGGCTGTTCTTATTCATCACAAAGCACGTTCAGTGTCTGAGAGCTATCATACAAAACCCCAAACAGCTTATGGTGCTCCTCAGCTTGTAGAATGTTCTTTTTGTCAAGTTGCTATATGGCAGTTTCCAAAACATAACAACAAAAAATTGTCTAAGTTCTTCTCTTGACTAGTTGACAATTAGTTTCTGGCCTCCTAATCAAACACTCCAGGTCTGGTTTGCACTCAGAGATGTTTTTCTTGTAAGATATTAACTGTAATTTGCAGCTTATCAGCCAGTTCCTCAGCATCAGTCAAGATACCTGCAAATACTTTATCACAAGGGTAGTTTACAAGGCAATTCTTTCACCCTTTTACCTAACCCCTAATTATACTTTGTCTGATAAGCACTTCCACTTACTGAAGAGTTTTACTCGCTTTGGTGACTTCAGAAAGAATATCATGCTCAAGTAGTCCACTGCACAAGACTTCATAGTTGAAAGCCAATGCTTCAAGTTCTGGTTCTTGTAGGTCTTTTAGGCTAAGTACAGACAGTCAAAAACACTTGCAGAATTCCAAGAACGCACTTCAAAAAAGTCATGGAGAATCTTGAAGGGGTCCAGAGAGGGCCACAAGAATGATCAAGGGCCTGGAGGACAAACCTTATGAGGAAAGACTAAGGGATCTGGACTGTTCAGCCTGGGAAAGAGAAGACTGAGGCGGGACTTGATGGTCATCTATAAGTATGTAAGGGGTGAATATTTGGAGCTAGGACAAAAACTGTTCACTAGGGCACCCCAAGGGAGGACAAGGAGCAATGGCCATAAACTGTTAGGGGATGGTTTCAGGTTAGATGCAAGGAAGAACTTCTTTACGGTAAGGGTGACCAGAATCTGGACTAGGAGGTGGTGCAGTCCTGAACCTTGGAAGTCTTCAAGAGGAGACAGGACAGACACCTTGCTGGGATCATTTGATCTCATCAGTATTCCTGCCCAGGGCAGGGGAGTTGGACTTAATGATTTTTTGAGGTCCCTTCTAGCCCTTTATTTCAATGAGTCTGTGAACTGAGCAAAGCCCATTCTTTGCAAAATATGGGTCCCCCCAGTTGTATTCTGCCTTACCCAGAAATTCAGACAACTCTGTGGCTATGGAATGGGTATGTCACCTTCATAAAGACCAGAAGGAATTAAAGCAACACCCAGAAAGGGCAAAATAAGCCTATAAGTGGTAGGTGAACTAGCACCATCAGGCAGGGCCTTTCTATTCTATGGGGCATGAAGTGTGGCTGTCAACTTAATAACTCCACATGGGTTAGCCCTCATGGATACTGGACCTCTGTTTCCTCAGTCCCTTCTGTATAGCCTGCCAAGTCAACCTGGTAGTCTTTGAATTACAGCTAGACACTAAAGATCCATACAGTATTCCAGATGTCACTACATAAGCCGCAGATAGAGGATTCTTTCTCTCACATTGTACCCAACCTCCCCCCTCTGCACCCTGTAACAATCTAGAGATGGGTGGAGTAATAGTCCAACATGAGATTTTAGAGTCAACACGGAGATGGGGGAAGTTGTACTACTTGATAGACTAGGAGGAACATGGGTCCAAAGACTGCACATAGTTACCAGAAGAAAACAGCCATGCCCCCAACTTACTAAAAAACATTCCATAGGGATTACTTAGAGAAACCAGGGCCAGCACCCCGCCCCCCCACCCTTCCCCAGGGCATTGTAGGGGTGGGGGGAGGTGATGCCAGGCCATGGCCTTGAACCTTGGTTTGTCCTCATCCACCCTGACCCTAGTTGGTGCCTCAATCTCCAAGTGGCCTCAGGTCCAGCTGCTCACATCCTGATGTAACAATGAAATTCCAACAATCTATCTTTCTGGGGAAAAAAACTGAACATTCTTGTTAGGATCCTGAATGACCTTCTCAACTTCAGTTCATATTTGCCCCATTGTTGTAGCCATGACCTTTCAAAGCACTGAGATTTCCATGTGCTTTAAACTATTCTAGAGTCACTTAAAATAGGAGCCTCCAGGCATTAAGGGTGTTAAATTATACTTTCACCCTCTAAACACTAAGGGCATTTTTACGCATACAAGCACCACAGTGCTGGGCACTTTGAAAAGCACCTGGCATTGTATCACTTGCAGTTATATAAACGGTGAAATGCACATCATTGAAGGTATTTTAGTTCAAAAGTGCACCACCGTCATTTTCTGTGCGCTGAAGTATAAGCAGCGAAATATACAACTGCACATGGTGCAGCACAGTTTGCATCAGCTTGAGCTCATGATAAATCGAGTCTGCTCTGAAGCAACAGATCTTTGGCACATTGCAGTTATGACTCTAGCTCACATGGCACCACACTGCTGGCTCCAAGGACCCCAGGAGACCCAATTCAGGTCCCAGGCTGGGGTGTAGTCATGTGGCCCTCTCCTCGCCTTTGCCCCATATTTGGGCTTCTCTTCCCTAGCCAGAAAAATTTGCTGGTGGTTGGTGGTTTCCCTCCCCAGCCTTCCATGTTCATCTGGGGGAGGAGGGGAGGCTGCTTAATACTGAGCATGGTGAAAGCATGGAACAGAGAGGCATGCTTCCATGGCCTCCGTGTTCTCACCTCACTTATCCCCCAGGGCTTATACTGTAGGAGTTGGCAATGTTTATGGTTGGAGTGCCAAAAACAACCCAACCCTGACCCACCCCTTGACTTGGCATGCCAGGGGCAGGTGTGGGGGGAGCCATGAGGGGCCTGATCCTTGTTGCTGGTAGTAGCTATACACATGGTTCCAGGCAGACACCAGGGGAGGGCTTGGGGTTGCACTGCAGTGGCCCCTTCCCTGCCCTGTGTCCTGAGGTGCGTATGTACCCGCTACCAGCACAGAGCTGGTGCTCAGGCTTTGGAGCCTGCTGGAACTGTTTGCAGCCTTTCTGCCACCTGATGCAGCTGCCCAGAGCCTGGGCCAGCTGTGGCAAGCAGCCAGGAGGCCGCAAACTGCTGCACCAGGCTCCAGAGCTTTGGCCAAGCTCCGTGGCTGTGGCTGCTGCATGTACGCCTTTGGGCACACAGTAGAGAAGGGTCCAGGGTTGTGCTGCCCCAGGCCCCTCCCCCAACATCTGCCCAGAGGTGCGCGTGCACTCACTGCTGGCACAGAGCCTGGCCAGGGTTCTGGAGACCAGTGCAGTTGTGTGCAGCCTTCTGGCTGCAACTGACCTGGGCTCTGGGCAGCTGCTGCCAGCCACAGAGCCCAGGCTGCTTGCAGCAGGGCTTGCAGCCACCTGGCCACCTGCTATGAGCAGCCCAGGCTTTGTCACTGGTGGCAGCTGCCCAGGCCAGCTGTAGCATGACAAGCAAAATGGCCTCATGTGCCATAGTCTTGTACACGTGCCAGGGGTTGCTGACCCCTGTTATACTGCAAAACCCAAACAACATTAAGCTTGGGGCTTTTCTTCAAATGTCTTCTCACAGACATTTCATAACCTACTGGAAAAATTATAAGGAATGGCACAGTGTGGGCCAATTTGTTTCCACATCAACATAATAACTTTCTGTGCAAAACTTTCTATTTTTCTTGAGATTCATTTGAACCTGAAAAACCAAAACTAAAGAAGACAGGGGGGAAATTACACATTTAGATCCATATAAAGCCAAACAAAATAAACAGTATGAACTAGAATGGCAGACTTTCATGCAACTTTCATTCCTTCCTCATCTTGCTGTCCCAGATCTAGACACTTAACCTTTCAGTGATCCCTACAGAGAGCTCACTAGTTTGCAGACTGAGGCCCCTATTTGTTTGAAGTGAGATTTTTATCCCCAAACTGGTATTTCAAGAGACCTCAACCTATTGTTGCTTTTTTCATTTCAGGGACACAGAAGTCTAATCTCTGTAGCACCATTTCCCACCTTCTCTTAGCTCTCCAGAATCTGTAATGAGAGAAACTGCTAAAAGGCAGGAAAGGTGGGTTCAGAGGGAAAATATCATCTCCTTGCAAAGTAATTACTATGGAGTTCTTTGTGATAGTGCAGCTTGAGTGAGATTTTCCCAAAGGCTAGGGATGAAGAAAGGGATGTAGGAAGCTGAAATCAGCATGCAACTACCAGCTTTTCATGCAGAACATCTAGGTCTTGCAAAGGCTCCTGCTGGGCCAAACTATGGGATTTTGCAAACTATTCAAAGGAGGGAAGTGGCACTTGTACATGGGTAGAAGAATAGGGGAAGGAGTCTAGAATTCTGGCAGGATAGTCTCACAGAAAGATCCTCCCTTACTTCGCTCCCTGCCCCACTTCAACCCCAGGCCCTTTCTACAGGTTCTTCCTCTAAGGGGTGAACCAGCCATTTCTTTAATTTTTGAATGTTTCTGTAGAAATGCTCAGACCAAATCAATAAAGATGAAACCAGACACCCCAAAGACTTTATGGGAGTTTTGATTTAGATCCAGAACTCTACATCTTGAACTCATCTGTGCCTCAGCAGCTAATAGATTAGTATGGATAATACTTACAGCCGAGAGCCTTCAGTGACAGATCTGAAATTACATTCCATATATAAATTTGCTAGGGTTAGCCACTGGAACCACAGCTCGGAAATTCTACTGCTTTTGTAAAAAATTCTTCTGAAAAAAATCGGACCCACTTTATTAGAAGACCAAAGAGCAAAAGGCATATATAATGAGGAAATAGCTTATCATTTTTCATTGCTAAATGCATATCAAAGATGTGTCATTTGACTAACTATTTGATTTAATAGTATATCTATTTGGACTTTCTGCCAAACTGTTGTTGAATTAATGTGAGGTTTTGCACATTAATAGGGAGAGAGGGGAAAAGACCCGACTCAAGTTTCAGGTTATGCTACCCAATAACTTATTTGTTTTTGCTAGAGTATGATGCATGACACACAAGAATGGAAAATGAATCCCCATAATCTATGACTTAACTGGCTGTTTCTAAGTGATTCTGGCTGTGTCAATAAATTTGTTCACAGCTCTAATTGTGTTAATGAATTGAACATAATTAAACTTACAGCATGTCAAGAGCTTCCTCTGGCAAACTCAGAATGCTTCTTAAGTAAGATGTTTGTGGGGGAAATTCCCCACCCTACCTGCTACCGTCAGGAACATTTAAAACTTCATAACCCTCCTCTGGGACAGCCTAAAGGATCTAGAAATCCACTGTACAAAGTCCCGGCTCTTTCCTTTTTGTAATATAGAAATTAAAGGAAATTATTAAAAATATGCATAAAGAT
This sequence comes from Alligator mississippiensis, assembly GCF_030867095.1. NCBI lineage: Eukaryota > Metazoa > Chordata > Crocodylia > Alligatoridae > Alligator > Alligator mississippiensis. The sequence goes on along the minus strand of NC_081824.1, from coordinate 185,472,375 downwards.
TATTTGCTGAATAGGTTACCAACAACAAATAAGAATATGGAACAAATAAAACAATCTAGTAGAAACTAGACCTTCAGCACAAATTACTGGTCAATTTAATGTACATGCTAGATCTCTAGCATTAGGCTACTATGTGCTTTGGAAAACAATTCTTAGGGTGAAGTAACACATTACACTTGCACTTTATTAAATTTGTGGAAAGTTAGAATATACTGTGAGCAGTCAGAGTTTCCTTGCCTGCACAGCTCTGACTTACCACTAGAGAGCTGGTGAACAGGGGTGTGGCTATGAGCCAGGATACTTGGACTCTAGCCCTGCTCTGTGAGGACAGGGGACCTAAGAACAGTACATTCTGGGATATTGGAGGACTTCAAAATGATCATTTTATCTCCATGGAATAGACAGAATGTATTCTAACACGAGCTAGGTAGCATAGCCCAGAGTTAACCCTTGCCTAAAGTCGAATAACTTTGAGATGCTCAGAGGACACTTAGCATGAGTTAGTGAGTTTTAACATGCAGAACCTTGTTTTTATGTCTCTTTAGTGTGATCTAAGTGTAATGTGTAATTACACCCTTAGGATGAGGTTACATGTTACGCTTAGACCAAGGGCACTTAAAACAGGAGCATTCACAGCCAAGAAATGGCATTTAATCTATGCTTGCTCATAGCAGATTCTGCTTTAACACTACTTAACATGCCACAGGTGTAGTATAGCCCAAGTATAATGTGTAAATTATACTTCGTGTCTGCGTCCAAGTCCTGAGGTATTTCTTTGAAAGAATATAAGAAAGATTAAGTATGCTTTCTTTTTTGGTCTGGTGTGAATGGAGTTCAATTGGCCTACCTACCTAATGTTTTTCTAGAATGGTCAAGGTGATAGTACCAGAAGATGATGTTAATTTTTATGCACAGGGTTCCTGAGGTAAATGGCTGAAGTCTGACTTAAGTCTAATATTAAGGGATTAAATGAGGAAAAAAAGTGGTTCATAGGCCTTGTCATCAGAAGGTGTTTTGTCACAAAGTCATTTTTTCTTACTGAAGAACCATAGCACACAATTGTACCATTGGAATTCCCAAGGTAATATGGTATCTTAGGCATGTCAACACTGCAAACAGAGTCACAAGGCTGATCAGCCAGTTCATCCTCAGTGTACTAAAAAAATCAGTTACCCTACTCTCTCTTCATGAAGTTGCCCACACAGAGCAGTGTGGCTTGATACCTGAAGTGGTAAGCATATAGCTGACATTCACCCTAGATAGGCAAACCCAACACAGTGAAACTTATGGGATAAAGACAAAACCAGACAGATAAGCCACCTATGTATTGGCAATATCAATGTGATAAATTATAGCAACCATGTGGTAAATTGCATTTATTGGGTACTTTTAACTGCCTCATCCAACCTCTGCTTAGTAATCCCATTTCCACTGGGACTACTTTTAACATTTGAAACATCTGATCAACATCTAATAGCCACTTTAAAATAAAATGAAAACAAACCCTTTTACTGTACATCCAGCAGATTTCTCTAAATATAGGAAATGCTGGAGATGTTGACAACCTTCAGCTAACATGCCCCACATAAATTTTAATGGCCATAAGTGACAAAAGTGTGCATAGGTTTTTTTCAGGTTTTTTTTTTTTATAGAAACCACCACCTTTCTAGAGCACTTAGTGGAAGAGGTCAATCTTCAAGAACTGGACATTAGTGTGTATCAATAGTAAAATACATAATACCAAACAATGAAAATTAAGCACATTCCTATTGCTGAATAGGAATAGCTGGAAGCTTTTTCAAAGATCTAATGGGGAAAATAACCTTACATCAGTCATAAAATGATGCAAAATACACAAAAATGTTATGTTGTATAAAGTAAGGAATGCATGAAGCATGCATTCGTGTATAAAAGCACTTTACATACTATGCTTATAACCAGTATATAGTGAATTTCCTGCGAAAGAAACGAAAAAGCACAAAAGCATAAAAATCAATAGATTAGTTTACATTGTTTTGTCTTGACACTGATAATTATGATCATAAATACGGTAATAAATATTGTGTTATAACAATTACAACAATAGTTGTATCCAACTAACATTCCCACTTCAGTTATCTTTCTCTTTCCAACACATCCATGGAAACATATCTGCCATATATGGAATTCATCTCTCTTAAAATTACAGAGTCTTAAGGGCCAGACCTGATCCAATGACAGAGTTGAAGTCAGACAACTTGTCAAGGATGCAGATTAGGATTCTAACCTGTTGGAGAGGAGATAGTCACAACTTTAAAAAACTGGTAACACTAATGAAATAAATGAATAGCTAAATAAATAAGGTAATCTATTGACTTCCATGTGTTTTGAGTCAGGCCTTAATAGTAACATGGAATAGCTTTCTTTTCTATGTCTTAACGAAAGAATATCATCTACTTTTTGTGCTGAATTTTTTTATGTTTTCACCTCTGTCTCAATTATCTGGTGAAATCGATTTTGGGGGCTGCTTTGCACTGCTATAACCCTCTTGCTGCATGGTACTTTGTCATTAGGCCTATCTGCCAGGAACCCTGAATCTGCCCTTATTGTCTCTATTAGGGCTGTGAGAAACGGCACCGTTCCGTTTCGCCTTGTGTTTTGATGGTTCAAGGGAAGAGTGTTTAGTCTCGAATTTCATGTCTGTTCCATTTCGTTCTGTTGAAACAGAAAGGCTGTTTTGACATTGTTTCGAGTTTTGCTGGGGATGGGAATTCAGTCTAGCTGGGCTGCTTCCCGGTGTCCCATGCTAGATTGTGTTGGGGCGGAAGGCAGCTCAGCTGGGCTGCCTTTTGCCCCCAGCACGATCTAGCACAGGGCACCGGAAAGCAGCCCAGCTGGGCTGACTTCCACCCCTGGTGCGATCTAGCACAGGGGATGGAAAGTCAGCCTAGCTGGACTGACTTCCTATCCCCAGTCTATGGTCGAAACGTTTCGACCAGCCTCATTTTGTTTTGAGGCTATTTCAATGGCCTTTGTTTCATTCCAATTTTGCTGTTTCAACCTCAAAATTGGTTGAAACAGTGTTGGAACGAAACGGCTGGTGAAATTTCACACAAGCCTAGTCTCTATAACTCTTTATATATTTCAAGCACACATGTTTGATCATGTGTTTTGATAATAGAAGTCTATTCTGCTGCATGTGTTCTAAAACGTGCGTACTCTTATAGGCTTAATACTTTTCTTGGACCTGGTAGGAAACACAAACCATGTCAATTGTCTAGTAGAATTGTCTGAAACTACACTGGCAGGACCTCCTTAGCAAGAGGTAGAAGATGGTTCAGGAAGATGTGTGTTTTCCCTGCTGTGGAAAGGACGGTGAAACCTTGACAGTTCTCACGTGTAGGCTTGTCTCCTTTCTTGAAGATTGTCATGATATTGGCATTCCTCAAGCCCCCAGGCATCTCTTCATTATCCCAAATCTCATTTGATATACAGGTTCAAAAGCTTAGGAGCCCATTTGTATCTATTCCTTGATTTGTAGCCTAAGAAACTAGGGGCCAAGGGTGAGTGGAAAGGGCAGAATCTGTCACTGGTCAGATCTTAGTGTTCCCAGGCTTCACTCCCAGATTTTTGTAGTTGGAAGGCACATATGGACTGTGGGAGACAGGGTCCCTGAAAATTCAGTGTTCTCTCTGACCTGGGCAGGGGCCTGCAGTAGGGTCTTATCAGCAACCCAGCAGAAGCCTGCTGATTTTTTTAAGTGGAGAGAGATTTTGAAGAGACTCCAAATTGGAGCCAGTTTTTGAAAACACTCTTGCCAAGGCCATAAAACCTGCTCCAGTAAAATAAGCTGAAGCCAATGTGCTAGCAAAACCAAGAGCTGAAATCTGTGAGCAGTTAGCAAGGAACTTGGAATCTGAAAGAGTTGTACTATCTGAGTTTCTAATGGACAACTCTGGATCTAAAGAATTAAGCTGGCCCTGGCAACCTAATAACCAGTAGTGGTGGGGACTCTAAAGGCACTTCCCAAGCCCCAGTGGAGACCTTAAGTGGTGGACCCTGAGCAACCACTAAGCAGTGTGATCTCCAACCAATGCTTCCAAGCAGAAGTAGAGAACCTAAAAGGAGCTGTGGCAGGAAGCACAGTTCTTTGGTGACAGAGCAACCAGGAATGATAACCAGCAACTGGATCTCAACTAGCAAATCGTGAGGGAGATCCCTTTCCATCCTGCACCGGGCAAGGTAGCAATTCCTGGGAGAAGGGGAGTTTCAGATAGAAACTACAATAGAGAGACTCAGGATGTTTTAAGTTGCAGAATGTAATAGTTGGGTTGTTTGATGAGGTTTTCCTTTAATAAACTTTTATTTTTTGTTTGATGACAACTGACTTGTGAGTGGGGAAGTTGTTCTTTTATGATTTTCAGTAAAGGTTATTTTCCCCAGATTTCTGGGTGGGGGTTTGAGCCAAACCCTTAATTTGAACCTGGCCCTTGTACTGCTATCACGGACCTGGAACAAGGGTTACAACTCTATAGGCAGTATTTGGCCAGATATCTACTAACAGAGAGGGAATTACATAATGCGGGACAAATAACCACCATCAGAAAAGAAAAAAAAAATAAAGAGGGAGGAAAAAAAAGCTATTCTTCTTTGCTCCTCATAAAGGTCCTCCCCTCCCTCTGCTTGTAACCTTTTAGACATCTTTTAGCAATGGCCTGCCAATGAAGGTTTAGCTGAAGGACAGTGGAACACCAACTGTGCATTCTCCCACAGAGTACTGACATCCACACAAAGAAAGTTGCAGCATATAAACCAGGCAAAATCTCTGCCCTCTGGCAGAAATGAGAAGGATAATAACATAAACATGTAACTAAGGGGATATCAGGTGGAAAAACAGCCTGGTTTATCTAGGGGAACCAAGGAAAATAATACAAATTAGGAAAGTAATCAAAGGAACATATAGGCATCTAAATGAATGGCACAGAATCAAAACTTCAGGCTCATTTAATTATGTCTTTGGAAAGTTTCCTTGTTGCCAGCTACAGTAATACTTGTTGCTGTTTTGTAAAAGATATTCCCAGTTTGATTGTGAAGCAGAGAAAGCAGCTGTTTTAATTTTTCAAGTAGACTATTTTCATAGTAAATATCTTCATGAATACCAGTACATTATTTTGAAAGTCAATATTTCATTGAGAATCTGGTAAATTATAGCTCATTCAACCAAAGAGTAAAAAAGACTGAAGATGCACAGCAGCAGCCCAATTAACCAACAAGTAAGTTTACAAAGAGCAGAATTATTATTTTTTTTTTTTTAGAAGGCCAAGCCAACAAAAGAAGAATTCTGCAGGTCCATCTAGTAGTACAAGAAGGACTAAGGAAAGAAATGGAAATTTTAGGCTGACACATGAAGCAAGTTCAGTTAGACTGTGAACTAGGCCCTAAGAGAAGCAGTGAAAGTTCCATCTTCTGAGAAAGGTAAAATTAGTACAGACAAAGCACAGGAGAATGTAATGGTGAGAACAATCTTGGACTGCGTGGATAGAAAAGGGACTCAATACAATGATATAATAACTTCATCTTCACATTGCATTTCCAGTTTCACTGTCCTATATATGCAACTTGCATCCATACAGAAAAGCTGGATTTTGTCTTTTCACTGTGCGCACACAGCCTGATTGCTACCATGAGGCCTTCATCTCTGTATTGTCCTGTGTACCCTATTTACTCCTGAGCCCAGTTCCACCATTTGAAACTAGATTGTTAGGTAATGTTGGGCTTGAAAGAATCCTCCAAATAATACTGATACATTTGATGGCATTACTAATAACAGGTGACAAAAGTGGAGGTAGGTAGCAATGTCTGATAAGGTTGAATGCTGCAATATGCTGAGGTTGCAATTACCAAGGTACTGATTCCAAGAACTGAGATTGCACTGAGACTGTCATAAGGGTAAGGACTGAACAGATGAGGGAGGAGAGTGCATATTCTAGCAGATGGTTCTTTATCTCCCTAGTGACTTCACATGTGATAAGGTGCAGGTGCAAATTTATTCTTTCAGTGAACGGTGAAAAGGCTATATCAGATTGAGAGCTGTGCAGTCTAACACAAAGGATGCAAACCTAAGACATATACAGCTCTTTGCACATATACAGGGGGAGACAGAGAAAATGAAATAAAAAGACACCTTTGAATGCGCTTGGAAAGCCAGTTAGAATGGCTAGCACCAAGCTTCAGAAAGTGAGCTAATATGATAGAAAAATGGATGGGAATTCCTAGGAAACAGAAGCTTGAAAAAAGAAAGGAATGGTACTGATAGCAAATTTAGATGTTGAAGTTGAGGGAGTAGAGGTTTAAGCAGAAATCATATCAATAGTGAGACAAATACCAGAAGACACAACAGAAGACTATGATATATGAGGGCTGAAAGAACCAGGTGAAGCTGGACCACTGTAATTCACAGATACACACAACTGCTACATCCTCACCCTTTTTTTCTAATTCTGATTCTATTCTACGTTCTTCTAATATGTGGTGTCCGAGTCTTCTTCCTCCATATCACCACATAAAATTTTGGAGTCCTCCTGTTTCCACACTATGTCCACACTATGAATCTAACACGTTTTACTGGTTAGCGTTAAAACCGTGTCAAGGTTGCAAACCAGGCAAGTCTTGGTGATAACATAGCTCTACAAATATGACTTACCATAGCAAATATAAAACTGTTGGGCTGAGATCTTCAAGGATATTTAGTGGATTTTGGCACCTAAACAGCTTTGAACAACTTACCTGTAGTTATTGAATGCTATGTTCAGCTTGGAATCAGTATCCTCTGCTATATAGTTTACTTACATTTCTTACTATACCCAGCATTTTTAACACTCAATTTTTAGATGCGCTTGATTTTAGCTACACTCCTGCTTTGAAATCAGTGTGGAAACATGTGGTGAAGAGTCAGTAAAGTCTCCTCAAAAACATCTTCCAAGACCCATAGTTTAAGACAGAGGGAAAATTCCAAAACAAGTGGAAATGTTCAGTATAGCAATAAATTATATTTCCTTTACATTCATGGGGAGGAGACAGTAGGTAGAACTAGGTGCTGTCAGAAGCATGCCACACCAGCTGTTTTTAATTCAGTTGATGATAGGTGGACAGTGAGGGAGCATCCACATATGCAAGCAGATGTGCTTGCGGCAGCTCAAATAGGAGCTGCACAAATTTGAGCCAGGGATTTTTGCCTCAGCACATGTGGCTGGACAAGCACTTTGGTGTGGGGCGAGTTGTGCCACCTGGGGCAAAATAACCCTGCCCACCAGGGTTATTTTGCAACCAGGGGTGAGCTAGAGCCTGGGGCCAGCAGGTGTGCTGGCCCCAACAGTATAAAAACCTGCCCTGTCCTGGCCCCAGCAGTATAAAAAGTTGCCCTGGCAAGTAGCTCAGGGCTACTTGCTTTCAGGAGTTTCTATGGCTTGGGCAACTGGTATCTGGGGATACTACCTCCTTGTGCCACCTGGACTGCTACAGCATCCCTAACCAAGAGTTCCCTGCTCCCTCTACTCACTGCAGCAATGGCAGTGGGGGCTGCTGCCTGCCTATGACCTACTTGTGACAGCACATGGCCCCAAGGCTGTGAGCCTGCCAGACCCAGATGGGGACTTCATGGCCACAGCAGAGGCATCTGCGCCTCTGGGCCAGCTGCCAGTAGGCTGTGGCTGCACAGTTGGCCTTCATGTGGCACTGCTGCCATGTGTGCTGCCACCCTGCCATCTGGGCAGCTATCGCCCAGAAGATTTTCTCAGCATGGTGCCCACTTTTGAACTGTCAAAGCATGTCCTCCTGGCCTCCAACTGGGTCCTGGGTGCCAGCCCTGAGCAGGCACCTGTGCCTGGGTCCTGCCACTTGCCTCACTAGCAGGAATCCTGGTGTTCCCCATTTAAAAACTGCAAAATCTCTGATAAAAAAAATCCCAAATTCACAAGCGGGGGCTGCCACATGCATCCTCCCCATGCACTGCAGGGGATGGTGAGGGGCAGGCATGTGGTAGCTCCCACTTGAGCCCCTCCACAAACCTACCCACAGACCTCACATCCCCCCGCCACTCCTCACACCCATAACTCCCCCCATAACTCCCCTCCTACTTACTTTTGGAAGTGCCTGGGTCCCAATCCTTGCCACACTTCTGCTTGCCCCAGCATGCTAAGGGTTCGTGCCCTGCATGCTAAGGCAGCAGGGGCATCATAGAGACACTCTGGCCAGAAACCAGAGAATCTCTCTGGAAGACCAGTTCCCAGGTGACTTCAGGGCATGGTCTGTGACAATGCCTTGCCCCGCTGTTTTCCACCCATGTTTTATTTGATACCTGGATATCCAGGTGTCAAATTTTGAGCCCATGCCGGAAATATGCAGTGTGGGGAACATTTTTTGTTCCCAGAATGCCTCTCTGCATCTCAAACTGTTTTGAGACGTGGTAAGAGATCAGTGCAGACTCATCTGGACACATCCTGTGGAGGCAAACACTCCCACAGCCATCCCACGCCCTGTTCATCAATCCCTTTGTAAGTGTCCACTTTTAGTACAAGGCTATCCTGTTACTGACAAAGTGGAATATTTTTATGAAATAGGAAGTGTACTTTTGATTGTATGAAACATGTTATCTGATTGATATTACAGATCCCTGTGCATAACAGCAGAAATCCAGGTTGAGTTGTATATGTGGACAGTGAATAAAAACTCTTGTGTTGTACAAATCAGGGCTCTTGTAAATCTTTAGTTATTTATCCCTTTGTCCTAGTAGTAAAAGGACCACTGCCCAGAACTCGATGATTATCCTTCAACTTGAGAGCTATTTATGACTCTTCACTTTTTATAGCACACCATTCACATCAGGAATGAACCTGCCACCACTCTGCTCCTCAAAGGTCTTCCTCAATCACTTTAAAGAAGGGAAACTACTCCTGAGGGGGAGCAGGGACACAATATTAAATGACCAAATCATCCTCCCCTCCAACTTTACTGTTATTCTGTGCAAATTTGCCAATGTAAAATGATTACATCTCTTTAGGAATCAGATGTGGGAGGAGAGGCGGAGGGAGGGAGAGTACATTGAGGTTTTTTAAATTAAAATTTTTTTTGACAAAAGGGATTAGTCTAAGTTTGCACACTCAATGTAATTAGTGCATATGGTCCAGCTGTGAAGAAATAGCTGAGGACTTCTAACTTATTATTAATTAGACTCATTAAAATGCAAGTAAGAGAACGATGCCTAGGTAAACAATACCTTATGTCATAAAGTCATTACTTGACAAGACATAGTCTTGCTAACAGAAGTCATTACTGATATTTTGAGGAGGGATTTTTTTTTAAGGCTCCATGGGTGCCAGTTAACTACTTTTGACTGACATCAAGGACAGACATGCAAAGCTGTAAGGAGCCAGCAGTACAGCACAGCAATTCTTTTCACATCATCTCAAAATATGTCTGGTTGAGGTCAAAGGTTGACAGCCAAATGACAGGCCTTCTTCAATTGCCATGGTGTCACAGCAGGAGCATGTCAGGGAAATTTTCCTGGGCCCCTCTGTGAATTTTTACATGTTCACATTTCTTTCCTTGTCTTGTAAGTGGGACAGGATTGGCAGATTTTTGATTAACACCTCAGAAGAAAAAGTGTAGAGACCATATCAGGTTGGGAACTAGTGGTAACCATTGCTAATAATCCTAAGGTTCTCACTGGACATTTAACAGAGTTCTGCAGAAGACAACATTTTAGTTGCATTCTTTGATGCAAGATTTGGAACATGAAATTAACTGACATTATGGCTGCTAGTGCTAACAGGAGAAACTGCTTTCATCTGTTCTCAGTTACTAAGCACTTGTGTCAAGAACAATACCTTCTAAACAAGAAAGGAAGAAACTTTATTCTTAAATATCAACAAACTAAGTAGCAAACTGTTTTCCAGAGTCTTAGAAATGCTTCCCTTTCTTTAAAGTCCACACACGCTCCCTTATAAATCACTCCAGTGATGCAGCCTCCAGTATAAATGGATCAAAAGATGCTATTGACAAGTACTGAAATGAGTGTCTACCTTTAACACAGGGTCAATTGATAAGTGTCTGACCTAGACTTGTGACTGACGTGAAGACCTGTCAGGCAGAACTCTTAGTTATAGGTGGTGACTAAGCACTGGGGAAAAAAATGAAAGTCTGCCTCAGTGGTCTATTTGATACTTAACCGAAGATGGGGAGAAGGGTTGGAGTTATATGAAATGAGACCAAAATATTTAATGGGACTGGTAACTGGAAAATTAAAGATTGATGCAGTTAGTCTTTCATATTGTCTCTCTAGTACTATTACTTCTCTAAATCATTCCGTCTCATGAGATGTACTAGATCTGACAGCCACTGAGGAAGCAAAAAAAAAAAAATTCTTTTCCTTTCAATGGGAACTTGCTACTTGTCTAAAATTGTGTATACTCCAGAAATGGTTTTGCATTAGTTGTCTTCCACAGTCCCAAGTACAAATTTCTAAAAAAACGGGACATGGTTTGGTTAACAGGGATGCTTTCAGGTCACATCCTACTGTCTCAAAAGTGGCGTGAAAAAAGGAAAGTATTTCTCTCTCAGACAAATACTTATGTGCAGTGGTTAAGCCCAGGCTGGCACAAAACCACTTGGAGGTTGCATTAACATATGTCCCACAAGTGCTTAGGGAGGCAAGTGGACATTTATCTGCAGACTTATGTCTGCCAGTGACAGGGTCACAAACTGGGTATGTCTACATGTGCAAATGCTTCAGGGTTTACTCTAGAGTAAACCCACCCCAGGCAGGCATCTACACATGTGGGGAAGTGAGAGCAGATTTGCTGCTCCTGGCAGCAATTTGCTCCTGCCCCCTCCAGCCCTGCACCAGCGTCCTGCAGCAGCCAGGGGGAGCTCTAGGCTCCCCCTGGGTACTAGCCCAGGGGTTGGCAGAGAGCATGGGGCCAGCGGACAGCATGGGGGCAGGGAGTGTGGGGCCAAGAGATTGCTCCCTGCCCCTAGGAGCTGCCTGGGGCTTGGAAAGAGGTGCAAGGGAGGGACATTGCCCCCTGCCCCAATCCACCAGTGGGGCAGCTAGAAGTGAGCCCCCAGCTGGATGGGGATTCCAAGACAGGACCTGCCCCTGGCTGGGACAATTCCCAGCCAGCACTGAACTGCATGGGAAAGTCTGCACTTGCAGCCCAGAGCTGGCTGGGGACTGCCCAAAATGGGACAGTAGTTCTCAGCCACCTCCAGGTGCAGACTTCCCTGCACAGCCTAGGGCTATCCAGGAACTTTCCTGGTCAGGGACAGGTCCCAGGCAGCTCTAGGCTGGGTGGGAAACTCTCCCCATGCAGGGAGCTCCCAGCCCTACTCTGCAATCATGGAGCAGGGGCTGGGAGCTGCCTGCTGCTGGGGCTGTGGGACACTGCAGGGGGGAATCTCCCACCCCCTGCTGCCCAGCTGACCAGAAGCAAGTTTGCTCCCAGTCGGGCATCTACACATGCCATACCGCACAGTAACTAATCCTGAGTAAATTTGCTACTTGTATTTACAGATAGCAAATTTACTCATGATTAGAGCAAATTACTGTGCAGTAAGCATCTGCACGTGTAGATGGTGATGCTTACTGCACAGTAATTTGCACTAATCTTGAGTAAAGTGACTTGTATAGACATGACCACTGAGTATCAGAAATGTTAGACACTCTCAGAAGAGGAGGTACCCTAACATCCATGCAGAAGTAGGTGGGCATGGTGTAATCAACCATCAACCTATTCCCATATCTTATGTTAAGCCACAGGAAGATGTACTCACAGCCTTTCCCAATAGATTCATTTTACAGAATTCAGCTCCAGCTACCTTCAGTCCTAAACCTGCCCAGAAGTACTGTAATACTGTAGACAAGCAAAAACAGTTCCTGCCCTTTGTGACTCACAGGGACTCAACAAAATGTACTTTCCTAATGATGCATATTTTGCTTTTAGAACCAATACTTGCTAAAGCCAACATGGCACATCCTGCCTCTGTGCAACTTGACAGGCACAAAAGCATGGTGGCAGGGTAAGACAGGTAAGCTGTGCTACAGTATTGATTCTGATCATGTTTGAACCTAGTAGTGAAGAACTGAGTTATCTGTCACAAAGCTGATCGCAGTATGGAGCTGCCATGACTTTAGACTTGGATAAATTAAGTTTATCATCATGTACAACATGATTGAACCCCAATGGTCTGAAAGAAGATGAAAAAAGTCAGAAGGCTTGATCTAGCCTCCTGATGTGCATCTTTTCTTACCTCCTGATAGATCAAAAATGTAGTCTTGAGGAACACACACACACACATGCAGTCATCAGCTAATGATGATCGATATATTATCTACCTCTAGAACCGCAAGGTACTTTCCTCCAAAGAAATACCCTGACAAATCGTGAAAGGTGACCTGGTATTCAAGAAATTCCCCCAAAAGGGACGCTCTATAAAGCACCCCGTGCTACCAGTCCCCTAAGAAGCAATCTAGGCATACCAGCCCTGCATCTCAGCAGATATAGATTGCCAACTAGTAGCATGAAGTGAGGCAGCCTCCAAGAAACCAAGGGCCTAAACAATAAAAGGTCTGAACAGTAAAATCAGCAGTCAATGAAGTGTAGCTGTCATCTGACCCATCCATGAACCATTGCTAAATAAGCAGACTGCCATGTTGACTTCAATTGCTGTGGCAAAATCTGGATTTTAAAGGGAAGTCTGCAGAGTCCTCATTCACTAACAATGGAAGTATGCCTGCTTGGTCACTTCTGGTATTCAGAGGGATCTGAGATGGAGATTCGGCAGGATCCTCAGAATGCAAACTTAAAAGTTTATGCACATGCATTCCCTCAAATGAACAGTTAGATTCAGATTCCATCATCAGTTCCTTTAGGAACCAGTATGTAAAGAGTAGGAGACCCTAACTGAGTGATGCTGGGTGGGCCAGGCAGGGAAAAAAAAAATATTGTTGCTAGGAAAAAAAAAGTAATAGAATTTTTTTGTTTAAAATGGTTTGGGGGAACAAATGAGGGAGAACTGGGAAGAGGAGACAACTGGAACTAGAACCACATGAGATCTTAAGATTTCAGAGAACTGGATCATTTTACAGGGGCCAAACAGCTATGAGACTGCATAAAATCAGTGGTAAGTGCCTGGGAACAGATGCTGACATTACTGAATAAAAAAGGGAGCACATTATAATGTAGGAGACAGCAGTAGGCCAGAAAGCCTCATTAAAAACTTAAAGACATAGCATCAGCTGCGGACTGAGGTAGTGCCTTCCCACTTTTGTAGGTAGAAGTATCTGCTGGCACTTGAATAAAGACTACAGATAGCCAAAAGTCTTTGGCATGTTCTCTCTCCAGTGGCTATAATGTTAGCTGCTGAACTAACATAAGATAACCACATCAATATAAATTTAAAAATATATATATCAGGGTAGGACAGGGAAAAGGTGTCTAGACAAATATCTGTTCAACTTTCCCTTCAGTTAAAGGGCTTTTAATCTGTGCCTCTTACATAGTTTGTGGAGGATTTTTTTTTTTTACTCTCAATTTTAATGCTGTGAGCATTCACAAAATGCCTCCATGACCTTCCCTCTCCCTTCCCATCACACACTGACACATCTAGCCTAAATTTGCGTCTTGCATCACCTCAGGATACTCATGGCTAATTTCATTATTTTGGAGAGAAAATGCAAATGAAGCCAGACAGCTGGTGCTTTCCTTGTGGCTAGGAGTGATGGAGGGGCCTGAGGCCTACCTCATCAGAGGCTCTAATACCCTTTTGCTTAGACAGGCCCTGGCGGGAAGAGAGCAGGGAGGCTGCTAGAGCAGCAGGAACAGATGGTAAGAAAGGTAAAAAAGATGGAGAAGCAAGGCTAGCTTTAGTTATTCAGAAGAAGTTGTAGTGTCAGTTACCAGGGTAGACGGATATAGTATTAAAGGATTGTAGGTTCCATTCTTTTACTGTGAAACTCAGTCTGTAATATGAGGTTTTACATTTCTTTAAATCGGTGCATTTGACACAATCCTAGTTAAAACCAGCAAGGACCTTGATTATCTGTTAATTCTGACCCACTGAACATTAACTTTTCATTCTAATATGCAGTTATTCTAACTTCAGGAATTACTTAAATATTGCCTTCCAAGAAGTAGGGTTTTGGGGTTGTTTTGTTTTTTTTTTTTTTAAGTTTGTTCTCTGTTAGCATGAAAGGCATATTTTACAGCAATTTTACCTGCAATTCATGGGAGAAGGAAAGGAAAACACAACTATGAAATGTGTCAAAACATCATCCAATAAAGCAGTTTTGCAAAGAGGTCTGTAAAAGAGTAATGCTATTCAGCACAAACAACAGAGCATCTCAGAACAGTCTAAAACAGCTTGTAAGAACACATTTCATGGAAACGTTTTCTGACATCTAAAAAGGTAACAAGACCAGGGGCATCTTAGTTGGTAGGGGGGGGTTTAACATTACTTTTGTTATTATTTTTAGTGAAGTTGTATGTGGCAAAATCTGAAATATTCTTTCGTTCGACATACCTGCAGGCAAATGTAGAAAATGTAGAGGAAAGCTCTTTTGTTTTTATAAATACAGTAATTGGAGTGGCAGGTGCTTTCAAGGGATTATATATAATACATATAATCTCTTCATATTTTTTGAAAAGAAGGAAAATAAACGTGCAGGTTTAACATTAGTTGTGAATACTTTTTATGCATCAAGAGGAAAGAAAGATAATGCTTTATACTTGTGTAACATTTTCAGCCAGACACTCCGAAGTGCTTTATAAACATTTATCGAACTATACAATTTCCCTGTGAAAGTGTTGCTGAACAATTTTTTTTATGTACTCTGTAGAGCTTTCCTAGACCCCACTTCACAATAATTGGTAAAATGCTCTCTTTACTTGTTTGGGCATTGTGATAAAGCACTGACTTGGATACAAGCTTTCCCTAATGTTATTGTCATCAAACTCATTTCAAAGATGAATAAACACAAAGCCAATATTATCACTAACAAAAATTTCATAGACTTTGCTGAAACTGGACCCAAAGCCAAAAGTGATTCCAGTCTAGACAAATCAAGTGACTTGCCCAGTAGTATATGTTTAGTCAATGGTAGAATGAGGACCATACAATCTAGGAGATTTGATTCCCTCTTCTCATTTGATACATTAGAAGGGCACCTGTAAAACCAACAAGATACTCATTATCTTAAAGCCAAGGAACACATCCATTCTCTTTGTAGTTGGAAATACGCGAACAGATTTAACTTCTAGGTTCTTGTATGTTCTATAGAAGGTGCCTATAGTTTGGTTTTAGAAAGTTTCCCATTTTGCCCATTTCAGAAACCAAATTATGTAAAATAATTTCTAGAAAAGGAAGCAGCATTGCAGGAAGCATAACAGAAATATTTCTGAACCAATTCATAATATCACAGCCTGGAAGAGTTCACCATCAATAAGGACTGTGATACTGGAGAACTTTGGCTACAGGGAGGGAAACTACCCAATCATGTGGAAATCAGTGCTGAAAACTGCTCAATCACAGAACTTCAGGCCCGTCAGGGTGTATATTAGGTGTATTAAAGTCTTGTTCTTCTGACCTCCTTTGTGGCTCACACCATACCACTCTTCTGTGTAATAACTGGCTTACTCCCCCTTTTCCTGGTTATTCTCACTGGTACAGTTTTCACCAGATCTGATCTGTGTCTGTTTTTACTCCACCCCCATCATTGTACTCCTTCCAATAACACATTTGCATTCTCTTCCTTATGCTAAGCAATATTTGCCCACATCCTGGTATCCTCTCTGGCTCCAACTCCCACACACGTTACCCTCACCTCAATCTCTCCTGTGCCATCTAACTACATTGCCAACCCAGCTCTTTCACCTCAGTTTTCTTGAACAGTCTCTGGAACATGCACTCTCTGTAAAAGAATCAAAGCCATCCATGGCCTCTATTTTTTTGCCTGTCCATTTCTTACCTCTTACAAGGCATGGCTACACCAAGAGTCTGCTGTACCAGGCAGTGATGCAGTCAAACACAACATGCTGTCCTGAATGCAGTATAATCATGTTTGCATGGTAATACAGGTGGTCTATACTGCTTCTGATGTGAGAGATGGTGAATAATGATCAATGCAACTGACTTTGAGTGTTTTATTGCCTGGTATGGTATATTTGTTGTGTAGGTGGGCCCAGAGAGACCTGAATCTCTTTGTCCAACATTCACTCTGCAGCTACTCTCTCCTCTCACCACTCTCTGGATCAGTCTACAATGGGGATATTATTATTGTTCCTCTCCCCTTCATAATCACTCTACTTCTCTACCTTATTAGGGTTTCAAGCCTATCATCCCAGCACATTTTCACCACCCTTAACTAACTCTTCAAATTCTTACTTATTTCTCTCTCTCTGTATAGCATCTTACTGATTTCTTCCAAGAAAACAAACTGACAATTAAGTCCGAGCCCTTCCCTACTTTCCTCAAATAACTCTTTCCTGTCACAAATGTTTGGGTTTTTTTTGCTACTCCCATGTGTAATCTCTCCACTTGGCCCACTGATCCCTCCAATCTCCTGATCTCCCTTATGCTCACTCTTATCTTTGCCATTAACTCTTCTCATTAACCTTTCATTCTCTGGGTTTTTGCCCTAACAACTTAAGTGTGCTTTTGTGTCTCCTACTTAAAACAAGTCTGCATTTATCCCCCGCTTGCCTCTCCAACTACTGAGCTATTTGCCTTCCATCTCTAGACTCACTGAACACACTGTCTAAACTTTTTCTCTGGAATTTCCAATCCTCTTCCAATTCTCACAGCCTCCTCATCCTGTTGTCTACCCATTGCACTCAATCAAATCTGATCTTACTAAAGTTTCTAATTACTTTTCCAACTCCATCTTCCTTGATCTATCAGATATCCAAATCATACACAACTATGATCTCCTTCAAGGGTTTGCCCTCCTTCTCGTTCCATGAGTTTGTCCTTTTGTACTTTCCTTCCTTTTTCTCCTTTGAAGGGTTCTCTTCTCCCTTCCAACTTTCAATGGAAACTTCACCAGGCTCTATTCTTGTTCCCCTTCCCTTCTCCCTCTTAGACCCTGTCCTTGGCTAATAATCTGCCAAATTCAACTATTATCTTTATGCCAACAATTCACAGAGCTAACTCTATATTCCATAACTGTCATCTTCTGTCCAAACTACAATCTCACCTGGTTTCTCTAATATCTTATTGTGAATATTTAGGTGTCAGCTCAACAACTAAAAAGAGAACTGTTAATCTTCCTGACCAATCTCCACTCCCATTTCTTCTTTTCTCAACTGCAGCAGACATCATCATCATCATCTTTTCTGTAATACAGCTCTATAATGTGGGTATCAACTTTGATGTGGGTCTCTCACTAGTTCTCAACACCCAAGATATGTCTGTCCAAATCTCGTAGAATCTGTATAAAACTTTTCCAACACATGAGCCTTCCCATCCACTTATCCAGCTACAACTCTCAGCCAGTCTCTCTTCTTTTCATATCTTCATTAGTGCAACATCTTTTCTTTTGACCTTTCATGTCCATTCAGAAGGCTTCTGCAATGATAATTCTCTTAACTGGTCACTTTGACCTTCTCACCCCCCTTTTTTAATCATTTCACTGGCTCCTTCTTCTCTATTGCATCAAACATAAAACTTATTTGTCTCCATTTTCAAGGCCCTTCATTATCTAGCTGCACACTATTGTAGGATTCATGATGCCTACCACTCCTTACATTTTCAAAAAAACAACTGTGCTTTTCTCTCTGGTTTCCCTCAGGCTGAAGAGGAGTTCCTCAAACATCTACATAGCTACCTTATTCTTCTGTTTAAACCTCTCATTTGATGTGATGGAGATCCTGGAAAGGCATCAGAAAACTCTCTCGAAAAAAATAAGTTAGGTGTCATTTTTTCATTGGAATTTTGACTTGCCAAATGCTTGGAAGTAGCCTCTTTAGATTCCAAATATTTATTTATCTCAGTTTTCAAGGTACAAGGAAAAATATGCAATTACTATGAGAAACTAAGTGCTACATCTACTTAGTTGAGGGTTGTAAAGTGTTGTGAAATTGAGCAATGCCTAAGTTTTTGCTACCTTGCTTCTGAAGTAGATTCCACAGTCCTGAATTGGGTAATTTAACTCTAAACAATTCATGGGGAGAATTAGGCACCTAACAAAAGGATGCATAATAGCTAGCACATGATGATGATGATGGGCGATCACTTGCAAGTGAGTAGGATAGTCTTCCAAGGATCTTAATAGTGAGTCCGCAGGTGGCTCTGTAGCCCAATTCTACATCCACAAGTCTTGTCACAGTGAGGACAGGTGTTTCCAGGAGGGATGGGCACTGTGTTGCTGCCTTGGATGTCCTGATGCTATTTTCACCTGTTCCTATTTTCCTCTTCTACCTCTCAATGAGCTATTTCAAAGTGTTGAGGTCCGTCTCAAAAAGTCTTCCTCCATTTTGGTCAGTCCTGAGCCAGGGTCTCCCAAGTGCTCATATTGATGTTAAACCTCTTCATGTTTGCCTTCAGGGTGTCTTTGAACCGCTTTTTTTTTTTTTTTTTTTAAATGCATCCTAACAAAAGGATACATAAGAGCTAACACACTATAGCTAGCAGGGGGTCACAAAAGTTAGGCAATATGAAGTGCTGAAGAGGAAGGTGTTTTTTAAATCTCATTGCTCTTCAAGGCTTAAACATCTAACAACACAAGAGATCATGGTTCTCAGTCTGAGGCCTTCTACTACAGTTAGGGGCCTAAGTCATTTAGGTATAACAGGGTTCAATTGTCTTTTTAAAAATAAGTGTGATGGTACTGCCCTTTTATTCTATAGCTCAGTGGTTAGAACACATTCAATTTCCTACTTAGTCACAGGGGATTCACCCCTACATCTCTCATTTCCCAGGCGCTCTACCCTTTAAGTTATAGGCTGTTCTTTTTTGGGGGAAGCAGGCAGAAGCAAGAGTGGAGGGGTACTCATCAACCTTCCTATTGAAATTGTGCAACTTTGCATGAAAGAATTTGAGAGTCCTTGGACCAGATTGAAGGAGCATGACTTTAAGTGTAGTGGTTAGAGTTTGCCCCCAAGTTCCTTTCCTTGCTCCAAGCACTATTTATGCATTTTACAATTGTTTTACTTTAAACAATCACTGGATGCAATTCATAAACTGGGAGGTGGGCAAAAGGAGGCCCATTTTGAGGTTACAGTCTGGCTTAGGCACAAAGTAGACCTCAAGCTGCTTAGCCCTGCCAAAATAGTCTGAGCAAGTGTAGCTGCAGAACTTGGGTACCTATGGAATTTAGTAGTGAAAACTTTAGCACCTGTGACTTTAGGTGCCTAAGAGATAAGGCACAGGTTTTGAGAGTCATACTCTTAAGCAGGATTTAGGTACTTAGGTCCCACTGTAGTTGTCTAATCTCTATTGTGGATCTGGGCCTCAGGGTTTTTTTAAAAAAAGAACATGGATTGAAGCTGGTACAGTCAAGCAAATACATACATAAAACACAGTTGTCTTGGGTTTCTTCTCTGATCTCACTGCCTACCTGAATTAACACATTATTTGGGGGGGGGGGGGGGGGGGTTGTGAACCATTCTTACATGCCACAGGATATAGATCTGCTATAAATGAGGCAAACAACTAAAAACACATCTCTCTCTAGATATTCTCCTTATTTAAGAAGATTACTTAAGGTTACTTTAACCTTGAATTCATGGGACTGAAACAAAAAACAAGACAATCCCCAAACTCCATAACTCAGAAGATTATGGTTTGTTAGACTAGCATTGGGAGAACAGATACTTCCCACAAGAGAATGCAGTAAGCACTAGATACTGTGGAGAAATATGTTGTAGAGTAAAATAGTCCAAAGATTTCTTTTCCTTCCTAAATGTCTAACAAGTTAAGCTACATTTCTAACCTAACAAGTTAACAAGTGGGGTAGAGAGTAGATTTCAGCATGTAAAAAAGTCTTCTCCTTAAACACCTTAATTCCCAAAGATTATTATAATAATTCTCAATGATTAATACCACTTTAAATGACAGCTCAATTTAAGTAAATATCCTCTTAGTTTACCCTCTCTCTAAGATTCATAGTAGCTATCCCTTTTTTCCCCTTCTACAGAGACATTCTGTTTAGACAGTGTTAATGAAAGCTGCAGCACAGACACATCAAGTTCAACGCATCTTTATTTTATGTTTTAGAGCTCATTTAGATCCTTCATTATTTTTCCTTTACATGATGTCCATGTACTTTTATTTTCACCTGCTTCCCAATTAACACCCTTAAGACATGTACCTATGGTGATGCTCACTTCAGATCACTGCTCTCTGTTGACCTTATGTTTTAGAGGGTCTCTCTTACATAGGGCGCTTATACAAGTTACATTTTTCATGAGTTTGGGCCCCTGAAAGTGCTCTACACATGCATGGCTGCAAAGCTATTTTGAAGTGGCCAATCACATGAAAAATTAACCCTCCTCAAATGAGGTATCAGATGAAGGTGCTTTGCTTTAGAGCACCTTAGGGAGCTTGTGTTCCCTAGGGTTCATTTTTCACACGTTGGGCTGATTTGGTGAAGCCCAACCCTGCCCCTGGGGCTGTCAGCAGGGGAAGAGGGAGAGGGAGGGAACAACTCCAAGCTGATAGCTGGAGGTTGCTCCCCCCGGTACCCCAGCTATGGTCCCTGGGGGTGAGGAGTATGAGGCAGTGGGGCTCTACTCCAGCCCCCTGCTTCCAGCTCAGGCCAGGCAGCAAACCCTAGCTGGCAGCTCAGAGCAGCTCCCTCTCCCACTCTCGTGGTAACAGCCCCAGAGTTGGGAGGGGGGGCAGACCTGGGGAGAAGGGCAGTGCAGGCAGGCTTGATTCCCATCCCCTCTGCCCCATACATATAAAATGTATTTAGTACATATATTTTAGTTGTATAGACTGATAGTGGCTGTTTTTTGTCTCATCAAACATCTAGCCTGCATGTCATTATAACTCCATACATGACCTGTCTAAGGAGAATCTGTTATGGGTGTTTTCCACTAAAGACAACAGAATTTATAAGTGAATCCAATATGACTAGCATTGGGCACCGTATAAGCATTAGGTAAAGCATTGATATGAGTAGGGATTCACCCCTGAAAATCATGTCATGAAATGCTTGGAACATTTAGTCGTAGACTAGAACCTAGCTGATGTACAAAGAGTTCTTTGAAATGTTGAAGATCAGAACTACAGGCAGGGCATTCTTGTTGCAATAAGCTCAACATTTTTGGTGTCTGAGGGGAGAGGGACTGGGTCAGGTTGGCTGAACCAATAGATTTGTACCCAAGGGATAATATACTTACCATATGTTTGGCAGCTAAGCCTATGCAATGTGTCAGGGAGAGTATAGTTCCTGTATATTCTTCTTAATCCTCTGGAAACACAGTATGAACCACTTCAGGCCTCATGGTCAATTAGCACTGAACTATCCTTCAGTTGTTAATTTTATTTTTAAGTAACTAAAAGTCACCTTCAGCTGCAGTGGTGTTTTCAGTTTTGCATGTTTGTGAATTTCCAGTTCCTGTGAAAGGTGATGACCTACCACTCCCAGGCACTGACATTCAGCACTTGTACAAAGATCTGAATGGCATAGCTATTGTTCCATTGTCTTACCAGTGAACCTCAAGCCTGATTTGGAGAAGTCCCTTTAGATCTCCAACTGATTCAGAGTAGGAATCTGAACCATTATTGATTTTGTATCAAATGAAGAAAACGTACATTTTTGTTTGGGCAAGCTAAAATAACCCCCAAATTGGTGCAGTTGGGATCTGTGACAGGATGGAACTCGAGGGCGGCTGTGACATCCCCTAGCAGCTGCCTTAGTCCTGTCTGGTTCACCTGCTCCAGCCTTTCAGGGGCTCACCCTACTTCCTTGCTTGACATGCCTGATGAGCTCTGGGTGCTCTTTCTAGTTCTGTTCCTCCTTAGGCCCAACTAGGCCTGCTTGACTTGGGGCTTTGACCCTGCTGCACCCAGTCTTTCTATTGGCCTGGGGCTTCAACCCCACTGTGCCCAGTCTCTCTGCGTGACTCAGACCCCACTGGCCCCAATTGCCTTAAGGGCTGAATTCGTGGCCTCCTTCTTCCCCTACAGACAAGCCCATGTCTTGTGGATGTGATTCTGTCTACAGTTTGGTCTTCAAGTTGAGGCCTAAGCCTTTTTAGCTTTAGCTCCCCCTTCATTCTGGCTGCGGGCTTCCAGCCCTGGCCCACTTGTTTGGGCTTAGCTTTCTCGGCTTCAGCCCCCACCTTTGTTTCACTCTCCAGTCCCCAGGCCCTGTCTCTTTCTCTGCGTCTAGCCCTGTCTCATGTTGTCCTAGCTCCCTAGTGCCCCTGAACCAGGCAAGGCTGCTCACAGTTCAACCCAGCATCCCTGGCATCTGTGGCCCAAGCAAGGCCACCTTCTCCCTGCTACAGCCTCTGGGTCCCTGATCCCAATAGGGCTCTATACTGGGTGCCCTTCAGACACCTCTGTGGCCTCCTGACCACACTTCTCAGCCAAACTCAGTCCTCTGATTCTCTGCCACCTGTAGATCGCTCAAAACTCCTTCTGGGTCTCCCTGGGGTCCCAGCAAACTTCTGCCCAGTAGCTGCTGGCTTTTGCATCTTCCCTTGGTACCTGTATTGCCCAGGTTCCTCCTGTTGCAGCCTTGGCCAGCGGGAGTCCAGTTCAGTGGGAGTTGGGGCCAGACTGAGCTCTCTGGATGAGGGGCTAGGCTTTTAGTACAATGGACTCCAGCCATTTAAGTGTTGTGGCCAGGCTGCCCTCAGGTGTTGCAGCTTAATCTATTATGCTGCAGCTGCTGCTCTCTCCCTTCTTCCCTTTATTCCTAGGGTTCCTAGGGAGGCCCTTTTTTTTTCCTTCTTGGAGAGGAAAAAAGGGCCTCTACTTCTAACTGTTGAATGGGTACCATATGATCCAACACCACTTCTGTGATTTGTTCTTTCTTATGGAAATAATGTCATTGTAATTTTTCAGGCCAGTAAGTGTTTTGCCGGAATGAATCCTACAAAGAGTTTTACCAGTTTAACTATTTTGACTACCAGTGTGAGGTTGGGCAAAAATTAAAGTTCAAACTAATAGAATTTCTAATAAGGGAATGAGTATACCCTTTCCAGACAAGGCATGACATGAAGGCAAGGTAAGCCAAGTGGATTTTACACCAAGGTAAATTCTAGAGTAAAACAGAACTAGACCAAGTTTCAGGAAAATCTTCCTAACAGTAGGAATAAGAACATAATGAACAACTTGCCTAGGGAAGTTATGGAATCTCCTATACTGGAAGGGTATCCAGAGGTTGGATAGATATCTGTTTGAGATGGTTTAATGATAGTAAATCCTGCTTCTGTTCAGTAGGTTGAACTAGATGACCCTTGAGGTCTCTTCCAACCCTATGATTCTATAACACTGTAAGGCTCTATCATACATATATAACTATGTAATTATACTTTACACAAGGATGTTGGAACAATATAGATCAATAATTTAACACTTGCAAACTGTGGCTTGATAGGATATTAATACCTGATCCTGGTAGCTTCTGAATGTTCTCTGCTTCCACAGAAATCAGCAGGAATAGAGGATGCTCAGTTACTTTCTAAAGCAAAACCTGCATGTCCTTGATGAACAGCATATGAACATTTTAGTAAAGCTGAAAAAGAAAAAACATCTTACTGTAAATTAAAGCTTCCTATATTTGCATTAGGGGAAGATATAACAGACAATAACAAACAGTGATGCCAGTTTTAAAACTTCTATTAAAAAGAAATCTAAAAAAAATATCCTCACAGCTTCATCACCTTAACATTCAAATGACCAAACATTGCTCCATAGTTAATAAATAAAACTTAAGGTCACTTTTTATATAGTACATTAAATCTGTGTCTGAGATTAACTTTCCATTCCTTTCACTGCTAATCTCTGACCATGAAATTTGGCATTATTTAGTGACCGCTATCCTGAGACTATGATTTGATATCTCATTCATAGCTCAGCTGTGTATGAACTCTGTTTAGTGCAAAGCTTTGCAGAAAAAAATTTCTCTTATTTGACCATGAACTTTAGATGATCTAGTTAGCGTTACTGTCAAGCATCCCGCAGTCTTTTTGAAGAGCAAGACTTGTCCATGCTGCCCTCTGGCCAACTTCAGTGGGACTAAAGCACTAGCAAGAGCCATCAAATTGCCTGACAGCTTGTCACCAGTGAGGCTCCATTAATTTACACACATTTTCCACTGTTTGGCATTTACCATGATAACTCTTTTCTTTCCAGGCAGCTCCTGTTTGCATTTAACACTTGGGTTAATTTTCATCAGAGTTTAAATTTAGCCATCAGTTATTTCAGGGGAGCTGTCAGCCAACATATGGAGGGAAAAAAAAAATCCTTCTGAATTTATAATAAAGTGGGATCTGTTGAATGTGAAACAAAACCAACTGCAATATACTGCAAGGCCCCGATGGGGAGACCCAGGTCAGCAAAGAATAGCAGAGTGGATTAGTTGTTCTATTCACCAGAGTGGCATCTGAACACCTCAGGAGCTTCTTGATATATCAAAAAATGATGGAAAGACACAGTTCAATTTGTCCCCTTTTTATAAAGGATAATTAACCTGTCAGTCTTGCTACTTTAACAGCTTCATTAAATTGGAGAAAGAATGGGTGCAGGGAGCCCATGTCTTTTTTCCAAAAGGGACATGGGGCACTTGTTTAAACGGTTGAGTGAGGGGCAGGGGAAACTCAAAACAACAGTAATATGATTTTTTGGTCAGTGAAAAAAAATAGAACATGCTTCCTTTAATTATGTAATCAAACTGCCTTTAATAGGACCACGGCCAGTAATTTATTTTTTGTCTGGGGGGGACGGCGGGGGAGGGCAATGGGGGGCAGGAACAATCTAGCAAGCAAACTAGGAAATAAAACAGTATAGTTTAAAGATTGAGGGTACAGGGTTGCAAACATTGCTGTTGTATTGTTTAAAAGCTCTCTCATGGCTTCCTAAAGATGAGAGGCTGTTTACAAGTAACATACCAAAACAAAGGAAAAAAAAAAACAATTCCTAAAGAAAATGTAATATATATTATGATTCACAAAACAAGCCAGGTTAATAAATGCTGAAAAAAACTGGGTACCCTGAAGACAATTATATGAGGGAAAGGAAACATTAAACTTTTGAATGTACAACTGTTATCATTTTAGAAGTATTGGGCTAATTAATTTGACATTTGTTAATTTATCAGATAGCTCAGATTGCACAAGCAGCAGCAATTCACTTTGTAGAAGTGTTAGTTATTTGCAACAGTTTACATGAAGAGACAATTCTGATGTGTATAAATTGTTTAGGCAAAAAGATATGAAGGATAAATGAAAAAAAATGGCTGCCTAAACTATTTCAATTCTCAGAATATATATATTTTTTAAATAGTGTTCAATAGCAGGTCAAAACTCTTTTATTTGAATAAATAAGTCATCCTTGATCACTAACAATACAGATCCTGCAGTATCATCTACACACAAAAAGTTTAAAGCTTTTCTCTGCTTGTGTGTATGTGTAATTGTAAACAGAGAAAAACTCTCAATTTGGTTTTCCAGAAATTAAGAAGGGATTTTCTTAAAATGCTTTATATAAAAGGAGCCAAAGCCTCAGCTTTTGTTAATGCAGCTGTATCGATTTGCCCCACTACAGATTCTGGTTCAATATCACTAAATATGTGAATTAAAAAGAGAAATTTTGAATTAATGCTGTATTTATATTGCATAAATTCCTGGCATTATCAAAGCAAGTGAGATAAGAATTTTACTCAAAACAACAAAAAAGGATGCAAATACTGGATATCAGCTCAGCCAGGAATTCTTTATAACTAAGAAAAAACAAAACTTGCTTTTGCTTTAATGTTTTTTAAGTGGTTTGTAATGCTCTGAACAAGGGTGTTTATATATAAAGTTAATTGTACAGTTTTTTCATTTATACAGCTAAAAGTAAGGACTTAACTACATCAGAACTCCTTTTCACTCTCTCCTAATTTGCAAATCTTAGAAACTACATACTGATTTGTGATTGCATTTAAATTCATCTCAATTTTATGGATTTCATTTATATTTAGAAATCAGGATTTCGGTAGTGATAAAAAACAAAATAACTACAGAACAGTTTACTGTTTAAATTTGGAGCTGTATGTACACTAAATAATAAAATGCAACTGACAGTGATGTACACTTAATAAAAATGCAACTGACAGTCAACACAAATGTAACTAAATATATAGGATACTAATGGGCCCAATTCTGCAAAGTGTGGAGAATCCTGTTTTCAGATCACTTGAAATCATAAGATATGGTCAAATACATCAGAGGCGCGGACTCCATGTTTGTACACCAAACACTATAAGATTAGTGCTTTTAAAGTGTAAATTATGTTCTCTAAAATCAAGCACATATTTTGTTAGCAAACTTTGTAAACCCTGATATTAAATAGTACAGCATCAAGAAAATTATTGCAAGTGCTTTTGATTTTCTTTAAACTTTTAATTCAATACTTTAAATAGATAAAGGCAGGATAACAATTTTCTAACAATTTTCTTTCTGGACCCTTTTAATTTACTTATGAAATTTATGTTGAAGAGCCAACAGCAGGCAGACTTTCGACCCTTTTTATCTAACTAAAAACATACAGCCCTAACCTTATACAATAACTGATTTGGCATATTTTGTATTATTCCAACTTAGACTACTGTCCGCCTGCATTTGTAAATATAAATTAAAAGCTTGATTATCTCTTCTGCAGTGTTATTGTGAAAGTAGAAACAAAATTCAAAATGGCAACTGTTCTTGCCACTGGTGGTTTTCCAACTAGTATGCTGCCTCAAAAATTTGGGTTGTAGACATAGAATGTCAGTGTTTCACCAGAGCACTGATATCAAACTTTTTTATATGACTTGGCATGTTTGTTAGCTATTTCTTTGAAAGAGAGAGGCCCAGGGGCCAGTGAGAGTGGAAGAATTTTATGTCATGTTAAACTCTCAAGTAAGACTAGCATTAGAACCATTGTAGAAAGGAAAAAAAATTATTCGAATTCTTCATGAATGATTGGAAATATTACGAAGGCAAAAGCTATCAGTCAAGGCTTCCTGGATATCTGCTAAACAGAAATAAATTAGAGCAAGGGTAAAGTAGAGAATTCAATAGGTAGGTCTTGCTACCTATTTGAAGAGCAGGGCAAAACCCTTCCTTTAACTGCCTATATTAATTCCTAGGGCCCATACAAACGAAACCTCTGCATGTATGCAAATGTTGTGTGCCATGGCTTGCATTTCCTTGCAGTTCATCAATACTTATTTTGTCCTTAATATTACTTGGTACGTTTTTCCAGCATTTTGCATCACTTGTTTTTATTGATTTTTATTGGATTGTATTTTTGTTGGGAAAAGAGTACAAATTAAAAATAGAAGGGTTACATCAAAGAGCATGGCTAGCAGTATTTGTTAGCAATGTAAAGTACATTTTAGAGGCTCTTAAGTCTACAGGTGCATTAGGCACGAGGAAAATGAGAGTTATGATAGTCAAACGCCAAAAGAAAGAAGGCTCAGCTCATGAATGGAAAACATACAAACATCAGTAGGGCCCTTTATGTTTAATGAAATGCTTAAATTGACTTAGATTTAATCACTATAATTTATGCATTTTTAAACCATGGGTCAGCTCTTCAGTGGCTGTAGTACTTTTATCAGGATCAAAATATTTTTTCTTTAACAAATTCAAGTCTTAATTTGCACTTGTTTTGTTCCAGTGTTGAAATCAGAAATGCAATTAAACTGTATGACAAAAATGGCACTTAGCAGACCCCTGTTCTGAATGGCTATTAAGATTTCTTGATTACAATGATCCACTACATAAAAATACTATCACATTAACATGGGGATGATTTTGCTTTACATTCAGACACATCACAGCCGTGGAGTAGTACTAATTCTAAAGCAAAAGACTGGATTTTCAACTCACAAAATAGTATATTTGTCACAAAAATGATCAAATCTCAGCTGATCATGTTTTGTAAGCATAAAGTTGGAATCTGACAAGCTGCTCCACAAATGCTTCTGCTATGGCCTTCAACTTGTGACCTCTAGGCTGTCAATTGTGTGCCATAGCGCCCATGCCACCCCAGCCCCCAGCATCAAGATGAAATACCACATGAGTGGAAGCTAAAACAGACTTAAGGGGAAACAAGGAATGAGGATTGGTATTTGGTATTACATCCCAAAATGTTAATTCTATAGTTTCCATTCTTTTCCCAGGTACAAAGGAAAAACAGAAAAAAAAAATGTTCTAGTTCTGACTTGAAAGCAGGCAAAAATATTTCTATGAATAGCTCTCTCACAAGATCTTATCCAATGACAGAAATCTTACCAGATTAGATGAGATGATGAACTTTCTACTTTTATAGTTAAAAGATTTTGACAGCAATGAATCTGAGCCCAACCCACCCAGTCCTGATTGGCCATGGAATCTGAAATCTAACTTAAATCTAATGCAGAGCCAAACATCAGATTTTAGGGCTCTATCTTGTTCATGTTATAGGTTTCCAACTTCCATAGCTTATCAGTCCCCAAGTCACCTTTCTATGTTACCTAGCAGAGAACTATAGGGATTCAATGAACTATGTTTACAGTCACAAATCAATACTTAATGCATAGGAATTAGAGATGTTAAAAACTGAAGACCATCCAATCCATCTCCTTACCAATGCAGGATTGCTTCTTTTTTTTTGCACATTTTCTACTGCTTTTTCCAGTACAGTTTATAAACCTCATGGCTACCATTTCACTTCCTCTTAGAAAGCCTCCTTAATTGCATCAGAATTCCAATTTTATTAGTTTCCCTTAACCTTTCCTTCTATGGCCTGCCTTCTAACTTCATCATCTTCATTGTCCAGTTCTGGATCTCCTGTGGTTCCTTGAACCTGGGCTTCTTTACTATTATCTCTGACAAGGCATGAGGAAGCAACTTTAATAATTTTTTTGTCAGTGGTGGTTGTTAATAAATACATTAATTAGAACTAATTAATTAACATTTGGAAGGTGCCAAATTTTAGTTGATTTTGGACTATGAACTTCATTGCTGAACACCAAAAAAGATTTCTACACCTCTCTGCCTGCCACCAACAGGGAAGGAATCCTACCTGATCTGCCCAACAAAGAACAACTCACAAAGACACTCTCATGGACCCAGAAGGACAGATATCCATCTTCAGCTTCCTCTGTGCAAAAATGAAGTTTATTTCCTACCTATTGGGACTTTTTACCATCTTTAATTTTCCCTGAGCCTGATGAAGGGCATGTGAGCCCAAAAGCTTTCAGAAAAAAATAATTTTTTTGCAATTTTGTAGCTGGTCTAATAAAAAGTATCATCTCTGAACTTCAAGTTCTAGATTTCTGCATTAGTTACGACTATTAATGTTTGGCTTTGGCTACAATGCTAATTTGAACAGAAAGTAATCAAATAACTTCAAATACCTTACTTGATGCACCTTTGTGGATTAATATATTTATTAATCAAACTTATTATCCTGTTGCAGAACTTCTTGTCCTATCAGGGATTCCAAATGGGCTAAATCTTATAAGGCTGAGGCATGAAGCTGAGGTTGAGGTTGACAATCACAGGGCTTGTTGAATCACCAAACCAGGTTTCTGTGCTCCAGTCATGATGAAGTTCCATATCACTTCTTAGTGGCAGTTCTTTAATAACTCCGCAAATTTATTTTGCGTTGCTTGCTTCTAGATTATGTCCAGGTAGTCATCTTCTGCACAATATCCGTTTTCTTAAATCTGCTTTTTTAAAAAGTTTTAATAGGTAGTCACTTCCCAGTGGAAGTATGGTAGATTATGAAGTAAGTTGTGCTTTAGGGTAATGTGAATGGAGGAATCGTTGCCTGGTTCATCAGATCATCGGAAAGGTTTATCTGTTGACTATCATTTGGAGTTGTAATTTGAGTGATCCCTAGAAGTTACCATACTGGATCAGACTGGAACTCAGTTTGTTGATTTACATATTTTTATCATATCCCTTTTAACTGTCTGCTTACTAAGGTAAGAAAATCCACCATTTTCAATTTCTCCCTAGATGAGTTTTCCCGTATCTTTAATACTTTTACCTGAAAATTTTTTTAAAGATTTTCTTCAGTCTATGCTATACGTAAGGAAAAAGATATACATTCTTCTTCCTAGTAGAGAAAGCTTAGGGTAATCTTACATCCACCAAAATTTGTCTTGCTCTAGTTACATTTAATTAACTACTTTCTACATGGAAGAGAATACTTGGAATCAAGATTTTACCAGAGATGCTGCATTCAGTTTGATCTGTTTTGGGTATAAGCTCTGGGGAAAGTTTTGGTAACAGAGATAGGCAAAATTATGAATTCCTTTTGTTTTTATCAGGAGCTCATATGGGCACTTTGATTCTTTCCATCCACAAAATTGTGTGTTAAGTTCAAGTATCAAAGTACCATCCCCTCGAATAACACTCTCTCATGTGCCATACTCAGCGGCTGCTGACTGCAAGTTGCTGACTGTGCAGTAGCTCGTGACTACTGTGCAGTAGTGTTGCATGGCAGAAAGCGCAACATGATGCAAATGCACAATAGTCACAAGCTACCGTGCAGTCAGGATCACAAAAAAGCCAATTCTTGGCATGACTGCACAGTTACAACTGTAAGAGAGCCTTGCCCCAGCTCTTACCTCAGGTCCTGGGGGCCTCCCAGGGCTCCAGTGGCACTGAGCCAGCCACTTGGAGCCTGGCCAACAGCCAGACCAGGGCTCTGGCCATCCAGGCTCCCTTTCTGGCAGGACACACTGCTGCTGTGTGCACTGTGCCACTTCTGTCAGTGGCAGGTTCTTGGTTTTTTTAAAATCAGGATTTCCTGGTGCCAAAAAAACCCTCCAGGCTGCAAATTAGCAGCATGGTGAATGGGTGCACATGTGCTATATGACATTTGTGGTGCCTCAAACTGCTCTGAGGTACTGCAAACTGCACATGCACACTAGCCAGGACATACCCATCATTTTTCTTCAAATGCACTTATTTTAAAATGTAATTTTTTTTTTTACTCTATCCATTTTCTGCCTGTCTACCTACCTGGATGTAAATTGCTGGGTTACTATATATAAGCTACATAAAACAGACACAGTCTACCTGGAGTGGTTAAGGCAAAGCTCTTTTTATTGACATATTAACTCAAATAAAACCTCTCATAGAATAATTTTACATGACAGAATATTTTATTGTAGGTGCTGTTTGCAGCCATGATTTACTGTATCTGGTAAAAGAAAAAAATGCAACTATTCATTTATGCAGAGAAAAGAAGTTGTATCCAAAACTGCTCTTGGACTTGATTTAGTATTTTAGTGAGTGGTGTAAAATACAATCTCTCACACACCACAGACATAGTATTAATCTCAACAGGGGAAAAAAAAAAAAAAAGAGTGCTGTATTGTGCATTTATTTGCTATGGGGGAGGAGGAAGAACGTGTGTGAACGTGTACACACATGCACAGGGAAGAGTTGTAATGCTTCTCTTGTACCACTATACAGAGAACAAGCATTGGATTTCAAAACAGTGGGCTATTTAAAGAAGAAATAAAATCAAGTCAATTTTCTCACAAAATCCGTTTTTCAGGATAGTCAAAACAATAGTAGTTCCTGAATTTAAGCAGTTCATTTGGGCACGTCCAAAAAACTGAAATATACATACCTCTTTTTGGACTATACAATAGGACTTTCATTTTCGGAATGGAAGGCAAAGTGGTAAAGGCCCTCCTGCAGCCTGGTGCTGAGGACACCTATCTATGATGCAGACCCAGGTTTAGATCCCTTTCCTGATGGGATTTGGAGCAGGCACCCCAACCCAAATTGTCCCCTCATCTCCACCCCCAATCCTTCCTAGGTACACCCCACAATCAGAAGGTTTGAGTCATTCTCTGTGGCCTATGAATGTTCACAATCCTATACAAAAGGCTCAAAACAAGACAGAAAGAATGAGCTCACATGATACCCTGGAAGTTAGTGGCTATAAGCACTGTGAAGAACTATTATCTTACTTTATTCAGCAGAAAGAGGGGACCAGGAAGGCTTGGGATGCAGAGGTGTCTGTTCAGTAATTTGGTTAAGGGGGTTCTGTTTTCTTCATCAAGGTACTTGCATTTGTAGGCTTATGGGTTCCCATTCAATTCTTCACGGGCTCTTTCCAGGGGCAGATACAGAGGTTACGCAGTGGTGCAGTCACAACCTGTTCGGCTGTGTTGCATGTGAGCTGTGTGAAAGGTCATAAATCACAGAGATGTAGGGCTGGAAGAGGCCTCCAAAGGTCATCTAGTCCAAACCCCTGCCTGAGGCAGGAACAACCCTATCCAAACCATCCTATCCAAATACTAAAGTCTAATTTCTACATAAGACTAACATCAATCCTGGCACAACACAGACCTAGCATCCTAACCTGTCTCAGATAAAGCAGGGGAACCAAGGCAGCAGCCAATGTCTTGCTTCAATTGAATGTTGTTGATATATGCTCAAGAGATCCTAGGTAGAGGGCCATGCCCCTGCTACAGAGGAAGACAAAACCACCCACAGTCCATACCAATCTGACCATGGGGTAAAATTTCTTTCTGAACCCAAATATGGCAGTTGGTCTGACCCTGAGCTGAGGGGCAAGACCCTGTAGGAAGGAACCTCTGGCTTTGGTCCCAGCAGGAGTGAACTTCTGGTCCACTTCCGGGTCCGCCGGAGAGCACGCTGCCCCCCCCCCAGCTCAGCAACTCCCCCGGTCCAGTCCCCCGGTGGACCCAGAAGTACTTCCAGTCCACTTCTGGGTTCACTGCCAAGCATGTGCACCCCCCCCCCACGCTCCTGTGGGATGCGCCATCCACCCCACCATTGCAGCATTCATGAGCCACGCCTGGTACCTCAAGCTATGTGAAAAAACAAAACAAAACAAAACAAAACAAAAAAAAACTTTTAAAGCTGTGTCTATGGCAGAATTGCTGATTCTCCAAATCAGCATCGAATCTTCAGATTAGGATTTGGCTGAACTGAATTGGGGAGTGATCTGAATCAATTAATTGAATCACTGTCCCCAATTCAGGCCGAATCTGAATCGAATACGGCCTGTTTCGCACACCCCTAGAACATTGGTATAGTTATGGCTAGATTGTCCCCGACCAGTGAATGTCCAGCCTTTTCATGAAGTCCACAACTTCCCTAGGCAGTCTATTCCACTGCCTCACTATTCTAACAATGTAGATATCTGGATACCCAATCTAAACTGGCTTTGCTGCAATTCAAGCCATTGCTCTGCATCCTCCTTTGTTGCCCACCTCTGGACCCACTTTAACTCTAACCCTTGTGCTTCAGCCAGCCCTATTAGCATCAACATGCACATTGTGGCACACTAAATAATGCCACTGCGGGATAGTACTTGTGCTTACAAGTACTAGCCTACGGCAGCATTTATTAGTTCCCTGAAGCCTAATAGCACTGCACTTGGAAACTGAAACTTTACCCGATTAGGCAACTGCAGTAAATGTCTTTTGTAGACATGGCTTATATCCACGACATCCCTTTTAGCCACTCAAGTAGTCATTTTGTCAAAGAAGGGTATCAGGTTTGTTTGACATGATTTGTTTATTTGTAACCCCATGCTGGCTGCTTGAGATCAGCCTTTTCTCCTAGAGATGCTTGCAAATGGCCTTCCTTAGGATATGATCTAGTAACTTCCTGGGTATTGAGGTAAGGCTAACTGCACAGCTCCAGAACCACACACACAAAAAGATTCGGGCCAGAGCCCTCCCTGATCAGCTGGTGAGCTCAGAGTGCACTGCCAGTGGTATAACAGACCTGGTGCTTGGGATAGCCAAGATTGGAGAGGGAGTCACTCTGGTGGGGGACTGGACAGCTGCCCTATTCATGCTACGGCTCCTACACAGTCCTGACTATTAAAGTGCTGCTGCCACTGCACATGCTTTGCCCACCCCAACTGTTGTCCTTAAACCAACAGCAGCCAGGTACTGTTTTGGAGCTCTCACCATTGCAATGCTGCTGGGGCATGGACTCTGCAGAGACTGGGGGCAATTCTGGAATTCATCTAACTTGGCATCTTGAGCAGTTGCCCCTCTCTCCCACTCTTAGTTATGCTACTGCTCACACAGAGCTCCAGTAGGAGCCTGCACTGATCAGGTAGTGAAGTCAGAGCTCACTGCATATGTGCAGCACAACCAAGTGGAAGGCTGGCACCCTTCTTGTCCCATTCCTGGATTTACTCCTGGCTATTTCATACCCATCTTCAACAGCTATATGTAGTTCATATGTCACTTTCCCCATACTTCAAACCCAATGGACAAACACCACACACAAGTGTAGGGAATCTGAGTGATACATCCTTTTTAAATAATAGTTAATCACTCCCACGTGTTCCCATGTCAAGAGAAATGAGCCTTGTTAACATCTGTAGTTCACCAAATCTCAGTTCATGCTCTGACACCCTACCACTGAGATTTAGAATGTAGCTTGTGAAATGAGTACGATAGAAGCACCTTTACCAAACAGAGTTAAAACAGTTCAGTATGACTCATCAGTAAGTGCATTTATTTTAGCTTCAATCATTCACTTTTAGCCACACCCTGTAAATTCTATATTCGATACTATTCTGCAGTGTTGAAGTCTTATTGTACATCCCATGCTGTTTTCTTCCACACTTCACATAGTAGGATTCAGCAGTTTTATTAGATTGGAGGAATGCTTACCTTCTGCAGAGAGTCCTCTGTTCCACTACTGGGGACAACAGCAGCAGGAGTTATATGATTAAACTGACAAATGGACAACAAGCCAATAGGCCTTCCCTGAGTCAAATACATTTATAAAATGTTACTGAATAAAGTCTAGAACCTCAGTGTAGGTTTTGTGGTTAGTTTACTTGTCTCAAGGAGTTAAACACCTTTCAGTTGCTCTTACTGTATTTCTTATACCTCTGTCCTGTAAATAAGGGACTACTATCAGAATGTTCTAATTATAGGCATTATTCTTTTTTATTATCCATTCCTATTGGTGATGTAAGAGAATACATATTTAATTCAATAATCTCACTACAGGGAATTTCTCTTTAGCAACATGATATTTGACTAGTTGGTCTACAGATCTTTTTACTGCTGGTATATAAAAACAGTGTTTTACATTTAAACAGTACATCTGATAAACTTCCAATAAAATAAAAGCTTGGATTCCAAATATTTTGGCTCCTGATGCTTTCCCTAAATACTGTTGTGCTACTTGTTATTTTAGTTAAATAAGCTATATACACATATATCTAGATTAAGTCACCAAAAGCAGCTCTGCTTGTACATGATTTCAGCCTGCTATTCCTGTGTGGTGGGATCCAGGAAAGGCACCTGTGGTGAAGAATAAATATTCTAATGTTTCTGAACCTTTTGGTGAAGGTGAAGGGGGCTTGTTGAAAACATTGCTGTGAGCAGATGGACCCCTGAAACCATCTGCTATCGAAGCAACTAAATGTTCAATGATGCATTACGAAATTATTTAGCTCTCAAAGAGCCTGAAAGTAGTTAGTAATGACGGCATCTGTACTGAGAGCAAACAACCTATTTATATATGATCTATCACTTCATAAACTGTTTGGAGACCATCTTTTCTTAAAGCAGCAGTAGTCTTGTTGACTCCTGGTGTAACATTACAGAAAATTGCATATGGTATCTTGAAAAATGCCTCTCCCCCCCTTTTTTAGACTAATACACTTGATATATTAGTGCATCAGGTTTATTTTTGGAATAGTTTACCCTATCATATTCAAATTAGAAAAATCCATTTTATTCTTCTTGGATCAGAATATGATCCTATCTAGAGGGGTCAAGAATATAAAAGGCCATTAAATGAATCAAGACTTCTAAATGTGAATTTCATTTTGAGCTAATAAGACAATCCTCGTATTGTATAATTACTATGGAAAGTATTAAAAGCCTGCTTCTATAGATTTCATTACATTTTTAAAAGGAATATATATGGTCTGTATACAGTTCATTCTGCATGGAATGTATAAAATATTTTATATAATGAATATTTCACACAATGTACATTAAACTTCAATAAGATGTATTTTAATCAGACATGATGTATTTTAAATAAGACATATTGCATCTAAATTGAATTTATTTTTGCAAGCCCTTGAATAAAATATTATGTTTTAATTATTCTTCTCTGAAAGCCCCATGCCATTGAGCAGATTTTCATGAAGCAGCAGCTTATTGTATATTAATTACAAAGGAAGTTATATGGCAACAAAAAAAGAAAGCTCCACTTCATTGTTATCTTACAAGACTCCACTTAAGATAATTGATATACGTGGAAAGAGTATTTGGTTTTATGCTATTTCTTTAAATGTTGCCACCTAGCATTATTTCCATAGCTTATTAGATGAAATTACTGCCTTTCAGAATGAAAGCTTAATGCTGTCATAATTTTAGGATGCAGTAATGCTATTAAAAAGGTAGTTATGATAATATAGGGACATGTAGAACTGCGCTTAAGCACAAATTCACATTTATATCAGTGGGAATTCCTGTTTAATTATGGTAAGATCTGGGACATTATTTTTGAGCAATACAGCTTTTAGTTTAAGTTTTCATCGCTAAGAACCAAACTCTACAGGATTCACTGGCTAAGCTTCTATTGGTGAGGTCAGAGAGAGCTTCACCTAAGCAAGGACTGAAGCTTGACCTTGTGAAGCATACCCAAGCAGACCTATTAGGTCCAATCTAACTTCCATACATGCACGCCTGCAATTTTACATGAATAGTCCCATTGCCATGACTTTAAAGAAAATATTTGGTAAAATAATGGTACTTCAGTGCACAACTCTCATTGGTCCCCACCCCTTCTGCCATGGAATTCAATATAAAGAACACACTTAATCCTGGGACTTATTCTTCTAATAAGGAATTCTCATTTGTGTGAAATTCACAACTGCACAGAGAGCCTGCACAAAATCTTTGCACTGCTCAAAATGTATGGTAAGTCCTCAAAAGTGCCCTTGGGGGTAGGGGCAAAATGGAGACGGAAGGCAACATCCAATGTAGGTAAGCAGCTTCTTTAGGATTGGGACAAAAAGAAAAGTGCCCATCTCTTAGGATTGCCCCTATCATGTTCTCTTCAGTTTCAAATTTTTTAGCAGACAAATCTTCCAACCCTGTAGGATTCATCTATATGAAGCGCTTGCATCAGTTCCTTAATTAAAGAACTTGTATTCATTTAATACTTGTTTAATTGATACTTGCTTGTATGATCCCCTGCATGGATACTTATCTCATCGAAGAACTGCCTTGCTACTTTGTAGCCCACGTGTTGTATTGCTTTAAATTTACCTTGTATAAGTTTGTGCTCCCCCATCACACCGGTTTAACTAAAAATATAATTTGAAATCAAATTAGCTAAGCTGCTGTAGCTTTGACTGCAGACCCTGCCTTACTCTCATGAGCAATTCCTGCCATGTTGGAAGTGACACATGGCAAAACACCTTCTGATAAGTGATGAACCTCACACATACAGTAGATGCTCTGGCCTTTATTCTACACAGTGTTCTGTGCGAATGGATGTGCAGGCCTAACCTCAGAAGTCATGTGCTCCAGCCCCCTAATCATTTTCATTGCCCTCCATTGGATTCTCTCTAGTTTGTCCACATCCTTTCTGTGCTGTCCTTCTCAACAAGGCTCAGGGCAGTTTACAGTATCAGAACAGAACAACTTAAAATGACATATTAGAATATCAAAATAAAACAGAGAGCCACTAAATATCTTGTCCTACCTTAGTTTACTAAATTCCCAACCAAATAAAAAACCTTGCTGTGCTTCTGAACATGTGGAGGTTTAGGCTCTAGTGGGCCTAATGAAGGAGGGAGTTCCAAAGCTGAGGAGCAACTGCTGAGAATGAATTCCCAAGTGGACCTGACATACTGATGGTACTTGCAGGAGGTTGCTCTTGGCTGACCTTAAGGACAGTGATGTGGCATAAAGAAGGTGATTTAGTCCAATTAAATATGAAAAAAAAAAAATCCATCAGGATGGCTTAAGACAAAGCATTCCTTTAGATTTCATCCTCACATTTTAACATTCAATTGCCTAAAGTATTTTTCATTGAAGTACATCAATTTGAACTCTCAAATTAATAAACTCTGTTTTTTACTCTAGTATGCACATTACTAGCCAAGCTCTACCTATTGGCTAAAACAAGCTTAGAAAGCTAAGCCAGTGGGTGCACACGTGCAAATAATCTGGGAGCAGTCTACTCTTAAGTAAACTACTCAAAAGTAATCTGTCCCAGGCACATGTGTACACATGCAGGGATGCAGGAGCAGATTTGCTGCTCCTAGCAGCAGACTGCTCCTCCATGCTGTGGCCCTGCAATGGGCCCCTGCAGCAGCCAGGAGGAGCTCTAGGCTCCTCCTCGGTGCTAGCCCAGAGGCCAGGAGATAGCTGTCTCCTGGTTGGAGCTGGGATATTGCTCCCTGCCTCTGCGAGCTGCCTGCTGCCAGGGCAGGCTCCACAACTGGAGCCTGGGCAGGGACAATGTCCGCCTGCCCGAGAAGCAGGGAGCTCCCAGCCCATGTTCTGTGATTGCAGGACCAGCACCAAGAGATCCTTATCTCAGGAATAAGGATATCCTTATCTTTCTCTCCTAGCCTGAGCCCTGGGGCCTGGGCTGGGAGATCCTTCTCTCCTAGTGCCAGCTTCACGGTTGCGGGGCCCAGGCTGGGAGATCTTTCTCCATGGTGCTGGGAGAAAAGGATCTCCCAGCCTGGGCCTCATGACTGAGAAGCATGGGCTGGGAGAGAAGGAGCTCCCAGTGGCAGCCCTGTGATTGTAGAATAGGGGCTGGGAGCTCCCTGCTGCTGGGGCAGAGGTACATTGTCCGCACCCGAGCTCCAGTGTTAGAGCCCACCCTGGCAGCAGGCAGCTTTCAGGGGCAGGGAGCAATCTCCTACCCCTGCTGCCTGGATGACCAGGAGCACATTTACTCCCAGTCAAGGATTTACGCATGTGCTACTGCACAGTAAGTAAACTTCTTGAGCAAATTACTGCACAGTAAGTGTCTGGATATGCAGATGCTTACTGCACAGTAAAGCATCCCGTGTAGATGTGCCCACTAGATACAAGAAACTATACCCCTCCCCACCCCTGCTATTAACAATTCTACATTCTTTGGGACATTTGAGTGCCTGTAGAAGACTGAATCCAACACGGTTGTGGGAGGGAGGAGGGAAGGATTTGTTCTGGTTTTGATGTATTCCACTCTTTTCTTCTCTTAGTGCTTGAATTAATTTTGATGCTTGCAAACCTTTAAAACTTAATATTTATCCAAATGCTCCCTTTCATATCCTACTCTGCTGATTTCAAGCCAATATTAAAGGGAGATTTCAGTATGAATGAAACTAGGGAGGAAAAAGTGTCCCTTGATAACTACATGCACCACAACCCCCTCCCCCAAGAAAAAAACCCACAGGATTGAAACCAAAGGTTCAAATGTCTGCCTGACACATACTATATCCCTTTACTACCTGTCAATCAATCAGTCAATCACAGGAAGGCACAGTCAACCACTTAATGACAGCCAGATGGCATCTACTTCTCATGAACTGTAGTCCTGAAGTCGTAGTCACTGCCTATAACTAGCAGCATTTCCTATCTAGTGTAATAATGAGATGTTTTTTGTATTCAGACTAAGTTGTAGTGCCTTAAACCTCTGACAGGACATTCCTGTGAACAGAATATATGTTCTTTCTGTGAGTAGCTTTGTTTCTCTTTGTAATAAAAGAATCAAATGATACTTTAAAAATATTGACATGCAAACTCCCTTTCCCTGCCAAGATGATGAGAGACAGACTCATTGGTTTGTGAATGAGAATGTTAAACAACGGGATAATTTCAGTACATGTTTGCATGAACAGTCCCTGTTTCTTTGCAGTCCAGATACAGGGAAGGTCTCTGCACAGAGACCGATGTGATCTTCTTCACATTGGTTTGCCAATGATTTCAACCTTGACCCAAAGTGAACACCTTTTCTGGAAGTGACAGGTAATTTAGCTTTCTTGCTTAGTTCTGGGGCTCTCTTGTGGTGAATTATGTATGGTGCTTCTGTGATGTGGACCTTTGTCCACTGAGGACCCAGCTGAGGCTGTTCAGTTTCTTTTTAAGACCTTAGATTAATTAGATCTAAACTATTTCTCCAGCATTTTATTCATAAATACCAACCATCAGCAAGGATTATTTCAAAATAAAAATCTATATTAAAACCAAGAACTTGCCTCATGGAATAGAACAGCAAGACTCCATTTGGTCTCCCATGGGACAAAGATTTGTCCATTACAGTATAATAAATTGGATACAAGCCTCTTCTTGTTAGGAGACACTTGAGAGCTGGAGGTTTTCCTCTGGTGTATGCAGCCTTCATTGCTGTTCGTTACAGCTTGTGTATTTGAAAGATTCATTCCAAAGTTTGTGTGTCCCACAAAATAGCAGCAAGTGCATGTTTAGCACTCATTCATTCTCTGAGCAATGCTGTCAATATGTGCAACAGAAGAGGAGAAAAGGAAATGCAAGACTCTAAACTCTTGGTTCAGAAATGCTGCCTTTTATTACACCATCTAAAAAAGGTAACATCTCTGAACCAAGAGTTTTAGAGTTTTGCATTTCTTTTTGTCTCAGACCAACACAGCTACTAATACATCCATAGGGACAGGTCTTTCTTTAGGACCAAGTATAGTCCATCTCTGCTCACATATGCAAGAAGTGGAGGGAAGGACTGCTACTGGCTAGGTTTTCAGCGCTCATTCACTTAAATAAGACACACTGATTAGTAGTCCTACCCAGCTGGAGAGCATAGGAAAGTGAGGCCTCTGGGGTCCCATGGGAAATACCTGCCTGAAAGTAGGTAAACTAACTCAAAAGCCATGCTTCACCACTTCCATGCAATGCTTCTGAACTATACAGCATGACTGTCTCAAATGGTGGCAAAGGTGATGGGACAGTATGTGGCACTCAGGGCACAAAGGAGGAATTCTGACTAAAGATTCTTGCTCCAGAGACTAGCTCAAGCATGTGTCCCTCACGTGCCCCACTCCGGCATTCCACAGCACACCTATCAGGCAGAAGGCACCAAACGCATTTATAAGAAAATGATGCATTTGCATTGTAGTTCCTAGATTTGCAATATGGTAACAAATGCAAAATACCTTAAGCCTTGGTTATACATATGCTTTTTCCTTCAACTTAAATTAAGCTCCTCCTTCAAGATGCACTTTTGGAAAAGTAAATGGATGCCTTGCAACTCAAGGGCAGTCAGGCTTTATCCATTAAAGATGGGATGTAAATAGAGGCAATCTGCTACGTGAAAAAGCTACCTCCCCCACCACCCACACACTCAGTCCTGTTGCTGAAATGCAGACGGAGAATCTCATTAGGAATCTAATACAATAAGGGCATGTAGATCCTGGGGTTGGGGGGTAGAAATCAGATTAGCTTCATTACTTTATTCTGCACCTCACAGCGCTTCTGCCAGTGGACAATTGCATTAGATCAGAGTAGAGATCAAATGGCAAAAACTCCCCCCGAAATGCTACTGCTCATTGTCTGCAACAAGAATAGGGAAAAGTGCATTTATGGAGGACACAGATACATCTGAGATATCCTGTATTTTTGGGTAGGACAATTTTTTTCATAATATTTGTGTTCTGATGACACTTCTTTTCTTTATGTCCTTTACAACAGTATAGAAGGACTGTCCCATTCAGAGATGGGAAAAACAAAGGCACAAAAGTTAAGTGATTTGCCTAAGGTCAAGCAGCAAGTCAGTAGGAGAGCCAAGAGTAGCAGAAAGGGCACATTGCAGAAGCCAGAAGACCAATGAACTAGACCAGTAGCATAACTTGATATGGGCGGGTGGTGCACCAGACCCAGTTGTCAACTCAGCAGGACACCAGACCGCCACCCCCACCCCTGTAGGCTAGGTACAGACATTCAAGAAGCCAGAATCTAAGTTAAGTGGTTTTCTGTAAATGGCGTATTTTAGATCAGTAACAAACAGAACACACATTCACCCTTTGGTGGGAGCAGGGAAAGGGGAGGAGGGATGGTTGGAAATCTTATCAGGTTCCACCATTTTTAAACCAGTCTGTGTGGGTTGCACTTCTTTTCTGTTACAGGTATAAGACCAGTTTCCAATCACTTATACCGGTAAAAATGTAATGTCTGTATCTGGCCATGGAGTCTATATCCTGGCAGCAGAAGCAGCCTCAGAACAGTGCTTTTGCAGAACCAGCCAGGAACACGGACACTGCACTGGTGCATGCAAACTGTGCCACGGCAGCAGCAGCCAGAGCAGATAAGACTTCTGCTTCCTGCCCAATCCCCTGCCAGAGCTCAGTGGTACCTCCCCCACATGCTCTCCCACACAGCACAAACCCCGCTTATTATACCTCTGAGCTAAGCTGCTTTGTAGGCCCATGCAAAGTGGCTAGTATTCACTTTGGATTCAGCTGATTCGGGGGGCAGTGATTCAATTCGGTGATTCAAATCACTGTCTAGAATCCGATTCGGAGGTTCAGCTGCTGTCGAATCTCTGAAATCAGCCAGGCCAGGCCCATCCCCCCACAGACCGGCAATGGCGGCCCTGCCTGCCCCAGCTCTTTGAAAAGAAAAAGCCCCGACTCAGCAGGTCCTACCAGGCAGGGGTGTGTGGGGGGGCAATCCCTGCTGCCCCACACTGCATGGAGGACTCTGCACAAGCCCCCCAACCACCCTCAGTCCCCATGGGTGCCCCACCAGGCCAGCACTGGCCCTTTAAGAAAAAACAAACCACAAACAAAAATGAGAAAAGCCCTGCACTCACCGCTGTTGTGGGGGTGATCCAAACTGCCCCCTGCCATGTGGGGGGCTCTGCACAAGCCCCCCAAAGCCCCAAGACTGTACCAGGAGCTGCAAGTCCCAGGGCTTCTCTCTTTTTTTTCCTCCTTAAAGGGCCGGAGCTGGCCCAGGTCCACACAGCAGCACCTGGTGAGCACAGGGGCTTTTTTTTTTTAAAACACTGGGAGCAGGGTGGGCAGGGTGTGGGGGGGGGGTGGGGCTGGCAGGCCACCCCCCCATGGTCCCCTTTCCCCTCCTTGCCCCTAGTACTTACCAGCTCAGAGTCAGCTGCAGCTCCCTGCTGCAGCCACTGGGGACTGCCCAAATCAAAGCTATCCAGATTGATCCGGACCTTTAAAATTGGTCCCCTGATTCAGTTCGGATTTGGAGATTTGACCATCGAATCAGGCTGAATCTCCTCTGAATCAAATCACCACCCAAAGTGTCACACAGCCCTACTGCTTTACCCACCATTACCTCTTCCACTTGCATCATCCTAAAATGTACCTTTAAATTTTGGAAAAGAGAGTAAAAGACTCAGTGGGTGCATCCACATGTGCCATCTACATGTGATAAACTCCAGTGCAAATCAGCTGCTCCTAGGCTCAGAGTCTGCATGTGCACCTGGGATTTCAGCAGTTTGAGCCAGAGTGGAGCAGCTCCAGGATGGCAGGGGTCTGGGGGAGGGATTAGCCCCGGACTCTGGGTGGCGATGTCAGGTGGCAAAGGGGCTGGCTGGGGCATGAAGGTGCTAAAAAGTGTGGGGTCAGCCCCTGTTACCCTCTACACATGGATTTCAGTGCATGTAATTATTCGCCTGTAGGATAGTACTGTCCCCAACAATACTATACTATGGCAGAATTAAGTAATTTACTGTGCCCTAATACCGGCACAGATGGAGACAGTAATGTGTGTTGGCTAACTGCAGAGCTAGTTAGCCAACTTCACAATAAATCACACGTGTAGATGCACCAAGTCAGGTTTTGGGTTTTTTTGTTTGTTTTTTTTCAGTTTTGTGGCCCCAACATGAAACAAGAACAGTTCGCGTGGCATTGGTCACACACAAAAATTCAAGTTCTGGGAAAGATCTTAGGTCTCCTGCTCATTGGTACAAAGTGTCTGCAAAGCCAAATAAAGAGCTGCCCAAATATTCCTTTGGCAAAGAAATGCCATGAATGAGGGCCTGATGAATTGGCGCCCATTCCCACCTCATCAACACTGTACAACTGGAGAGCTACTCCTTTCAGCAAACCCTTTCCTCCCATTATCAGTGGAAGCAATTTCAGTCACCCCTTATTTGTACATAGGGATTGGGCCACTGGCCTATCAAAGTTGGGAAAGGCCAAGATGAACTTGGAGGGCGTGATCACACCTGGTAGAACTGCTTCCTTCCTATGTCCTGAGGCTTTAACAAGCAAGATACTGTTCGTGCAGTCATCATAAACAAATAGATTCATAGATTCATAGATGTTAGGGTTGGAAGGGACCTCAATAGATCATCGAGTCCGACCCCCTGCTTAAGCAGGAAAGAGTGCTGGGTCTAGATGACCCCAGCTAGATGCTCATCTAACCTCCTCTTGAAGACCCCCAGGGTAGGGGAGAGCACCACCTCCCTTGGGATCCCGTT
Organism: Alligator mississippiensis; assembly: GCF_030867095.1. Classification (NCBI taxonomy): domain Eukaryota; kingdom Metazoa; phylum Chordata; order Crocodylia; family Alligatoridae; genus Alligator; species Alligator mississippiensis. The sequence continues at coordinate 185,427,733 of NC_081824.1, read as the reverse complement.
CCAGACCTTGGCCACTCGAACTGTGAAGAAGTTCTTCCTAATGTCCAATCTAAATCTGCTCTCTGCTAGCTTGTGGCCATTGTTTCTTGTAACCCCCGGGGGCGCCTTGGTGAATAAATACTCACTAATTCCCTTCTGTGCCCCCGTGATGAACTGAAAGGCAGCCACAAGGTCGCCTCTCAACCTTCTCTTGCGGAGGTTGAAAAGGTCCAGTTTCTCTAGTCTCTCCTCGTAGGGCTTGGTCTGCAGGCCCTTGACCATACGAGTTTCCCTTCTCTGGACCCTCTCCAGGTTATCCGCATCCTTCTTGAAGTGCGGCGCCCAGAATTGCACGCAGTACTCCAACTGCGGTCTGACCAGCGCCCTATAGAGGGGAAGTATCACCTCCTTGGACCTATTCATCATGCATCTGCTGATGCACGATAAAGTGCCATTGGCTTTTCTGATGGCTTCGTCACACTGCTGGTTCATGTTCATCTTGGAGTCCACTAGGACTCCAAGATCCCTTTCCACCTCTGTGCCACCCAGCAGGTCATTCCCTAGGCTGTAGGTGTGCTGGACATTTTTCCTCCCTATGTGCAGCACTTTGCATTTCTCCTTGTTGAACTGCATCCTGTTGTTTTCTGCCCACTTGTCCAACCTATCCAGGTCTGCCTGCGGCTGTTCCCTGCCCTCCGGCGTGTCCACTTCTCCCCATAGCTTTGTGTCATCTGCAAACTTGGACAGAGTACATTTCACTTCCTCGTCCAAGTCACTGATGAAGACATTAAAGAGTATCGGTCCAAGGACCGAGCCCTGCGGGACCCCACTGCCCACACCCTTCCAGGTTGAGACCGACCCATCTACCACGACTCTTTGGGTGCGACCCTCTAGCCAATTCGCCACCCACCAGACTGTGCAGTCATCCACGTCACAGCCTCTTAACTTGTTCACCAGTATGGGGTGGGATACCGTATCGAAGGCCTTCCTGAAGTCTAAGTATACGACATCCACCCCTCCTCCTGTGTCCAGGCATATCGTAACCTGGTCATAGAAAGAGACTAGGTTGGTCAGGCACGATCTGCCCGCCACAAACCCGTGCTGGTTTCCCCTCAGCATAATCTGCCCTGCCGGGCTCTCACAAATGTGAGCCTTGATAATTTTTTCAAAGACTTTACCAAGGATGGAGGTGAGACTGACTGGCCTATAGTTGCCCGGGTCCTCCTTCCTCCCCTTCTTGAAAATGGGGACCACGTTAGCCCTTTTCCAGTCCTCTGGGACTTGGCCCGTGCGCCACGAGCGTCCGAATATTCCCGCCAGTGGCTCTGCAATGATGTCGGCCAGTGCCTTCAGCACCCTCGGATGGAGCCCATCCGGGCCTGCCGATTTAAAGGCATCCAGTTCTTCCAAGTGACTCTGCACCACCTCAGGATCTACGTATGGAAGTCTGGCATCTTGCTGCTGCCTCTCTACAACCCCAGTGAGAGACTTGTCGTGCCCCTCACTTAGGAACACTGAGGCAAAGAACTCGTTGAGGAGTTCAGCCTTGTCCCCCCTGTCTGTCACCAGTTGTTTCTGCCCATTTAGCAGTGGTCCTATTCCTCCCTGGGCCTTCCTTTTACTCCCAATATATCTAAAAAACAATTTCTCGTTGTCTTTTACTTGGGTTGCCATCCTCAGCTCCATGGTAGCTTTGGCCCGCCTAACTGCCTCCCTACAAGCACGAGCAGAGGAGGTATATTCATCTTTAGTGATCTCACCCTGTTTCCACTGTTTATGTGCTCCCCTTTTGGCCCTTAGGCTGCCCTGGATTTCTCTGGTCAGCCATGGAAGCCTTCTGGCCCCTTTCCCTTTTTTGCCTCGCTCGGGGATCGTCTTGCTTTGTGCCCGAAGGATCGTTTCCTTTAGGCACAGCCACCCTTCTTGGGCACCCATCCCTTCAAAACTCCTACTCTGCAGTGCTTCCTTGAGTAATCGCCTGAGTGCATTGAGATCAGCTTTCCTAAAGTCTAGCACTTTCACCCTACTAGTTACCTTACCCACTCGCCGTCTTATGTTGAATTCTATTATAAGGTGATCACTGTCTCCCAAATGGCTACCGATCTGGAGGTCCCCTATCATGTCATCTCCTGTTGCCAATACCAGATCCAGTATGGCATTCCCCCTAGTGGGACCATGCACCTCCTGTGTCAGGTGGAGGTCCTGTATACAGGTTAGAAACCTGCGTGAGCGATGGGACCTTGCTGTCTGCGTCTCCCAGCAGATGTCCGGGTAGTTTAGGTCCCCCATGACTACCGCCTCTTTAGCTTTTATGGTCTCTGAGAGTTGCCTCAGGAGCCCCGCATCTATTTCTTCCCACACACACACTTAATTCTGTGTGTGTGTGATGAGGGAAGCCTATAGAATTATTTAAGTAACTGCATTTTACATGTTATATTACACTACTTTACAAAATAAAAGACATACAGGGCACATCTACATGTAGCCCTACAGCATTGTTGTTACTGCACCGCCATGTAGTACTTCCTTTTGAAAGTATTAAACGACGGAGCAGTAACAGCCCGTAATACACCATGCTCAGTGCGCGTGGTTATTTTTAACTGTTACATCATGGTAGCGGTGCTCTACATTGAAGGAGCATGTTGCTATGACGACATAACTGTGCCCTAAGTCCAGGTCCAGCTTCAGCTGCAGCTGCTGGTGTGGGGCAGTGTGTGGTGCCCCTGCCACTGCCTACATAGACCTTGTGCTGGAGGGTGTCCCTTCAGTGTCCTTGCAGACCACCATCCAGGAGCTTCAGAGCTGCTGCTGCCTGCTCCAGCTGAGCTGCACAGGGGGTGGGCTCAGAAACAGTTTGATCAGTGTTGGGGGGGGGGGGGGAAAGGCATATTTCTCAGCTCAGAGGGGAAGGTAGGGGAATTTCTAGCTGATTTGGGATTTTTAAAAAGTCTCCAGAGGCTCCCACAGCCCAGTGTGCTTGCACCAGTTGTGGGGGGGAGGAGGGAAGTGGGAGGAACTGCTCCTGAAGCACAGGTTGCAACTCCCACACCCCCTTTTGCCAAATCGTGGATCTGCCCCTGACCAGTATAATCATACCAGGTTGTACCTGGAAAAGCCTCCTATATGGACAAGCCCTTAGGAATCCCATTGCTAAGAAGAAAGAAATCCAATGGTATTTAAAGAAATACAGGATAGACTGGTATTGCCATGAATGCAACAAATTACAACTTCCACTTGAAATGCCAAACTTCACAAACGCTAAACAAATGATCATGAAGAGAGAAGAGACAAAAATGAGGTAACCAGAGGTATTCATTATCACAAATAATCCAAGGATAAGTAGATTTGTTTAAAGTTTCTTCTCCTCCACAAGGATGAATACATGATGAAATATTACAGACAGGAATGTCTGCTTTACAGTTTCTTTTATGTATATGCATATGTGTGTGTGTGTATATATAAAATGCAATGAAAAAAAAAATCTTCCTAGTGTATTCTACAGATATCAGTATCTGCCTGCTTCATCCCAATCCTAGAAGTCCCTTAGACTGAAAGAAAACAGGATGCTCTCTCTTTTGGCATCAACTCTGCGTTTCCTTTACTTATTTCAAGGAGGAACATATTCCCAATCCCTTTATTCTCCTGCCTGTTAACTTCTGAACTGTCAGAGGGGGTTTAAAGGCTAGATGTACTGACAAGGAGAATTCCTTGTTTTAAAGTACCAGTCATCAGGCACCCTTAATTAAAAAATGTATTGATTTTTTCCCTGCTCTTAATGACAGGCACTAGTCTGAAGCTCCCACTGTTAGTCATTGACAGTTTTAGTAGCGAAACAAAGGGCCCTTATACAGCACTTACTGAAAAATTATGACTGATTAAAAAGTGATTTATCATGGTAATGGCATCTGCTTAGGCTTTGGAAACTTTAGAGGCACTCCTCAACACAGGATTTGGGAAGATGTGATGCATGCAATTCTCTTCAAACCTATGACTACAGAGCTTTTACTTACACATGCCTTGTAGGAGTGTCTTTTGAACCACTTTATTTCTTGAGTTATCAACATTTGTGTAAAACCAAGCCTGTTTTCCTGATGTGCTCTGTACTGAAGCTTCATATATAAAATAAAATACTCCTAGGTTTACTACACACACACAGATTTTGCTGAGATGGCAAAAGGAAACACATAAGGCAGAGGTGTAGCTGGGCAGTTGTGTCATGGATTGCAGTGCCACTGCCAGTGGCTGCTATTTTTATACTTTCACTAAGTCAGTGTCTAGGCTTGGTGCCCTGCTTGCTCCCCACAAGGGCTCTCTAGTAGCAGGTGTACAAAATTCTGAAGGAAGATATGATTGTTATGACTAAGACTCAGAAACAGAACCTCATCTCCTGACTTAACCTATAATACCTATTCACAGCAAGTATACAGTTAGTTTCCACATTTGAATTGTCTTATGCTAAGACCCCTGATCCTTTAAGGTTGCTGCAATTTGTCCATACCTTCAGAGTCTCAGTACTTCCTTTATTCAGAAGGTGGAGAAAAAAGAAGAGTTAATGCATTCCTTTCTTTGCAGCAGCTTGCTCCCTGACCTACCAAATGTACTGTTCTATCTCTTCTTGCCCACTTGTGTACAGTGAAAAACATCTAACAACACTTGCTTCTCCTTTGTCAGAGTAACACTCCAGGCTGAACCAAGAAAGTAGGTTGGAGTTTTTTTCTCCTGAATAATTGAATATGACATTGGCATCCTTTGGTTCAGATAAACATGAGAGTTGTGATTATGTACCTTAATGGGCGTTTCCTCTTTCATGGTATGGTAAGAGGGAGTGATCCTTAAGAAGCCAATCATGTCCTGAAGGAATCCACCTTTACAGAAAGCAAAGCCTAAGAATGATTTTGGAGTACTTCTAGAAATATGAAAGAAGAACTGGACTTTACTCAAGTGATTTGGTGGAGGAAGAGTAATTTGCCTCTGCCTCTTCAGAAGCAGGGAGGAGATAAGAACAGGATACATTCCAGGTAGAGTGCTCTGCTACAAACGCATCTCAAAACTGTACCTTGACAACACAGAAACTGCAATCACACTAGATCAGATTTAAAACCTGCAACAGTTAATAGGACTCCGTCAGCTTTGCATCAGGCCCAAGAAATAGATATTGCTGGATTGGAATGGTTCTCTCTACAAACAAGTGATGTGACTAACCATGAACTGTTGAAATGTGATGAAAATGTGAGTCTACCCATTGCTATGTACAGTTTTGACACATGCTAGTTGATGCCCAGTCATTCACTATATACATTCACAGTCATTTGCCACATGGTTCCCTAAAAATACATGTGACACATTATTGCTAAAACAATTGAGAGTTGTCAGATGTGGTGCTCAACAGTTGGGAACCCTCAAACTTAAGATGGTCTTGTAAACTCAATTAAGCCCTCTTCTGCAAATTGCGGAAGTATGACTCACCAGCTAGCATATTCCCCTTATGGCTGGCTATAGCATCACAGGGTTTTGTCCTCCTTTGACATACCTTGCTAACTGCTGCTCCGGGTCTTCCAATAGCACGTTTCTTCAAGGATTCAGTCATCCAGCCCAGTCATCCTCAATCCGATTCTTTCCAGGATCAGTGCCCTTGAACTTCCAAAGGAAACAAAACACATAACAAACAGTACAGTTTCCAAGCATCTTTTCTCCTCTGCTCCCCCAAATTGTCTTTCCACATCCACTCTTCTTTCCAGGGTCAGGTGATACAAGGATACTCAATAAAGTCCTCAAAGCACTCAAGAAAAACCCCAAACAAGTTGAGCTTGAAAAACATACCTATTCAGTTTAGGTTTGAATTATAATCACTCTTGGACTTGTCTACATCCCCGCTCTACTGTTAGATTGTCAACCCACAGGTCTTTGAACCTTGATCCAGGGCCTGGTGCAGGAGAGCTGGTTCTACTTCCTACCACCACACAACTAAGCACTTGTTGGTTATTGCTCTGCTCATAATAGTTTGCCTTTTTTCTTTTTTCCTTCCTCAGGACTCTTTTCTAGTAAGCTTGCACAGCCCTTCTCCAGGAAACCTAACCTCTGCAGGTGCACCCTGTAACTCAGTTAGCTAAGCCCCATCCAGGTGCAGCTAGGAGGGCTCACTGAGCTCTCAGGCACCCATTAACCCTCTCTGTACCATGGGCTTTGTGCACTCTATCACAGTACGTATTAAAGAGGTTTGATTATATGATTGCATTATTTCATGGCACCTTGGCACCATTAAATACACAGGATGGACAGTGTTCATTTAAAAAACAGCTATTCAATATTGTGGTTTATCCTCCTTGTTCCAAATATGGTCCCACGCATTTTTTGCTGCATGTATATAAACCCTGCTTTGAAGACAGAATCCTAAAAGTCTTTCAAGGGTTTTCTATGGATCTCATCACTATAGCATCCAAGTGTTTCACAGACATTAATTCATTTACATTCACAAAATCTCTGCAAGGTGAGGTGTAATCCCTGTTTCACTGATAGGGAGATAAGGCACAGGAAGATTAAGTTCACACATCCATTAATATGAGATGCAGAACTCAAGACGTTTACAAGCTGACTTCAGAGTGCTCTGCATCACGTAGCCTTGATATGTTCAAAGTGCAGCTCCCAATGATTTCTGCTACAGCTGTGCATACTTCTGCAAATCAGACCATAATGTCTTGTCTTGGGCACCAAGAAAACGAGGAATACATAGCTTCTGAACACCTATGAAGAATCTGGTTTAAGAGATCTGTCTAGCAATGCACAGGAAGTCCACAGGCAACAGTTTCTTTCACTGAACTGCCCTGCTGAAACCCCAGATCAAGCCCAGTTTATGCAGTGAATGAGGCAGGGGTCCTGTTGAAAACAATAAGTGATCATGTAATCAAAAACATCATCATAATACATATGCACAGGGTGGTTGTGTTAAGGCTGTGTAGGCATTTCTAAACTTTTGAGTGTTTGACTTTGCAATAACATATTTTTAAGGAAGTTGTGTGCGCATGTGATTTCCCAAGTTTAAAAAACAAACAAACTGAAAATACAGATTTCATTATGTGGCATCATATGATTAGACAGAGGTAGTTATCTGTGTTAGTTTGAAGTCCATCAGAAGGCAGGGTAGATCCATACCTTTATACACAAACTAAATAAGATACATACAGAGAGAAAGCACAAGCTATCTTGAACTCAAGTTCACTTCATTAGACGGTGTGAAAGGACAGGCAGAAGCAAAGTATAAGAAGGAGAGAAATTAGAATACAAGACAAGTGGTGGCTGCGGGGGTGGAAGAGAGAAAAACAGGAGAGAGGGGGCAGTGCTAGGAGACAAGTAAATGAGCAGGAAACCCATAGGAACAAAGCGGGTCACAAAAGCTAATCCAGGTGATGAGATAAGAATCCAAGATGCTTGTACACGTGACGCCATTACCATGGGGGAGGGGATGGCCCGGTCCTTCCCTCTGCAGTGTTGGTGCTCCCTGGGGCCACCCAGGCAGGCTGCTAGTGGGCCAGGTGCTACCTCAGCTTGGGGTTGGGGAAGAGTTGGATCAGGCTGGGTGCTGCCTCTGTGTTGGGGCAGTACCCGGCCTGCTAGCTGCCTGTCTGGGTGGCCCCAGGGAGTGCTGCCACCATGGAGGGAAGGACTGGGGCCCCCAGCAGCTCTGGGGCTGCTCAGCCTGCCAGCAGTTCACCCTCTGGTCATAGGCAGGCTCCACTGAGGAAAAAAAAAAAATGGATCAGGCCCCTCACCATAACAGTGACAGAAAAATAAAACCGCTAAATTGAAACAGTGGGTTTCAATTAAAAACCCACCATTTCAGTTTTAGGGGGAATAGAATGCAACCCTAAGGACTAAACCCCCATCATATGTACAAGCACCTGCATAGTCCTTGTTTAAACCACACTTAACATAGTCCAGTTTGCAGAGGATTTCTTCTTCTGCAATTTCCCATTCAAACTAGTTTTTAAAATTGTTTTGCCTAAGAACAGCAATCCTGAGGTCAACGATGGATGGAACTTGTAGTGTTCTGCCCCCGGCTTTTTTGTCTCTCTGCAGCTGATGTCAGATCAATGTTCATTCATTCTTACATGTAGAGATTACTCTGTCTGATGCAGATAGCAGAAGGGCACTGTAAATAGGTAATGGCATACGTGACATTAGTAGAGTTGCAGGTGAATGGACCTTGGATGTTGCACTCTTTGTTATTAAGTACAGTGATGATGTGGTCTATATTGATCCAGGGACACAGCAAGCAATTGGGTCTTCTGCAAGGCCTGCTGCCTTGGTGAAGATAGGAGTCCCTGAGTCTGTTGTTTGAGAGATGCCACTTGAGATTGGGGGGTTGTCTGTAAGCCAGGACAGGCTTGTCCCCAAAGGCTGCCTTGAGACTGTCATACTTTTCCAGGAGGGGTTGGAGGTCATTAATGATGTGTCTCAGGTGTTCAAACTGGGGGCTGTAGGTGACAACTAGAGGGATTCTGTTATCCTTGTCCTGGGATTGGTATTATAACAGGTCAAAGCAAGGTCTGAGTCTGGCTTTATAGATTTGAGCGGCTACAGTTTGGGATTGTATTGTAGCTGTAGGAATCCCTGCTCTAGATCCCTATGTTGTTCATCTTGGTCAGTGAGATTGGAGCAGATCCCCCCCTCCCTTGTCTTTTGCCTTCTAATTTGTCTCTCCTTCTTATACTCTGCTTTCTGTGTGTACTTTCACAGCATCTGATGAAGTGAACCTGGGTTCAGGAAAACTTATGCTCTCTCTATATATGTTATTTTGTTAGTTTATCAAGGTACATCATATGGTGTCATATTTCCCTTCCCCCAGCTCCTGGTAGGATCTATTTTTCCCCTCCTACAGCTTCCATCCCTGCCCATGGTCTTCCTCTTCCACTTGCTCCTTGTCCTACCTAACCTTTCAATGTTCCCTCCATTTTTGTGGCTACTGAACCCTTACTTTTCTCCACTGACTTCCTCAACTCCCTTTTTCTCATGTTATCTAATGCCAACTGGAGTTACCTTTGAAATTTTGGCATTGAGTTTAACATCATAATAATTGACCTTTGTACCATAGAAATTCATAAGACATACAGCATGAATAGATACAGTAAATGAATCAATTGTAAATGAACTGTAATTATGTGTATTTTGTATGTGGTAAAGAAACCAGCCATGTAAATGATGACAGCTAATTATATACATCTCTCTTGAGTATTAATATCACTCTCCCTGACAGGGAAGTTGTCTTAAAGCCTTTTTCCTTTCTGTACATTGGCTACAATTTCTGCACATTCCTTAAGGGAATTATAGTTACCTTTCACAGCTTAAAATTAAAACTGGTCTTTTTTATCACAGAAATCCTTAGTGTAATCTAACTAATTTCCCTGTTATTGTGCTAATAAGTTAAATCCTACTTCTCACCAGTTTCAAGCAAGACTAATATAATTGATTTCAATGAAGACACTCTGGATTTACACATGTATAACTGACAGTAGATATTTTGCTGGTGAATTTGCTCTCCTGGGAGGGCTGCAGTTCAGAGCATGCAGAAGAAGCAGTGGATAATATTAGGTCAGAACATGACCTCCCCTGGAAAAAAAAACCCACATTGGAGATATCTTGGGAAAGCAAAAGTCTTGGAGGTTCCCCTTGTAGAATTCCCTTCAAATCCTTCCTGTTTGGGGGTGAGGGTGCCCCCGCACCACACACAGAAGATGCAAGTCTCTAGTCCCCACAGGCATTAGAGATTTTCCAGGCTTGCCTGAGGGACTCTTTGGAGGCAGTGAGCCATCCGAGCACAGGTCCTGCACCACCACACAAGTGTTAAGGTCCCATATTCTCCAACAGTTTGGAGCTATGCCATTTCCAGAGCTGATTTTTGTCTTTTACAGGTAGTTGCCTTTAATGTATATGGAGGACAGAGGGTTTCCATGCACAGAAGGTCCCTCCTACTTCGATTCTGGGGAATCTGAGTGCTTTTTATGCAGTCCACAATGAAACAGAGGCAAGCCAAGCCAAACAATAAAAAATCACAGAATCACTGGTTTGGAAGGGACCTCACAGCACACCTCATGCAATCACCTGCACAGATGCAGAAACTGCTGTTACCAAGCCATCTTGGATAGATGGCTATTTAGCTTTCTCTTGAAAACCGTCAGTGAAGGAGATTCCACAGCTTCCTGGGGCAGCTTGTTCCCATGCCCTAGTGCAGGGCTGTACAATATTTTAGCAGCTGGGGCTGCACCAGAAGGGCTACACCAGCTGGGGACTCATACTGCAGGGGCTGCACCAGCATGGGCCATGCCCCACCATCTCCTTAAACAGAGATCAATCCCATAAACCCTAATATATTTGTCAAGGTCACACAGGAAGTCTTCATCAGTCAGAGGAATAGATTCCAGGCCCACTTCCCAGACCTGTACTCTGACTGTAATTTAATTTGGAGAGAAGGTACACAAATGTGCAATCTATGTAACTTTAGAAATGAATAGTCAGTTTTGCTCCATTACTGGACATGTTATGCATACAATACTTTAGAATTAAAACAAATTTCATGGTCAATTGTCAACCTGTACTGTACTGTAATCCATAGAAACCCCCAGACCAATAGTTGACAAACATAATAGATATACAACATATTCACTCAGGAGTGCTTTCATATAAATACCCCAGTGATTCTCAATGTTAGATTCAAGGCACCTCTTGCTAGACTCAAGGCAGCCATCATAAAATGCTAGTGCTGCTTTCACTCATTTTTTGGTTTCAGAAAAATAATAGATCAATTCTTCTGATGCAAGGAACTCCAAATAACTACAAGAGGTCAGAATGTTTTTGATACTACAGACTCCTATATGTAATCTCTGTTTAATTTTTGAATCATGGGTAGGAATTTACACACCTAACAGCGCTAATATTGTATGGCAATGCATGACACCCTTGAAAGGATTTCATGACACCTCACAGTGCCATGGTGTCCTGTTGGACTGAAGTAAACAATTAATTTCACCAGGACTAGTTGAGTAACGTGAACAGGATCTAGTCCTGGTGTTGTTATTAACAAGACGGGCAAGGCGAACTGCTTCTTAAACAAATGCATAACTGCAGATTCTCTTTTGGTGTGAATAAGCACAGTTCCTCTGTTATCAATGGAGCTATGCCAGTGTACATAAGATGAAGATCTGGACCATGAACATTAACTTGGCAGTGTCTCTTTACAATTCTAAAAACAAAAATAAAAAATCCTAGAATGGTGGATATTCAAATTACATAGTACTTAAAATTAACAGGACTTTCCCAAATGGCAAGCCCTGCAGTGGTTTTAGATATGAATAATAAGATGTAAAACAAACTTTTGTTATAGTGAATGCTCTGCTTTCTGTTCAGTGAGGTATTAGATTAATTTTCTTTGATGCCTGCACCTTCTTTGTTTTCTGTGACAGAATATGTGTTGGCTGGATAGTGTTCATTGTAAACACAGGTGTCCTGAAAGAGATGCAGGTGTTCACCCTTGCTGGCTTAATCTAGTCCCCACGGGGATTAAACAAAAAAAAAAAATTGCTTCCCCACAGAAAACATTTTTGCATGCCCTTGAAAATAATGCCGGAGACTATAAGGTACATGATTATGCACTGGCATCTGAGTGAGTCTTAGTCAATATAATGCTTTAGTGTGGATCTTGAATACAGGCACTGGGATTCCCTTGTTTGTGTTTTCCTTTTTTAACAATAAGATGATTTGCACAACCCTTAGTGCTCATGGATATCTACAACCTCTAATTGCTGCCATGAGAATGTATTATATCTGCTTAATCCCTGCATACTATAGAAAACCCTAACAGGGTAATAAAGTCCTGGGACCAAAATCTTGGCCACTGTTTTCAGTTTCTTTGCACTTATATGTGCCCATGGTGCTTGGGTGCCATTGAGTGCTTTAGAAGAAAAGTAGCTCTGCAAAGGAAGAGAGATAAAGCTCCCATCTTCTTTTCCATTGATTAAAGCCCCTAATTTAAGAGACGATAGCTTAATTGCTGGAGCAGGGCACTATGGCTATTTCACAACATGGTGCGTAGGAGAAAACTAAGCTAGAGTCCTTTACCTTGATGGGGAAGTGGAAGGATTTGGCCTGAGGCAGCTGGAAATTAAAGCAGACCCTGGTCTTGTGTTTTTTAGTTTTGTATGCTAGTAGTTTCTTTGAACATGATGTGCTTTGAACGGACACTGAGGTGCTGAAGTCTAAGTAGAAGGAATGGGGATAACACAGGCCCGGGAACCTGTGGAATAGAGAAAGTTCCCCGTTCTGGGGGCTGGAGGAAGAAGCCTCCTTTCAGAGTGTTGCTAATGACCTGCGGAGGAGCTGCACAGCAGTCATTTCACAGATACGATGGCAGGTCATTGCGACAGATGTTCCCAACATATGTGGAGAATTAATTACCCACTAGTAAACAAAATCTGTGATGTGGAGAGTCATTTTGTCCAAATTTCTTTCGATTTTGCTGTTATTAGGAGCTTAATTTTTCTTGATCAGCCAGACCCTCTTGAATTAAAGTGTTTCTTAATGGGCTGTACTGAACATTTTCTGAAGTGAAGTGCTGAGGGAAAGTGGCAAGAAGCGGGTCAGGGGAAATGAGTTTAACTGGAAGAGTTGATTGTGAAGCTGTACCACAATGAGTGATTAGTCAGTTATTTGATTAAAAGGTTGGAAGCCAATCATATGGTTTAAAAAAAATTCTAATGGTTAACTTGTATTCAACAGCGTTTACACTTAATTTAACTACGGACAGTGGAACAGCTGGGGTTTCTGGAGAAAGTTATAATGTTTTGAGGGAAAGAGCTCTAGAGGGAAAAAAAGGTTTTATTTTCCTTTGCTGTCAATATTCTGAATGTGTTAATGTCTAGGGGCCATATTGCACCATTGATTTTTAAACAGAACTCCCCATTTAAATCAATGATGAAATCTGCTTAAAAAAATCGATAACATGATATGGCTTGAGGACATTAGAATGAAATTCTTGCATTCATGACCCAGATAGCAAAGCACAGGGCCAGAAGCCCCATGTTGTTTCTCACAACTCCTTCGCTGCATCAATATTTGTGAACCAAACAGTGCGTGGAAATGGACATTATTTACTAAAAGATATTGAAGAGCAGAATATTTAGTCCTTTCTAGGCTGATTGAATTCTTACAAATTCTCCCTCCTTTTTTGTTTCTGGTTAACTTTGTCAAGGCTCAGTCCTTGCCCTCTCAATTTTAAGTCCATTTACCAATTTATAAGTTGAAGATAAGATATAAGGTATATGATAAAAGACTTATAAGGTATATAAAATAAACAGGTAGAAGAGAAGAAATTTTAATTTCAGTCCAAATAGTATTATGCCATATTCTGAAGTAGAAAACACACACTTTCAGATCCGAATAATGGTCAGAATTTGTAACAGGATCTCCAAAACGAGGTGTCTAGAGAGTTGAAAACCTGAACCATTACATCTAAATACACTTAAGTTTTTGCAGCACAAGGATTTTGCTGTCCTAGCCCTCTGTCTGATGCTGGTAACATACCTGGTGAGGGTGGGCACCACACAGAAACCTAGACCAACAGGTTGGCAGCACTGGAGCTGCCCTCCTGGCTTTTGCATATGCCTGGACTCCTAAAGTGGCCCCCAGTGAGTATGCATGAGGTGGATGCACACTGTTTTTGCCATCCGCTTCAATTTTCTACCATAGGTGGTTGTCTGCACTGCCTGGCCAGTTAGGCTGGCCCTGGCTTCATGAAAGTTTGGAGCCCATACTGAAATTTGCAGTTTTAGTCTATCTAATTTTGATTCCCCAGTATAAAGTTCTGCATATTTTATGTAAATTTTTTTGATATGCAGGTCACAAATGACTTTTTATGAGGGTTATGTGGTTCCCTTCCTTTCTTCAAAAGAAGCATCTGTCCTTGACATATAGAACCAGATTCAAAATGACCTTGTTGATACCTCCACTTAAACATCATGACACCTGAAATTTAGGCACTTTGTCCCATTAGAGTGATCTAAATCAACAGGTTGGGCACCCATACTTGGTTGGGCATCAAGGCTGTAGTGATATGAGGCTATGCATCCAGTGAATAGTTAGAAGTTTCTCAGAAGATCTGCAATTACTCAGCAGGGAGGACCCTGCAGTTACCCAATGAGTAATACTAGGCACAGGGATATGTCTGAAGTCCTGGTCCTCCTCGGAGCCTAGGTATTGAACTCGGGGCTGCCAGAGAGGTGATTCTATTATCTCTGAATCTTGACTGCTGAGAAGGGAGGCGCCTTTCTGAACCAGAACACCTAAGTGACAGCAGTAGTGAGTTCAGTAGAAAACACAGTGCCATTCAAACGCACATGGGGATAGTGAGAACACTTACTTAGAAAGTGGGAAACCAATGGAGTTTCTGAGTAGTTTCAAACCATGTCTTTCACTTCATAGGGAATTTTATCCAAACCAGCACATTATGAGCTAAGCTTTGCTGGTGCCTCCATCTTGCCTGCTGAAGCTGGCACACTGGACATCCCAAAGGGTGAAATTCAGGGAGCCAGAAGGAGATCAAATAAGAGGATGTTTTAATGTAGCCTGGCTTTGGAGGGGGAAGTCCTGGGGTTCGTTCCATGCTGCCAGGACTGTTTCTGTATTTTACTTTAGATAACCAGGGATTAAGATAGATAGGGGATGACAGCAAGGGCCTCCACGTTCCCAGTATCAATAGTCAGTACATATGCTCTGACTTCACTAAGGAATTAGCCACTTGGATAGACATTAGGCATCTCCTAGTGCCAGCTGGGATTGTAACAGTGTTTAAGTTGGTCAATGTGGGTTGTTTTTGAAAATACTCAATAGCCCAAACCAAGTCAAAATGGAGGATTCTGATGAAGTTAAGCATCAAAGAGACTTTATGGGTGTTGCATAATGTTGATCTGGATTGCTTTTTGTCATGTCCCATTTAGAAGCCATTTGATTTGGGTTTGGTCCACAGTCCTTTACCACTAGTGGTCTCTCAGGACAAACCCTAGGGTATTTGCAGTTTGATGCAAGTGCCAGACAAGGACCTAGAAAAGGGCCAGAACTTCCTGGTCTTGCCACCAGGTCTCTAGAAGTTAAAAGAATTTGGGGTTTCAGGGTCCTTTGGTATTGCAAAAGTGAGATTGGTAGAAAGGTGACCCTAAAAAAATGTTCAACTAAATTTGAGTGATGTTTCAGCCAGCCCTGCCAGGAGAGGAAGGATGACTCAGTGACTTATAGGCAGTTACCATGGCTCTGCTCTTGATCTTGCTGCAGACTTTCTAACATAAACTTGAGCAAGATATTTAACCTGTATCTGTGTCACTTTTCCTTCCTTTAACACACTAAGATTTTCCTTCTGTCATAGAGGCTTAATTCATTCATATTTGTAAACTATTTGAAGAATCTGTAATAGAGGGACAAATATAAACTTTTCTATTACTACTACTTCCATTACTACTATCTTCCATTACTACTACTTAAAACCAAATATCTGACTTACACATACATTTTTGGCTTATAACATTTTGCGCACACCTATTTGAATTCAAACAGACACTACATTTTGACAGTGCAGCTTAGGAAGCCCATTTTCAGTGTCTACTTCAGAGTTTATCTTCTTTGCAGTATTACCTCAGGATATGCATCAAGTGTTATCACCCACCTGACTCTCTAGCTTGTGTTTAGTTAAGCTTTAAACTTAGGGTAACTGGTCCTTGGTGGGCTAGGGTAGACTTTGAGTGTTGCTTCCACTAGAGGTGGTAATACAATGGGGATTGAGAACTGCTTATGTGCTCTAAACAGTAAAAGTGGAGGTGAGTGGGATATAAAACTGATCTCTGCACAGAGATAAATTTCCCTAAAGAGCAAGTCTGCACAGCACCAAGGTGTCAGAATTCTATTTTTATATTATCACCAAATTTTAAGGAAACAGATCTTTTTTCAACTTATGTGTAAATACCAATAGAGTACCGGTAAAGGATTATCACTTCAGAACTACTCGTATTTCTTTAGGCTATGCAGTACATAGAAAGCATGTCTAAATGTCTTTATGCAACTAGCAGAAAACAAATTCAGCAACAGGCTGATAGGTACAAATCATAAGACACATAGTCAGGGCTGGGATAAAGAGGGGAAACATCATGCTTAAAACAGAGACTACCATTTATTTCATTTCTTACTCTCTTTATTGATTTCCTGTCCTTTTTCCTGAATTTTTTACCCATCGTAAGTAACAAAGAACTCTTTGAGCTGAATTGTGTGATATATAACAGCAGGTTTCCAATGTTAGTGTCCACATATTGACAGTTGATATTTATCCAGGAAAAAACTCCTTATGTTACCTGTTTCCTCTTCATTGAAATATCTCCTTTGTGGGACAGCTAAATGTCTAGCAACGAAAAGAACAGCACCAAAAGCAGATTAGAAATCTAGTTTCTGTGACTGTAGGCCATGGTAGGTATTATACTTAAGATGCGATTAACTTATTTATCATGCCATAAATAGTAAACCAGCTACATGTTCAAAGAATGGTGCAACAAAATAAGAAATCAGCTATCAATAGGTTCCACAAAATCTGTGGAACATTTTTGTGGCTAGTTTACCTTTCACTTTAAATTGAACATGTGGCAGTATAGCCCTGCCATGCAGCCTAAGGGTAGCCTCAGCAGTGCATCCCTGCATCATGCTTTAGGGTGCCAAGGCATGCAGAACCCATTATCTGGGCCAGGGTGCCAGGTCACAGAGAGTCCCAGGGCTCATCATAACTCAACACAGTGCTTACCTTGACTTGCAGCTCCCAAGGGAGCTGCAGAACAAGGCTTGTTCAGGTGCAGGGCAAGACAGGGAAAGCAAGCAGTGTGATTTGCTCTGCAAATCCCAAGGGAGGTGTGAGGCAAGGCAAGCTCCATGCCAGATAATGGTGAGCCATGGAGTTCACTCTGACCTGACACTCCAAGAGAGCTGCTAGACTAAGTAGCCAACCAGCCAGGCTTGCCTTTGCCCAACAGAGCTGATGGGGAAGATTAAACTTCACATTGAGGGGAGCCTCAAAAACTCCAAGGTACCTCTTAAAATAATAGTGTGATTGGGATCGGTTAATGATTCCAACAATTGTGCATCCTGCCATACACATGTGGCATGGCAGGACATGTAACTCCTGGGATTGGGGACTAGATCCCATTGTGTCATTATTTTAACATCTGCCAGGGGGCCTTTGTGCATGCAAATGTACTGCTTTTAAATAAAATAACTCCTTTAAATAAATAAAATATTTATGTCTACAAGATGACAAACTACAATTTGCTATTTATACATAATTACTAGCTAAATAATGAAATAAAAATATGGATTTATATATATGAAGGGCTTAGTCTGTCTGTCTGTCTGTAAAGGTCTTGGAGTACTCCGATTGTCCCGGCAGGCAATCACAATGTGTATTGGAACAACGAATCAGAGTGCTCTGCACAGACACACAGACAGACGGCTAGATGCAGGGGGGCACGGGGGCAGGGGGAGGGTGTCACAGGGTCAGACATCAAGCCAGAGGGGGAACTCTTGGAACTCTCAAGCTTGGAGGCAGCAGTGGTACAGGGGTGTGGTGGAGGAGGACAGAGGAGACGGAGTGGGATGGTGGAGTGCTGTCATGATGGTGGGGATGGAGGGGATGGAGTGGGGTGCGAGGCCAGACCCCGCTCAGCACTGCTTCTTGGAGGCAGCAGCAGTGGTGGCGGTGTGGAGAGCTGGCAGAGGGGGACAGAAGGGCTGGCAAGGGAAGCTTCCCCCACACACCCTGCTCCTGGGAGGCAGGAGGCAGCAGTGCAAGGTGGTGGGTGGTGGTACTCTGCCCCCCCCCCCCAACATTCTTGACAGGCAATTCGCTAGTTCTGTATATAGTAAACGTAATCCTATCATTTATGGGATTGTTGGATGAGTAAAGTATACTCACTTAACTAAGGAATATAGATGCAATCTAATGATGTATTTGATATCTAAATTCAGGAAATAAATTGAGGAATAATTTATCCATTAAATGCTATTTGTGGAATTTAAGATCTGGTTTTCCTTTTCTGTTTATCACACATCTACAGTTTTACATACACACAAGCATGTATGTACAAACAATGTAAAAATATATTATTAAGCCTGCAAAATTAGGCATTCAAAATTTATGAAATGCCACAATAAAAGTTGTTCGTGAAACCTCAGTTCCCTCCCTTTTTTGGCTATGCATGAGGATTTAATTTTAGGATGCTAGTCTTTCCACAAGACGATTGCCTCATACATTGCACTGATGAAGCCTGCACTGAGGATGGGCCAGGTTTGTGTAATAAGTTTATATTCTATAGCTATGGCATATAATTGATATTTGATTATCTTTAATTTTTGAGGATGTTCATACAAGCTTAGTTATGTTATCTGTGGTATTCATATTGAAATGCTACATATAACTTCAGTATGCTGAGACCCAGAACACAAATATCAAATGATTTCGAAAATTAATTTTCAAGGTTATATTTTCAAGGTAAAAGTTCTAAGATATCACAATAAAGTTTTTGCACAAATTAATTCTTTGTGGAGAGGGCACATTGGCCATAACATTTTTATCATTACTTCATTATGTAAAATACCAGCTAATAAAATTAATGTACTTTACTACATTTGTTCTTAATATTTGCTTACTGTTTCAGAGTGTATGATGAATTAGATATAAAGCAGCCACAATGAAGTGCTGCATCAACTACTCAGAGGCAGACCAATGTAGACTTAGGGCCCACTTCTGACTCTACTCTCACACGCAGTCCCACTGAATTTTCTTTAAAGTGTTCAAGCCCTTAGTTCAAGAGACAGCAGTATGGACCTAATTTGCATTAATTTATTATTCCTAGCAACAAATGATTAAACCAGTTCTCTGATTAATCAAAATTGTACTTTGTAACCAGCTGTGCGAGACCAGAATTTTAAATCACACTCTGCATGGGCTGTAGCAATATAAAGAACAAGATTGAAAAATTAATTTTATAAAGAAATATTTAGCAAATAAAAGCTTACCTCCATGCAGAGTTAGGATCACAGTCAGGTATCAGTTCTTCCATAATTGCCCATTCCAATGTTTTTTGCTCCTTTCTCTAAAGCACTGGCCACTGTTGGAGCCACAATTCTGGACTAGAATGGCTATTGGGTTTATCTTCTGTGACTGTTCCTATGATGCTAAGGACCTATTCATAATGGAGTCAATTGAGAGCTGTGCTGAAAAGTACCAGTGCACATCTACACATGAATTTAAGGCAAATGAATAAACTCCAGTGCATAGTATGCTGGAGTTTATTGCTCCCAGGCACTGCGTCTTTGCATGTACCTGGGACTGCAGCATGTTGAGCCAGGTCAGAGCAGCCACAGCTGGCAGAGGGTCCAGAGGGTCAGTCTGCCAGCCTGGGGCTGCTCTGACCTGGCTCAGCATGCTGCAGAGAGGCTGGCTGGGGCACAAGTGTGCTCCCGTGTGGGGCTAGCTGGCTGGCAGCCCTGCACTGAAGGACCCCCATGCCCCAGCCAGTACTGTCAGCATCTACATGTGCATTGCTATGCACTAAAGAACGCTGCAGCAGGATAGTACTTGTATCTACATGTACTAACCTGCTGTGGAGTTAATTAGTTTCCTGCTCTCCAATAGGGCCACATGTGTAGACACTGAGACTTTACTGCAGAGCTAATTAGACAGCTCCACAGAAAATGTCTCGTGTAGATGCACCACCCTGTGAGTAGTAGTTGTAGTAGTAATAGATTCCTTATTGCGTCTACACCCTGGGCACTAGAAAGCAAAAATCACTCCCTGCTGGTACACAAAGACAGTAAACTGGAGGGGGCTGTCCAGGAAAGAGAAACTTACCAGTGCTGAGCTGTTCAGAGACAAGCCAAACTAGACTCGGGATGTTTATGAGTTCCTGGGGAAATCCTTTAAAGCATAGATATTTTGGCATGACTAATGTTTTTGGGAAGGATTGTATGCCAGTATTTTAAAAGTATTATTTTCATATTGTTTCTTTAATAATTTTTTTTCTCATTAAAATAGTTTGCATAGTAAGTCCATAGATATCATTACACAGTTATTCACCACACAGTGTTCACATAGGAGACTTAAGTACTTTTGAAACCTTTCTTTTTCCTCTTCACTCAACATGAGTGTGTGGTAGGTCTCAAAGGGGACAAGGGAAATTTACATCTAAATACTCCTTCACGTGAACCAGAAGAAAGTCTTGCTCAGCATGCTACGCCTCCAACTTTGGTTTTCTGTTAGTGTAGAAAAGTAATGCATTAGCATTAGCATCCTACACAAGAGGATATAATTCACTAACTTTCTAGAAAACTGGCTACTATTCTGTTTCTGAATCACTAAATAGACAATGCAGGAAATCAGTGTTAATTTGCCAAATGGAGAAGACATTGCTGTCAGCCCATTTTTCTGGCCAAAGGAGATGGGATGTCAGAAATCTAAGACACTGGCTCACATAAGGTGATGGTTATGAAGTACGGTGCTTAATATATATGGAAGAATTCTGCCATCAATGCTTACTGAATTAACTAATCTACTATTAGATACATAATTACTATACATTTAGGGCAAGGAACTGCTAGGCAGCCATGGGACCTGGAGGGGCAGAATGGGGTTGATCTGGGTATGTGAGGAGCTGCTAAACCCAATTCCCCCATCGGATGGCCACCTGCCACTCCCCCACCTACTCCCTCCATGGCCCTGGCCCCCGTTCCTTGCCCCCTCCACTCCTGTCCCACAAATCCATCCTCCCACCTCAATCTTCTTCCCATGGCCCCATCCCCCATTTCCCTGCTGCACTTCACCCCCCAACAATGATCCCCCACCACTCACCTGCTATCCAGCTGTTCTCAGCCTTCAGTCCAGGGCCATCAAGTTCTGCATGATAGCTAGTCCATACTGGGAGAAGTGCCTCCTGAGATGCTGGAGGACTGCAAATTGGTTGTTTTATTTCAGTGTAGAAGCCAGCAGTTAAGGTAACTTGAGCTAGCTAGCAGGGTTCAAAAATAGCTCTTGCCCAAAGTGACATTACTTTAAGATGTTTAGGGCCTTGATACACATTAATTTTATGTGGCTCCTAGAGCTCTTAACCCCTGCATTTTCTACACATCAATACTTGTATAGCCTGGGTGTACCCAGGGTACGTAGTCCCCTTTCTGATTGAAAGGGATTGGGAGCAGGCAGGGGTGCTGTGGGAGAGAACTGCAAGCTGAGCGTAATCTCCCCATTCCCTATAGATCCAGGCCAGGACAATATTAAACTATATACAAATTCATTAATATTTACAGGAAACCTTAAAAGATAACTGTTAATATAAAACTGATACAGATATTTACATATAATATAGGACTAATAACCTTGTTTCTCTGCAACGAATATCGACGACCGAGGTTCAGGTAAGTTACAAGTAAGCACAGGGAAGTGATGGGGAGGGGTCCTAGCAGGACCTCAATATGGATCTTACATTCTAATGTTGGTTTTGTTACTGATATGGGAGCACATAATTCACAGGACACAATATCACAAAATATAAGGCACAATATCACAAATTATAAGGCGCACAAGCATATAAGTAACCTTAAACTATTAAAAGGGTCCCTAAGGCCCCACCACATTCCTGGGGCCTGGATTACACTCTAGTGACCCATAAGGGAAGACCTTATTGCCCCTTGGGTCTCACACCAAGCCCCCTAGGAAGCTCACAAACTCAGAAGGGACCCTCCCCAGCCCCTCTCTCCAGGAGCCCCTTTCTAGCCAAGAAGGATTTCCCCTCCCCTATGGGAACCCTATTCCCCAGCAACTCACAAATCTGGTGCCCAGGTGGGTGGTCCTCGTCCCCTCAGATAGTGGCTCCTTGTTTGGAGAAGCCTCCAGAGACTCTGACTCCTCCTGAACTACTCCCTGTTCAGAGTCTCGAGCACCGTTGAACGCTCATGGAGGGCTTTGGCTTTTCTTCAGGGTAGGAAGCCCAGGCCACCTTGTGTGGCTCCGGGGCTGGGTCTGCTCCCAGGCCCTCTGTGCAGTGTCTTCTGCACCAAGTTCCCTGCCACGTGCTGGGAGATGGAATCTCGAGCCACCAAGGATGGCTCCCAGAGTCTCGCTGGCTCTCTGCACCAGGAGCCCTGATCACACGCCAGGGATTGCAGACCCAAGCCTCTTGCTCCCAGGGTCTGGGTCCATGAATCGGACTGTGCACCAGGAGCCCTGGCCACATGCCAGGGGTTGCAGACCCGAGACTTTTGCTCCCAGGGTCTGGCCCTGTGCGCCGCACTGCGCACCAACTGGGGCTGAAGCCATCTGCTGCTCCTGTCCAGTGAGAGGCATCCACAGGGGCTCTTCAGGGCAGCAGCATCCACCCACTGGGCAGCTCTTCCCCAGCTCTTCTTAGCCCCATTCTCATCTCCATCCCTCGATGTGTCTGCTGTGTGCTGGGCATGCTGCTCCTTTTTCTCTCTGGCAGCGTCATCCCTGAAATCTGTTGGACCTGAAAAGCACAGTTCACAATCAGGTCTGGACTCTCAGGCAGGCTCCTCCCCATCCCTTCCAATGCTCCACCAATCACACTGGAGATTCCTTAAGCCTGGGCTCTGTCAGTGAGTCCGCCACACCTGAAATTAGTTTTAAGCACACTTTAGCAGCTTAAAGTTATGCCATTCCAGGACAGATTTATCTCTGATCTGTGTTACCAAGCTTGTGTTTCATTAATGTATGGCCACTCCCCATAGATAAGTCATGCAAGTTATAGTCCTCCAGCATCTCAGAGAGGACCATCTCAGGGAGGTTTCCTTTCTCATCCTCCTGTTCTGTATGGGAGAGGAAATAGTTTAGTGCAAGCTCTCAAGTCTACTGTCTGGGGGTGGCGGGGAGGGAGAAAGATTGGGGTTCTGACACCAAGCCAGCTCTCCCTTCTGCCCTGGAGGTGTGGACATCCCATCCTCGGAGGTGCAGTATCCCAGCTACCCCAGGAAGCTGGACCAGCACCCCCATAACCTCTTCCCAATCCCAGTTGATTAAATCATGAGACCATCTTTAATTTACTTCCTTTTTATTTTTTCAAATTCTTTTTATTTTATCCTTCAGTGGCTGACTTCTTTTATTTCACCACTCTTCCCCCACTCCCATTTCCATTCCACCTCCCATTTCATTACCCACCCCCATTCCTCTGCCTCCCAGCTTCATGTTCCTACCCCTCCAACCTCTCTCTCAGACACCCTGACCTAGAGAAGGGGTAGAAGCCTATCCTAGCTCACTGGCTCCCTAGTGGCAACTCTCAGCTATAACTTCTAGTCCACTCTTTGCTCATCATCCTTCTAGTGGCAAGTCAGAGCTGTACAGGTCAAAGACAGTCAGAGAAAGCTTTTAGCCTGAAGGTGTGACACTCTAAACTTGAGCTAGCACTAACACCAATAGACATTTGAGCAGCTCAAAGCGCAACATGTAACAAGGCCCTTAGAGGGCACTTAACACTTATTAATGAACTTTAATGTGTGAATTCTTAGCACTTTAGGTGCCCCAATCTCATTTGATTGTAACATGTAATCTCACCCTGAAAGGGGATTGATGGGAAGAATGTAGTTACGCCTATCCCAGCTGGGGCTTGCTGCTGCCACAGTGCAAAGAAGCCCATGATTAGGAAGTTTTGTGAGATTTCCCAAGATCTTCCTCCAACAGCAGTGAGAACCAAGGATCTCAGACCAGGGGAAAGGAAGTTGGTACCCTGGATGTGCGCCTATTTTTTCAAAAGAAGAGTGACTTTTACTATAACATTTAGCAAATGATACTTATGATAAATAGTTAAGGTAAGCCAAGATAGCCCATTCAGCCATCAGAAAACAGTGAAGATGGCTGAAAAAATATAATACAGCCCGGTCATGCCTGCACTAGAGTGCGACCCAGGTATCCCTTTGAGACTGTCATCAGTTAGCACAAGACAGAGCAGCTACATAGGCAACCTTTCTCTAAGCAACATGGGGAGCATTTTTCCATAAAGATATTAGGACAGACAGGATCAGTGCTTCTGAGGAAATGGGCATCTTCAATAAGAAGTGATCTCATACAATTTATGCAACAGGAGAAAAATCCGTTATTGCCACAGCTGAAAACTCTGCAGGGTCTTCTCCAGTTACATACTGTATGATTAACCCTTATAAAAAAGGCACCAGTATTCTAATGTTACATATTTTCCTTCATATATTTAAGTCATTAAACTATAATCTGAAAACTAGCTCACATTGCATGCAATAATGCTGCAGAGAACCATACCTGATAGGGATGGAAAAGATTTCTTAGGACAATAAGGTCAAAAACAGGCATTAATTTCTAGTGGTGGAAATTTTCCACCAGTAGAAATGTTTCCAGGAGAGGGAGCAATGCAGTGTTCAGCCTATAGCCACCTCGTCTCCTCTGCTCCTCACACCTTCCTGAGACCAGGTGACCCTGGTCTCAGGAGGGTGCAAGGAGCATTTCACTCCCGCAATTCTCTCAGGAGCAACATCTAATGAGCCAGAGATGGGGTTTTTTTCTCCCAGAACTGCCATTTTTTGTTCTGGGAGAAACTGTGTGAATGCCTGTACATTCAAGGTTTCTACTGGGAGAGCTTCTGGTAGAAATGCAACATCTGTATACAGCCTAAATTAGTTTAGGAGGCAGTCCTAGCAAACTCCCTGCAGTATATAACCCAGTGATTTTATCCAGTACATTAGTGAAAACAAGACACTATTTGATCACATACCAAATGTTGTCAGAAAGTTTTTCTGCTATCCAGACTAAACTGTTCCTTTCAAAATTCCAGTCCTGGGTTCCAATATAATCTCTCCTCATATCACCCTCAATAATTCCCCTCACTCCTTAATATTTAATATTTGCAAATTCATGTAGATAGCTATAACTTCCCATTCATACTCCTTTTAAAGAGCTATTTTAGTTTCCCTTGCTGTCACTCAAAGACCTTTGTTACCAAAAAAAGAAAACAGACTAAAAACTATTTTTAGGAAGTCAGCAAGAATAATAATAATTTCTGTTAATAATAATCAGAGTGTTAGGTTACTTAAAGGATGAAATAATTTACAGTAACAAGTTATCTAACGGTATTACAATTTTCTAATTAGTCACAGGTTCAAATGATACCAGTATTGGTTTATGCTTCAGGGCATGAACAGCATTGAATTAACTGAATAAACTTATTATAAATTGGTAATTAATGATAATTATAAAGTGGGCAGAAGAAATCGAGTGATGCGATTGGCTAATAGGAACATCGAGTGTTGAAATTAATACAACATAATTCCTTGTTCAGAACATGTTAGCCTTGTAACTAAATTAACATAAGTAATTTTTAAAGCATTTTGTAAGAAAACTTTATAATTGCAATGAGGCATTATGGTGTATTAGTTCATGCCTAGTTGGAATGATAGTAATCAGCTGGTATTAATTTATGCCGGATGTGTCAGTTGATTATTGTCAATACAATTAAATATGAATTAATAAACCATAATTCATATCCTGTCACATTTTGGGCTTAAGTACTCTTTATTTCATATTCTATAATTTTGATAATAGCCACTGTCATCAGCCTGTCTTAGTCATAAATCAGAAGCAGTAAGTGAGTGGAAAATTATGAAGATCATTGCTAAATACCATAACTGCACAACAGTGGACAAATGGTGATGTTCTTGCCAAATCCTTCAGGTAGATGGAGGACAACTGAAGAGGCCTCTCTTCAGAAATTCAACATTGTGTTGAATTGGGAATGATATAGAAGAGAATGTGGCCTTTCATAAATTCTTCTATATCGAAGGAATAAGAAATCATTTTACAAAACTGCATTTTAAGTGCATGTAATATACTTTTAATAAGCTGCAAAAGAGGGTACTGTAAATATCAGGGAGGATACCAAAGCAATTTTATCTAGGCGATTTTACCAGATAAACTTAAGAGCTTACCTTAAGGTGGGGGGGGGGGGGGCAAACATTTTGACAGGCACCCTCCCCAAGTAGCACTTCCTCTGCCCAATCTGAGCCCCTACATCTGCCCAATTTGAAGCTCTGCTTTCTGCTTCCTGCCTTTTCTGCTGCACTGCTACTTGTCCCTCCCTGACCTGCTGCATGATACACACAAAGGCTGTCTGGGGCATTTGTGGCACATTTGCCTTCAGGTGTTGCTGGGCACATCTATACATGAAATTAATGTTATGCAGTAAACTTCGGTGTATAGCATGCCAGAATTTACTGCTTCTAGGCACACGTGCACCCAGGACCACAGCATGTTGAGCTGGGTCAGAGAAGTCCTGGCTGGCAGAGAGTCTGGGGGGGTTGGCCCACCAGCCTCAGGCTGCTTTGCATTGGCTCTATGTGCTGCAGAGGGGCTGGCTAGGGCATGAGGGAGCTCCAGTGCAAGGCTAACTGGCAGGTAGTCCCTACACTGAAGCACCCTTGTACCCCAGCCAGCTCCATCAGGACTAAAGAATGCTGCTGGAGGATAGGAGTTGTATTTACAAGTACCAACCTAGAGTAGAATTAAATTTCCTGCAGCCTAATAGGGCCACATATGTAGATGCCGAGACTTTACTGTGGAGCTAATTAGGTGGTTCTGCAGTAAGCGACTCATGTAGAAGCACCTGCTGAGTATCTCATTAGTACTATTTTTCTTGGTACTTCACTGCAAAGCTAGCACTGGTTATGGACCTAAATTATGGTGTAGTACTTGAATTCATGGTTAATAACCTCTGAGCTACTGATAAGGATAATTCTAATGGGCTTGGAAAGTATAAAACATTGCAGATTCAAACCCTTTCGATTCAATTGGATTGTTTCAGTACATTGGCCTTAGGAGTCTTTAGTCACTATCTGGGGCCTCTTTCAGTGAGGCTGAGTATGCCAATTTGTTTTTCCCACTGAAAAATGTAGATTCTTAACTGATTAAAAGATTTGTCAATTTGTGTTGATTTCATAGATTTTTTTGGTAAAAATGAAAAACTTAAAAGAAAATTCTGGGAGGTGGGGGAGGGCATGGCACTTCACTTAAACATTTTCTAAATGAAATATTTTGGGGTTTTATTTTTTAGTCAAATAATTTCATTGTGACATTTCAAATGGAAACATTTTGGTTTTTCAATTCAAAATGGTGCATTATTTGGAAATTTACTTTATTTTTAAAACTAAAAATATAAGAGGCTCACAAATGAAACATTTTGTTTGCTTTAAGATGAGTTTTCTCCCTCAACCTCTCCATTCACAATTGTTTAAAAATCTTCTGGAACAGCCAATTAACTGAACAAGTCATTTTCATGGCTATGAGATTGCAAGACCAGGTTCGGTCCAGTGATCTGAATTGGAAGACCAATGGATTACGTTCAGTTATCCCTTCTCTTGCCTAGCTATTAGGGAGGCAAACTTCCAAAAGATTCTCTGAAGACTCTCAAATTAGTCTGGGCCATCAATCTGAGCCAGACAGCTGCCTATGAAGTTATTTAAGGTGAGAGTGATAGGAAGCCACTAATTATGATGCACTTTGACTAGCCCTGCTCAGGAATTGACTGCCATATGCTGGACTCACTGCAGTTTCTGACTAGTTCAGGTTGATTCCTAGATAAGCATTGTAAGGATCAATTCACAGTTGTAAGGTCCTCTTCAGAGAAAGGTAGAAATAGTCTTCTGGAAGGCCTGATGTGGAAAGGGGCATATCTAACCACTGTCATTATTTAGTTCTTCCAGCAATAGTCTAGTAATATGTCAAAGCTCCTTGGAGGCTTAGAAAACCAGGGGTAGATGCCTTCAGTGGATACGCCAATCTCTTGGAGTGCTTTCTTTTCTAATAGCATAATTTCCATCTTGTCTGAGTTGGCACACAAGTAGGCACCACAGAGGCACCTGGCTATCCTTTCTTTGTTGGATCATGGGAGGTTGGTTAATTTCAGACACTGCTTCTCTTTTTTTTCTTATTCCCTTGTATGATGGTAGCCTAGCAGCAGTATCAACAGCATCAGACTTGTGTTGACAAGTGCTAACTTACGGCAGTGTTTATTACACATTCACAGATTCACCAAAGTTTAGGGGCTGGAAGGGACTTTGTGAGATCATCAGGTCCAGCCCCCCTGCTCTGAGCAGGAAAGACTGTGGGGGTCAAATAACCCCAGCTCGGTGTGCGTCCAGTCTCCTTTTGAAGATCTTCAGGGTAGGTGACTGCATCACCCCTGCTGGGAGTCTATTCCAGAGTCTGGTCACATGAACCGTGATGAAGTTTTTCCTTATATCCAGTCTGAAACTTTCTTCTAGGAGTTTGTGACTGTTGCTTCTGGTTTTCTCCTGGGGCACTTTGGTGAATAGCTGTTTACTGCGACCTAATAGAGCCACACATGTAGATGCTGAGACTTTACTGTGGAGCTAATTAGGCAACTCCTCAATAAATGTCTCATATATACACATCCACATTAGGTAAAGCTGCTTCCATGCTCTGGGGTAATGATTTTAAAGTAGGCAGGAAGCTGTTGTCAGGGACATCCCGGCATTTGCTGTTTCCATGAAAATTCATCTAAATTTAATGAAGATTTATGGGACATGGAAGCTGGAATCACAACTAGCACATACACAGTATAAGCTTGAGATCTGCAGCTAGGTTCTCTGAAGATTTCACTAGCTCTGAGTGTCACGGGATGGGGTCCTTAAGGATGGCCGTGTTCTCCTAAGGCCCCTTGACCATGCCAATTTGGACCTGATGGGTGCACTCAGTTCTTGCCTGCCATGTCTTTGAAGACAAATATGAAAATAAGGAGGCTGCCTTTAAATCCTCTTGGACACAATTTGATGGACTTACTGAACCCTGTGGGTTCCTGGACCCCTTGTGGGTCTTGTGTCGTAATGGGTGTTTCGGGGGCACCCTAGCCTTATGGGCTATATGCTTGGCTTCAACCACCCCTTTACCATGCCCCAAGCCTCGCAGATGGTACTAGCATTGTTTTGCCTTGGCCTCATTGTAATTCGGCCCCTTGTCCTCACTGGGCTCTCCACAGTCCTGTCTCTGTGCCCTCACTGGCACCGGGGGTCTCTGTGCCCCACCAAATGCTGCACCCTCTCTGGCGCTGGGGTCTCCATTCTGTAGTGGGTCCCAATGAGGCCTCCTCCTTCCCCAAACAGCCTCACCCAAACCACCGGTGTTATAAAACCACAAACAAAACATAAGCCCCTGGGCTATAACTTAACACAGGCTACCGAAGGTGTGCTCTGCCCCTTTACCATTACCCAGAGCAAAGGTTAGTCAGTCCTCTTTCCCTCCTCATTCTCAGAGGGCTCCTTCCCCCTTAGCCACCAGCAGAGAACTGCCTCCCTTAGTTTCAGCCTGGGTTTTATATGGGCCCAAGGCCCTGCCCCTTCCTGCCGCTGACCAGGCACAGGTGCTGACTAATTTCCTCCTTAGCTGGTTGCCATGGCAACCTGCTCCTGGGCTCCTGCCTGGCTTTCTGGGGTCTCCCCAGGCAGTTCCTGCTCTCCTAGGAACAGGGCACCTTGGTGCCCTGCAACACTGAGCTTGCTCTGTCTCTTTACCATTCCAATGAGAGACCAAACTGTGTGTGTACTATACATACATGATGACTAATCCCGCCCTGTCCTGGAGTTGTAGGCCTGAGCATGACTATACTTGCAATTGTTCCTCTCAGCTGCTGGGGGCCATTGGTTCCAGGGCCTGGATATGAAAGCAAAGAGATTGTCTCTACTGTGTTAGGGCTGCTCCTTCTGCTGCTAGCCAGGCAACATGCCTGACTTAAATGCAGAGGTGAGGTACATCTCACAACATGTGTGTAGGTATTATAATCCCTGAGGTGGAACTGAGATAACTGAGGCACAGGGATTAAAGCCACAGCTGCCAGAAGTGCCAGTTTTGTGTGCTTAATGCTTAGGACTTGATTTTCAGAATACTTTGTTTTAATTTACCCTTTATGTGTTCAGAGCACAGCTTCAATTGAATTTGTTTGCAATTATAAATGATCAGCATTTCTGCAAATTAATCAAGAAAATCTTAATCTGGATTCTCAGAAAGTGAAGGGCATGTGGTATTCCATTTATTTATTTATTGACTTGTCCAATAGCTCATAGGAATTCTGTGCAGAAAAAGGGATAGAATCCAGTTTTCCAGTTGGAAACCTTCACTAGGAGACCAGCATCTCTTTTCCTGCAGTCCCTCTGCCTCATTGATCACATACCATCTAACACTTCCAGCAGAATTGAGGCAGGGATCCTAAAGCGAATATTATTCCTTGCTAGATAGACCCGATTTATCTACACATAGAACAGCCTTATTCTATGCACTGAATAAGGCAGAGTACCTGTGGAAAAAATATATGATTATATAGACTATCATTATACAGATCTAAAATAGAACCAGATTCCAGTTGCATGAATAATTTTATATTTGGCATTTCCTAATTTTCACTTGACTTGCAGATTTAAACTCTTCTAATATAGTACATTCAGATGTGATAACTAAACAAATGAGAGATCTGCTTTCCATATAATGTATATATTAAGGATTTTCTCATTTTCTCTCTCTGACAAATTTCCAAAGGTAGTTTACTAATAGAGCCCACAAATACATATATGAATGGAGCAGTTAACCTTTTAGCTGTTGACTGCACGTGTCTAAATCTGACAACACATGGACAACTATTTACATGTGTTCAAAATTTGCATATATAATTACAGAAGCTGTCTGAGACTTTGTCCAGTAGTTTGTAACTAAAGCTTCCTAATTCGTTTCCTTACGGATTAAGACTGAAACACCAGAAGATTGTGACTTGAAAGATTTTACTATAAATAAAGGTATGAATCAGCCATATGACCACTGTGTTTCAATTGTTTTGAAATCATTTGTAGAAGGACAGACACTTTAGGGATGAAATAAGAAGAAAAAAAACCCACTGAGAATATAGGTCAGGACATTAATATAAATTTGATCACTTTCTTTTTATTCTCCAACATTCCCAATGATAAATCGGATCACCTCCTCACCCATACCCCCCAACACACACACTTCACCCTACCCATCCTGATTTCGGATCACTGAATGTAAATCTGTGACAAGGGTATCTATATATAATATTAATGGTGCTGAGGAGAGCTTGGAGTGAAGTGCGAGTACTTGCCAAGTAAGGAGTGATCAGAGCAGAGCCGTTCATCCTCTGCAGCATCCTCTATATCATCTGCAGGACAAATGTAACATCATTAGGCAAAAAAAGCCAGCCATTCTGCAAGGAAATGGCTAAGTTGGAGGTACCAATCAATCTAGCCAAGAGAGGTTCCCTGTGATACTGTCAGAGGCAACAGACAAAACAGATTGCAGTGTAGATCACAGGATGGTTAAAAAACAAACAAAAAACCCCCCTTTGTTACCTACGATTTACTCTTGTAAAGTTGTTGCTGTTCTGATTCCATTTACCAGACAACCCAGACTTGACTACTTTATTAGAAAAGGCATTGGGATAAGCAGGGATGCGTGGCTGGCTATTTAGTAAAAAATACAGTATCTGTTGTATATAGGGTCTACCAGTACTTATAGGGTGCTTTATTAAATAGTCAATAAACATGAATTGTGAGCTTTAAAAGATTCATTAACTGACTTCTGAGAGCATATTATAAAAAAAATAAAGGGCAAACCAAAGCAGCTTAAGTTACCATCATTATTTAATTCTAAATTGCAATTAAATTCTTTCTGCAGATATTTACAAGTCTTATTGACTTCTGATCTTGATAAATGACAGCTTTCAAGTTCAACTTTCTCTGCACATAGGACCCAATACAACACATAATAAAGTCAATGGAAGTATTTTTATTGACTGCGATGGTCATTGGATTACACCCAGAGTAGCTGAAACAGGGGACCAATAGTCCTTAATGAATGAGACACATGCAGATTTCTTTGTTGACATATGGAAAGTAAATTAAATTATACAGTGTGTTTAACAGTATGTGCTTTCTCCATCATTTGCAACACTGAAATATATTAATTAGTGAGGAATCAGCTGAACATAGTGCTATATTTTTATTCTCAGTCAGACTAATATTTTATTTGAACTTGCAGTAACATTCACAGCTTGTGAGTTTTACTGTTTAACTATAACCTAGTATGTTTCTTTTAACAGTAATTTATTTTTAGAATCTGGAAGGGGTTAAACCTACCGTGCACTGTTTCTGTTCCTCTATCAAGGTCAGAGTGAGCAGGTAGCCCAGTTCACAGTTTGCAGGACTAATAAATCTTTCCAAAGGTCAGCATCTGCAGTCATTATCAACCTATCAGTTTTAATTCATTTTTTAATATATAAACACTTGGGATCATGTAGAAAACATCATGCATGTTGTTTAAATCCATTTTTTTTAAAGGAGCTTGTTTTAGTCAGTACATTAATATTTTAAATAAAAGCAATCAATAGGTGCATTAGAGATGCTTACCTTCAAAACCTTTCTTGTTTTCAATATATATTTAGGATAACAATAAACAGGAGAACTTTATCTGGTTAGTTTTTTCTTAAGAGTTGCCACCTTCATTATAAGACTGAAACCAAATCCATAGGTGGTGCAAGTGTAGTTCCATTCCTTTCAGAGATATTACGTTGATTTACACCAGCTTAGGATCACCCCTTGCAAATGCCTAGTTTACTATATAGGCTATTTGCATCAAAAGAAATAAGAACAAATCTACAAATCACAGTATGATACTTCAACCTGTTAAAATACACTGTGAAAGGGCTTTTAAAGAAAGGTGGTTTTAAATAAGATGATGTAAAAAAAGTAATGAATGCATTGACTTGTTATTCATTTTCTGATATGATATTTGTCTTTCCTTTCTTCATTTTCAATTCATTCCATTGAAACATATTTTTAAAACCATTTGTAGGAATCCATCAAGTAGACAAATGAAGCTTTAATATTTTAGAAACAATCTATAAGGCATTACTGGATTATAGTAGATATTTCATTGTTAAATATTGGAGGAAAAATTCTCCAAGAATTTTAGCTGAGCAGTTAATGGATTACTGGACTAGACTCTAAAGCCACATGGGCTCCTCACTGCTACTTCACTTCCACTTTAGGCACATAGATACATTTAGATGCTCAAAACCCTGACTCTGCTACCACCTAAACCTGGAAGCTTCTAAATTCCCACAAGTAAATCTCTCTAGCTACCTAAATATTTCTTTCTAGGCTTTCAGAAAACCACCAAAGTCTTAGCTATGTCGAGCAGCTAGCTCACAAACCCCATAATTTTTGTAGAAAGTAAGCTTTCCACCATCTGTATCACATGTGCAACCCAAACAGGTAATGCTATGGCAATGCTTCCATATCAAGCCTCCCACAAAACAGTAATGGTGGTGGTGGTGGTGTTTTCCCTCTCTGTCTCTCCCCTTCCCCATCTCCCTTCCTCCCCTTTCTTGGGACTACTATCAAATTATTCCATACAGACTGAAACAGCCTCAGCAGGAGGGTCTGAGAGATTCCCTACCCAAAAATAGTTTATAGTCTAGGAAGTAAGTGTTCATGGCTATGTGTCATGACTGGAGATTGGGGCTTCCCAGCAGCCCAGAGTTAGGGACCTACTTACTTTAGAGGACTAGGATCTGACTGAGGAGAGAGCAAAGAGTCTTAGTAGATAGGCAAAAGCCATGCACAGGTCAGGATCCAAAGGTCAATAGTTGGAACAACAAGTTGAGGGGAGGAGGCAAATGCAACAGGCAAGTTGAGATACTTGCCTGTTGCATGCGGTCAGCTGCGGTCAAGTGCTGAAGCTTTGAAGCTGGGAAGCCAAGGATCTCTTGTGAGTCTCTTTCATAAGATAGTAAGGACACCGATTCATACATTTTGGGTTTCAATTTCAGTAATTCATAATGAATTCTACTGAATTAT
The DNA here is from genome assembly GCF_030867095.1 of Alligator mississippiensis. Taxonomy (NCBI): domain Eukaryota; kingdom Metazoa; phylum Chordata; order Crocodylia; family Alligatoridae; genus Alligator; species Alligator mississippiensis. The sequence goes on along the minus strand of NC_081824.1, from coordinate 185,393,782 downwards.
GGCACTGCAGCTAGGCTTTTGGTTGACAAGTATCGGCAGAGCCTATTTATGCTGTTTGAGAAGGTATCCATAATGAATTGAAGGAGTGTAGTAGTCCTTCATAGTGCTTGGATGCATTTTTGATGCTGGGGTTAATGAAGCAGTTTTGAACCCCCAATAGCAACCTAGGGTGGGAGGCTGACAGAAAGATTTTCTTGACCTCTAACACCACTGCCTCACATAGTCTGAAGAATTTGGATGTTACATCCAGTTTGTATCAACCTTTGTTTTCTCCCATTTTCATATGTCTCTGTCAGATAGCTAGTTGGTTCTTGTAAGTGATGGGGATTTAGGGTCCTTTTGTGGACAACCTGTTACTGTTTTAAGTTAGCATATAGTGATGATCATTCACTTTGTGAGAGGATTGCTTGTCTTATTACTCTTTGAATGGAATCCTGTCCTTTGGTAGTCTTTCTTAATGTCTGGGAACTGAAAGTACTCAATCATCTGCCTCAGTGAAGTGATAATCTAAGATAGTGGCTGGGTTGGGATGTCTTGAAATTTGACATCTAGGCCAAAGCCAGTTAACTCTAGGTTGTGACTTGCTTCATTGTTTGAATCAGAGATGATCTCTGAAAGCCCTAGTGAGTGACCAGATGTGGCATTAAACAACTGCAGTCTTGTCAATAAGTAGGTTGAAATCTCCCAAGCCAACACGTTTGGTGTAATGCACCACTGTTAGAGAGAAGGTACCAGCGAGCTCCTCGAAGGATCCTTTAGTAGATAGTGGACTGTGAAGGAGATAAAAAAATCTATGTTGACTTTGGCTCTTTTTTTTTTTTATTACCACATGTATGAATTCAAATTAACTTTTCTTCCTTGATGCAAGTCTTTCAGACTCGATATTGGATGTGATGGATGTACTGCTGCCTGCCCCCTTGTCTTCTGTGGGCATGTCTATGCATGCATTTACACCAGCTTAAATTTACTGTGCAATGAGCAGGAATAGGGAGGTGTCTACATGTACAGGCATTAATGCACATTGATGTTGTCTGTGGACTGACTTGGACTAAAGTTAGTCCCAAGTTAGTCCACACACACACACACAGTGTTACTGTGCAGTAAGCCATTTACACATGTGTTACTGCATATTAACTATTTTGAGGAGCCCCAGGAATGCCTGCTAGTGACAATGTCCGGTGTGTTCCCCGTGATGAAAGGGAACCCTTCTACTGAACATAACACCCAAGAAGTGGCAGGTGAGTACTGTGGTATCCCCTGCAGAGAACACGACCCCGCATCACAACAGCAGGAGCCATCCTCGCTCCAGGGCCGCACGGGAGAGGCTCCATGAAGTTAGGTGGGCACAAACATATACAGGTTTAAATACATTTTATACAAGGAGAGGTTTCCAAGGTTGTTCTTGAATCATATATTTGGAGACTGGCTGCCCCTTACCTACCCTCTTCCTCCAAATACTAAGTAGCTTAAAGAGTTACAAAGACTATGGGTCCAATCCTACTTGCACTGAAGTCAACTGAAATTATTCTATTGATTCAGTGGGAGTTGGACCAAACTTTATTTGATTGGTATATGTGATCTTTTCCATAATGCTGTCCCAACAACTTGAATGCCTCCAATGGGAATGAATGAATGATGTGCAATGAATGTCTACACAGTGAACTGGATCTAAGAGATTTCTTCAGGTTTGGAGATGCAGAGTTGTAATTTGGGTTTGGGTTTTGGCTTATATAGAGCCTGGGTACATTAAAATTTCCCCAGTTCTGCAGGGGATTTCCTGTTCTGCACAGAATGAATGTTATTGAATAACAGAAAAAGTCACTCCTTTTCTGTGGAATGTGAATGCCCAGAGATGTAAGCATGTTGCTACAGTACTTCTTTAGTTCATGCAATAAGGGTCTGATTCAAAGTCAATTTACATGAGTGAAAAGATTCCCATTTACTGTGATAGGCTCTAGATCATCCCACTACATTCTTCATGTAAAACTAATATGAGGCCTTGCTTTTACAATTGATACTATCTGGGGGGATTTCTTTCTGTCATTCTTATTAATTAAATGCCTTTGCTGAAATCAGCCAGAGCTTTGCTTGAAGTAGAACTGAAGACAGTAAGACTAGACCCCAGGATAGAAGGGACCAGAAAAAAAATCACTCGATACATCAGCATTGCTTCCCCAACCCATGCTTTCTCTTTTCTCCAGGACTCCCCTTTGTTTATTCTTTATACTAATGTCCCTTATCTAACCCGTGTCTGAATACCTCCAGTGACAGTTTTCATATTCTACACACTGTCTTTGGTAGGGTTAAGAGAGAATTTCTTTCCACATTATGGTCCTTTTGATTATTTTTAAGTAGAACCTTTTCAAGTTTTGTATATGACATTACAAATCACATTCGTACTAATCCTATGCAATCGTACAAGTCCTTGAAAATGAATGGTACATAAAGTATAAGGGTTGTCTTATCACTTACCGTACAGTTTGGAGAAGAGATAATAAATCTAATTGATTCTTCCATGTGTTATCTTAACACCAGAGTCCGACACAAAATGTACAGCAGTATTTAAATTACCACAACACAAAGTCAACATGATGCCAAGGAAAGGAATAGAGCAATATTCTTAATTCTGAAAAACTGTATTGGTAATCAATTGAAATGCAGGAGCAATTGAAGAGCTGTCCAATTTTCAATTGCAGTATAAGTTGGGAAACAATTTGAAAATAATGGCTCATACAAAGAGTTTTTGAAACAGTCAATATGGACTTCACGTGAAGGACAAATAAGAATTTGGCAGACTACCCATTGTTCAGCCTTTGTGCTTGAGACATTATCTGCAGTACATGCCAAAGTGGCCAAGCTCGTATCACAGTGTGAAATCTTTTAGTGTGACTTTATTGAAACCAGATTTAATGGGGTACTCACTCAGAAAGCATCTTCAATGAATGTGTATTAACATTACTGTGAGCATTACTATTAATATACAATCACTGCAAATGTATTTTGCTAACTCCCTATACATACCTGGTTTACTGAACTGATTCACATTTGTAATGTTTATTTACTTTTAATACCTTTTATTATATTGCTATGTCACATGATATTATGACAAAATATTTTCAATTAATTGCTGCAAAAATAATTTTCTTGCCCACTGGACAATATAGATTCAGAAAAAAAAATTATTTATGTACCTTTCATTTCTAGAAATAAGTCTAACCAACCAGGTTTGGCTCTTTACCTAATTTAGGAGTTGAAATCTGGTTGTCTGAAACTGTATGGGGAATTTTATGCACACACAAAGTTCTAGGTTGAAATAATTTCCATGGAGGCCTCAGATTATCATCTGAGTGTATATAGCTATCTGTCCAGAAACCTTTTGTTCTAGCATTCAGAAGATGAACTTCTGCCATGTGACTTAGGGCTACATTGCTCATCTTCAATAATTTTTCTTTCTTAACAGTTAATGTCAATCAATCTTTGAGTGGTCTACCTTACAAGAAAGTTCCCAAAGGACTGGACTGATATTGCAGAGAAAGTTAGATTGGATATAGCTATATGAAGTGGGGTCATGTAACAAGCATAATGCATTCCCTGACCTATATTTAGTTCCTTTGGGCCAATACAATGAATCATGATAGAACATAACAAGAATTAGGTGCTGAGCTTTTGTAATCATCATTCAAGAAGCCAAGACTTCTAGCAGAATGGCACTTTAATCGTATGCATGTTGTAATGAAGAAACACCTCTAACACTGTTCTTTGTTGTTTCTATCAAAAAATTAAGGTAAAAAAGAAAAGCAGAAAAATTATGGGGAGACCAAAGAGTAAAACCAAACCAAAGAGATGTAAATGGAGTTACTAGGGATTTACATCAAATAATTGTAAATGAGAGCTTTGAAATATGGTTTATGGGGTCACCTCTGAGAACTTGTTCTTTATAACAGGGACAGCTGGATGCAAAAAATAATGTCTGCACCTGCATAGAAATGAAAATGTGAATGTAGCTTATAAAGCACATAATTGGGAAAAGGTTATGAAAAACGTCTTCCTACTCACTGTCAATGGTCTCTTAGTACGTACACAGGAATCTATTATTGTGCAACTTAGCAGCCTGAGTTTCAGCAAAGTGGTAGTATACTTGCTGTCCTAAACTAAATCTAACTTCTGATGTACTTAACTTCTCCCCTGTAGTTTTCACTAGAGATATTATTTTCTTTTTGTCTTGCCCTAAGTCTCATGTGGTGTTGCTTTACTTTGGAATAAAATGGACAGCTCCTCTAAGGAAGGACTTGCCAATAAGATGGCCAAATCAGACTTTGCATTCTACTCTGCTGCATCCTATTAATCACATCCTACCTCCAGTTGCATAACAGCTGAAGGCCTTTCCTATGGTGGGAAAACATTTCTGTTGTGCAGTAGGCAGGGCTAGAAGCTGGGAGCAGGGTGCAAGGGTGGTTCCTATCTTTTATACTATGGAATTCTTCAACACAGCCATGGTGCTGCCTGGGCAGTAGAACAAAGGAGCTGGAGGCACTGGATCTAATTTAGCTAAAATACTCTAAGCTTCCTACATGCTATTGAGGTGACAAATGGTCAAATTTTGATTGCAGGCCATTGCAACCATGATGCTGCAGGTGTGACTGCAGAGTGGCTGAGTTTGAACAGGTCACTGCCCTTCTCAGTCCTCAGTGGCCACAATCTAATTCTTAAGGTTGGTGCAAAACATAGCGTTTGTCCTTGTGATCTTGCTCCAGTAAAACTCTTAAGAACATGCATAGCCTTAAACTTATAAGAAGTACCTTTGACTTTTGTGAAATTGTTCATATGCTTCAAGTACTGCATGATCTTAACTGCTTTGCTAGATAGGTTTTTATATGCCCATCTGTTATAGATGTATGTGTATATCTTAGAATGGCAGCTACTTCATACATCAATAAGTATGTATATTTATCAGGCTACCTAACACATCCTGTAAATGAAGCGATAGTTTAATTTGTTTCCAAGTTCCATTGTAAAGCTATGGTGCTTGATACATTTCTGGAAGAAAAGCTGTTATTTTGTCTTGGTTTAGCTTTAAAACCCTGCTTATTTTCCAGGGAAGGGTTGAATGTACTTTCTTAGTTGATTGCTCTCATGACATAATTAGCTGGTAATCTGGCATCGAAATATGATGGACCAGTGTTACAACAATGCTATAAATCGTAGAAAGGTTAACCAAATGAGATTTGTACCTTTGAAATCTTTACAATGATGAGAAAAAGCCCTTAAAAAAAAAAAAGATCATACTCTAACGTTAATCTTTTAAGCTAAATCAATTTAATTCATTCCACACGCTAGAGAAGTATTAACAATTTAATTGCTGCCTGATTAAAAAGAATGTGCTGCATGAAATATAAAAACAACTACAATTTGATACTTACAGTATTTCTTCTATTGTACAAGTAGAGGGGAGACCTATAGGATCCTAAGACAGTGATGTGTGTAAATTAAAAAGAGTTGGCACTTAAAATTCTTCACACAGATAATTGCATCATGTCTAAATGACTAAAGCAACATCCAAGAACCTTTTAGGGTATTTTTAGCCCTAATTATTTTATCTTAATGCTAGTCCGAAGTACTATAAAGATCAATATTCGCACTAAGGGGACGAAGCAGGAACCATAATCAAACACTGAAGCATCGTTGCTATGCTGAGAGAAACAACTTTATCATTATTGCCAGATGTAAATTTTACCCAGAGATGACTGCCTTTTGTGAGCTGATTGTGACACTTCAAATGAAGTCACAGCCTTTTATTTTTAAAAGACTAAATACACTGCTCAGTTGCTGCCATCTCATGTCCTGTCCTGCAGTTTGCTTTTCTCTCTCATCTCTCCTCTTTGACTGTAGGATTTCTAAGGAGAACTGGAGGGAGAGAGTCTCAAGAACATGTTAGTCCACAGCTGCCTATCTGTCGAGGACAGTACGTTTGATTAAAGGGGAGCTCCCTCCTGGATTTCACACATCACATCAATCACATTGATCAGCCCCCAGAAAGGCAACATATTGTCTGGGAATAAGCCAAGGAGGGATATCAATTTCACAATAGCACTTATGTCTTTCAGCCAAGAACCAGTTTATTTTTGGCTCTTGGAGGCTTGAGACTCACTTTGGAGCTACATTTATGTCCAAAGATTTGCACCATCCTTTCAGTGATAACTTTTCACCTTAAATTTGTAGACCTGTATGTGATTTTCATTCAGAAAAAAATAGCTCTCAGGTTTTCTCCTATTGCTTTACTCTGAGATCTAATACATTTGGAATGATGTGATTTCTCTGTCTTCCAGGTGTTACTTTAAAATACAAAGAACCTTTTGGTATTTTCTGCATGAAATGAACTTTATCCCTAATTTCTTGCACAAAGAGAACAACCCCTTAGAAAAAGTTTTACTTCAAAATATTTAGTATGCTATTCATATTTCCAATGATGCATAAAAAAGGCAGTCATTATTTTAATGTACCATTTATTAATAACCTCCAACTGTGATCTCCAGTATGATCCAGATGAAAATTATCTCATTTTTCAGGAACTATATTTATACTTTTGGGCTCCAATATTTGGGTTTCTGGATACGTGGCTTTTCTCAGATAGTTTTTTGATTTATTATATGTGCCTGTCACTTTAAAGAAATCATTCTTACATATTGTTTTATGTTACACTCCCAAGGAGGTTTCATTTAGTTTGTTGACATAATGAATCCTACACCTCATGATTAATTACTTTGTATTATATTATTACATTCACCTACGTTTACCCAGGCTACTTTCTTAATAATTGCTGTTCATCTCATGTGGGGGGGGGGGGGTGAGAGAGAGAGAGTTGGGTTTAGTTAAGCTGCAAACTGCTGTAGAAAATGAACAGAGAAATTAAATCTGATCCTTTCATCATTAAAAATAAGGGTTTGACCCAGAATCATTATTACTAATATAGCACTTTCTTTCAGTGAAACCCCTAGTAATCTATTACTTTTGTATGACAAAATGAATCTTGTAAAAAATTTGGAAAAGCCACTTAGTATTAATCTGCTTGAATTGGTATTTACCCATTGCTACTTATTGAATTATTTAGTTAATTGCACTACTAAACACAACAATCCTTAAAAAGAAATTCTAGCCTGGCTGAGTCCGTGGCATGCTGCAAGATACATGGCAAAAAAGAGGTATCAACATCTGCACTGACATAATGCCTACCAACTTGATAAAAAAGACTTCATTCCTTCTTTTGTGTATGTATACAGTCATACATTACCTACATCATTTAATAAAGCCATTTAGCTAATTTTATTTTCAGTAAGGGGAACAGAAGAGGAGCACAGCAATATATTCAGCTAACCTTTAATTGTCTAGCAGCTTGCAAAATAACATCATGTGGCTTTTATTTACCTTGAGTATGTAAACTCATATAAAAGTGCTTTGCTTGTAATATTTAGAAAATTATGATAGGGAGTATTTAGCAGTACTGTATCAGTACATTTTATTTATTTTTTTGCATTGGATGAAGTGAGGGTCCTTACTATATACCCTTTTAAAGATCTGCACACTAAGAACCAGAAGTTGAATTCAGGATTTGTAGCTAAAAATGCCATTTTGCTCACAACTTTTCCCTTAAAACAATCAGAAGCAGGCAGCTTTGATTTAAATTATTTGTGCAGATAGTGAGCTATAAAAAAAAAAAAAGATCATTACATTGAGTTCCTGGAAATTAAAAAGCTATGCATTTTCCCTTTCACTTTTGTTATATTATAGACACTGAACAGCAATAATTGCTAAAACCTTACTGTTTTTAAATTATATCAAATGTGTTATAGAATATCAAAGTAGCTGCATTTCTTATTCTGTAATGCTTAATTATTTTAAGTATTCTGCTCAAATTATTTTAAAATGAATGTTTGATGTCCATGTCTGCTTAGCATACCTATAGTACTAATGTTTATATTTTCAAATTAAAACCCTCAGATGATTTAATTTTATGGCATTTTTGAACCAGTATTTTATATGCTGCCATAATTATTGTTTCATTAACAAATAGCATTACTCTTACTATTTCACCTAATATAACATATTTCATTATTCTTATTATTTCTCCCAAACCAGAATATGCACTATTGTTTAGCTTTTGTACAAACTGGAAGACTGCTTCCCTGGTTATAAGTGTTGTTGTTTAATGTTTATATATATATGTATATATGTATCTGGGTGTATCATTATGTGTGTACATTTCTGCTTTTTTTGTGGTAATGGGCATTCATTACCTTTCTTAAAGTTCCACATTCAAAAAAGACTAATTATCCACGGAAGAATATTGGTACTATGTAGCATTTTTATACTGGCTTCCAAATGCATTTCTTGCTGAGTTTTACTAGTATTTTGATAAAATCAATATTTTAAAAAGCATACAGTATAATAGCAATATAAATTAATCACATTTACAGAACTAAAACATATGCATACAACATATAGTAAACTGTTTTTTCAAAACCTCAAAATCATATGCTGTACCCTTAGGGGGAAAAAACAGGTATGATAACATTAAATATGAAATAAATCTATTATTTCCCTAAATGAGTTTCACAGCCTTTGATAATTTATCATAAATTTCACTGAGTTCCTTGACTGTCTTCATCTTGATCTTTCTTGTTATATATCCACCATTTCAATATGTAGCTAATATTATCATACACTGAACTAAGTCAGCAGTTTTGACATCTTCATTTCAATGTCCTTTTCTGTACCTTCAGCAATGTTAATGTTACAAATTATAGTAGGGTATATTAATAGCCATACCCAGGAAGCAGAAAGAAAAGTGCATTTTTTTAAACTAAGTACTAACTTGGGATTTCCTGGGCCCATTGTCAAGTCAGCCGAACCCACAGCTCCTCCATTGTGATGATAATGGATTCCGTGTTGTTGGCTCAAAGGTCACAGGGTCACCGTAAGCTCCTTAATGGACTGTGAAATAACTTTAACTGCATTAACCTCTCCGGATCACATGGGTGGCACCAACATCCAGTCCTGAAATTCTCATTCGCTTATAGAGACAATACCATTAGATTATTATATTTTCCTTTTGGAATAGCAATAGGCTGAAAGCAATTATGCAGCTAAGCATTTCCATTAAGTGAATGGGGCCTTAAAGAAGATTAACTGGAGCTTCTCCTGCATCCAGTATAAAGGTGGCATAAGTCAGAAGTTTTCCAGAGAATTCAGATCTGCTAAAACAAAGTATGGATGCTAGCATTGACTGAAATACAAATGTTGCCTTTCTATTTTTGGGTGGCTACTTATATCAATCATAGCTTTCTTGAAAGCTTATTCCTATACATTTTCTTAAGAAAAATTTTGGCATTGGAAAAGAACATTTCCTATTTATCTGAACCCAAACCAGGCAACTGAGAGAAAATCTGATTTCCTGTAATAGTCTGCCAGTGAATTTTACCTGGTATCACAGGATCACCCACTCTGAGGGCCAGGAATAATGACTGAGTCTGAGTTTGGTGACACTGATTGTTATCTGCTGAATGGTGTTAACAAGACTCATTTAAGCCCCTATTCAGTGAAGTGTGCATGATAAGTTTGAAGTCAATGAAACTTAAGCACATCCTGAAACTTAAACACATACTTAAGTTTTTTAAATGCTGAAGCTACACATAAATTGAGTTTGTAGAAAATGAAACCTACTCTTTTCTAAAAGCAAGTACAATAGTGATCGTATGGGACCAATCTAAGGTATGCAGCTTTGAGGGTGTATGCATTATATATGTATTGCCATAACTATTTATTTATATTGGTTCATACAAAAAGCTCCTATTCCAGGCTCTATGTACTTTAACATATTAAAGAAACAAAGAGCATTGTATCCCCAATCTAAATAACAGAACTCACTTAGCAGAAGGCATGGATGGGGCCATTGTTCTATAATAAAGCTGTAATAATTTAATATATAATTACTTGTAACATTTTGAAACTGTTGATAATAATATAAAACATATTGCAGAGAGGTTATGAGTATGGACCTACTGAAATTGTGATTGTGTGCAATCAGACAATGCCTACAAAATATGTGAAAAAAAATTATGGAAAATAAAATACCGGCTCCCCAAAGGGATCCAGCAGTCTTCATGTTACCGTGGCCCAGGCACACAGTCCACCAGGAGGGGAGAGGGGCTGCCAGCATGAAGGGGAGCCAAAGATGGCTGCTGCCCCCACTCCTCTGATTTGCTGAGAGGGCTGCCTGTCATATGACCCCACCCCTCACCACCAATCGGAGAAGCACCACAACTGCTCACAGCATAGGGGCTGCCAGAATAGGGGCTGCTGGCAGGTGAGGTTACCTCCTTTACACTCACCCCCAAAGTTACCTCCTTTACACTGAAATTTGGTGTTCCTCTCATTTGTATGAGGTGAAAATGTTTTAAACTGGAGGTAAAGGATCAAAACTGTAGGTGTGTCAGGGCAGTTTGCCCCTTTAAGAGGAAACAGTCAGCCTTGTTGAGAGAACCTAGCTACAGAGCATTTGGATAATGAGGGTACTGTCTCATGTCCCCACTGGGGATGCTTGTACACATGATGAAAATAGCCCGTTTTTGCGATTTAATTGTGCCACACTTACACATACCAGGTTTTTTTGCAATTTAAATGAATTTGTTACATTGCAAATTAAACCACATCCCCCATGTAGTTTAGTTTGCAACGTAGCTACTTGTAACATTGCAGCCTTTCATCTGGCAGCTCGCCCCTCAGTGCTCCATGCACCGTTCCTTCTGCCCAGGCAGGCTGCTAGTGGGTTGGGGGCTGCCCCATCTCGGGCTCAGGGATCAGTTGGATTGGGCTGGGTGCTGCCTCTGAGCTAGGGAAGCCCCCAGCCCGCTAGCAGGCCACTCCTGCCACCACAGAGGGAAGGTCCCTCCACAGCTCAGGGCTGGCTTGCAGCTTGCTTCCTGGCCACAGCCAGGCTCCGCAAAAAAAAAAAGGGGCACCTGGTCCTTCCCTCTATGGTGGTTGCACACCCCCCCCCCCGGGGCCACCTGGGCAGGCTGCTAGTGGGCCAGGGGCTGCTGCAGCTCAGAGGCAGCACCCACCACATCCAACTCTTCCCCGAGCCCACCTGGAGAGCAGCACCTCATGCAGTGTCCCCGCCAGGTGGGGCTGCCCAGGAAAGGGCTGGCTTGGCTCTGGGGCAGCACAGGGAGGCTGCAGGAGGGTGGCTGGGTGTGTTGGCAGCTGAAGAAACAGCAGAGGTGGTACATGATGTGCTGGAAACTGAAGTGGGCTTGGGGAAGCATTGGATCAGGCACCTCTGAATTGGGGCAGCCCCTGAGCTGCTAGCAATCTGCCCGGGGGGGGGGTGCTACCACTGCAGAGGGAAGGGACCGGGCCCGTCACAGCTCAGGGGCTGCTCAGCCCACTGGCAGCTTGCTCCCCCCCCCCTCCCCGCCTCAGGAGAGGCAGGCAGACTTCACAGAAGGAAAAAGAAAGGAAAGGATCAGACTCCTTGCTGTAACAGGGATGGAATTAAAATTAAAATCACAATTAAAAATCCACCACTTCAATTTAGAGGACAAAACCCCTGTCATGTGTACAAATGCCCTGGGAGCTTAAAAACCCAGGGGAGAGAGCAGAAACACAGCAAACCATGAGGGATTGTTAGCTTGCTACTAAGGAGGGACAAGACTAGGTTTAAAGTCAAAGTGAACTTCTAGTACCCAGAACAGGGCAACAGGGTTTACTTTTGTTCTTGTTTTTTTATTTGTTCATTTGTTTGCTGGTCAAAGGCTATGCTTTAGGTAGGAGGACTGGCTGAGGGAGAATACCTGCCTGCAAAAACCCACAGGCTATGTAACCTACTTACATTAGGTTATAGAAAGAACCATTTACACCATTTGTAACTTTCCCACTTAGCTAAGTTTTAGGGGTTTAGGTTGTAGCTGTGTTGGTCTAAGGACATATGCAGACAAGGTTCTTTGGGTAAATCTGATATTTGTCTGTCTGTCTGTCTGTCTGTCTCCTTTCAAAACTAAGATGGTGTCTGTATTCTGCTGTATTTACAACAGCCCCTAGTGACCTAGCTGCTGCCAACATACTTGTCAATTCTAACATTTTACATGTGAAACTCAATATTTTCTGCTCCTCTAACATAACCGATGTGGATTTTCCTCATGGGTAAAAATCAGACCATTCTCATTTAATTCAACTGACATTTTGACTAACATCAAAAGGTTTTTTTTTCTTTTCTCCTCTTTTTTTTAGGTAGAGGGTTTTCAACATTTTCACTCTAGAAACTTGGAATGGAGACTTTCCCTGATATTTGACAGCTGAATTGTGTCAACAATTTTGCTGACTAAGTACCTGATTCTGAGAAATGCCAAGCAATTTACAAATCATGTAGAAAATACAGACATGCCTTTCAGTAGCAGGTTGTGAGAGAAGAGGCTCATGGAGTGTTACATTGATTAATCTCATTGATTAATCTCACATCGATTAATCTCACCTCTGTTGGCAAATTTAAACATTAAAAGTAACATGAAAGTGAAAGCTTGGTTCTGTCATGAAGCTACACTTGGCCAGTGCTATGTTATAATACATTAAGCACTAAGTTTACAAAATGTTGTGCAACCACTAACTAATGAGTCCAACCTCACAACTTCACTATGGTTTAGGTACAAGGAAAGGAGTTGCATAATCTCCAAGAAAGAGAAAATAGCCTCTAAGGCAGGGGTGGCCAACCTGCAGCTCCGGAGCCACATACAGCTCTTCAGAAGTTAATATGCATCTCCTTGAATCTTTGCACAAGCACACATTGGAAGCTGGTCGCCGTGTGCTTGTGTAAAGATTTGAGATGCATATTAACTTTTGAAGAGCCGCATGTGGCTCTGGAGCCACAGGTTGGCCACCCCTGCTCTAAGGTGTTAACTGACTCATGGGAGTGATTAAATGAGCTGCCACTCTTGTGTTTATTCTAGGACATTTCTTTTTCTAAATACTCTAGTCACCTTACTATCATCCCTAATTGTTAAGGATGTGTGGAGCTTCGGGTTCTGATTTGATCTGGAGCAGATTCAGCCTGATTCGGTGGCCAAATCTCCAAATCTGAGTCAAATCAGGAGACCAAAAAAAGGTCTGAATCGATTCAAAGCTCTCCAAATCAATTTGGAAAAGATTAAGAGAGCTTCAGAGATTTGGGCAGTCCCTGCTCGCTGCTGCAGGAAGTTGGATCCGGACTCCATGCTGGTAAGTAGGGGCCAGGGGAGGTGGGGCCTGGAGGAGGGTGGAGGGGACCATGGGGGAACCCCTGCCAGGCCCCATCCCCTGCCTGCTCCCTCAGCCCTGCTGAGAGCCCCCCATCCCCTGCCCACTCTCCCAGCCCCGTCAATGGCTGCCCCAGCTGGCCCCAACTCTCGGCTCTAAAAAAAAAAAAGGGAAAAAAAAGCCCCCACTCACTGGCTGCTGCCAGGTGGGGGGCAACCCCCACTGCCCCCCACCACCCTGTGCTGTGTGGGGGGCTCTGCCATGAGCCCTCTGACCCCCACCCACTCTCCCAGTCCCCCCCATGGCTGCCCCACCTGGCCCCAGATCCCACCTCTTTAAAAACAGAAAAAACCCACTCACTAGCTGCTGCAGTTGCTTCAGGGCTTCTGGGGGCTCATGGCGTGCCCCCCTCCCCCCATAGCACATGGCAGTGAGGGGCGCTGGGATGGCCCTTCCCCTCCAACGCCTGGCAGGAGCTGGTGAGTTCGGGACTTTTTTTTTTTTTAAGAGCTGAGAGCTGGGGCCAGGTGGCACAGCCATGGGCTGGGGGCTGGGATAGTGGGCAGGGGTCAGGGGGCTCATGGCAGGGCTTCCCAAGCAGTATGGGGACAGTGGGGGGCAGTGGGGATCGCCCCCTGCCTGGTAGGGGGTGGTGAATATGGAGCTCTTTCTTTTTCTTTTTTTTTAAAGAGCAGGGAGCTGGGGCCAGCCAGGGCAGCCATTGACACGGCGGGGAAAGTAGGCGGGGGATGGGGCCTGTCAGATTCAGAGATTCAGCCGATTCGGCAGTGGCCAAATCTCTGAATCAGATTTGGCCGAATCAATTTGGAACAGTGATTTGAATCACCAAATTGAATCACTGTCCCCCGAATTAGCTGAATCCAAATCCAAATCAAATACTAGCTGCTTCGCACAGGCCTACTAACTGTATCTAAGACAGCCGCTTTCACTGATTCAGTTTTTCATATATGTATATAAGGACATTTTAAAAATCAAAGGAACAAATCCTAGGAAGTGTTGAGCACCCACAAAGCAATTCAAGTTATCACAATAGCTATAAGTGCTTAGCATCTGTCAGGGTTTGACTCCTACTGGATGTGTCCACACATTCATTAATGTGCGGTAGTTACTGTACATTAAGTTTAATACCTGGATAACCAAGTACTAAATCAGTGTGCAGTAACATGAGCTGCTACAGAGTAGCACTGATGCATGGGGTTTTTTGGATGGTAACTGCGTAGTATCCCAGTACTACTACACAGTACCTTATTAGCATGGGTTTTGCCCAACGCACTACTGCGCAGTGTTATTAGGCTACTGTGCAGTTAACATCTCGTATAGATGTACCCAATGAGGAGAATTCATAATGTGACTCATAATGTGATACCATATCAAAGTGACATATATTTCAAGTAGAATTTTAAAGTCATCTCTTCATGGAGCCTTATCTTCTTCTTGTTTTGGTTTTAGCAGCCAAGATTCTGTTTAACTGATGTACATTGGCATGTCTTGTTTGGCTAGGTGTCCCATAAACTATGGATTCCAAAATATCCCACAATGAGATCTGTACCCTGTGCGGGCCGGGAGCGGTCTGAGGCCTTCAGGGGTGCACAGCGGGCTGTGGCCAGCAGCCCTGGCACGCGGGTCGGGGAATGTAGGCCGGTGGACTAGAATTAGGCACAGACGCATAGCGGTTGATTAAAGATTATTTTACTTACACCGTAGATGGTCGCGGTGCAGGCAGGAAAAACTTGCTTGCGTTGCAGTTACAGACAGACACGTGGAGTTTGCTAGGCTCCACAACACGAACTCGAACAAGACCCGCAGAAAACTCGAGCCTCTTGAAATAACTCGGGCAGAGCTCTGGATACACACACACACGAAGCTTGCTAGGCTCCGTGGAACAAGCACGCAGGGAAGAGGTTCGTCGAGGGATCGCGCTTGGCGACGGGGAGAGGCCAGAGGTTGATCAGACCCCTATAGCCTTCTTAAGGCACACGCTGGGTCCGTTAGGCTCTGCAGCGCTTAGAGTTCTTCACGAGATGTGAAGCCCTCCTCCTCCACGAGATGGTTGTGGAGTCCTCCAACTTGGGCGGAAACCACTCAAGCCTCTTATACGGCTAGCAAGCCAATCACTAGCCACCACGTGGGAATAATTTAGAACTGGCCAATAGTGGGACACAAATTTGCATACGGGTGGCGGGAACTCCTTTGCACCGGGGTTTTCTCTTTGCAACTGAGAAATGCACCCTACAAAGAAAGCTCCTCGTGGCAGGAAATAATTCAGCAGTGCCGAAGCGCACACACACAAAATCACACCCTTGGGTTGTGACATCCCCCCCTTGCTGAAGGCACAGCTGAATTATGCCATACACTCATTACTTGGGTTATCAAGAGCTCTTACCACGGGTCGTCAAACTAAACAGGTAAACACAAAATTAGCTAACATAAGAAGTTCGTCCTCCAGGGATCGAATCAAATAATAACCAGCACAAATACATATACACATAATTAGATTCATAACAAAGAACTACACGATCAGGGCTTCAGTGGGCGTCATGGCAAAGTTGCACGTCAGGCCCTCACTTCTTCCAATTATGTTATCCTTCTTGGGGCTTCTCTCCACCACGCACTCTGAATTTTGGATCTGTAAACAAAACTTTCAGAAAATAAGTTAACATATATCAAAATATTTACAAAATTTCCATGGAACCACACTATCATTTTTAAAACATATAATACAAGTGTTTGCTACTTCGAACTACCCTCTCTTGCACATTCAACTAGATGAAATTGTCGACGAGTCGTCATCCAGTTCTTCTAGATAATGGAAACCTAACTCATAGGCCAGTTGCCATTGACCTGCGTCCCCTAAAATCCGAAGTTGCTGCTTATTGAGTCCAGAACTTTGTAGGAGAAATCCAAACATGTATCGCTCCTCTGGTGTTCTCGATGGCAATGATGGAAGATCGGATTCGTGGTGTCTTGCGCCTTGAGCCTCAGTCGGGTGTCGACATTCCCGATCACTCGATAATCTTGGCTCCGTCAGGATACGCAGTCGTGACAACTGATGCAGAAGATTACTCATGGGTTGGTTCACCATTGGGTTAAGCAGAATCCGGAGGACAACGATGTTCTTTTGCCCATAAACCTCAAGACAACTATCTGTGCTGTGAATGGTTACTGGAACGGTTCCAGGATCTCGTAGATGACGGTGAGGCCATGGTCTTATTCGCTGGAGTGATGTCAGTCCCAGCGCACATGCTCTGGGGTTCCAGGCACAGTATGAGACTCCGATGATCGCTAGCATAAGTTGTTCTGCGCCGGTATGTTCTGGCTATCTGTCATGCCATGCGTGGGCCTTTTGACCGATCAGTCCTGCAACAAGCGCTGGCAGTGGAATAGGCCAGTGAACGTTAAATGCCACCATGTCGATGTCAGTGACATGTCCTCTACTCCACGAAGCTTGTCTGACCAAGAAGCTTGCTTCTTCCTGGTTTAGCAGGTCGGATCCAAGTTCCATGACCAAACGTCCCAACCATACAGCTAGAGTTTCTTCAGGCTGGATTCTTGATTCTCTGCACAAATTCTGCAGTTCAGTTCTGTTGCGAGCATAGTAGGCAGTGGCAACTCGGTTAGTTGTTGTTACAGGCTGAACTACTGCTGCGGGAGTCACTGCTGCTGTTATTGCTTCAGGCAGGAGGGGCGGATGCACTCCTCCGCTCGATTCTCCCTTCCGTCAGCATGAAGGCATGGTCGCCGGAAGTGACGCTGTGTCGGTGGGCGGGGTCGCCGGCCGAACTCTCGCGGGTTCCTCCGAAGCTCCACCCTTCTTTTCTGGTTCTTCCACGCGGTCTCCCTCTTGCTCAGCGCCATCTTGGCGTGGCGTCTCAGGATTTTCTTTCGCAGCCTCTTCTTTGACCGCTCAAACGGCCATACGCAGCTGGGCTTTCAAACTTAAATTCTTTTGCATTAGATCGGTTGCAGTACGAAAAGTTGCAGTTAGCACCCCCCTTGTCGTATTGTGGGGCCACCCTCTCATCCGCGGCGCGTTTCTCCGTTTCCAGATCTTCGTGGAGCTTGGATGGAAGCTTGCGACCCCTTAATTTAGATGCCAGCATAAAGGGGGCGAACCGGTCAATCGGCACCGGTTCTTCACTCTCCCAAGCACATCTTAGGCAATGGGCACGCTCCCGGGTGAGGGCCGGGTTTACTGTGCCCGCCGGGTTGACTCTGGTGAGGGACACAGTGTCGAGGGGCCTGAACAGGACCCGCTCATCACTCATTATACACCTGAATGCCGCGGGGTGAAAATACACTTCCCTCTCTTTCGGGGCTCCATCTTCGGAAGCTCCCTCTTCTCCCTTCAGCGAAAGGCGTCTGCTGATAAATCTCTCACCCGTTCCGCCCGCCTGGTGGTAAGCGATATGCACCTCCATTTCCATAAAGTTTTCTACTTGGCGTTTTCCACTGCGCCAAGGGCAGTTCTTAACTAATTCTAGCTCTAGCGTGCCTTCCCCTGATCCCATCCTTGTCGTCGTGTGCGGGCCGGGAGCTGTCTGAGGCCTTCGGTGGCGCGCTGTGGGATGTGGCCAGCAGCCCTGGCACATGGGTCGGGGAATGCAGGCCGGTGGACTAGAATTAGGCACGGACGCATAGCGGTTGATTAAAGATTATTTTACTTACACCGTAGATGGTCGCGGTGCAGGCAGGAAAAACTTGCTTGCGTTGCAGTTACAGACAGACACGTGGAGTTTGCTAGGCTCCACAACACGAACTCGAACAAGACCCGCAGAAAACTCGAGCCTCTTGAAATAACTCGGGCAGAGCTCTGGATACACACACACACGAAGCTTGCTAGGCTCCGTGGAACAAGCGCGCAGGGAAGGGGTTCGTTGAGGGATCGCGCTTGGCGACGGGGAGAGGCCAGAGGTTGATCAGACCCCTATAGCCTTCTTAAGGCACATGCTGGGTCCGTTAGGCTCTGCAGCGCTTAGAGTTCTTCACGAGATGTGAAGCCCTCCTCCTCCACGAGATGGTTGTGGAGTCCTCCAACTTGGGCGGAAACCACTCAAGCCTCTTATACGGCTAGCAAGCCAATCACTAGCCGCCACGTGGGAATAATTTAGAACTGGCCAATAGTGGGACACAAATTTGCATGCGGGTGGAGGGAACTTCTTTGCACCGGGGTTTTCTTTTTGCAACTGAGAAATGCACCCTACAAAGAAAGCTCCTCGTGGCAGGAAATAATTCAGCAGTGCCGAAGCGCACACACACAAAATCACACCCTTGGGTTGTGACATACCCGATTGACTTCTATGGGGCTCTGCATGATAACAGTAGCTTGCAGGATTGGTCTTTAGTTCCTATTACTTTGTTGATAGGATAATGCTGGCATTAGAGGGAGCAGCAGATGGTCAGCATTTCTGAACTGCAAGGCACTTATTTTAAGTATATAAATATGGTTTTAGATCTGAAATGTTTGACTCCCAAATCATGCTAATAAAGAGTTGTATTAACAAAACATTAATCACTATGGGTGTGTACAGATGTACTAACTTTCTGACAGTTAAGCCAAAATTTGGTCCCAGTCAGCTGTCTACCAGAGGGCAGGAGATAGCTCCCTGCTCCCAAGAAATGCCTGTTGCTGGGGCAGGCTCTGTCACAGGAGCCCAGACAGGGAATATATCCCCTTGCCTTGGCAGCAGGGAGCTGCAAGGCTCCTGCTGCAAGATCACAACTGGGGGGAGGGCTGAGAGACCTTTATCTCCCAGTCTGAGCTCTGCGGTCACAGCCAGTTTCTCCCTCAGCAATGTATGCCTCCCATCCCCAGGTATTTTAGGAGCTCCTAGAGCCCATTAGTCTTACCAGCAGAACAGGCAACTAAGCAGGCTGCCAGAGCACTAACTGCCTCCAGTCCCCGCCCTGGGGCTTGTGTGTGTCCAGGGCCCTGCCTTCTTCCAGTCAGCTGACTGGGTGCAGATGCTAGCTAATTCCTTCATTAGCCTGCTGCCACAGCAACCTGCACCTATGGGGGATCTGCCTGGCTCCTAGGCATCTCTCTCTAGGCAGTTCCTGACCTTAAAGGAGCAGGCACACCTTAGTGCCCTGCGACACATGCCCAAGGTGTATTATCTTGAGTCGCATTAGTTAAGTTGACTTAGCTCACAAGATGGCTGCCACCATGTCAAGGAGCTGTACATGTGTACACTCCAATGTGCCCTAAATTGCCTTAGTTAAGTCAACTTAGTTATGTTGCCTTATGTTAAGTTAACTTAGCACATGTGTACACACCCTATCTTGCATTTAGACTGCACAAGCCTTCAGTTATTAGGTTAGCCCATGCCAACTTGTTTTAAAGAAAAAATCTTCTCCTTTCTCTTGGGCTATCATTTCTGCAAATGTTGCAGATTCCAATTCTACAGTCCCATCAGTGTCACTTGGCTATAATAACATTCACACAAAAAGTCTACTAAAATCAGACCTAATATTAAAAATAAATGTTGC
Source organism: Alligator mississippiensis (assembly GCF_030867095.1). NCBI lineage: Eukaryota > Metazoa > Chordata > Crocodylia > Alligatoridae > Alligator > Alligator mississippiensis. The sequence goes on along the minus strand of NC_081824.1, from coordinate 185,373,991 downwards.
TATATTTTAGAGCCTGCACATACAGGAAATTCATGCAAGATTTATCATCTTGGAGAAAAAATATTCAGTGAACTTTGCTCCTATGTATTTATTTAATAGAAAGTGTATATATTTAATTTTTAAAATGTATTATTTTGCATGCAATGCATTTATTTTCATAAGTCATTTGTAAACTTGTTACAACCACATCCAAGAGTTCGTGCAATGAAAGTTTTACCAGTATGGCTCCTGTTTTCATTAGTTTCCCAATGCATGATTGGTTTTTTAATATGCACAGATATTTTTCATATAGTGGAAGACAACTAAAAAGGGGAAGCTTTGCCACTGTGTAATTATCTATGCTTACTTTATGATATCCAAAGACAACACAAAGTCCCTGAGGGGTCACTTCCATTTTCCATACAATGCAGCAGTGAAACCTAGCAAAACATAGCACTATACCAATATCTTCGACTAAGGAATGAAACAAGAAAGAACACTAACCAAACATGCAAACAACTTTTACAGACTGCTCAAACCAGTCATGGTAAATGATAGTAGTTACTTTCTCGGCATTGTCCAGTATTCAATGTAAGGACTACTTGTGCAAGAACTACTTGGATAAAGTTTCTGTTGCTGTTGCCCTGTGGGATCAGGCCGACTCTCAGGATCTCAAATTGCACTGTTAGACAGGAGGGTGTGACACAATTGCACATATACACAAAAAAAAAAATCAATTATGCACATGCACCCCTCCACCAGGCACATACACCCACACTACCAACTCAGGCACATGCACATCCAAAATTACCAGCCTAGGCACATGCATACCTATCGCTAATTCAGGTACATACACATCACACACCAAAAATTAGACAAAATCCGTTACCAACACTCGCACATCCAATACACATACACAGATCACTAAATCATATATCACGCACATGATGACATACATGTTCGCACACATACCACCCACCTACACATATACACAGATGAGTTCCTAACTTGGATGGTACGGTGTGTATGTGTGTGCTTGGGGTAGTTGGGGGAAGGTTAAGATGAAAGAGTGAAAGTGTAGGGAGTGACTGTTGCCGGGACTGGGATTAGAACTGATAGACTAGAGAGAAGCTGGGCTGAGGAGCTGAGGCTTGGGGTTACTTAAGGTCATAGGCCCCAGGGTTACTTGAGGTCACTGGTGCAAGGGAAAAAGCCTGGTAGCAAGGAGGAGACAGCCAAGAAAGAGAGAGGCAGAAGGCTGGGAAATTAGGGCTGGAAACTGAGGCAGAAAGCTGGGAGACTGGGGCTGGAAACTGAGGCAGAAATCTGGGAGATTGGGGCTGGAAACTGAGGCAGAAAGTTGGGAGACTGGGGCTGGAAACTAAGGCAGAAATCTGGGAGATTGGGGCTGGAAACAGAGAGGCAGAAAGCTGGGAGATTGGGGAGAAGAGTTGGGAGGTCAATAAGACAAAAACCCAACTTGGGGTTTCAAAATAGCAGGTTTATTAAACAGACACACTACACATCCCCACAAAGTTATTGTTTCTCACACACACACACACACACACATGCACATGCACTCACATACACACCCACACAATGGTAGCAGGAGAAAAAAAGGCTTGGTTTAGGGACTGAAGTCAAGGTGTATAGGGACAGAGTCCAGATCCTTTGGGAAGGAAGGTGGGTGATAGCTACCTATCCAGGCTGTGAGTTGATCCCTGATGGCCATTTGAGGTCTTTTCCAGCAAGGTGTTGTCCAGGGTGGGGTTGCTGGCAGGGCATCTGGGTGGATAGGTAGTGTGGATGTGGTAGTGGTGCTGTTCCACATGGAGAGGGTGTCCCACTGGGACTGTGTTCACTGCCCCCTTTTATAGGGGCAGACCTTGTGTGACCCTAGTAGAAGGAGGCATGCCCAGGCAAGAGTCAGCCCCTGGTGTACTGAGCATGTGCACTCTAGGCGAGGACATGGAGTTTCAGATGTCTGTAATGGTGGGTTGGCTGATTTCTGCAGCAGTCTTTGGCTTCCAAATCTTGAGCCAGGGCGGGTCAATGCAAGGTGATGGTTGGGTTGTTGAGTTGATGGTTTGGTCATTCAGAGGAAGCTATTTTTCGACCTATTGCCATTGTCTCTCAAGCACCCTCATTCATCCCCATTCATTTAGGAACCAAGTTACATAGGAGGGGTAGGTATGAGTCATAGGTTACGACATCTTGTATAGAGCAGGGGGCACAAGATGGAGGCTTGATATTCAAAATGGAAACTTGACACGACATTAGTTTACAGACATAGGCCTAAATCATATACATTCAATATAAAACAAAAAAAATAAATGCAAAAATGCTAGGAATACAATATAATACAATATAAAACAGTAAAAATCAGTAGAAACATAACAGAACACTACTTACAATATAAAAAGGGGCTTATCACCATAATAGTATACAAGAACTTATCTTAGCTTACCTAGTACTACTTGTAATCGCTTATAAGGGATAGAGAGAGCAGAGAGAAAGTCAGAAATGGTTGGGGAGGGAATGCATTTAAAAAAAAGAAAAATGAAAAACGGAGTTTTCAACAGAATTGCCAACAGAATCTGTCTCACAAAAACAGTACATAGAATAAGATCTTCAGGACTGCAAAACCTTTCAACTAGCTCATGACAAAGAGGTTAAATATGAAGTAAAATAGCAAAGATCCTGGGAATGCCATTGCTTCTTCTAAGAGCATGAACACAAACAGAAACCAAACCAAGGCAAATGCATAATTGTCTATGGGTCAGTTCCTTGGCTTTTTTAATTTGTTGTAGCTGCACTAAGCTTATACCAGCTGGAGATTAAGCCCCATAGTTCAAATGATGAGGTAAAATGTGTATTATTACATGTAAGTAAATATGCATTACTAAAAATGTGAAATGGGATTGGTAATTAATATGCCATAAATGCCCTGTTTGTGGTTCATTGGGAATGTTTTACTGGCCCATCTTAAAAGAAAGTCTCTTTCCTTAAAAAGCTGAATAAACTGGAGGGATCTAGGAATGAGTAATGAGCTAACCAACTTTTCACTTCTCAGTTACGTGTTCAAATTTTTACCTCTTTCATAACTATTTACGGTGCGTTTGCATATGCCCTTGACTGCACAGTTAGTACTGTACAGTCATTTAGTACTTGACTGAGTACCCATTAGTACCGCACAGTCCCAGCAGCACACAGGTCATTTTTTATTCTACTGCGCAGTAGCAGTAGCATCACAGTTTGTGCCCACCAATCCTACATTGTGATTGCAGTGAACTATGTCACTGTAGCACGTTGTTACATGGTGTCTTGTGTAGAAGCACCGTCAGTGACTTAGGTAAAGGGAATTTTGTCATCTTTTAGGAGGGAGATTTCCATACCCGAGATCCACACACTCTCACAATGGACAGTCTCACTGGCAGGACTGAATGAGGTCATTCCAGGACTGAATGATACCTGAATGTACCTCCATATCAGGGCAGAGGTATTTTTGCACTGAGATGCAAGTAAATGCACATTGCTGCTACTTGGAATTGGAGGCAATTGCTCTCAAGCTCTGTGTGATACCTTGAAAAAGGATGGACTTAAGGATACAAGTACCTAGTTTACTAAACTGAGGCCTAAATATCCATGTCGTGAACCTAGGTGAGCATATTGCCAAGAAAAATGGTGAATTCTCTGAAACGCATCATGCCTGATTTGTATTCTTTTTCTGGTTTTCCACCCTGACCCATGTATTGCGTATCATTACACAAATGGACCAAGGGAAGAATGAGATTATCCATCTGTCATTGGCTGACACTCAAATGTGGCAACTGATGTATATGATGCCTAAGTGTCACCTTCTCCATGGCTGGCTTAATATCCAATATAGAATGTAGAACTCAAATTTAGCATATTCCTTAAGGTCACCAGCAAGTGGAACTGTTTGGGATGGGATGTGGAAAAGTTTTCCACTCATAGGAATATGCTTTATTTGCTGGCAGCACAATAAAAGTCTTGCTATTTGATAGCTAGATAACTTTTCTGACTTTCAATCATTCAGCAGATTGGCTAGGTAGTGCTGCAGGGCTTATTTTTGTGGATGATTTAATTAATTTATTTCTTTACCTTTCATACCCATTTATTCTTGCTGTCCCCATTCAAGTACATGTTTAACAGAAATGCCAGTTCAATGACCAAATAAATTAGTATTTTTCCCAGATCAGAGGTATCTTCCAAAATAACATTTGCTGGGTTCTTTGAGTTAAATCTAAGTCTTCACTGGCATCCTTAACACAACTTGTATATTAGGGCTGTGTGAAGCTTTGGATGCTGATTCGATTCAGAGGAGATTTGGCCAGATTCAGCAGCTGAATCTCCAAATCTGAATTGAATTGGGAGACCAATAAAAAGGTCTGAATTGACTTGAAGCTCTCTGAATCAATTTGGAAAAGATTTGGAGAGCTTCAGAGATTTGTGTAGTCCCCATGAATGCTGGGGCTGGTCAGCCATTGGCAGGGCTGGGAGAGTTGCTGGGGGATAGGGCCTGTTTCATTCAGAGATTTGGACGATTTAGCCAAATTGATTTGGGACAGTGGTTCGAATCACCAAATCGAATCACTGTTCCCCAAATTGGCCTAATCTGAATCTGAAGTGAATACTAGCTGCTTCACACAGGCCTATTGTATATCCCTTGCACGTTGACTTTAATGATCAACTTGATGTACAGAAACAAATCAATACAAGTTCAATCTGCCTTCAGAATAGGTTGTTTAGTATAGCACCTCTCTTGTCTCTTCACTTTTGAATGGGTTGTAATGGTATGCATATTACTCCTATCAATAGGCTCTAAAAACTTATATATAGGTACACTGTTGCTTTTTTAAAATAAAATAATTATTGGAGCTTGGCTAAGATTTACATGCATTTAAGAACAATTCTTCAATTCCTGGATTTGTTCTGTCTTGGGTGGCAATGTTCTGCAAAGTTAAGTTTTGCCCCATCGAAAAGACATTTGATCTTTGCACTGCTGAAAATAAGTCATCTTTCTACTGACTGTCATATTCTTTTCTGCCATGGAGACCTCCTCTGTGAGCAAAGTAGTTATTACCATGCAAGTTATACATCAATGTAATGCTGTACTTGCTGCAGCCTGGGACTTCCAACTGCAACACAGTACTCATCTCCTCGAATTAGATTCTCAACTAAGAGGAAACCTCAGAATGGATAAAGTTTGGTTTGTTAAAAACAATTGAATGTATATGACTACATTTTAAAAATTTGTGCATAAGTGGTGCTGCCAAAATATACCCACCTCATGAATAAAATATGGAATTACATCCATTAAGCTCCTATTTTACATAAAAAATTGGAGCATCAGGCAGAAATATCCAATATTAAGTTTACAAAGCATCTGCATATGTATGAATTCAAGTTTTAAACTTTCACACACGTTTCTATGTGTGCAAACACATATTTTGTAGGAATGCATCAGGTGTGCACCCAGGATATTATTCTACAAAAGAATAGTTATTACTGGATAGAGAACACGTTTGGGAAAACCTGGACGTATGGAAACTCTAGCTGATACACAAAATGTGGCCCTCTCTTGGAACCACTCTAATTGAAGCACTGTCCCCCACCTTCCCTGGAGCACATGTAAAAGTGCCCCTGGATGTCAACATTCACTTAGAATGTCCTAAATACACTTTAATAACAGCCTTCAACTACCTTCAGGGTGGTACAAAGAGGATGGAGCTAGACTGTTTTCAGTGGTGGCAGATGACAGAACAAGGAGCAATAGTCTCCAGTTGCAGCAAGGGCAGTTTAGGTTAGATATTAGGAAGAATTTTCTTACTAGGAGGGTGGTAAAGCACTAACAGGTTACCCAGAGAGGTGGTGGAATCTTTATGCTTGGAGGTTTTTAAGACCTGGCTAGACAAAGCTTTTGCTGGGATGATCTAGCTGGGAACGGTCCTGCTTTGAGCAGGGGGTTGGACAAGATGACTTTCTTTCTAACCTAAATTTGGTCCCTTCTAACCCTCATGTTCTATGATTTTATGATTCTATACACACCATTTTAGACCAGTTTAAATGGGCAAAATGCAGCCCGTGGGCCAGATGTGGCCCGCCAGGCCATTCTATCCGGCCCGTGGGGCTCCTAAAAAATCTAGAAAATGAATATTTATCTGCCCCTGGCTGCCTGTCATGTGGCCCTTGATGGCTTGCCAAAACTCAGTAAGTGGCAATCTGCCTGAAATTGGCCCTCTGCCTGAAATAATTGCCCGCCCCTGTTATATGCAGATACATAGTATTTCATGCCTAGTTTCTGCTCAGTGCTCCAGGCATCCCAAACTCATCCTCCTCATCCTCCCCCGACCCATGCAGGGCAAGGGGGTTTTCTGGGATGCAATAGGACTCTACTGCCAGGGGCAGATTCAGAGGGAATGCAGTGGCATGCCTGCACCCCCTTTCCTGACCATGCAGCAGAAGCAGCAGCCCATGACATTTAAAATCCTAATGAAGGAATGAAGGTAAGAATTTCTCCCCTCCCCCTTCCCTTCTGTGTTCCAAGGCATGTCTTCACCCCACCCCTTCCTCTCCCATCCCGCCCCCCTTCCATGCCTCTGCTGATGTCCCTGCTGTGTTATGGGAGAGAGGAGCTCCTGTCCTTATCCAGCCAGGCTGTGTTGGGGATGGGCTCAGCTCTGGGGCACCAGCAGCACTGGAAGCAGAAAAATGGGGTCCTCCTCCCTTCCTGCTCCCCCCAGGTGTTCCCTGCCAGTCCAGAAGCAGGCATGGGAAAGGGGAAAACCACCAACCTGCCACCACCACTGTCCTGGGCTGAGCCCATCCTCTGTGTAGTGTGGCAGACTTACCAATGGCTGCCTGGCACATCTGGACTTGGAAAAATCTTTACTGTGATTTGGGGAACACATCTACCAATCAGTTAACTGCTGGAAAGGGCCTGCCCCACCCCTACTGGGGGTGAGAGAAGAGCCCCGGACTGAGAGAGTGGGGCAGAAGAGCTGGGAAGAGCTGCCCAGTGAGTGAAGCCAGCGCCCAGAAGAGCCCTGAAGACTCCCCATGCCAGTCTGATGCTCCAGTCCCAGCTGGTGCACAGCGCAGGGGGCCCAAACTCTGGGAGCTGCTTGAGGCAGCTCGGGTCTGCAACCCCCGGCAGGTAGCCAGGAGCACAGTGCACAGTTTGGCGCATAGAACCAGGACCCTGGGAGCTATTCAAAGTGGTTCAGGTCCCAACCCCTGGCTTGGGTCCAGGCCCCCAGTGCATGAGCAGTGCACAGAGTGGACAGGCACCCTGGGAGCTGCACTGGGCAGCTCAGGTCCCTCATTCCCTGGCAAGCAGCCAGGCTTTCTCGATGCATGGGTGGTGCACAGTGAATCAGAGGCCCTGGGAGCTGATTGAGGTGGCTCTGGCCTGTGACCACTGGCACAGGGCCAGTAGCCTGGTGCAGATGATGCTGCACAGAGGGTCCAGGAGGGATTGAGCCCTGGTACCACACGAGGCAGCCCGGGCCTCCAACCCCACACAGAAGGCTGAGCCCTTGGTGCATACCATGGTGCACAGGGCATCAGCAGGCAGTAGCCCCAGGGAGCCATTGGCCCCAGAGGCCTTGATAGAGAGGAGCAGCAGGAGCAAAGGGACATGGACCAGCCATGTGGCTTCCCCCAGAGCGTGAGTTACCCGGGAACACGGGATCTCCCACAGGGGAGGGAACACCCAGGTGGGGCCTCTCAGGTGGGCTGTTTGGAAGGTGACCTGCCTAAGCTAGGGGCAAGAACACCGGGGAAGTTCCCTTTTCTTACTGGTTGCAGGAGTGCTGCCAGTGCACCAGGACTAGTCAGGGCTTAGAGGGTTTAATTTAATGTGACTGACACACCTTATATTTTGTGTAAGCAGCTTATATTTTTGTTATTCATAGTGTGATTTGTTGTTCAATGTTGTTATATGCATGTATGTATATTGTTGGGATAGCAACACTAGGTTGATACCCTCCCTGGGGTCTACTGCTATTTAGCTGTACTTATCCAGATTTATCTGTACAATTGTTTGTTTGTTATTTATTTGGGTTAGTCTGTATCTATCGATTGTTTACCTATATTTAACCTGACTTACCTGCTGTTCACCTGTACCCACCTGTGGTTTACCATTTTCATATCAGCTGCTCACCTGTGCAGGGTTCAAGGCCATTGGTGTTGTTATAATTTCCAAGTTGCCAATTATAGAATAATATATAGCCTTATATGTAAAGTATATATTGTATATATTTATTAATATCACTTTTTTGGGTTTGTGTGTGTGTGTGTATGTATATGTGTATATGTATATTAATAAACCTGTATATAGTTAAACTATTTTTGTCCTGGCCTGACTCTATAGAGAACAGAGAGAATGGGATGGTATTGCATATCCCTCTCACAGTACTCCTGCCTGACCACCCATTCCTTCTATTTGGAGAGGGGAGCACATACTTGGGTGCACCCAGGTTACAATGGCTTAGCTGGAGTGAGACAGGAGCTTCCCTTGCCCCTAGTCCAGCATGGACAGAGGGGATACTGGCAGTAGCAGGCAGGGGAGGTGGGACTGAAAGAGGAGGATACAGGGGGGCAAGGGGATGGGAGGTGCTCAGAAGAAAAGGAGTGAAGGAACGCTTACCTTCCTTAGGACATAAACTAGCTAGCTTCTGCTCCTGGGGTGCAGTTTGACTATCCCAGTGGGGAGAAGGGAAGGAAAGAAGCTGGGAGCAGTGGGTGCAGCCACCCCTGCAGCACTGGTCATTGCAACTGCATCTCCTCCTTATAACATACTGGATCCATTTCAGTCTACTGCCCAAAATTCTAGTGCCTATGGAGACCAACAAAGAGTGGAAGCAGGAAGCCTCTCTATTAGTTTCACTTCCTTGCTAGGGACCCTGGGCTGGGGTCCAAGGCTCATCTGGGGAGAGCAGAGTTGGGGACTGGGGGTAGCCTGGTGTTTATGGAGGCTGTGTGGCTTCGTGTGTGCAGGGCTGGGTGCTGCACCTGTAACAGAAACACCAGTCAATTGCTGGGGGGAGGGGAGAGGCAGGAAACAGAGCCACTGGACAATGAGTGCTTCATAGAAGAGAATGGTTGTCAATTCCATGCTCAATCTGAAATAAAATAGCATCTTAATTGTGCCTTACCCTCAGTGCTGTCCTGCAGGTTCCACCCTGCACACAAATCTCTATGTAGTTGCTGGCAATGCAAAGTACTTGAGCTGTTTTCTAGAGAAAGTCCTTTTAAAGCTGCAATGTGAAGGGGAGACTGTGAGAAGTCTCAAAACAACCAGATCCCAGAAAGAAGAAGCAGGGCCCAACCTCCAACCTCACACACATACCTGGTCATCTCCAGTCTGGGTACCACCACACAGAATTTAATTGTGTGCAAGTAAGTACAGGCATGGACTGTGAAGATGAGGCGTGCAGGAAAACTGAGGCATGGGCTGTGCATTGGGTAGAGGGCAGCTGCGGCAGCCCACAATGAACACCTGGTGACCCCTCCAACCCCCTGTAATTGACCCTGGGATCCTACTGCTGAGGATCCATAGCAAGGAGCTAAATTTGACAAAGTAGCTTTTCAGGGCAGGATTTGTAAAAGCTGGGGAGTTCTTGAGTGGGGCCCAGAGTACCCAGCCCCCTGAGAACTATAAGCAGGGGGGCATGCAACCCCCCAGCAACCCCTCCACCACTCTGATCCACTTTCCCAATCTGGATCTTCCTCCTACCCTAGGGGAGTCCATATAAAGCCCTAAATGGCCTGGTCCCTCCCTATTATCTATTATGTACCATCATGATCCTTAAGGTCAGTTAAAAGCAACTTCCCGCAAGTAGCATTTGTGCTTCAAGTTCATTCAGTGAAAATACACGGGAGATTGTTCTTTGTAGTCACTTGTCACCTGTAGAGCTCTCTCCCTCTTGAGGCCCAACAGAGCATGACCCTGGAGGTCTTCTTATCTGGGCAAACTTTTAGGAGGTGGGGTTAAGTTTGGGTGTGTCATTCGGGGAATTGTTTGACTATTTTATTTTAATATTTTGTCTGTTTTTATTGCCTAATTTTGTTTCCATTGTAAGCTGTCCTGAGCCTTTTTGGGGGAGGGTAGACTAGAAATCAAATAAGCAAAATATAACAATAAAACAAAAAGATCATAGGACAGAGATTCTGTCAGGAAGTCACAATCATCCACATGCAATCCCTGTGTACCTTCTTCTCTGGTTGGGCTTGAACTGAACTAACAAATGACATGGGTGGGCCCAGGGTTTTCTAAAAGGGGGTTCAGTGCAACACCCCTCAGATCACGGGGGGATGAGAACAAGGCATGGATGGAGCCTGTGAGCTGCCAGAGGACACTGGGGATGTCAGTCAAGAAGCAGGCACTGAAACGGTGAACCCAACCCTGCTGCTGTCCCTGTCCTCAGGCTGACAGGCACAGGGGAACGCCAGAGCCACTCCTGCCCAACTCCAGTCCTGGGTTGTGGGGACAGGCTACATGAGGTGCAGGCTCAGCTGGCCACAGCAGTGGCAGTGCACAGGTTCTTCTTTCTGGTGCCTGCTCTCTGCCCATCTCCCCCATCTCTCCCACTGGCTGAAAACAGGTGCTGGAAGGAGGAACCTGTGCACTGCCATAGCTGTCCCAGCTGAGCCCACCAACCCCAATTAGCCACTTCCTGCGACCCAGGGCAGCAGTTTCCCCCACCCCAGGATCATCTGGGGACAACAGTAGGTGGGGGGAGAAGGGAGGGTGGGTTCCACTTTCCAGATCTTGGTCCTGGCTATTGGGAGACACAGGGCAAAAAGTCAGGGAGCAAGTACAGAAAGAAGCAACCCTCTTCCTACCCCACTGCTGCTGTCCCATGCCAAGTGCAGCACTGCAAGCAGCAGCAAGCTATGGAAGGAGTGGGGCTCCCCTTATGACCAGGTTATCCGGGGAGATCAGTGGTGGTGAAAGACTGGTATGACTACATCACCACACCCACCTTGTTCTCTCCCTGTCAGTTTTCCTCTGACTGCCACTGAGTACTTGAGGAAACTGTAACAGATCCTCAGGCTGTAGTGCTTTTTCTAAGTTGGGAAGGTCTGCATGAAGAGTCTCTCCATGCATGCAGATTTAAGGAGGGAAACCCAGGCCGGAGATTAGAGACAAATTCAGCAAACTAGAAGACTAGGCAGAGGCTAGAAGCATTTCAGTCCTTTGAATTCCCTGTGAAACTTTATTGCATAAACACATTGCATTGTTCTTGCAAATCTTAAAAGGTACATTTTTGGTGTGAACTCTTCCATAAAGAATTCCTGCCTCTGAATTAATCTAGTTATAATCCCCAAATAACTAGCAACTCACTGAAATGTAAAAAAAAAATAAAAATTCCCCAAGCTCCCAAGAGCTGTGACATCAGAGTGTATTCACTATCAATTATGAAATTTAGGTGGAAAGCACTATGGTCAGCAAAGCCAAAGAGGATTCAATTATTGGTATAGCTGCATTAAAGGCCCACCTATAAATTACTTAAGTGGACTCTAATAATTATGAAAACTAATGAGAATAATCTTAAATGGCCAAGAACAATCTTATATCATTTTAACATTTTAATCATAAAAATAATATAAAAAAAAAGCTTTTTACTACTGAAAAAATTTCTGGGTCCTCAGCTAACATCAACTTTGCCAAATTTAATGACATAGTAGAAAAATTGGAAAGTCGAAGTAAAGTTAAATGGATCTGTTGTCTGCCATGTCCCTTAGCCTTAAGGCCACAGCACTCTGGATGACAGTACAGTTGCCTCAATGGCAAGAACCATAATTAGGAAGCTAATTCTGCCAGAATTTACCAGATTGACCAGCAGTGAAAATGAATAATGGGCCTATTGGGTGGTGAAGAAACATACCAATAAACTTCACTGAAATTCATTGTGCATTCTGGCAGGACAGAATAAACTAAGAAAATTTCTGCTGAAAAGAAAGAGAAAGCTCACTCTTGTGACATGATGAGAATTAGAGATAAGCCTTAGCTAATAGATTCAGAGCTGGGTTTGTCTTGAGATTTGGAAACATTTTTCCAGTGGTTTGGTAGAAATCAGTTGCAGGGCTTTGGCTCAGTTCACTAAAGATAGAAGTCATTTTTTTTCCCTCAGTCACAGGCTTGCAATTAGATATTTAAACCTATATTTTGGGGTGAAAATAAGTTATTCACATTTCAGGGGCAGTGAACATCCATTATTAGCATTGACTTCCATGAGTGGTAGGTGTTCAGCATCTCTGAAATTCAATTATCTTTTTGCAATTAAGTATATATGTGCCCCATTTTAGGCACTCTGGCCAAAGTGTAGGGCATGGTTCAGCCTCCAGACTCCAGGTAATCTGATGAAGAAAAAATGCATTTCCATAGGCAGTGCTTCCTTGAAATGCACAGGGATGCCAAGAAGTCCTGGAATCCAGAAACCTTTAGATCATGGGTGTCCAACCTTTTTGAATATGGGGCCGGATCACGAACTTTTTATCACCCAGTGGGTCGGTGAGCCGTATTCAAAGACCTCACAGGAAGAGACATCACATCAGGAAGTGATGCCACGTGACCTTTGACACCAATGAAGTTGCAGGAAGTGACAATGAAATGGGTCTGGAAATGTGCACATGTGTGTTGCAGGAGACAGATCAAAGCAGCTATTGGGATGTGCTGGGAAGCACACACACATGCACATGCATGCACGCACGCACACACATACAGCCCCAGCCCGGCCCCGAGGCGCCCCCAGCTCCGCATGGGAACTTACCCCGTGCCTCTGTCCGCCCCAGCCCGGCTTCGAGGCACCCCCAGCTCCGCACGGGAACTTACCCTGTGCTTCTGTCCGCCCTGGCCTGGCCCCGAGGTGCCCCCAGCTCTGCACAGGAGCTTACCCTGTGCCTCTGTCCGCCCCAGCCCTGAAGCATCCCCAGCTTCGTGCAGGAACTTACCTCGTGCCTCCGTCCACCATGCATGAGGGCAGGGTGCGGGCCATGCTGCAGCTTCCCCGGCCACATGCCGGGGGCAAGGGGCGAAGCCTGTCCCCAGCTCATCCAATCAGGCACAGCTGGGGCAGTCCCGCTTTGCACAGCCCTTGGGGCAGCTGCGGCAGGACCTGGCTCATGGATGAGCCAGGCCCCACAGGGGTAAGCAGCTCCCTTCCCCTTGCTGCCAGCCCTGCCTGCCTCGCTACTGCCCCACTGCCGCTGCCCCACCACCGTGGCTCTGCACTGCACAGCGGCCCCGCCGCTGCCGCCATGGCTCCAGGCTCCACCACTGCTGCTGCGGCCCTGCACTCCACTGCCATGGCTCCACACTCTGCTGCCGTGGCTCCGCACTCCACGGCAGCCCCGCCGCTGCTGCCACAGCTCCGCATTCTGCCGCTGCAGCTCTGTGCTCTGCGGCAGCCCTGCCACCACCGCTGTGGCTCCGTGTTCTGCCGCCGTGGCTCTGCTGGCACTGCTGCCACTGCCACAGCTCTGTGGCGACCCCACCACCACCGCTGCGGTGCCACACTCTGCTGCCACTGCCACAGCTCTGCACTCCGCCGCCATGGCTCTGTGCTCCGCCGCCATGGCTCTGTGCTCCGCAGCGGACCTGGTGCCAGCGCCACCGCAGGCCAAATATAATGGCTTGGCAGGCCGCATGGCAGCCCACGGGCCATATGTTGGACAAGCCTGCTTTAGATATTAGCAACCATGGCAGGCTCTCATGCAAGGAGCCATCAAGCTGTTGGGGGAACTTTGTGCCCTCTCCTCCTTCCATATCTGGCTCCTTTTTTTAAAAAGTCTCTCATCCATTCTTTAAGATATATTTTAATTTAAGTGTAGAGTTTTCTATGCAAAGCTGACTAAAAAGAATGACATTTCCATCCTTTAAAAAATTCCAGTATTTTAACATTTGTTTTCTTTTCAATTCTGGATCCTGACATACTGAAACTCGTTCATGGGATGGAAAATTCAGGATAATTTCAGTTGAGGAATGCCAAAACATTGACATTTCAGGTTGACTTTAATCTACTTGTATTTGAGCTGTTGTACAATGGAGTCATAGCTCGAATATCTCAGCTCCCATTCTTCCTAAGAGGATGGGCTACATCTTCTGTGATGCACTGGAACTCACCCTTTGCTTGAGCTACTGCAATGACTCATGGGAGTTCCATGACTGCCAGGTGTCATGAAAAATGCAGTCTGGCTGCGGAGACCACCCAAAAGACAGGATGTGGCATTAGGCAACTGAATTACAACTTCTGTGAGGCACTGTCATGGCCCAGGCAAAGAGATTAATGCTGAACATGCCTGAAATGAAATATTTATCTCATTCAGTGTGTCAACTCAATTTTCCCAATGGAAATATATTTTTCTGCAAAACATTTTTGACACCAAATTTTTGACCAGGTCTATTTAAGTGATTTAAAAATGCTTTTTGCCTTACTTAGAAAAATGACTCACCTCATTGACGTCATATTGTTGTCAATGAGCTTGTATAGCTGCACATTTGCAAAGTGTCACCTGATTTTGGAAGAGAAAAAACAATCCCTTCATAGGAATCTCTTGGGCATCACCCTGATGCATTGCAGGGAGTATTAACACGATGACTATTAACGTGATGATGTATTAGCAAGACGAAAGTGATGTTGGAAGAATTAGTGAGTCCCTCTGTTGACTTCATAGAAAAAGAGATCTTTCCTGGATGACAAATATTTACTCAGCTTGGTAGAAAACTAGGGAAGGCCAAAAACCCATGTTGCTGGCAACACTGTTTAGTAGTTTGGACAAGCAGAGCAGGTAAGGGGCTGTGAATTTAAAGATCATCATATTTCATCCTTATTTGTGCTGGAATAAGAGAGCCCACACATATGACAGCAAAGCACCAGTAGAGGACAAAAAATGTCCTACCTCACCATGAGCCACACAAGGGAGGTTACTTCAGTTGCAGGACTGAAGGATGGTATATGAAGGGTAAATAAGAGGTGCCCAACTCCTTGCCACCTATGTCTTGGTTAACCTGCTGCAGATATTTCCAGCATGATCAAGCTCAAAGTTATTGGGACCCCTTCCTCATTCATTAAACAGAATAATAATTTTGAAATATTTATGCCTCTTTTTTTAACTGGAAAGTGATCCTTATATTCCCTGAAAGTCTCTAGTCATATATTGATGGAGGCAGAACTGTTGAGCAGCAGATTAATTTGCTGATTAACTGAGCCACTTTTGTGACACCAACAGCAGATCTTAGAAGTATGTGCCAGATTCTTGCCTTCTCTATGAGAAGTAAATCTGATATAGCACAGATCTGGATAATCATTACTAGACTTCCAGACCTGAGACAAATTCACTACCCCTGAAATTTTTAATGCGGTAATACACAGACCTAGGATCTGATCCAAAGCCCAAGTCAATGGAAAATTGCCCATTGAATTTCCAGTGATTTGGGGTCTGGCCTCTGGTGAATTTCCCTGTAAAGAGTGAGGGCACAGTGACCTCTCATAACATTCATGGACAAAGAGATAATAGAAATACCTCAAGTCATCAATCATTAAGTACCCAGTTCAGGAAAGCATCTCTTTTCAGAAAGCATGCTTAAAAATATGCTCAAATATTAACATGTGATTAAGCACCATTAAAGTCAAGGGGATTTGAGTTGTGCATGTGAATTTTTCCCCTAAATGGGGATAAATTGAAGCACGTACTAAAGTATTTTATTGAACTTCACTTTGCAACACACGTTGCTGCTTCTTGCCAGTTTCTTAAACCTCTTAAACTTCATGCTCAGGGTTTAAAACAATCTCTAATCATTAGAAATTAGGATGAGATTTATACAGTGGGGGAGGAGGGGCAGATTACTGCACATCAACCTATTGTAGGATTGTTTCTCTAAAGTACCTGGTAGGGACAGAATATGGGACTGGATAGATCTTGGTCTGATGCAGTCTGACAGTATCTGTATTCTTGCTGTCTCTCCTTGTTCCTGCATTTTACCCCATCACCATGTGGAATATATGTATTTATTTTTGTTATTTTAACCTAGAAACTGCTCTTGAGATCAGATATCTCATTTCCAAGGGCATTTGGGGGCCAGGGAAAAGAGGTAGAGGAAAGGCAAGCATTTGACTCTGCTCCTGGCTATATGAAAAGCAGAGCTGTGTTGAGGTTTTGTACCATCTAGGAAAGGAGCAGAGAAGGACTCCTGCCTGAGGTGCAGGTTGCCAGCACCAATTGGTCCCCTTAGGCAGAATTAGATAAGATGCAGCTGTAGCTGTCCCAGCTGCATAGTTCCCTTTTGGCATTAAATGCACAGGCAGCCAGTACAATGAACCCATCAGGCTGGAAGATGGATACAATGAGAATAAAACAGAAGGGAAAGGGATATATAAAAACACTGTATGGCTATAAACCATTCCAAGTACACTGCATACTTTATAGCAGAGAGGCATCTTTTTTAGCGAATCAAGGAATTGCCGTCTATGTTAGCTAGCTCTCATTTTTTGCAGTGCAGAGACGTTATTCTCCCTCGCTGTGTTTCGTCCCTCATCTCTCTCTATCTTTATGGGCAGTCTCTTATTTTTCCTTCAATTAAAAAAAAGTTTACATGCTGCAGAAGAGAAAGTGTGGGCCTTTGTTATTAATGTTGTAGAAATACAAATATGTCCACCTAAGAAAGGAGTCTTCATTAACTCCCACAGCCCAGAAAATTAAGGCATGGCTCATCAGGATCTGTGCTTGCTGTCGGCTAAATTGCAAGGGACTAGTTGAGTTGCTGGGGTTCATAATGCTGATAGAGCGGTTTCCACGTGAATGAAGGATAAACAGCGATTAATTTCAGCCAATAAATAATGGTTTGAGGCCCACATTGAAAGAGGAACAATTACTTTTCCATTTTTCCTGCCAAATGAGCTGATAAGAGAAAACAGGGGAGTCGGCCACGTAAATCAGTCTTAATTTTATCTTCCCCATTAAAAAGCAGCCATTAAGACCATCTTCGGCTCATTTCATCCTCTTCTTGTTTCACTTTTTCAATTTGCACAAAAGGGGGGAGTTTGCTCGTCATAAAATTTCACTTTGGCCAACCTATCATTTGCATCTGAGCCAATAAATAGCAATTAGCATAAACATTTAAATCAGGAACTGGAACAAATTCTTGTTCCCCCAGCAAGCTGTTAAATTACAGTATTTCACTATATATAAGAAGCGCTAAAAACAAGATCTGCTGGGCACAATTATCCCTTTCAAACAAAATATGCTTGAAACAGAAAAAAAGCAAAGATAACATGCTGAGCAAGCTTCTTGTTTGTAGCCAATGAGCTTAATCTACGTGGAAAGAACACATACGATTAATGATGTGCGACAAACTTCTAACCTCACCATCAAAAGGAATTTATTTGATCCTTATCCAAAATATATTCCCCTAGAATTAATTTTAATTTGGGCTGATGCAAAATCATTAAGATAAAAGTAATTTTTTCTGTCCTTTTTTTTTTTTACTTTATTGAAATGTGTACTTTTTGGGGGCCAATTTTGATGGTGAGTCTGACTTTCCCACTGCATGTTAGCTACTGTGTTTCACACTTAGTGAGATTAGCTTGACTTTAGTTGCACTGGTATAAATCAGGAGGAGCTTCAATGAAACAAGTGGTGATATTTTGGTATAAAACTTGTTTAAGTTACCTAAGAATCAGGCCCATTTAAACTCCATTACCATCAGCTAGAAACCCTTATGGTTCTTTAATAATAATACTTTAAACTCTTTGTCAGAATTTTTCATTGCCCAAAAGCAGGTAAATATTGTTGTCATCATTATACAAAGGGAAAAGTTGAGGCACAGAGAAATTAAGTGACTCACTCAAGGTCATACAGTAAATCAGTAATTTTAGCTAGGAATAGAACTTACATTCTTTTACCAAAACCAAGAGAGGTTTTGTAATGACAGCTCTAATTCCTGAGTGCACAATATGGTCATTTTTTCCTCACTGATATTTCAAAAAATGCAATTTATAAGTGTCAGATTATGGCCAGCATCTACACACATCCACAAAGAGTGAGAAAAGATTTGAGGACTTGAGGCTGCACTCTGTGGGTACATGCAGACACTACACTTAATGGGCACATCTACATAAGAGGCTATAGTGCCATAGCGATGTGCTACTGCACTGTAGCATCCACTGGCAAAAACCATGACACCATCACTATGGCACCATAGCAATGTGCTCCCTCATTATAGCACGTTGCTCTGCTGACATAGTGGCCAAAACTAATCATGCGTGGCTGTCACAGCACAGTACGGGCTCCTACTGCACTGTCTTTTAGTACTTCTAAAAGGCACTGTACAGCCACATGTAAACACACCCAAATTGACCTAACCAGGATTAGATCAATATAAGTGCTGATCTGTACAGACATTTCAGGGAGGTTACACCAGGCAAAAATGGCCATCCCAATCTAAATTAGTTCACCTGAGGGGATGAACTAAGTTAAATTGGGAACAGGTTAGCCCAACGTAACAAACAACTGAAAACATTTGATGTGAAGCCCCAGGGTTTAAAAAGCTGAGCCACTTGCCCCAGCCCTGGGGCTGCACTCTTTCTACCTGCACTACCCTGACTGCAATATTTTTAACCTCCTGACCCTCCCATCTTGAGATGGGCAACCCCTCCCATGGATCCACCAGTCCCCGCTGATCCCACCAACCCCCACCTCCCAGACAAACCAAGCCTTCCTGCCTTTCCTCCAACCCTGACTTGGATCCGATTCCTGGTGTAGTTCACAGCCCTGGTGAATGTGTGCACAAGCCACTTCCAATCTATGATTATGCAGCTTAAAGTAAGCCACATGATTGTAGCTTGAGTATGGCAAACATCTATACACACCCTGTAGTTGTTGAACTCTCTGAACTCACCTTTCACAGGACTGGTCTAGATATAAATATATAACAAACCTACTAAATGGATTTTACTGTGTACCTTTACTTATTTTAGTTCAATCTCTGTGTAGAAACCCTTATTTTGAATTAAACGAGTCCTTTTTTTGAGGTATGAACTAAAATAGATATATTTACTTCAGTGGAAGCTTGTGACCTGTCCCCTTCATCCCTCATTGTGACCCGCTCCTCATTAATATTATTTTTTCCTTTCTGTAGCTTTTCACCAAAGATCTCAAAATGCTTTACAAAGGTGAGTAAGTATAATCATTCTGTGTTTATAGGTGTGGAAACTGAAAGCACCTATATATGAGCAGCGAGGCTACTCTGATGCGCTGTAATTACACTGCATCAGAGCAGACTTGATTAATTGAGTCTGCTGGAGCGTGGTAATTACCGCACTCCAGCAGCCTCCAGCGTCTCGTGCATCAGTGTCCCCAAACTTAAAAATGGTGGCAGGGGTGCTTTATCTGAAGCTCGTTTGATAAGCTGTAGATAAAGTGTCCCCACTGCTATTTATAAGCATGGGGATGCTGATACACAAGATGCTTCTGGCACTTTAATTAGAGTGCTTCTCAGAGCCACTCTAATTAATGCCCCCCACCCCGCCAAACACATACTCCCAGAGAATGGGCATAAACACCCTGAAGCCTGCTCGCCACACAACGCTGCATAATATTAACAATTTTTTAAACCAGTTCAGTGAAACCAGGAAAAACCTGTGTAGCCTCTCTTATTATAGTTTAGAAGTAAATAGATTGATATAAAAGTCACTTTAAAAATCAAATAAGAATGAATTCATTTTGTATTACACTTGTTTACGCTGGTTTAAAAACTGAGGGGTTAACTGGGGCCATGGCTGTTTCTAAACAGACTCCAGACACAGATAAGTGAAATGACTTGGTCAAGGCCATGTTCTGGTAAAGTCAGATCTAGGGCTGATATCTGAAAGCTTGGTTTATTCATTTAACACTTTGTAGAAGACTGATAAACAGGTCTTCATCACAGATCTAGAACTCTTTCACTTCCATTTCAGTGTAGGTGGTAAGTATGTTGTGTTGGAAGGGGAGTGGGGAGGGAAGAGGTATGGGGGAGCCGATCAATGCCCCTTGCAGTGAGGGAGGGAATGGGGCAGGGGCAGGGGCAGGGGCTGGGGCAGGCACTGCCCAGCTGGGGTGAGGCAGGCACAGGACAGAGCCATGGCTCATCTAGGGGGCAGCTCCCACTGCTGCACACAACCCGGAGGACATGAGGGGGTGCCCCCCCGGGGCAGGCTGCAGCTGAGGACTGGAGCCGGGCCTGCACAGGGCTCTTCTCAGAGGGCCTGAGCCAGCTGCTCTCAGGGTGGGTGGTGGTGGTGGTGCTGGAAAGGGACTACAGCAAGATTTGAGGAGGCTGCAGTGCAGCCCCCCCCCCATAGCCATCTCCCAGTGCCACTGCTCCCCACCCTGAGCCCAGCTCCCACCAAGAAAAGCCCAGTACAGCCCTAGCTCCAGCCTATAGCTGAAGCCCACCCATCCACCCCACGCAGATCTGTGGGCACACCCCCCATGCCCTCCCAGGGTGCACACAGCAGTGGGAGTTGTCCCCCTTTGCGCTCCCCAGACGACCGCGGCTCTGTCCCATGCCCACCCCACCCTGGTTGGGCAGCATCTATCCCTGCCCCACTCCCTCCTCACTGCAGGGGGCATTGATCTGCCCCCAAGCCCCTTCCCTCCCCCTCCCCTTTTACCACTCCAGACTTACCAACTGCATGCAGCTCTCCCAGCTGCTGGACTCTGCTCCTCACTGCAACATGCTCAGGCATTTATTGGCCAAATTATCAGCCGCAAATAGAGCCTAAACCTTTATTTCCCATAGACCCTTGGTATCTTTTAACATGATTTCTATTTTTACAGTGTTTTTTCAAGAATGTAACCATTGTGTAAATCGAGGCCTGACTGTATTATTATCTTACTATAGGAAAGTTCAAAGATACAATTATATAAAATAGGTGGCCTAAACTTTTATATGCAAGTAGAGATTTTGGATGCTCAAACTTGAGACCACTTGGAGGATCCTGCCTTTTAGAAAGGAGGGCAGTCAGCATTTTCTGAAAATTAGGCCCTTGTATGGCATTGATTGGAGCATCCAAACACTCAGCACCTAAAATGAATAGTCAATTGGAAAATTTATACAGCTCTGATTTTGGGCTTCAATATCCCTAGGTTTTTAAACGTTTCAAATTTTAACTCAGGCAGTTGCTTCCATTACAGTGCTATGTCTTGATAATGCCCCTGGTTAAAGTTGTGTCATAAGGGTAGCATCCAGTTTCAACCAGTGACTTTTCCTGCTGGCTGTAGGCTAGCGCGGGATTATTTTAGAGAGCCTACAGGCATTGATGGAATGTCTGCCAGAACAATGCAGTGCCTATGGAGATGCCTAAGCTAGATCTGCACAGCCTGAAACAATACTGCTGTATTACTGAAGCCCTTTGTTTGAGGTTATTAACCAGACTGAGAAGCATGGTATTTTAGTGGGGGTGAAGAAATGTGTTAACATGAAAAGTGCAATTTCTTTAGATCTAAGCTGGATATCCTTACATGGTCCTGTACCTTGCCCTGTAAATGGCTCTACCGACTAGTCAAACCAAAAACAATTCAAACCAAGGTCTTTTTTGCCTGGCAACTTCATAAAATGTCTTTGGTAGGTGTTTATTTGTACTGACATTCATCACAATCAAATGGTGCAGATGTTGGAGGTCTTGCTAGCACCTGGTAGAACAGAAGCAGGTATAGGATACAAGTAATCAATGGATATTTGACCCCAGTAAGTCTGCACACCCAGGAGGAGGAAATAAAGAAAAAGTATACAAACTGGGAGAAAGAACTTCCAACTGCACCCACTGCATTAAGGTGAATTGATTCCATCTAGCCTATTTAACACTCTAATGTAACCAGTCTTAGAGGGATAATATTAGGTCAGAAGCAAGGAAATGGAATGGACCAAAAAGACTTCTTGAATTTAAGGAGCTATAAAATTAGAAAATTTGAGTGCCATTGCCATAATCTGGCTTCATGTTTAATATAATCCACAGGTATGGAAGTGGATCACTCTTCTCAATTATCCTTAGTAAGAACGCAGTGGAGTTTTTAATCAGAATGAAAAGAATTAACATTTCCATGAATCAATTAAAATGGCCAATTTAGTGAAATCACTAGAGAGTTATCGATTTCTATGAAACTACTAGAATTCCTTTGAAACTTGCACAAATTATAAAATATGAATATTTTCATCAGAGTCATGGATTCATTACCAGATTCATTACATTGACAAACTGGTATCAGAAACATAATTTTGCCAACCTACCTGTAGTGGATTTCTGAAATTGACATTTTGTGTCAGATGTATGAATTGTTTTTATTTACCTAATTGATCCATGATTCAATAAGAGAGAGACTAACTGTTTTGTAGAACAGTTCATAATTAGGCCTGAACTGTGGCATATTTTTTTGCAAGCATGAATTAACATTTTTTCAAAAGCTACAGCTCTGTGCTAGATAGATCTCTCCTGCAAGATATCCATGGGCATACACGGTCCATGCAGAGGGGGCTTTCATTCTGTATAATCATCTCTATCAGAGGTTCCCAAACTTTTTCTTATTGCTTACCCCCTTCCAGATTTACTAGGTGCCCACATAGCTCTACCAGCATACATTTTATATTTTAACCCCTTAAATTCCAATTATTATTGTAATAAAAATTAAATCTGGCATTACACAATTTTTCCCGCACACACCCCAAAGATGTCTTGCATAGCCCCAGGAGTACACATATCACAATTTGGGAACCCCTGATCTATAACAATGAAAACGTACCGAGTAGAAAATGCCACGACATCAGAAGGGGGATATTTCAAGATTCACAATACGCTGGTCTTTTTCATAGTTATATCTGTAAAAACTGTTTCCTGTAAGTTGCTTGCAAGATAATTGTGAGAAGTTAGTGGCAAGATAAAACTGAAAGAGAAATTTCTCTCCATTTCTCCCCAGCAAGAAATCAGTGAGGTCAGACATATATAAATAAAGGCACAATCTGGCCTATTATATTCAATATTAGTATATATCAATATACTACTATAAATTAGTTTACTATAAACTATACATTAGTATATAGGTCAATTTCATAGAATCACTGAATCATAGAAAAGTAGGGCTGGAAGGGGCCTCCAGAGGTCATCTAATCCAAACCCCTGCCTGAAGCAGAATCAACAGTACCCAAATTGTCCTATACAAATCCATTGTCTAACCTCTTAGCAAAACTACACAGTCAACTCTGATAGTCAACACAAGATATAACATACTAACCTGCCATAGGTAAAGCAAGGGGACCATGGCAGCTAATGTCCTTCTACTATAAAAGTTGCTAATATACACTCAAGAGATCCCAGGAAGAGGGCATGCCCCCCAATGCAAAGGAAGACAAAAACCCCCACAGCCCATACCTGAGTGTTCTACCAATATACCTGCTTCATTACTGCACACCCATTATATCCATCAATGCATTGTGACAGCTGCCACATTGTTTAGAATTTGAGCACCATTTAAACCATGATGATTATTATTACGATGAGATTTGGAAGCTTGAGCATGAAATTGGGAGAGCAAAGCATAATAAATGCAACAAAACCATTAATCCAAATGAGAATATTAAAAAAAAAAGACAATATTGAAGAACCAAATTGGCAACCTGGCAAACCAGCCCTGATAAAGAGACATCAGGCTTGGTAAGAGTTCTGCAAGGGAGGAAGTTGTCAAGAAATTCTCCCTCTTTGCAATGGATCAGAGTTGTGAAATAGAAACAACTTGAAGTTATTTTTGATTCCTTCTGGAAATTGGATAGCTTACTATATCCCCCTTTGAAGCTACTCAGATATAAAGTAACCTCTTGGAATGGGCACCTCTTGGAATGAAGAACATCTCTTAATTGACACATAAATCTGAGTTTAGCTTTATTGGTCTTTTACGCTGGAGAGTGTTTGTAACGGTTTAAATGAGAATGAAAAATATAGGTCTGGAATAGGCAGTGCTTTATCCTGCCAGGCTGAGAGCTCACTGTGGTAGCCAGACATATGTCTTTCTATTTCCTGCAGCTGCTACTATGTTTCTGGGTAAAGAGGAGGCAGACTGTGGTAGAACAGCAGAAGAAATAGCTTTACAGGACTCTACTGCATTTTTTAAAATTTGGTGAGTAAGGAGACAGTTATGTGTTGTGAAACTCTCAAATCAAATCAATAACTATAATCAATACAGTACATACCCAAGACTTTTTGATCAAGTCTGTACAATATCTGAATAGTCACACAGCAAGGCAAGTCTTGGAATTTTGTTCATGTATGCATCTGGTTTACTGTAAAACCTGGGATAGATTTTATAAAGGTGATTTTTTCTTTGGTTGTTTCTAAGTACTTATTAGGGTTCTGTTAGGATCTTCCAGACATTTATTTTCCATTTTCGGTTGTTCTTAGCTTTCAAAGTAACTTGGAATTAGAGTCATGTAAACTGAAAACAATAGGAAAAAATGGTTTCAGGCCAACCCTAAACAAAGATATTTTTCCAACAAAAAGGAAAGTTTCCAACATTTTTTTATATCAAAGTGTGGTTTTTTTTGTTTTGGTTTGGTTTTTTTGTTTAACTTGTTTCATTTCATTCTGGTATTTTAGGTCATTTTGAATTAAATTCAGATAAACTTCTAAAAAGAGACATCATTTTAAAACAAAAACATTTTTTTGTGCTTTTCTGAGGTCCAAACTAAAATGTTATGACTTTTCCTTTATTTTTTCCATTTTTTAAAGCCAAAACAATTTTAAGATTGTGACTCAAATTCATGAATATTTTTGGTCAAGCAGAATCTTGTTGAATAAAATATTCAGCTAAAAACTACCACCCCAAATCTTTAAAACTGTGTGCACATAAGATATCTAGGCATACAGCCAATGATTTGCAAGTGCACATGTATTTAAGTACTCCTATTTGCAGAGCTTGTTTGCAAATAAACCCATGGAAAGTGACTCGTGTACACAAATCAAAGTATATATCTTCCTTCTCTGTACTGTTTCTCTATCTCTAAAACAGATATGCAGGGGGCAGATCTGCTTGAGATGAACCTTAGGCAGAAGTAAGGTGCTTAAATCCAAAATTGTAATCTGCAAAATCTCCACTCACCTGCTGCCTAACCTTTGAGTCATCTAACCCCACCAAGTGCCTTGTTTTCAATATCAAAAGTCTGCAAGTTCATTGGTATTGCAATGCTATGTAGTCCAGTGCTACACTAAGCCATGTACACACCTTCCTTTTCGGGAGGTAACATGTAGAGAGAGAGGGTATGCAGTGTCTCAGTGTGGTTCTCTGGAGCACCATTACAGGGTGGTATAGATACGTCCTTTATGTATTGCTTCTGTATATTGAGATTAGATATTAACTTGGAAATTTACAGAGTCCCTAGGAAAAAAAAAATTCACCCTGGAATTAAAGTACAGAATGGAGTGTTGTTATGTGATGTTATGTGATATTATTTTCTAGTTAAAATTATTTTTGGTGGGGGTTGGAGTGAGAGAGACAGACAGACAGACAGACAGACAGACAGACAGACA